>NC_139537.1:13070327-13670327 GCF_965153285.1 Podarcis tiliguerta | reverse complement strand
GATTTATATAATTTTACAATAGGCAGAGAGTTAACATTTATTGAGAAATCAGAGAGAGGAACTGAGGGAAGTCTGGGGGGAGGGAGGGAGGGCTCTTTGGGGAGGAAAAAGGAAAACAGGGAGGGAATAATGAAGATGATATGTTTTGATAATTTGTTAAGTTGAAATTCTTATTTATTTATTTTTTAAGAGAACCACTGCTGTTGAGAACACGAGACTCTTAATCTCAGGCTCGTGGGTTCGAGTGCTCACGCGGGGCCAAATATTTCCAGCATTGCGTGAGGGTTGGACTAGATGACCGTGGTGGTCCCTTCCCAATTTGACGTGGAGCCAAGCCTTCGGCGCGGCGAAGGCTGAGCCAGGTGGAATAAAGCTCATAGGAGGCCGTTTTCTGCGCTCGGCTGCTCTGAGCCGGAGAGGAGGAAGCGCCTGGCCCCCTTTCACACGTGACGCCCGGGGGGCGGACCTAGCAGGGCCCCGCCGTTCCGGGGACAGATTTAAGCCCAGCGGGGAAGGGGGTCTCTTCTTTTTTTCCCCATTGCTCCCCTTGCTGATCCCCCGCGCGCTCTCCTCCTCCGTGCCAAGAACCTCGGGGCGCAACAATGGCGCGTTTGGCGCGGCGCCTGGCTTTCCTCCTCGTCTTCTTCCTCGTCCAGCTGCCGCCGAGCTGGGCCGACACGCCGGCCAACTGCACCTTCGAGGACCTAGTGGGGACCTGGGTTTTCCAGGTGGGCAGGGGACACGGATCCCCGAGCCGGCACATAAACTGCTCCGAAGTGGGTAAGTGACAGCGCGCAGCGCAGGGCGCTCGCCTCTCCAACTTCCTCCGCCTCCAGGAGCGATCCCCGTTTCTTGTTCCCGTTACTGCTCTCCATTCTGACCTCTTTTCCTTCCCCCAATAAAACAACGCCAACAAATAGAAAGGCAAGTTTGGAAAACATCCGGCGAATCAGCCCAGCGGCGCGGTTTGGCAGATTTCGTTTCCTTGACTTCGGAAGTAAATCTCACTATTCCCGGAGGGTTTACTTCCTACCTAGGAGATCGGCTGGGTAGGATCATTTTCAGGAAACCCCCTCCTTCCTTGTTGGAGGCAAAGCTGAACTTTGCATTCGGTTTTCAAACTCCGCTCGGTACGGGTTATTTTATATCGCGAGTTCACAGCGGAGAAAGGGGTCTGTATTTCACAGCGACAGAAAGTAGAATGCTGTGCAAATAAAATGGAATAGAAAGCAAAAGTAAGCAAGCTTTAGAAGGGTCACAGATTGAACGCGTGTTCAAACTCCCCTTTTAAAAAAATCATTGGGGCTTTACAAGTTTCTAACTTCGTAGCTGCTTCCCCTCCCGCCTTAAGATCATACAGTGGTACCTCGGGTTACATACGCTTCAGGTTACACACTCCACTAAGCCAGAAATAGTGCTTCAGGTTGAGAACTTTGCTTCAGGATGAGAACAGAAATTGTGCTCCGGCGGCACGGCAGCAGCAGGAGGCCCCATTAAGAACAGTTTCAGGTTAAGAATGGACTTCTGGAACGAATTAAGTACTTAGCCCGAGGTACCACTGTAATGTTTGCTGACCTTCTCAAGGCCAAAATGGATCTAAAACTGGACATTTCTCTGCCTCCTACAACCTTGGACAGCCAAATGTCTCTGGGAAGCTCACTAGTGGGGCTGAAAACAGGTGCTTGTGGTTTCCCCCGTGTCTGTATTTAGAGGTATACTGCTGCTCTGTGTTGAGGCTCCATCTTGGCCTCTTCAACTTCATTGGAGTATACTCAACTAGTGCACTATGAGATAGTTATCTCTGCAATATCACACGTGACTCAGCTCTTCACACATGAAAACCTCCAGTTCTGTTAATGAGTCACATCTTCTACCGCAGAAGCAACGCTGTCTTTTTGCTTTTGTTCTTATCTAAACCTTCTTGAGCAACAGGTCGTTGGTGGAGGCTCCCAGCCTTGTTTCTGCTCCAGACATGGAGGGAAGGGAGGAGAATCGTAGGAATTGTAGAGTTGGAAAGGGACTGCGAGGGTCAACTAGCCGGAAGGCCTGCAATGCAGGAAACTTTTGCTCAAAGCGACCCCGAGTCTCATGCAGTGCTCTTGGGAAAATGAAAAGATGTTTTCCTTACTGCTGCACAACCCCATCCTGCCTTGGGATATTAAAAACCAAGGGGATGACCTTCCAGGGCAAACTCTGTTCCTTCCAGCTACTACTTTGTTTTGCATGTTTCCCCCGCTTGAAATAAAATAATAAGAGTGCACAGAAACGCCATTTACCTTCTCGTTGCAGCGGTATCTGTTGATCTACTTGCACTGCCATGCTTTCAAACTGCTAGGTTGGCAGGATATATACTTATACCCTGCCCATCTGGCTGAGTTTCCCCAGCCACTCTGAGCAGCTTCCAACAGGAGATTAAAAAGACAGTAAAAGATCAAACATTAAGAACCTCCCTATACAGGGCTGCCTTCAGATGTCTTCTAAAAGTCATATAGTTGTTTATTTCCTTGACATCTGGTGGGAGGGTGTTCCACAGGGCGGGCGCCACCACCGAGAAGGCCCTCTGTCAGGTTCCCTGTAACCTCACTTCTCACAGGGAGTGAGCTGCCAGAAGGCCCTCAGAGCTGGACCTCCGTGTCCGGGCTGAACGATGGGGGTGGAGACGCTCCTTCAGGTTTGCTTTTTGAGCAAAAGGTCCTGCAGCTGAATGCATAAAGTGGTTCATGCATGCTGTGGTTGGGGGGGGGGAATGGGTGGGGGGGTTTCCTTTTCAACAATCTTTGGGTGCATGAGTGCAGGTAACTGGAATGCTGGGAAAATGGACACTTTGTTGAAGTTACATCCCTCTCCCAGTCTGTCTTGTGGTCTACTGTGAGGGTTGTGGTATCCAGCCCTAGCATACTAACAACTCATTTCTTAGCAGGGCCTCTGTGTGTGCTGGGCAGAGAATGTATCCTGCCCACCTGATAGCTCAGTTGGCAGAACATGAGACTCTTAATCTCAGGGTCACGGGTTCAAGCCCTACATTGGGCAAAAAAAAAATCCTGCATTGCAAGGGGTTGGACTATATGACCCTCATGGTCTTTTTCCAACTCTACAATTCTGTGGTTCTTTGTGAATCAGGGTCTACTTCCATCCGATAAGACCGTCCCACCCTTAAACCAAAAGGAGGGTGTCATTTTTTGTTGCCAGGTGTTGCCCTTTTCCCTTATGGGGTATCCAAGAGTCCATATAGAGTCCTTACATACGTTCCCTATTGGTAGGAGAGAATAACAGAGGCCAACCAGAGAATATTGAGAAGCAAAGCAGCTAGTAAGCTTGATCTTTATTGATCTGTTGCAACAGGGTGCTCCCCTCACCCACAGGAGAGAGGAGGAACCCAGAAAAATGGTGTGCAAGGCCTTATAAAGACTATTTTTTTTTAACACAACGTTTTTGCTTTTTTTTTTATAAATATTTTATTCGTTTTTGCATAAAAGACAACAAAGCAAAACAAAACAACAAACAATACACCAAAAACATACAGAATTACACAAACATAACATACTACAAAAAACAGAAATAAAAACAATCTTATCTTCATATTAATCTTGCATTAACTTGTTTCTCTGACTTCCCCGAGTCTCCCTTCCCTGTATTCCAATTCATACAATTAAACAACAAATCCCATTCCTCTGTCATAATTAACCTCTTTTCTGATTTGAATGTCTTAATATAGCTTATTCAATGCTTAGAACTTAGAATGTTGGGTCTTCTGATCCTTAAAATTTTACTCCAATAACCTTCTACATTCAATCTGATGTTATTTTAACATTCATTAATCTTGTAGTGTTTCTGTAAATAGTCTTTAAATTTCTTCCAATCTTCCTCCACCGTCTCTTCACCCCGGTCTCTGATTCTGCCAGTCATTTCTGCGGATTCCATATAGTCCATGACTTTCATCTGCCATTCCTCCAGCGTGGGTAATTCTTGTGTCTTCCAATACTTTGCAATAAGTATTCTTGCTGCTGTTGTGGCGTACATAAAAAATATCCTGTCTTTCATACGTACCTCTTGGTTGACCATGCCCAGGAGAAAGGCCTCCGGTTTCTTTGGGAATGTGTATTTAAATACTTTCTTCAGTTCATTATAGATCATCTCCCAAAAGGTCTTAATCCTTGGGCATGTCCACCAGAGATGAAAAAAGGTACCTTCAGTTTCTTTACATTTCCAACATTTGTTATCGGGCATATGATAAATTTTTGCTAGTTTGACTGGTGTTATGTACCATCTGTATATCATTTTCATAATATTTTCTCTTAGGGCATTACATGCCGTAAACTTTAGCCCAGTGGTCCATAACCGTTCCCAGTCGGCTAGCATTATGTTGTGACCCACATCTTGTGCCCATTTAATCATTACTGATTTCACTTCCTCATCCTGTGTATTCCATTTCAGCAGCAGATTATACATTCTTGACAATACCTTAGTTTTGGGTTCTAGCAATTCTGTTTCCAATTTTGATTTTTCCACCTGGAAGCCAATTTTTCTATCCAATTTATATGCCTCCATTATCTGATGATAGTGGAGCCAATCACGGACTTTACTTTTTAATTTGTCAAAACTCTGCAGTTTCAGTTTATCTCCATCTTGTTCTAGTATCTCCCAATATTTTGGCCAATTGGCCTCCATATTGAGTTTTTTGACTGCTTTTGCTTCCATCGGAGATAACCACCTTGGAGTCTTGTTTTCAAAGAAATCCTTATATCTAATCCATACATTAAACAATGCTTTCCTGACAATGTGAATCTTAAACATTCTGTGAACTTTAACCTTGTCATACCATAAGTAAGCATGCCACCCAAACGCATTATTGAATCCTTCTAGGTCCAGTATATCTGTATTTTCAAGAAGTAGCCATTCTTTCAGCCAGCAAAAAGCTGCTGCTTCATAGTAAAGTTTCAAGTCTGGCAGGGCAAAGCCTCCTCTTTCCTTTGCATCTGTTAATATTTTAAATTTTATTCTTGGCTTTTTGCCCTGCCAGACAAATCTGGATATATCTTTCTGCCACTTCTTGAAACAGTCCATTTTATCAATAATCTGCAGTGTCTGGAACAAAAATAACATTTTTGGCAATACATTCATCTTTATCACAGCAATACGACCTAACAGTGAGAGTTTTAGATTAGACCATATATCTAGATCTTTTTTTATCTCCATCCAACATTTTTCGTAGTTATCCTTATATAAGTTCCCATTTTTTGAGGTCATAATAATTCCCAGATATTTCACTTTTTTCACCACTGTCAAACCTGTCTCATTCTGAAACCTTTCTTTCTCTTTTTCTGTTAGATTCTTTGTCAAAACCTTAGTTTTTGTTTTGTTGAGTTTAAAACCTGCTAATCGACCAAACTCTTGAATCAGTTCTAAAACCCTCTTCACACTGGACTCTGGCTCCTGCAATGTCAAAACCAAGTCATCTGCAAATGCTCTTAATTTAAATTGTTTAACTCCGACCTGTATCCCTCTTACCATCTGGTCCTTTCTAATCATATTCAGCAACACCTCCAGGACCGATATAAAAAGCAGAGGGGAAATAGGACAACCTTGTCGTGTTCCTTTTTCTATTCTGAACTCTTCAGTCAAAACATTGTTAACAATTAATTTTGCTTTTTGTTCAGAATAGATTGCACCTATACCATTTTCGAACTCTTGGCCTACCCCCATACTATGGAGATTCTTTTTCATAAAACCCCAAGAAATGTTATCAAAGGCTTTCTCCGCGTCCACAAATACTAAAGCTGCTTTTGTGTTTATTCTTTCCTGTAAAAGTTCCAAAATGTCAATTATATTCCTTACATTATCAGATAGGTGCCTTCCTGGGAGAAAGCCTGCTTGGTCCTTGTGAATCTCCTCCGCTAAAACCCTCTTTAATCTTCTAGCCAAAATGTCAGCAAAAATTTTATAATCCACATTAAGTAATGATATAGGCCGATAGTTCTTAAGTTGGTGTTTTTCCGATTCTGTCTTTGGTATGAGAGTCACAAAAGCTTCTTTCCACGTTTCTGGTGTCCTTTTCCCCTGTAATATGTCATTACATATATCCTTCAAGGGTTGAATTAGCCAGTCTTTCATTGATTTATAATATCTTGCCGTCAACCCATCAGGTCCTGGGGACTTGCCAAGTTTCATATTTTGGATGGCGCTCTCTACCTCTTGTTCTGTTATCCTGCAGCTCAATTTAAATTTACTTTCTTGAGATATTTCCGGTAGCCCATTTTCTTTCAAGAATTCCTCCATATCTGCTTCCTTCTGTGGTTGTTGTGAATAAAGCTGTTTAAAGTATCTTTGAAAGGCACTCCTAATTTCCACTGGGTTCTGAATAATTCTTCCTTCCTCTTCTAAATTTGTTATTGTATTCATTTTCTGTCTCTTCTTTATTTGCCATGCCAATAACTTTCCACATTTGTTTGCTGATTCGAAAGTTCTTTGTCTCATTTGTCTGACCTTCCATTCAATCTCTTGATTTATCATTTGCATGTATTGTACTTGATATAACTTTATCTCTCTCAAGATTTGTTGTGATTTTGGATTTGATCTCAGTCTTTTTTCACCTTCCTTAATCTTTTCCAATATCTTTTCTCTTTTTTCCTGTTGTAATCTCTTCTTGAGTGCGTTCTGTTGTATCAAAAATCCTCTCATAACAGCTTTACTTGCGTCCCATACAGTTCTTTTTTCCACCGTAGTGTTTAAATTTATCTCAAAATAGTCTTTCAGAGTTTTCTGGGCCTTCTTGGTTATTTCCTCATCTCTAAACAGAGAGTCATTCATCCTCCATCTGAAAGAACCAGTTGGTTGTAAGTTCATTACCATCTTTACAGCATTGTGGTCGGAGTAAGTCTTTGGGCAGATTTCTACTTTTTTTGTCTTTGGTGCCAGTCCTCTTGTGATCCAGATTTGGTCAATTCTTGTCCATGTCTTTTTGGCTTCAGAAAAGAAGGTTCCTTCTCTTTCTAAAGGATTTTTGGTTCTCCAGATATCCACCAAGTCCAGGTTATCAGTCAGTTCAAAAAAGGTTTTCGGTAGTCTCCCATCTTTGGTGACTACCTGCCGTTGTGCCTTGTCCATATTTGTAGAAACAACTCCATTCATATCTCCCATCAAGATCACATTGTACTCCAGATAGTCCATCAATGTCTCATGTAACTTTTTGAAAAATTCCGATTTTCCTTCGTTCGGTGCGTATACGCCAACAATCAGATATTTCTGTCCATGGTGTTGAATTTCAATTGCCAAATATCTTCCTTGTTCATCTTTAAAAATTAATTTTGGTGCTAGGCTCTCTTTTGCATATACCACCACTCCTCTTTTTTTAACTTTGTCCGATGAAATAAACTCTTGACCTAGTCTTTTATTAATTAGAATTTTTCTATGGAGCCTGGTTACATGTGTTTCCTGTAAACAAATCAAGTCCAATTGTTCTTTTTTTAAAATGTGAAAAATTGATTTTCTCTTAGAAACCACGTTTAGACCGTTACAGTTCCAGCTTAATAGTTGCAGAGACATCTTGAAATTGGTCTGCTATATTCCTCCAGTAGCTCCCAATGTGTCTTCTTTCTCTTCTGGTCCCGGTGGTGTCGTCTTGTCCAAATCCAAGATTGCTTTAGCTATATCTCTCCTTTTTCTCTCTTGTGTATCGGACGGGTCTTGGTCTTTAAAGAATTCCTTCTGTAAGTCCTCCTCGTAGTCCTTTAAAAATCTGTCTTTATCTTCCACTGATTTTATTTTTATTTTCCTTCCTTTTATACTAAACGAAAGCCCTTCAGGGAACTCCCACCTAAAGATGATGTTGTTCTTTCTCAGCTGTGTGACCAAGTCTCTGTAGCTAGATCTGAGGTCTAAGAGATGTTTGGGGATGTCCCTGAACAATTCCACTCTTGATTCACCAACTTCCAAAGGCCTTTGGAAATGTAGTCCCAAAATTTTATCTCTCTCCTCTTTAGATCCAAAGGTGACCAAACAGTCTCTTGTCTTGATTCTCCTGCTTGTTTTACCCAGTCGGAAAGCACTTACTATTTTGATTTCTTCTTTATCCAGATCCAGTTTCCAGAAATCTGCAAATTCCTGTGCAAGAAATTCCTTAAGACCTTCTTTTTCAATTTCTGGCAAGGATCTGATCCTGAGATTCGTTTGTTTATCTTTTAATTCAAGCATGGAAAATCTTGTTCTATAGTCCTCAAGTTGCCTGTTAATCGGTGGTATTTTTTCTTCTGTGGCCTCTGCAGCTGCTTTAGCTTCTTCTGCAATTTTCCTTGTTTTTGATGATTCCTGCAATAATTGCTGAATTAAATTCGTATTTTGTTTAATACAAGCTGTATTTTGATCTATTTTAGAAGATGTCTCTGACAGCTTTTTGTTTGTTTCTACAACCTCCTCTGTCAATTTATTTAATGATTCTTGAATTTTTGCAAATCCTGTATTGAAAAGGTCCTCAGTTGAAGACATAGCTTTTGGTTTAGGTTGTACAGATGCACCTCCAATTGGGTCAGGTATAGAGGCTCTTCTTCCTGAGTAAAAGGTTTTCCCAGATCTTGTAGTCTTCTCCTGCAGCTGGTCTACTTTTCCCTTATCACTTGCCATACCACAGCAACTTATTTCAAGGTCACTCTCAGCTGAGGCTAGCTGTCGGACTTGAAGTCAAAACAGTGGAAAGTCCCCAGTCACTTTCCCAGCTGCAGCAGGCTGTCAGATTTTAAAACCAAACAGTGGAAAATTCCCAGTTGCTTTCTGTTTCTTTGTATCAGTCTTTGTAACAATCCTTATGTCCACCAGGGGGATACAATAGCCCCTGGGAACAATGGCTCCCGTCTTCTCCTTCTCCTTCCCAGCAACTTTGCAGCTAATTCCTCCCAGTAACAAAACTTAAACAGTCTCAGCTTTTAACAGTATAATCCAGTTTGCAGAGCTTAAAATCTCAGAGTCTCTCTCCGCAGTCCCTCCTTTACCCTGTGTTTTCAGATTGACAGATCAGAGCCGGGCGCGCCGGGCGGTGGTTTTGGGCGCGCCGGGCGCGCCGGGCGGTGGTTCCCCCACAGTCAGCTCTTTCTTACGCAGGCAATACAGTTTCCAGTCCTTCCCCCCCTTTTCCCTGCCACTTAGGGGGGGAAAAGATCCTTATCAAAACGCCAGATTCCGTTTCTTCAAAAGCACTTTTAAAGGTTTGGCACGCAAAAGTCTTTGTTTCCAGCTATATACAGAGCGGAAGGCTGACTTCCTGGTTAAACCTTACCGCTTCGGTTCTAATTTAGCTTGCTTTTTTAACTTGCCAAATCCAAAAGTTCCTTAATTTGTTTCTTTCCCTTTTAAAATTTGTAGTTCTCCTACTCACGGAAAGTTCTTTTATAATCCAATTTGTCCCAAGAAGAAGTTGAGCGCTCCTCCGATCACGGCTGTGCGACGTCTCTCCGAAAAAGAAGCGATTGACTCTCAGCACCGCGTTACCCCCTCCACACTCCGGAGCTCTTCCTGAGCCCCAGAAACGTTTTAGGGGATCGCTGTTGGTGCCCGCCGAGTCCCACGGACGTAGGCTTCCTCCGCCTACGTTTTCAGGGGTTCACCACGTCGCCGTAGCGGTAGAACCCTGTTTTTTTCGGAGCTCCCCCTCCGGTGCTCAGCAGGGGGCCGCCATGATCGCTGGCGCTCAACTCGGAAGTTTTTGCATTTGTCTTAATACTGTATTTATAAATATATAAATATGCTTGCTATTTTTCTACATCACCCTATCGAGTTGGTGGCATTCCTCCATGCTTCCCATTCCTTGTCAACACAAACCATTTCACACCTATGCATGCACCAACCAAGCAGTTATAAGTACCTTGGTTGCTACTTATATGTAATTCTGTAGGGTCAAACCTCTTGGTGACTTCCTCCCCACCCTCCCCTCCCACAAACTATATCACAGCACTCACATTTTGACTCAAGGCTGATCACGTAGTAGAGTTTCTCTCCCCCCTATCAGAGTTTACGTGCAAAGGGGACAGGGAAAACAACTAGGTGATGATGGCTCCTGAGGAAACTACCATAGACTTTTGAAATTGCCATCCTGTAGATCAAGACCACTCCCAGAAACATCATACATATGTACATCACAGAAGGGGTGTCACCTAAGACCACCACTCCGATACATCACACCTACATCACAAAAAGGCGGTCTTAAAACAGAAATTTGAAATGTTGTTTTTCTCCTGTCATTGTTTTTCTCCTGTCCAGCAGGTTACTTGATTGGATTTCCTGGGGAGCCTGGCTAGTCTTTTGTAATGATAAATACTTAGTTCCTGGGCCAGGTCACAGGCTCACACCCTATTCATATCTTAAATGTGCCCTTAAGACAGGATTTGTGAGGAAAGAGACAATGGGGAGGTTTCCCACTTTGACCTTGCAGAGAAAACATTGGCTCAGTTTAGGAATCAAAATGGTTCCAGGTTGGCCTTCCTGTGCTCATCTATGTACGTGCTTGGTTACTACATTTATGAACATTTCCATATATCTAAGACCTCAAAATTCCTATCACACAGGATAAAAAATTCCAGCAAAGTTTGTCTGTAGTGCAGCTGTTTAAAGACGCAGGAGCTCTGCTGGTTTTTTTTTGGTGTTGTTTTTAAGCTGGCGACTGGAGTCAGCTTGTATATAGTTGATTGTATGCATTACATCAGGGTCTATAAGAAATTGGAGGGGGAGGACTATATGCAATGTTTATTCTCAGCTTTCCCCCCTATTGCACAAGCTAGCAGTCACCCGCCCCGCCCCAAGTTTTTGCAGCTGAAAGAACTTGAAAGAGGAAGATAAGAATCAACAGAGAAAGAGACAGGAAGAAAGAAGAAAAAATCAGAGAATGGTGGAAAGGCCAGGACATTTGGGGAAATGAAAGCTACAGGGAGGGTACCAAAAATAGAGGTATCTGGGAAAGAAGGGGGTGCATGAGCTTAGCCTGGGGGGCAGCCGCTTTTCTAAATCAGTAAAAATCAGTAGAAATCAATAGAAATCTGTGGATCTGCCCCACTAATGAAAGCCTCCCGCCTCCCAACAAAAATCCTGGATACGCCCATGGGAGGGGGAGTAAGTGGATTCCCCACCATTTCATTACAGTAGCATCTCGGGTTACAGGCGCTTCAGGTTACATACACTTCAGGTTACAGACTCCGCTAACCCAGAAATAGTACCTCGGGTTAAGAACTTTGCTTCAGGATGAGAACAGAAATCGCACACCAGCAGGAGGCCCCATTAGCTAAAGTGGTGCTTCAGGTTAAGAACAGTTTCAGGTTAAGAACGGACCTCCGGAACAAATTAAGTACAGTGGTACCTCGGGTTAAGTACTTAATTCGTTCCGGAGGTCCGTACTTAACCTGAAACTGTTCTTAACCTGAAGCTAATGGGGCCTCCTGCTGCCACCGGAGCCTGATTTCTGTTCTTATCCTGAAGCAAAGTTCTTAACCTGAAGCACTATTTCTAGGTTAGCGGAGTGTGTAACCTGAAGCATATGTAACCTGAAGCGTATGTAACCCGAGGTACCACTGTATTCAGGGGAAGGAAATATCTCCCTTTCTTAACCTGTAGTTGGGTGGTGAGGCTCTCTCACAAACAATAAGACTGAAGCTGAGCCCCAGCCCTGTCTCGAAGCAAAAGGCATCTTAGCAAGTTCAGCATCGCTGTGATTCTTGCCTTGCAAGGGGTTGGGCTAAATGACCCCCTGGTGTCCCTTCCGACTCAACCATCCTACGATCCTATGGCAACGTGAGAGGAAGCGCCATGGCACGGTGTGACCTTCTGTTTATTTTGTACCAGCATGTAATGACTGAACATGGCCTGATTAAGTAGAGTTCAGTCTGAGTAAATAAATGGCTCTGAGTAGTCAAGGAATTGGTCCCATAATATGCTATTCAGGGGTAGGCAATCTAAGGCTTGTGGGCTGGATGCGGCCCAGTCGCCTTCTCAGTCCATGGTACAGGAATCAGCATGTTTTGACATGAGTAGAGTGTGCCCTTTTATTTAAAATGCATCTCTGGGTTATTTTTGGGGCCTGCCTCGTGTTTTTACATGAGTAGAATGTGTGCTTTTATTTAAAATGCATCTCTGGGTTATTTGTGGGGCATAGGAATTCGTTCATTTCCCCCCCAAAATATAGTCCGGACCACCACAGGGTCTGAGGGATGGTGGACAAGCCCACAGCTGAAAAAGGTTGCTGACCCCTGTGCTATCTGTATAAGTTTCTGAACATTAGAAAGGAACCAGCATTTGTCTTCGTTTTGTGCTCTTTTTATCTTCTCTATTTCTTTTTTAGAAGCTACTTTGCACCTTGTTGAATCCCATTTGCCCAGCTGCACAAAAAATTATTGCACGCTCATTTTTTGTTTGTTTTTTGTGATGCCACACAAAATATGTCCAGCTGCACCTCAGATTAACCCTTTGTGTAATGTGGCTGAGCAAACAAAATTGGATGTGTCTATCTCTAACTAAAACTTACAAGCCCCTGTTTGCAGAGGGTGGGTTTTGTTTGAACTGGATTGCTTGGGTCTACAGGCAGCTCCAATTTGGGTCAAATTTGGTTTTATTGGAAGCGCTTGTCTTAATAACACCAGAACATGGTTCACCCCTCTCAGGATGTTGGCCACTTTGTCTGAAGTGCAGAGGAGGAAGTAGATAGAAAATGGTCAAAAGGGGAATGGTGATTTGCTGAAGGGAACTGTGTTTTTTCTTTATTTTTTACATCAGCACTTCTCTGTATTAGTCATGGTCACAAGGTCAGAAAGTTTATGCCTGAAAGAGTGAACAATGCAGTTTGCCTTCCTCCTGAGCCTCACATGATTGCAGACAGCATTTCTTAAAATTTAGGTTTTGTGTCTTACAACTTTAAGCAGCAGAAATGGAAATATTAATTGGGCCTGAATTCTACATTTTTAATTATACATACTGTAAAAGAAAAATACTTACCGCAGTTTCATTAAAAATAATACTTATTGGACCAGAATTCTACATTTTTAATTATATGTTAAAAAGAAAATACTGACATACCGCAATCTCAAAAAAAAAAAAAAAAATCAAGGTAGTGCACAACAATTTATATATGTGCAAAGACACGTCAAAAATTAAAATCACAAATCCCCAGCTGACAATTAACTAGTTGTCTCGTCACATAAAAAATTTCTGGCAAATTATTAAAAGTTGTTATAGAAGATGCCTGCTGCATCTATATTGGAGGAGCATGAAACTGGATGATGCAATCATCATGTCCAAAGTCCTGAATCGCTTAAAAAATATATGGTTTGCTTCACACCGCAGTTTGAATACATTTATTTTCTTAAATTTATACATGACTTTTCTTCCATCGTGGAACTGAATGTCGTTTGATCAGTTCTGTTGCAGCAGGCTCACTCCTTCAGGAACCTTTTTTGGTGCGGTATAAATGCCACCAATCAGTCAATCAATCCTATCCAGGTACTGGCCAGACCCAGAGCTGCTTATCTTGTATGCTCTCGCATGGATGCTTTAGCTGAGATTCTTGCGTTGCGGGGTGGGGGGTGGGGGGGATGGACTAGATGACCCTTTGGTCCCTTCCAACACTAAGATTCTATGATCTTCAGCAAAATAGATGCATTACAGTGGTGCCTCAGGTTAAGTACTTAATTCGTTCCGGAGGTCCGTACTTAACCTGAAACTGTTCTTAACCTGAAGCACGACTTTAGCTAATGGGGCCCCTTGCTGCTGCCATGCCGCCGGAGCACGATTTCTGTTCTCATCCTGAAGCAAAGTTCTTAACCTGAAGCACTATTTCTGGGTTAGCAGAGTCTGTAACCTGAAGTGTCTGCAGCCTGAAGCGTATGTAACCTGAGGTACCACTGTACATGCCTTCAGGCCATGCCTTGAGATTGTTTGCACATGAGCCCATTCATAAAGGTGAGGGTGTCAGACCAGAACAAAGGACATGGATTCAAATCCCTGCCCTGCCTTTGAACCTCACTGGGTCCAGACACAGTTTTTCAGCCTAATAATCCTCACCGGGTGGGTTGTGTAGATAAAATGAAGGTGGAGAAAGTTCTGTGTTGTCCTGAATGATTTGGAGGAAGATCAGCCAAGAAATGTGATATTTATTTATTTCGTAAAATTTATTCACGGCTTGATTTTCTACTTTAAACTTCAAAGAGGTTTACAAAGCATTGATGGAAATAAAGATTGTTACCACCTCCGCTTGATTCCTATGCTGGGCACAGAGAAAGGACATGACTGTCCATCCTTTCTGGCACCCCTGCTCACTAGCCTTGCTTACCGGGCCAGTGTATAACTGCAGGGCTGTGTTACTGTTGCATTTGCACATTGGCCATCTTGCTTCTTCAGCCTGGTTTCCCCCCCCCCCATCCCCAAATTGATGAAAATTCTCTTTGCTGCTTCTCTCCAGGGGCTGTGGAGAAAAAAGTTGTCGTTAACCTTCAGAAACTCGATGTTGCTCAGGACGATCAAGGGAACTTTGGCTTCTTCACGATAATTTACAACCAAGGCTTCGAGGTTGTGCTGAACAACTACAAGTGGTTTGCATTTTTTAAGGTAAAGTAGCTTCCAAATAAATAAATCAATCAGTCAATCAATCAATCTCTGCACCATTTTCCTCCAGAATATGTTGGGAATAAAGGGCTCTTCCAAACTTTGAAATTCTTGTTGGCAAAATAATTTGGAAGGAGTATAATCGGGGCTTTTATTTCTGGGGGTACTCAAGAGTACGCAATATTGGCAGCTTTTTCCTAGAAGAAAAGCACTGCATATAATATATGATGTCTCCATAAGGTAAAACGTAAATGTCCCCCGGACGGTTTGGTCCAGTCAAAGGCATGGGGCTCATCTCACTTTTTCAGGCCGAGGGAGCCGCCGTTTGTCCACAGACAGCTTTCCGGGTCATGTGGCCAGCATGACTAAACCACTTCTGCACAGAACACTGTGTCGGAAACCAGAGCACACGGAAGCGCTGTTTACCTTCCCACCACAGTGGTACCTATTTATCTACTTGCACTGGCATGCTTTTGAACTGCTAGGTAGGCAGGAGCTGGGACCGAGCAACGGGAGCTCACCCCGTCACGGGGATTCGACCTACTGACCTTCCGTTCAGCAAGCCCAAGAGGCTCAGTGGTTTAGACCATGGTGCCACCCGTGTCTCTGTACAGCCTATTTGAAGAGTGAGCAGAGGAGCAATTCTGGATTGGACAAAGCTCTCCCATTGAACACATGCTTAGATTCTGAAACTTGTCATATTTTTCACTAAGCTTTGTTGGTCTGTCTTTGGAAGCCAAGAAAGCTGGCAATTGGCAGCAGACCTTCAACTCTCTGTCGAAATGCCTGTTTGCTCCTTGCCGTTTTCAGGAGAACTTTAAAACAGGCTTCTGAGTAAGGAATCTCCTGGTGCAAAGGTCTTGTTTACAGGCCTGCCTGTGCCTGCTGCAAAAGCTTTTGGATGGGTCTGGAATTCAATTTCATCAGAATCGCTCGATAACGGTGGGAGAGGTGGTTGCAGGTGTGAAGGTCAAGCTGGTCCAAAACACAGCCTTGACTCTTCCGGCCAAAGGTTGCCATTGCCCCATGATGTCGCAGGACAGTGGGCATTTATGCAGACTAGGGGTGGTTAGGACTTGGTGAGACCCTTCTAGGAACATGCAAGACAATGGGGTTTGTTCTCCTAGTCTAGTTTTTTGAAGCATGGTAGGTAAGAAAATTGAGGTTGGTTGTTTCTGAGTTGATGTGGAATGCAAGCAGATTTCTGTTAAAAGCGAATTGCTGAATTGCTGAGCAGATGGCATTGAAAGAGCTCCATCCCAATCTTGCTTTGGGTGCCAACCACTGTTTGTAGAGACCTAATGAGAAGAGCGTTCTGTTGGAAGAGGTGACTCTGTAGACTGCACACACTTCACTGCCAGTTGGATAAGTCTTTGTGATATCAGCAGTGCCTCCATGGGGTGTGGGGCTAAGTGCGATTCATGCATTAAACCATAACATTTAATGCACTATCATACCACCTCAAACCATAAAGGCTTGCCCAAAAGAATGATGGGATCTGTAGAGTGCTGAGTTTTTAGGAGATGCCTCATTCCCCTCGCAGAGCTACAAGTCTCAAAGTTCCCCTGGGAAAGAGGGGTTGGTTGTTAAGACACTCTGAGAATCGTAGCTCTGGGAGGAGTCTCCCAACATCTGCTTTGTAGAGCATCTATTTATGCAGAAGATCCCAAGCAGCTCCGGGGAAGACTTGTCTGAAACCCTGGAGAACCTCTGCAAGTTATTGTAGGCAATACTGAACTACATGGTTCAATGGTCTGACTCTACAAGGCAATTGCATATTGAGGATCTGGAAGCCAAGCCATATGAGGAGTGGTTGAAGGAGCTGGTTATGTTTAGCCTGGAAAAGAGGAGACTGAGAGGAGATATGATAGCCATCTTCAAATCTGTCAAGGGCTGTCACATGGAAGAGGGAACAAGCTGGTTTCCTCTTACTTCAGATGGTAAGACCCAAACCTTCAAGTTACCAGAAAGGAGATTCCAAATAAATATCAAAAGAACTTTCTGACACTAAGAGCTGTTGAACTCCCTTGAAAGATGGTGGGCTCTCCTTCCTTGGAGGTTTTTAAGCAGAGTTTGGATAGCCATCTGTCCTGGCTGCTTTAGCTGAGATTCCTGCATTGCAAGGGGGTTGGACTAGATGACCCTCAGGATCCCTTCCAACTCTGCCATTTTATGCTAAGGGCCGGATCAACGTGGCTGAGAAGCTAAGCCACAAATTTTCCTCCACCCCTTCTAAACACACACAAACACCAAGTGCCCTTCCTGGCTTTTTCTTTTTTAAGCCACTGCATGAAGTTTTCACTCTTCAGGTTATCAGGGGGAAAGGCTGCTTAAAACCGCCAAGGCTCATGGTTTCACGACGCCTGGGACCAGCAGGCAAGGAAAAGAGCCGGCGGCAAAAGAAGAAAGAAGCTGCTGTGTTTTGTGTTATTGCTTTGGAGGTACACAAAGTTTCCGGGATGCCGTTCCAAATTCATCAAGATCGACGGCAGGCAGCTCAGCGGAGCTTCGGGGCAAAGGAACTTGGAACGTTTTAACACCGCAGAGCCCACAGTCCCTGCCAGCATTGCGCCGAGGAGGCAAATTTCACCCTTTCTGCAAAGCATAAATGCAACAGAGGTCTAAAGTGTGTCCCTCGTGTCGAGGAAACAAAGCTGTGGGCAAAACTAAAAATATAGGAAGCATTTGGTAGCGGGGGGGCGTATCTAAATCTGGGCAAATGCATCTTCCTTGAGCAGAAAAACTTGGCTTGCTTCTCAGGCAGGTTGATCCGGCCCTTATCACAAAATTGTAGGGTTGGGAGGGACCCAGAGGCACCCTGAAATGTAGGCATCACAGCTCTGTAATCACCTAGTCCAGAAGGTCACTGGCCTTTTGGGGCCAGTGGACGCATTCGTAAGCCAGAAACTGTTATGGGCAACACCCCTCTATTTTATTGCTTAGAGCAGAATAGAATCAATACTGTTACTTCTCTTAATCTGGACACAATACATCTGTTGATGCAGCCTAGAATAGCCTTGGCTTTTGTTTTTTGCTGCTGTATCCCATTGTTGACTCATGTTCAGCTTGTGGTCCAGTAAGACCCCTAGATATTTTTCGCATGTACTACTTATTTTCATAGGAAGTTGGACTGCAGGGAGGAGATGTTTCTTTAAAAACTTTTCACCCCACCTTTCCTCCAAGGAGCTTCAAGGCAAGAGATACGTGATTCTCCCACCTCTCCATTTTATCCTCAGAACAACCCTGTTGTAGCACGGGATAAATGGGTGTGTCTGAATCCAGAGTCATTGGGACTCATAGGGATGCAGGTGGTGCTGTGGGTTAAACCACAGAGTCTAGGACTTGCCGATCAGAAGGTCATCGGTTCAAATCCCCGTGACGGGGTGAGCTCCCATTGCTTGGTCCCTGCTCCTCCCAACCTAGCAGTTCAAAAGAACGTCAAAGTGCAAGTAGATAAATAGGTACCTCTCCAGCGGGAAGGTAAACGGCATTTCCGTGCGCTGCTCTGGTTCCCCAGGAGCAACTTAGTCCTGCTGGCCACATGACCCGGAAGCTGTATGCCGGCTCCCTTGGCCAATAAAGCGAGATGAACGCCGCAACCCCAGAGTCGTCCGCAACTGGACCTAATGGAGTCGGCCATGACTGGACCTAATGGTCAGGGGTCCCTTTACCTTTTACTGTTTATGCCAGAGGCAGCCAATATGAGGCCTTCTGGATGTTGCCGGGCTATAAATCCCACCGACGCAAGTCAGCGTATCCCATGGGAGTTGTAGTTCAGCAACATCTGAACAGCACCATGTTAGCTATTCCTGGTCAACACATCTCTCCAGGGTTTCAGATGGGGATGCCTGGAAATCGAACCTAGGATCTTTTGCCTGTTGTCCGCTACACGTGTTCTGTGCAGACTCTGACCAGCATCCCTTTCGCTTCCCTTCCCAGTATAAAAAGGATGGCTTAAACGTAACCAGTTACTGCCACGAGACCTTACCTGGGTGGGTCCATGATGTGTTGGGCCGGAACTGGGCATGCTTCACAGCGCAAAAGATCTCCCCTTCAGCCTCCGGTGTTCGTGTAAATCAGCTGCCTTTGAAATCCGCTGGAAGGTGAGTGGAAACAAATGCCATTTTGTTTGGTTAATCGTATGCTCTGATACAAAGACAGGAGTGCCTGGCGTGCTCTGGTACATGGGGTCACGAAGAGTCGGACACGACTAAATGACTAAACAACAACAACAACAACATGCTCTGACACAGGCTCCGTCATAAAGCCAGACAGAGAGAATTGAAGCAAGGCCCCCTGAACTGTTTCTATCCTAGCTGATCATTCTAACAACTCTTGACTTTGCAAAATGGTGCCTGAGCCTTTTGGTGGTTACCTCCTCCCTCCCCATACATTTTCCTTTTGTGTTATGTCAAGACAAGGACTGTCTTTCTACTGGTCTTGAAAACAAATAAGTACAGTGGTGCCTCGCAAGACGAAAAGAATCCGTTACGTGAGTCTCTTCGTCTAGCGGTTTTTTCGTCTTGCGAAGCAAGCCCATTAGCGGATTAGCGCTATTAGCGGTTTAGCAGCTATTAGCGGCTATTAAAGGCTTAAGGGATTAGCGGATTAGCTGCTAAAAGGCTATTAGCAGCTTAGTGCCTTAGATAAAGGGGGTAGGGAGCGGGGGGAAAAACCCCAGGAATCGCAAGACATTTTCGTCTTGCGAAGCAAGCCCATAGCAAATTCGTCCTGCGAAGCACCTCCAAAACGGAAAACCCTTTCGTCTAGCAGGTTTTCCGTCTTGCGAGGCATTCGTCTTGTGGGGCACCACTGTACTGAAGGCCAGTTGATTCAGAAGACTGCAGGCTCATCCTGCTGGCTCTCCTTCAGAGACTGGTAAAGGTAAAGGTACCCCTGCCCGTACGGGCCAGTCGTGTCCAACTCTAGGGTTGTGCGCCCATCTCACTTAAGAGGCCGGGGGCCAGCGCTGTCCGGAGACACTTCCGGGTCACGTGGCCAGTGTGACGAAGCTGCTCTGGCGTGCCAGCACCAGTGCAGCACACGGAAACGCCGTTTACCTTCCCGCTATAAAGCGGTACCTATTTATCTACTTGCACTTAGGGATGCTTTTGAACTGATAGGTGGGCAGGAGCTGGGACCGAAGGACGGGAGCTCACCCCGCCGCGGGGATTCGAACCGCCAACCATACGATCGGCAAGTCCTAGGCACTGAGGTTTTACCCACAGCGCCACCCGCGTCCCATTTCAGAGACTGGTAGTGTTTCTTTTTGCACTGACATGGGAGAGATAGGGCCAAGGTTTTGGCTCAGTGTGATGCAGCTTCATAGGTCCATAATGAGAGAGTTTGTACGTTACATCCAACAACCGTAGAATCTGTGTATGCAAGTAACTGAGCTGTACATGTGATATGTTCAGTGAGTGTACAGTCAGTGCACACAACCCTTAAGCTGTACAAATCAGCCTGTGAACAATGGCTTAGGCAACTATAGTCAGTGCAACTATAGTCATCAGAATCCATAGATCTTTTGAGGCATCCTCTGGTTCATGTGTGGTCCCTGTTTTGACCCTCTGATAATAGGGAGCTAGAATTCTGGTATTCATGCTTAAAACCCAGTCAGTATTCAGACTTAAAGGGGCAGGTGGGGCTCATTGGCTTGGGAAGGTAGCCTTGCAGGGACATCTTTGGGAGAAGAAAAGGCTTCCTCAACCTCGGCCCTCCAGATGTTTTGAGACTACAATTCCCATCATCCCTGACCACTGGTCCTGTTAGCTAGGGATCATGGGAGTTGTAGGCCAAAAACATCTGAAGGGCCGAGGAAGCCTGGAATAAACCCTACAGAAATCCAGAATGGAGTCCCTAAGGCAGCTGGATGGTGCCATGTATGCCTCCTTCTGGCAACTCCTGCAGCCAAGCTGGTGCCAAACGTCTTGCTCTGCTTTCCTTTGGACCACATCATTGAGGCTAAGAGGGCAGGGTCTTGTCATCTGGGCAGCCCAAGGCCTCCATCCACACTGCCCAGGCTTGTGTTTCGGAGAGATCATTTCAGTGCTGCCAGCACAGCAGTTTGGCTTCACCCCATGAGGTGCACTCCGTTGTCTGACAGATGCCAGAACAACAACAACATTCATACTTCGTATCTGAAAGGTTGTGGCTCTCCTAGGTACAGAATGTTACTGCAAAGTCCAGTTAAGGTGTTCCTGTATTTGTACATTTTATTTTTCTGCCACTTAGAACAGCAGTTCCCAAACCTTTTTTTCCAGAGAGCTCTTGGAAATTGCTGGAGTTCTTGTAGGACCACTTAATGATTTTTCTGCCCATTTTAATGTACTCTGCTGGATGTTGGATGATTTTTAATTATACCTTGACTGCTCTGTTTACTTCCTGTATGTTGCATTTTATTGCATTACAATAAAATAAAATACAATATAACAAATAAAAGTACAATTAAAAATCAATATGAATTGTTCATGTAATAGCTGTGCCGTCCCCCGTCTTCAACCACGAAGCCACAGACCCGTCAAGGATCACCTGAATGATGCTCATTGAGCACTGTTTGGAAACACTTGGCTTCGAGAGTTGTTCGATTAAGTTTTTTTTATAAGTCTTTAAATAAAATGAGTGTAAACCAGTTAATTCTTGTTCCTTGTTGCTATTAAAACATAGACTGTGAGAAGTGCCGGATTTATATATAAGCTAAACAAGGGACACGGGTGGTGCTGTGGTCTAAACCACAGAGCCTAGGGCTTGCTGATCAGAAGGTCAGCGGTTCGAATCCCCGCGATGGGGTGAGCTCCCGTTGCTTGGTCCCAGCTCCTGCCAACCTAGCAGTTCAAAAGCACGTCAAAGTGCAAGTAGATAGATAGATACCGCACCAGTGGAAAGGTAAATGGCGTTTCCGTGCGCTGCTCTGGTTCGCCAGGAGCCGCTTAGTCATGCTGGCCACATGACCCAGAAGCTATACGCCAGCTCCCTCAGCCAATAAAGTGAGATGAGCGCTGCAACCCCAGAGTCGTCCGCAACTGGACCTAATGGTCAGGGGTCCCCTTTACCTTTAAGCAAGCTATAGCTTAGGGCCCACTCTCTTGCCCCCACCCACAAAGGGGGGAAAACCTGGATTTCCAAAATATAAGATAAAAAACAAATAAAATAAAACCTACATACAGCAACAGTGTTTTGTGTTGTGTAGGCTCCTGTGATATAAGTAATGGGCCCCGCCTGCTAGCCTGCTCCCTAAAATATCACTGGTTTGCTCATTTCTATATATAGGGTGCCTACATTCTGCATGGACTGGTGCTTGGCAACATGTGCAAATGGCTTCAGGTCCATAAATTACCATATAGCATATATTCAACACAAAAAAGCAACAATTTGTTGTTGACAAAGGACACCTGGACATATAAAGGGCCCCATTAGCTTCAGTAGCTTAAGGGCCTCATCAAACCTAAATCCAGCGCTGACTGTGAGGCAGAGATTTCAACTTTAAATGCCTGTCTGTGAAGCACGATGATTGTTGATGGCATTGTCTTAATAACAAAGGGTCTCTTGTCTTGTGGAAGAGTTTCATGAGGGGTTGCGTTGGACTGTTTTCTTAATAAACATCTGGGACTTAAGGAGATTCTAGCCTTCGCAAGGCTCCCTCGCCTAACGCGTCGTTTGTGTCTCGACTGCAGATCTCTGCAGAAGTTCTACATGAACAACTACGACTTCGTAGGAGCAATCAACGCCATTCAGAAATCGTGGAAAGCAGTAGCCTACAAGGAATATGAAGGCCTCACCCTAGAAGATTTGGCTCGGAGAGCGGGCGGTTTAAATCCCAGAATTCCAAGGTAAAGGGATCATGACATTCTGGCCTGGTCGTCACCAAAGGACCATAAACCTGTGGCTGGCTTGTGTTGCTTAAAAGGGTGTGCATGTCTGTGTGCGCGCATGTATGGAGAGCTAGAAGGAGAGAGTTTTACAGCTTGTGTCTCCACCTCCTACTGCTTTCACAAGCAGGGTGTAAAGGCAGTAGTCCTTCCATGGGAAAGCTGTGTTACCTTTGAATGAGAATACAGTGGTACCTCGCAAGACGAATGCCTCGGAAGACGAAAAACTCATAAGATGAAAGTGTTTTTCGTTTTCTGAGTTGCTTCGCAAGATGGATTTCCCTATGGGCTTGCTTCGCAAGACGAAAACGTCTTGCGCCTTTTTTTTAAAACCGCCAATGCATTCCTATGGGAAACCGTCAATACACATTGGTGCTTCGCAAGACGAAAAAATTCACAAGACGAAAAAACTCGCAGAACGAATTAATTTCGTCTTGCGAGGCACCACTGTAGTTCTTCACATAGCACATAGTTTAAACTATGGGATTCTCTCCCACAAGGGGCAGGGATGGCTGCTAGCATGGGTGGCTTTCAAAAAGGTCTGGAGGGCCTCATTCCTGGACCTGAGATTCCCTGCCTTTTCCTTTTACGTATAAATTCAAAAGGGGGGTAAATACAGAATCCCAGCTTAGCCTCCCGACTGCCACCCAAGGACGGAGCAGTCTTTTTAAGTTTGCCAAAGTCCAGTCTTTGATTTTGGCGCTTGCCATTCTTCAGAGTTATCAGTAAAGTATTTTACAGAACGATGCATATTTAAACAAAATCATCTTCGTCATTTGTAGTATTCAGTGCATGTGATCTCTTTTGTTAATCTTTCTGATGCATCAATCGGACATACATTCCGTTTCCAACAAGAAATGCACACATCGTTTCCAATTCTGTGCCGCTCATAGGAGCACTGCTACTAAAAGGGAAGTAATTAGTTATTCAGGTTGCCCTTCTTTTAAAATGGTTAACAATCCCAAACTTGGGGTATATTCTACGTGTTAACCCATAGTATAGCTTATTTCTGTAAATACCCACTGCCAGAAAGGCTTTACATGCTCACACTTCCACCACATGTGAAGTGTTGTACCTTTTCCATAGATGAAGAAGAAGAAGAAGAGTTTGGATTTGATATCCCGCCTTTCACTCCCTTTAAGGAGTCTCAAAGCGGCTAACATTCTCCTTTCCCTTCCTCCCCCACAACAAACACTCTGTGAGGTCAGTGGGGCTGAGAGACTGTGACTGGCCCAAGGTCACCCAGCAGCTGCATGTGGAGGAGCGGAGACGCGAACCCGGTTACCCAGATTACGTGACTACCGCTCTTAACCACTACACCACACTGGCTGGATGAACACTCTGCTGCTTGTAGGAAGACTGTGTAACAATTTAATAATAATAATTTATTATTTATACCCCGCCCATCTGGCTGGGCTTCCCACCACTATGGGCGGCTTCTAAAAGAATATTAAAATACTGTGATACATCAAACATTAAAAGCTTCCCTAAACAGGGCTGCCTTCAGATGTCTTCTAAAAGTCCGGTAGTTGTTGTTCTCTTTGACATCTGATGGGAGGGCGTTCCACAGGGTGGGCGCCACTATCAAGAAGGACCTCTGCCTGGTTCCCTGTAACTGGACAATGTCCCTGTGTGGACACTGCAGCTCTTGGATGGTGTTCCAATTCTTCCTCTTGTCAAATAATAGGGATTCCAATTAGAAGTATTTGGGTTTTATTTCTTTATAGGCCAAAACCTGCCCCTCTGACTGCTGAACTAATGAAACAAGTTTCCAACCTGCCTGAATCTTGGGACTGGAGGAACGTGAATGGTGTTAACTACGTCAGCCCAGTGCGAAACCAGGGTAGGATATGTTCCTTTCATACCTTTTGTTACTGAAATAACCAACAAGGTGTTCTAGAAAAGTCAAATACACAACTTGGATGTACACACCCTACAGCCGGTTCTTTTGAGAGAGATAGGTGCAAATCAGGGTCATTGCAACGTGGGATGCCATCATCCATCGTGAAAACAACTAAAGAGTTGAACTCATTCACATCATAAAGTGTATCAGCCACTTGACTGCTGCATTGCCCAGAAACCTTGCCTCACCCTTTGCCATGACCATAGATCAGATGTGGGGAACATAAGCATTTTCTGCTCCCATTTCTGTTTTCAGCAGCCTCCTGGTTGAGGCCGGAAGCCTGGAGTTTGCTCTTGTGGGTCCCACCCCCCCACCCCGGTTTCAGTCTTGGGTTATGAATTGGCCCAGTCTGACACGCCGCCTGCTTCTAAGTTTCACTCAACTTAATATTGGATGCTTGTTAACAGTGGAACTGAACCTCATTAACAGATTACTTTCCTAATTGTTTCTGACAGCAAATTATCATTCCGCTTTTAGCCAGTGATCCCTTGAATTGTCTTACGCCACTTTCAGGTTTTATTGTTGATCAAAGTCATAGTTCTAGGTGTGTGTGGGTTTTTTTTAGTGGTGATAATTACACCACCGGGTAGGTATGTCATACATCCCTCCCTTCTTCCATCAGTGTCAGTCTTGAAGGTGGCTAAATGCGGCTGGCTTGGGCCTAACCGCTTCAGCTGATGTGCTCGAAGCAGGCCCAAGAACGTGACAGAAATGAAAATGATGAGGAAAAGCATTTTGTGGTTTTTGGGTGTGGGTGGAAATTACATCACTTTCCTGGGCAGTGAGAAGTGGTGTTACGTGCCTCTTTGCTACAAGAAACCCAAGACTATGTTCTGGGAGAATTAGCTTTCTGCTTCTTTCTGGGAACCTTGAGCTCTGAATTTCACTGGCTCCTTTTTGCTTTCTTTCTCACTTATTTACAGCAGGGATGGGGGAACTCTGGTCCAGGCCTCCCTGCTTGTCCCTCCCACTGCATTTTGGCCAAACCATGTGCAATTGGTCAGTGTGCTTGGCTGTCAACCAGAAGGTTGGTGGTTCGAGTCCCAGGGAAGGCTGTGAGCAGAGTTCAGGGGGTTGGCTGGGCCAAAAGGACTTTCTGGAGCACCAAATACCTGCCAATCAGTGAGACGGGGAAGCGCATTGGTGTCCCAACGATCAGCTGGCTGGCTGTGCATCAGAAGATGGGTCTTGGGGTTGCATCGCTTGTCATCTTTGTGATGTCAGGTGATTGACAGAATGGCAATCCCACCCACCTGTCATATTTGTTGTTTTTATAGTAATATTTATTAGCATTTGCATTTTCAAAAAACACCATAGTTTTTACATTTTTTATCATCACCTGTATTTTGACTCTCTTTGAGTCGTCAAATTCCATCCATCCCTCCAAACTGGCTTTCTAACTTCCAGTCATAACTTCATCCGCATTTTTATTCTGTCTATCTACCTTTCTTTTTACTTTCATATTCTTTATAATTGTAAATCAGCTTTTACTTTTAACCAGCAAACCTTTAAGTCAGTCCTGTTAGTGTTGTTTAATGTTTACAATCATATTTCAAATATGTAATAAATTACTCCAGTCTTTTTCGAACTGTTGGTCTCGCTGGTCTCAGATTTTCCTGGACAGTTTTGTCAGTTCTACGTATTCAATCATCTTATTTTGCCATTCTTTTCTGCTGTCGAAATTTCTTGCCCACCTGCCATATTAGACCTGTGAGGCAACAGGGGAGATAAGGATCTGGCCAGATCTACTTTCCATCCTCTCCCTGTGATTTGGAGTATTCTGCCTCTCAGGCAATTATAATAACAATAATATAACAAATTTTTATTTAGAAAACCGGGCTCAGGGTGGCTAACAACAAATTTAAAACACTTAATTGATGCTACAAAAAAACAGCGTAAAATAAGGTATAAAACTTGAATAATAATAAAATCAAAAATCAATTTAGGGGGGGAAATCCATCCAATAAACGTTAGGTGATCACCAGGGCTAGCTGGCTAAATTAGTCCTATTTGGGCCAGCAAGGAGACCAGGGGAGAATTAGCTGTGGGATCCCAGAGTGGGTAATCGTCATAAAAAGGGGAGGGAAGGAAGGGGAATAAAAGATCAGGCTAAGTTCAGATTGAAAGCCAGGCAGAATAGCTCTGTCTTACAGGCCTTGTGGAAGGAAGTTAAATCCTGCAGGGCCCTGGTCTCATGGGATAGAGCATTCCACCAGGTTGGCGCCATCACTGAGAAGGCCCTGGCCCTGGTGGAGGATAGTCTGACTTCCTTAGGGCCTGGGACCTCTAAACTATGATTATTCATGGACCTTAAGGTCCTCTGCGGGGCATACCAGGAGAGGCAGTCCTGTAAATACGAGGGCCCTTAGCAGCGCACTTCATTTTGGAAAGAGAAAGAGAGGCCCTGCTCTCGGACGTACAAACTAAAAGGACAAGACTTTCAAGGGAATAGAGGCAAAATCGAGAGAGAAAGATGGTGCCTTCCAAGTCAGGAGGGGGAAGCAGTGTCTCTGCAGCTCCTCTGGTCAATGGATGGGGCCTGAGTGGTCTTCCCTCATTGTTTCAAAGTTCTTCCTGGGAGTCAGAGTTGTAGCCTCTCAGTAGCCACCAGGTCCCCTCACAGAGGACAGAGCATGCTTCTTTTCATCTCTGCATAGAATCATAGAATCATAGAGTTGGAAGAGACCACAAGGGCCATCGAGTCCAACCCCCTGCCAAGCAGGAAACACCATCAGAGCACTCCTGACATATGGTTGTCAAGCCTCTGCTTAAAGACCTCCAAAGAAGGAGACTCCACCACACTCCTTGGCAGCAAATTCCACTGTCGAACAGCTCTTACTGTCAGGAAGTTCTTCCTAATGTTTAGGTGGAATCTTCTTTCTTGCAGTTTGCATCCATTGCTCCGTGTCCGCTTCTCTGGAGCAGCAGAAAACAACCTTCCTCCCTCCTCTATGTGACATCCTTTTATATATTTGAACATGGCTATCATATCACCCCTTAACCTCCTCTTCTCCAGGCTAAACATGCCCAGCTCCCTTAGCCATTCCTCATAAGGCATCGTTTCCAGGCCTTTGACCATTTTGGTTGCCCTCCTCTGGACACGTTCCAGTTTGTCAGTGTCCTTCTTGAACTGTGGTGCCCAGAACTGGACACAGTACTCCAGGTGAGGTCTGACCAGAGCAGAATACAGTGGCACTATTACTTCCCTCATAATAGCAATCCCTTCTATGAGCAGAACTTGCAGCCAGAGCCAGGCAATACCTGGGACTGGTTTGCTGTGTTGCAACAGAGACCTTGCTTTTGGAAACTGCTTCCCCTAAATGGATATTCAGGCCTGGAGGATCTGCTGACCGTGAAACTGGTTAGAAAGAGAATAGACTTCCTGAACCATCAGTTTCGAAAAGAGTCCTTTCTGCCTTTTAACGAGTCTTTAATGGCTTTTAGTGATTTTTTATTTGGCTGCAGAGCGAGCGGCCTCTAATGCAATTTAAACCAGGTTGCGATTTAATTTGTGGGGAACAGCGAAAACCGGTGCTTTTAGAAAATTAACTTGAGGTTGCCCCTGCTAACTCTTGCCATTGTTGCTGTTGTTTATACTCTTAACTGTCAATATTGCCTAGCTGGTAAATGAATGTGCCACCATCCTGAATAACTAATTTATCTTGCTGCTAATGAGGAAAAATACACCATGGAAGGTTTGTGTATTTCTGCAAGATGGGCTCTTGCAACTTCACCTGCATTCACACAGCAGCTCATTTTCTGTTTATTTCTGCATTGTATTTTGCAATGTAAAAGCCGTTGTAAAACTAATGGAATATTGTGTGTGTTTAGCGCTCATTTTTATCTTATTTGAGTCCCCCCCCCCCAAAAAAAAATCTGTTTGCAACCCTTTTAACCCAGGAAGCTTGAGGGTATAACAGCATACAGTTCTTTCCTGCTATTTTCATGTGGGAATCTTGCTGGAACACAATTGCACGTATGTGGGAAGGATGAGGGAGTAACAAAGTTATCCAGTGGCGTTCAATTTTGTGCCACACCACACCCACTGGTGTGCATGAAATTTAGTGCGACATGCTTGTATTTGGGCAGAAAGCCATAGTTCTGTAATGCAGCTGGTAAAGGTAAAGGGACCCCTGACCGTTAGGTCCAGTTGCGGACGACTCTGGGGTTGTGGTGCACATCTTGCTTTATTGGCCGAGGGAGCCGGCGTACAGCTTCCAGGTCATGTGGCCAGCATGACTAAGCCACTTCTGGCGAACCAGAACAGCTCACAGAAATGGTGTTTACCTTCCCGCCGGAGTGGTACCTATTTATCTACTTGCACTTTGACGTGCTTTCAAACTGCTAGGTTGGCAGGAGCAGGGACCGAGCAACAGGAGCTCACCCCGTCGCGGGGATTCGAACCGCTGACCTTCTGATCAGCAAGCCCTAGGCTCTGTGGTTTAGACCACAGCACCACCCGTGTCCCTTGTTTAGCTTATATATAAATCCGGCACTGCTCACAGTCTATGTTTTAATAGCTCACCCCGTCGCGGGGATTTGAACCGCTGACCTTCTGATCAGCAAGCCCTAGGCTCTGTGGTTTAGACCACAACGCCCCCGGCCTCTTGAGTGAGATGGGTGCACAACCCTAGAGTCTGTCAAGACTGGCCTGTACGGGCAGGGGTACCTTTACCTTTACCTTTATTCCATCCATTGTCAGCTGAACGGAGTGATATAATTGTGGAGTCCTGGGAATATTAGGATGGAAGACTGGCTCTAACTGGCTCTCTCGTTCCCCTCAGCATCCTGCGGCAGTTGCTACGCCTTTGCTTCCATGGGCATGCTTGAATCCAGGATTCGTATCCTCACCAACAATTCGCAGACTCCGACGCTCAGTCCCCAGCAGGTTGTTTCCTGCAGCCAGTACTCTCAAGGTAAACGACATGGCAGCACTGTATTCATTCACTGTAACCTGGACCCAAGAGCCTACCGATATTGGCTTTCCCCATTTGTGCTGAAGAACATCTTCCTCACCATCTAACCCAGCAACAGAGGCTCTGTGGGACTTCTCCCCTCTGTGGCTCAGGGCAAGGGTTGTAGCTCAGCGGTAGAGCAACTCTTTTGCATGCAGAAGGTCCCAAGTTCGATCCCTGGCATCTCCAGGTAGGACTAGGAATGTTGCCTGCCCTAAAACCCTAGAGAGCTGCTGCCAAAAACCAGCATAGGCATAGAAATGAATTTCATCCGTTTCAGCCATAGGAGGCAGTGAGGTTTGGCAGAAGCTGAACTGCAGCAGAATGGAGATAGCACTGATTGTGACGAACCCAGAGTGGGATGGAAACCGCTGTCTCCCTATATCCCTTAGGACATTTGTGCATATTTGCAGGATAAGACATCTGCACACCGTTGGCTTCTAGAAATGAAGGGCATAAACTGGGCAATGCCCAACTATTGCATGGCAGCTTTGAGTTACAGTGGTACCTCAGGTTACATACGCTTCAGGTTACATACGCTTCAGACTCTGCTAACCCAGAAATAGTACCTCTACTTACAGACTCTGCTAACCCAGAAATAGTACCTCGGGTTAAGAACTTTGCCTCAGGATGAGAACAGAAATTGTGCTCCGGCGGCGTGGAAGCAGCAGGAGGCCCCATTAGCTAAAGTGGTGCTTCAGATTAACAAGAATTTCATGTTAAGAACGGACCTCCAAAACGAATTAAGTACTTAACCCGAGGTACCACTGTATTTGGGCAAGACAGAAGGCGGAATGAGCCATGAGAACAGAGCATAGAAATTGGGGCGAACACTAGGGCTGGGCGATATATTGTCTAAAACTGGATTAAGTCCGTAACATAATATTGGTTTCATAATTTTTGACCTGACAAAATACTGCAAATCGTTATATATGTGTGTGTTCTATGCAGAAATCACAACGTGGGAAAAATTGTGAAGCCAACCAATGTCTCTCTACATAGTCCCACCCTTATTTCAGACATTGTGGCATATAGTCGTACCTCGGCTCCCGAACGCCTTGGGAGTTCAATGTTCTGGCTCCCAAATGATCGAAAAACAGAAGTGAGTGTTCCAGTTTCCCAACATTCTTTTGGAAGCTGAACATCCGACAGAGCTTCCGCGGCTTCCGATTGGCTGCAGGAGCTTTCCTGCAGCCAATCAGAAGCCACACTTTGGTTTTTCAACGTCGAACAGACTTCCAGAACGGATTTCGTTTGACTTCCAAGATACGACTGCATTGTGGTGTTTAGCTGGTGATGTACCACGATGTTGAAAACCAGCGATCGCCCAACCCTAGTGAACACATACGAAGAAGAGTTTGGATTTGATATCCCGCCTTTCACTCCCTTTAAGGAGTCTCAAAGCGGCTAACATTCTCCTTTCCCTTCCTCCCCCACAACAAACACTCTGTGAGGTGAGTGGGGCTGAGAGACTTCAGAGAAGTGTGACTGGCCCAAGGTCACCCAGCAGCTGCATGTGGAGGAGCGGAGACGCGAACCCGGTTCACCAGATTACGAGACTACTGCTCTTAACCACTACACCACACTGGCTCTCATACATATTCTCATACATATTCTCAAAGCTTGATTGGCAATGAAGGAGAACCCCCGGACTTCAAATTGTGTGATTAACCATCTGGGTTATTTCCTTGTTTCTTTCAGGCTGCGATGGAGGATTTCCTTACCTCATTGCTGGCAAATACGCTCAGGATTTTGGTGTGGTTGAGGAGGACTGTTTCCCTTACACAGCCAGAGATTCGCCCTGCACTTTTAAGAGCAAGTGCTACCACTACTATGCCACCAACTACCACTACGTTGGCGGCTTTTACGGAGGGTGCAATGCAGCGCTGATGGAACTTGAACTTCTTGCGCACGGGCCTATGGCTGTTGCCTTTGAAGTGTATAGTGACTTCCTCCATTACCAAGGGGGGATCTACCACCACACAGGCCTGATGGATCCTTTCAACCCTTTTGAGCTGACCAACCACGCTGTCTTGCTCGTCGGCTACGGCAGCGACCCAGCCACCGGCGAGAAGTTCTGGATAGTGAAGAACAGCTGGGGAGAAGGCTGGGGCGAGGGGGGTTATTTCAGGATCCGTAGAGGCACTGACGAGTGTGCGATAGAGAGCATCGCCGTGGCCGCCACGCCTATCCCCAAAATGTAGCCGTGGTACTTTTCGGCCGATACCTTCCCAGGAAGCAATGGTGTCCGTCCTAAAAAAAAAAAAAAACAAATCATGGTGCGCTTCACAGCAGTTTGCTTTGGCAGCTTAAGAAAATGAGCTTTAATGAAAGACATTCAGGTGTGGGGCAGTGGCGTAGCATGGGTTGTCAGCACCCGGGGCAAGGCAAGTAATTTGCGCCCCCTAACCCGTGGATTTTAGTAGGGGCAGAGAGCTGCGAGTGCGAGCGCGCCCCACCCCCCAATGTTGCGGCTGGTGCGGCCGGCCCCCCCTACGCCCCCCACGCTACGCCACTGGCGTGGGGAATTGAAATTGAGCTTGCATCCCTCAAAGGATGCTAAATGAGGCCCATTGAGGCGTTGTGGATGGAGCAAGCTGGTGCCTTCCAGATGTTTTGGACTACAATTCCCATCATCCCTGGTCATGGACCATGCCGGCTGGGAGTTGTAGTGCAAAATAATCTGGAGGGCACCAGCTTGGGTGAGGCTAGACCCGAGACCAGGTGGGATTCAAGTAGCTGATCAGTTGTGAAGTTTGCTTGGTGGCCTTTGTGAACCACTGACTCAATTTTGCATTTATCACTAAAACTCAGCAGCCATTTTGTGTGCTCGGCTGGATAGCAAGGATTGGGAGCCATGGTTTGGAGCAGGCTTGCAAACCAATGGTTTGGCATGATGTCGGCGCTAGGGATGTGGGAAGCCACTATATCATGAAGGAGAAGTGCTGAGCACATGGGAAATGGAAAGCAGACATGCAGAATGATGACTTAGTGGTACATTTGGAAGATTAAACCATGGTTTGAACTGAGTTTAGCTTTTAGCCCTGGGATTGGGACAACCTGTCGCCCTCCAGATATTGTTATACTTCCATCAGCCCCAGCCAGTACTGTCAATGGTCAGAGATTATAGGAGTTTAACATCAGGAGAGCCACAGATTCCCATCTCTCTTTTAGCCTTACTTTAACCAAGTTGGTTTTGGGTAAAATGGGATGATTCCCTGTGTCTTGCCATCGAGGAAAGATAGAATACAAAGAAGAGCAAGTCTGAGGTTTACAATCTCCAATAAGTACAATTTGCAATAGCTGAAGACGTTTGACACATTATTTCCCATCATTTTCTCCTCTAAATTGGACAATCTTTCTGTACTTGCCCTTTGCCGGAAATACTTTTTCACCTCTGTAATTTTATTTTGTGTTTTAAATTACTGTGCCTTACGGGGGAAATGAAGAAATGTGTAAGTAGAAGATGATGCGATTTGTACTACATTTACAATATGATTGCACTGTGATTTTTATTCTTTTTTGAAAAGGGAATCTCTCCATCTATTCTTTGTATAGCAAAGAAGACAAACCTGGTGCGTGACCTCTCCTGAATGTCGGTGTTCATCTGACATTCATTTTTAATGATGCCCTTTTATTCTGCAGGTGGCTTGCTTCGTTTTATGGTTCTCAGTTTTGTACGTGATTCTGAAATAAAGGGAAACCCTCCTCCTGTCGCTGTGGCAGTTCCTTTGGCCCAAGCTGTCTTGCTACCTTTCTCAAATGCTAATGGGAAGCAGGAGAGACCCGAGTCCTCCATCGGGTTTTGGAGAAGTCCACTGCAGTCCCATGTATATGAGATACAAAAAAGAAGATTCCACCTAAACTTTAGGAAGAACTTCCTGACAGTAAGAGCTGTTCGACAGTGGAATTTGCTGCCAAGGAGTGTGGTGGAGTCTCCTTCTTTGGAGGTCTTTAAGCAGAGGCTTGACAACCATATGTCAGGAGTGCTCTGATGGTGTTTCCTGCTTGGCAGGGGATTGGACTCGATGGCCCTTGTGGTCTCTTCCAACTCTATGATTCTATGAGAACAGCCTTGCTAGATCAGACTAGAGTTACATCTCGTTTAGCTTTCTGTTGCTGGGGAGGAGCCTCTGGCGAAAATTTGCAAACAAAGAGCAAACAAAAGTTTCCATTCATTGTGCGTCCCCCCCGTGTCTTGACAACTGGAAATACTATGCCCCCTGACCAGTAAGGTTGGTGAAGTGTGCAAATAATGGGTTTCAGCTATGAAATTCCATTGCTTTAAACAAAAAAGGTAAAGGACCTCTAACTGTTAGGTCCAGTCGTGGCTGACTCTGGGGTTACACGCTCATCTCGCTCTACAGGCCGAGGAAGCCGGCGTTTGTCCGCAGACAGCTTCAGGGCCATGTGGCCAGCATGACTAAGCCACTTCTGGCGAACCAGAGCAGCGCACGGAAACGCCGTTTACCTTCCTGCTGGGGCGGTACCTATTTATCTACTTGCACTTGATGTGGTTTCGAACTGCTAAGAGCTGGGACCGAAGAACGGGATCTCACTCCATCACAGGGATTCGAAGGGGACACAGAATTGACCTGCACCTCCATGTACAGCTATGAGTCCAAAATGACTCCCAGGCTGCGCACCTGGTCCTTCAGGGGCACAGTTGCCACATTCAGGACCAGGGAGTCCCCCACACCCACCCGCCCCCTGTTCCCACAAAACAGTACTTCTGTCTTGTCAGGATTCAACCTTAATGTTAGCCGCCTCCATCCTCCAACTGCCTCCATGCACTCACACAGGACCTTCACCGCCTTCACTGGTTTTGATTTAAAAGAGAGGTAGAGCTGGGTATCATCCGCATACTGATGAACACCCAGCCCAAACCCCCTGATGATTTCTCCCAGTGGCTTCATGTAGATTTTAAAAAGCATGGGGGAGAGGACAAAACCCTGAGGCACCTCACATGTGAGAGCCCAGGGGTCTGAACACTCATCCCCCACCACCACTTTCTGGACATGGCCCAGGAGAAAGGAGCGGAACCACTGTATAACAGTGCTCCCAGCCCCTCTAGGCGGTCCAGAAGGATGTTATGGTCGATGGTGTCAAAGGCCGCTGAGAGATCCAGCAGAACTAGGAAACAGCTCTCACCTTTGTCCCTAGCCTGCTGGAGATCATCTACCAGCGCAACCAAGGCAGTTTCAGTCCCATGATGAGGCCTGAATCCTGATGGGAAGGGATCCAAATGGTCCGCATCCTCCAGGTGTGCTTGGAGTTGTTCAGCAACCACCCGCTCAATCACCTTGCCCAAGAATGGAAGATTTGAGACTGGGAGACAGCCCTATTGGCTGGGTCCAAAGATGCTTTTTTAAGAAGCGATTTAATGACTGCCTCTTTCAGCGGGGCTGGGAAGGCTCCCTCACAGAGGGAAGTATTCATCACCCCATGAAGCCCATCGCCCAACCTTTCCCGGCTCACTTTTATTAGCCAGGATGGGCAAGAATCAAGGAGACAGGTGGTTGGTTTCACTCATCCAAGCAGCCTGTCCACATCCTCGGAGGTAACAGATTGGAATTGATCCCATGCAACTTGACTAGACTATGCAACATGCAACTTGACTATAGCACTCTCCTGCCCTGGCCCTGCTCCCATGGTGGAGTCTACCTCTTTCCAAATCTGAGGGACTTTATATGCAAAAAAACTTTGCAAAACCATTGCAGGAGATCTGGGGGGCCTTATCAGGCCCTGATGGCACAGGTGGTTCCGTTAAATTACGAACCACCTAAAAGAGTCTCCTGCTGCTGTTTTCTGCAGCTGCAACAGAGGCGGTGAAGGTTTTTTATGCAGTGGTGCCCCGCAAGACGAATGCCTCGCAAGACGGAAAACCCGCAAGACGAAAGGGTTTTCCGTCTGCAGAGGCGCTTCGCAAGACGAATTTCCCTATGGGCTTGTTTCGCAAGATGAAAATTGACGAAAATTTTCGGGTTTCTTTTTCGCTCCAAAACCCCTTTTTCTGAATCGCTAAGCTGCTAAAAGCATTTTAGCTGCAAAACCGCTAATCCCCCAAGCCTTAAAAAGCTGTTTTTAGCCCTTAAAATGTCAATAGCGCTAATAGCGCTACTCCGTCAATGGGCTTGCTTCGCAAGATGAAAAAACCGTAAGACGAAAAGACCCGCGGAATGGATTCTTTTCGTCTTGCGAGGCACCACTGTATTGTATAATTACATTGCATAGGATGGACCAATGGTCTGATTTGGTTATTAGGCAGTTTCATGTGTCCCTAATATGACCGGGCCACTGGTTACGTCTCGTAGTACCCTGTACGCTTTTCTGGAAGCTTTCGTTAAGTCCAAAGTTAGTTCATGGCTATGCATTTGAAATAATGGATTTGTTGCGGCAGGTGCAGCATTTGTGTGTTCCTGAGATTAGCACATGCCTCTCCAAGCAAGTTGAGAGCCTCAGAGTTCTGGCCACCCTGGGAGAACATATTCAAATGTGCAAACTACAGGATCATCCTTCAAAGTTAACATCAACACCTGCTACATAGCTTGAATTGGATAATTAGAACATGGCAAACCAGCCTAAAGGATAAACAGTAAATTCATGAGCAAGCGGAGGGTGAGGTGGGTTGCTAAAATAAATCCTTTTCTGGTGCTGTTGCTGCTGCATGAACTACTATAGGGAGGGAGGGTTAAGTAGCTGATTGAGGCAGATCTATCTCTGCAGTCACCACAGGTTCTCCAGGAGCACCAGGGACTTCTAGAGCACAGGGGAAGAGACTGATAGCCACACCAGCTTGTGTGACTTGATTGCTGATGATGCCTTTTAAGAGCTGTGCCAAAGTGAAAGAGGGGCATGGGAGAGAGGGTCAAGTGCAGGGAAGAAGAATGGTCTTTAGCAGCTGGGAGAGCAGAAAATCCGGGGTAGACTTTGCACCGTGTCTGGGCCCAATGGTGGGCAACTTGTGGCTTTCCAGGTGATGCTGTAATCCAGAACCCATCAGCCCCAGCCAGCATACAGAAGTTTGCTTGTTGACCATACAGCTCTTGATAATCTCTTACTACCATGGCACTTCTGTGTGCTCTGGCACTCGTCAGTCTTCCATGCGCCAGTACAGTTTTAGTCATGCTAGCCGCATGGCTTGGAAAGCTGTCTGTGGACAAACGCTGGCTCCCTCGGCCTGAGTGCCACACCCCATAGTCACCTTTGACTGGACTTAACCATCCAGGGGTCCTTTACCTTTACCTATAATAGCAAGGAGACTGTGTTCTTTGGGCTTCAGTTATTCTGAAAAACAGCAAACGAAGAAGAAGACATATTAACAGTGAACTTTTAGCTTTCTTACCATCTGTTCCTCCACAATTTACTTGGAAGTAGGGAATGGGGGATAAATCGGGACAGGCTAGGCTTTCAATGCACTGCTCCTGATTCTGTGATGCAATTATCCAACCCAATATTGCACCACAGAGACATGAGGCAGTATACATAAAAATGCATTATATTATTGGAAAATATACAGAAAATATACAGAAATGCTTTACGTTATGGGAACTTCCTTGCATGAATGTGTATATCAGGCAAAATCACAACCCCCCCAAAAAAATGTACATATGCATATATTAGGATAAGTTTGCACTCAGATGTTGGCTTTATGAGGACTTTAAAATAAATTGCAACCTGGTGCAGAAATGTGGATAACTGGACTGGGGAAACGATAAACTGAAAGGAACTGGAACTGATATATTTATCCATCTCTCACTTCCAGGGATTCCAATGTGCTCCTGGGGCACCCAAGGAATCATGCATTGAATTGCAGTACTGCTTTAGGTAGTTCTAGTTGCTATGGTTTCTGCAAGATGATGCAATACAATATGTGTGACTAGGGGAATCAAATATTGAATGGGAAGTTCTGCAAGGGGGTTTCCTGGTTTCTTTTGGAGGGCTGGAAAATAACCCTTGGTTATTTTAACCATCGGAGAGTCAGCAATTCCATTGAGAGTTTTCATCTCCATGTGTGAGAAATAGCTGCCAGTGATCTAAGGACCGAAATTTCCATTTTGTATGGGGAAAGGGACATTAACATGATAATATTCTGCCAAGACTCCCTTCCAAATCCCTTCAGTAGGGTCAATTGCTTTGATCTGCTGATGAAATTAAGCATCACTCACACTCTCGCACACAGTCAACCACTCATTCCCCTAGTAGCAGTTTTTTTTCTGGACTGCAACTTAACTCTTTGCTCAACTGTCTGCAAAGCTGCAAGTGCAAGTTTCCTGCAAAGGGTTTGGCATGATGTCCATTAGCACAAATAGAAAAGTATGCCTAACAGTGCCACCTGGCGAGGCACGGCCTGTCGAGCAAGTTGGGGGAGGCATCTAAACAGAGCACTATGATACTGTGATTGAACAATCCCGGTCACAGCAAGCGCTCACAAAGAGAGCATTCCTATCCACAAGAAGCTGGCATGAAGCAAGCTGGGGTAAATTAAGTTGGCATAAAGTTGGACCAGATCCAAAATGCCTTTAGCAGCTGGGCTACTTCTGGTTGGTCTGGCCTAAACCTGGCACAAGGGAAAACAAGCTTTTGAAATAGTGTTTAAGTTACACCACCCTTTTTTCTGGCTTAATTTATGTTGCCAGCTCATATGATCCAGCCTATGTCCCCCTTCTCTCGTCCCACCTCTGCCATGTACCAGAATGCCCCCTTTTTAGGGTCCACACTGACTTAGGATTCACCAGCTTTTGCTCAACTGGCTGGGTCTCAGCTGAGCCAGGATGGGGGCATGGGATATGCTGGTATATCTCCAACGGAGCTGAGGATGAAGGTGTTAATCCAGTATAGCCTAGCTGCCCCGGGGACTACCCAACTCAGCTGGAGATCTGCTGGATCCTAACCCACTCATTGCAGTGGGTCTTCCTATAGGATTTCTCCCCAAGAGTCACTGCTTGTTGTAAAATTCTGAACTCTGTATTAGAGCAATGCCTTTATTCGGTCAAACTAAATATCACCAGGCTAGAGGAGATTCTTGAGAGTCCCATGGACTGCAAGAAGATCAAACTGATCCATTCTGAAGGAAATCAGCCCTGAGTGCTCACTGGAAGGACAGATCCTGAAGCTGAGGCTCCAATACTTTGGCCACCTCATGAGAAGAGAAGACTCCCTGGAAAAGACCCTGATGTTGGGAAAGATGGAGGGCACAAGGAGAAGGGGACGACAGAGGACAAGATGGTTGGACAGTGTTCTCGAAGCTACCAGCATGAGTTTGACCAAACTGCAGGAGGCAGTGGAAGACAGAAGTGCCTGGCGTGCTCTGGTCCATGGGGTCACGAAGAGTTGGACACGACTAAACAACAACAACAAGATTAAGTGTGGCAAACCTTTTTCAGCTCAAGGTTTTCTGTTTCAGTGTGAAAGGCCACATCGAAAGGTGTGAAGGACCACATTTGGTTCCCAGTGTTGAGGTTCATCACCCCTGGTCTAGCAGGTAAACAGAAATCATTGGTGAGAGGGGGGAGTTGGAAGTATCTGCAATGCTCATCGGATGCTCACATCTGCTGTTTCATGAGAATCAATGTAGCCAATCTGACACCCAGCCAAATTTCTTTGTGATTGGATGGGGGAATGTAGCAGGGGAAATTGCAGGTCTAGGATTGATTGTGTGCTATTCTTCCTTCTGAGAAAGGTCTGTACAATTTGTAGCCCGGCAAAAGAAGTGGAACCCACTAGATCTGGAAATCACAGTTTGAACCGGGCTTCCAGTTCTGGCTTGAAGACAAGCTATTTTTTCAGCTAGAAAATTTGCAATAAGCATTTCTGGAAAGTTACCAGAAGGCCTAAATCAACTTGGATCTAATTTTGCATGTTTGAATTATATTTAGTAAATAAATCTAAAACACAAACAATGCCTTGTTAATTTTACATGCTGGAGGATGGGAGACCAGCCCCTCCCATAATATTTGATTGATTATATTGGAATGGAAATATTTGATTATTTTTTTAAAAAGTCAATAAATCATACCTAAGGTAGTTAGAATATTGCATTCAATGCTTTCCTTGGCAATTATGTTATTTAAAAAATACTTGTAAATTATTTAGACGGCAATCCTATACACAGTTCCCTGGGTGAATGCCCCACTGGACTTTAAAGGTCTTATATAAAAAAGAAAGATCTGAGTAGACATACATAGGATGTCAATGCTAAAATCTGATATCTTGATAGCATATGCACTTCTTTGACTCTATTTACATTTCTTCCTATATGTGTAGAGATGTAACGCTGTCATCACGCAGCCCCCATTGGAGGATTTGAAGCACCGTATCCCAATCCTGGATTTGCATGAAGTCCAAGTGGGGGAGGGAAGCAAAAGAGATGGAAATTGGCAGCGGGTGGCACTGTGGGTTAAACCACAGAGCCTAGGACATGCCTATCAGAAGGTCAGCAGCTCGAATCCCCTTGACGGGGTGAGCTCCCGTGGCTCGGTCCCTGCTCCTGCCCACCTAGCAGTTCGAAAGCACGTCCAAGTGCAAGTAGATAAATAGGTACCGCTCCGGGGGGAAGGTAAACAGCGTTTCCGTGCGCTGCTCTGGTTCACCAGAAGCGGCTTAGTCATGCTGGCCACATGACCCGGAAGCTGTGCGCCGGCTCCCTCGGCCAGTAAAGCAAGATGAGCGTCGCAACCCCAGAGTTGTCCGCGACTGGACCTAATGGTCAGGGGTCCCTTTACCTTTTAAACAGCAGCAAAGGTCTGAATAAAGGAGGGATGGAGGGACACTGAGGAGCTGTGAGGGGAATGGGGGACTTGAAGGAGGTGTGAGAGAGTAGGGGGACCCTCAAAGGAACTTTCAGGGGATGTAGTTGGGGAGGGGCGCCCACTGGCCCCCCACATTGAGCAATGGCTGGACGTGTGGAGGGCGATTTTTTGCACATGCTCATCCCAGCCACTGCCTGGATCCTGGCCTCCTGGGTGGAGGCTGGCGCTGAGGCATGCGGACGGAGCCCGGTGGTGGTGGCAACCCCCTCAATATTGGGGGGGGGTCCTGCATCCTGCTCAAAAATATTGGGGGAGCTGAAGCCCCCTCTGCCCGACACAGCTGGAGTTGTGTGACCTGTAAAATGAGATGAATTAGCAAGGGGGTGGGGTTGACAGGACAGGCAGGGTAGGTGGGCAAGATGAGCAGGGGAGGCCAGTGGCGTAGCGTGGGTTGTCAGAACCCGGGGCAAGGCAAATAATTTGCGCCCCCTAACCCATGGATTTTAGCAGGGGGCAGAGAGCTGCGAGTGCGTCACCCCCCCCCCCGATGTTGCGCCCGGTGCGGCCGGCCCCCCCTGTACCCCCCACGCTATGCCACTGGGGGAGGCAGCCCCTAGTTACTGGGGGGGGGGAGGTGAAGGATTAAGCTACTGAAACTCTTGCGCATGCTAATTTTAGCATTCCCACAGAGCTAGGCATTTAATTGTATTATACATTCATGCATGCACGCTTCCTCGGGGTAGTCACCTGAAAAAGAAGTTAATTGCAAATTTGAAACTCCCTGGTTTGATTGGCATTGTTTCCGTTCGTTATATTTTGTAAAGCACCATGCAGCCATCTTAGGGACTCCAGATTTGTGTATGGTTTACTCCTTGGCCTTTTCTTCTCCCAAAGGTGTCCCAAAAGGCAGTGGGAGTTTAGGATCAGAGTTTTCTTTCTCCTACCTTCCCTGGTTGGCAAGCCCCATCTGCCCCTCACTTCCCTCTACAGCACCTGCATAATAATAATAATAATAATAATAATAATAATAATAATAATTTATTATTTATACCCCGCCCATATGGCTGGGTTTCCCCAGCCACTCTGGGAGGCTCCCAATCGAATATTAAAAACACAATACAGCATTAAACATTAAAAGCTTCCCTGAACAGGGCTGCCTTCAGATGTCTTTTAAAAGTAGGTGTCAGGGCTGGCTCCGGGTCCCAGCTCACCAAGGACCAACGCTAGCCGATAGTACAGTATCAAAGTCTTTATTGAAGAATAGTCTCCATTTACAAGTCTCAGCGTCCCAGCCCTACGTCTGGACTTTAGACCGGCGAAGCTCTGTCTGGATCTCCACCCCCTGTGCACCAGTTCAAGACTCTAATCTTACTCCACCTCTTCCTTCTCTCTCTCTTCCTCTGGGTCTTACTACCCCCCGGGGTCTCATTCCTCCTGGACTCTTCCGACGCAGAGCTTGACCCCTCTGACTCCTCCCCCTCTCTTCGGCGGGCTTTAGGACCTGGCTCCCTACCCGGGCTGCCCACCTTGCCGCCCTCCTGTACATTTGAACTTGGCGCGCGCGCGCGTTTTACTTTCCGGATGACCGTTTCCTCGCTCCCTGACGAGGGTGTGGCCACTCCTGCCTCACGTTCTCCCTCTGCCTGCGCGCTCCCTGATCCCGATGCCTTGGACTCCTCCCCCCTACTGCACTCTGGGGGGGACGCTGGTCCGGATTTCCAGCTGCTACTCTCTGAGTCCCCTCTGGCCCCTTCTTCCCGAGGTGTCCCCCTGGGCACTCCCCTTGCCCTGACCATGGGGGCCCCTTTCTGTGAATCCTCCGAGTCACTGGAGAGACTCAGAGACCTTGGACTACTGTCGCCGCTGACATTTCCTTCCGACTCCTCCCCCTCGCTCTCTGTTTCTTCCCTCTCCAGTGACTCTGCTCCTGAACCCCTGACATCCATCCCCCCCTCGAAGCCCCCCCTTCCCCCCTCCCCTTCCTCCGGCGGGGGTGCTGGGTGCTCCGTCGTTGTGGGGGTGAATGGTGGATACAGTTCGTCCCCCGTGGCGTGCATCCAGTTAGAGCAATCCGGCTCGTCCTCCATGTCTTCGCCGACCTCGTTCTCCTCTGCTTCCATCTCCGTGCCGCCATGCTCGAACCCAACGTCCTCCCCCATCACGTCCATGTCCCTCTCACCCTCGTTCCCCTCTGGGTCCGTTGCCTGCCAAGGGCCCCTCAGCCACCTCTCCTCTCCTCGATTGTCCCACCAAAACGAGCGGTCTGAGGCAAACCCCGAGGGCGAGCCCTCCGGTGAACGTGTGTCTAATGCTGGTTCTTCGTCCGAGGTGAATCCCTGGAACGTGCTGGTAGAAAGCGTGGGTGTGAAAAGCCAGTCGTCGAAATACTCGGCTGGCATGGGCCTGTGTGGGAACAAGGCATGAAACTCCTCTTTGAGGAGAGGCTCGTCCAGGGCATAGTCCGGCACCCAACTGTTGGCGCTGGCCGGGGTACCTTCCCTTGCGAGAAAATATTCTACTCCCTCTTCCCCCCATCTCGAGTCCAAAATCTCTGTGACCTGGTTGATGGGTTCCCTGCTTGGCGACTCCCTCCTTGGGGGGATCTCCTTATACTGGTCTGGTGCCGTGCCCTGCGCCTGAAATCGGTGAGGTGCTTTGTAGGGCGTGAGCACCGACCTATGGAATACTGGGTGCATTCTGGATCCTTCCGGAAGTGTCAACCGGAAGGCCACCGGATTGATCTGTGCCTCAACTAGGTAAGGTCCTAGCTGCTTATGTCCGAGTTTCTTCTTAGCTAAGGATCTGGTCGGCACTGCGTGGGCCGCTAACCACACCCAGTCTCCCACCTGTATGTCTTCACCAACCCTCCTGTGCTTGTCAGCCTGCAGTTTGTATGCGTGCTTTGCCAGCTCTAACTGCCTCCTAAGCTGCTCGTGGACTTCCTGCAATTCCGCCGCCAAGACTTCCGCTGCCTGTGGCTCCCCCTCCCCCAGTCTCTCTAATCCCGGGAAGGTTCTGGGATGCCTCCCGTTGTTGGCGAAGAACGGCGTCACCCCTGTGGACACGTGCTTCGTGTTGTTGTAAGCGAACTCAGCGAGCGGCAGGTAGTCCACCCATGTCGTCGGCTGTTGATTTGCGTAGCATCTCAGGTACTGCTGCATGACGGCGTTGACGCGTTCCGCTTGTCCATTGGTCTGCGGGTGTCTCGCCGACGCTAGGTTGATCTTGACGTTCAGGAAACCCATCAACTTCTGCCAGAAGCTCGAAATGAACTGGCGCCCCCTGTCGGACAAGATAGACCGTGGCAGTCCATGCACTCTGAAGACGTGGTCTATGAACAGTTTGGCGGTCTGTTCTGCCGTGGCCACCTTCGCGCACGGAATGAAGTGGGCCATTTTAGTGAACATGTCCACCACCACTAGCACTGCCGTTTTACCCCTTGAGCTGGGTAAATCTGTGACAAAGTCCAGGGCCACCCTCTCCCACGGTTCGCTCGGAGTCTGCAGCGGTTCGAGCAGTCCCGCCGGAGGTTTGTGCACTGACTTGGCCCTTTGGCAGGTGTCGCACCTCGAGACGTACTCCGCGACTTCCCCCCGCATCTTGGGCCACCAAAAATCTCTGGCAACGAGTTCTGCCGTCTTCTCCTTGCCAAAGTGCCCGGCGGTGGGTGCGTCGTGTAACTGCTGCAGTACTTTCGCCCGGAGGTCGTCTCCCGGTACGTAGAGGGCCCCTCTGCGGATGAGCAATCCGTCTCGTACTTGGAACTCGTCGTCCTTCACCGTGCCCTTGTGCACCTCCTCCATCTTGGCTTGTGCAAAGGGGTCCCTCTGCAGTGCTCGACGGACCGCCTCCAAGTCCACGGTTGCTGCAGCGCACGCCCACGCTTTCGGAGCGAAAATGTGCTTGGCCGCTGCTGGTGCCGCCTCTTCGAGGTATTGCGGCTTCCTGGACAGTGCATCCGCCATGATGTTGTTGTCGCCTGGGATGTATTCTATCCTGAAGTCGAAATCCGCGAAAAATTCCGCCCATCTGATGTGCCGCTGGTTTAGGAATCTTGCCGTGCGCCAGTACTCCAGGTTCTTATGATCCGTGCGGACCTGCACGGTGTGCTTGGCCCCGACGAGGAAGTGTCGCCACGCCTTGAATGCTGCATGAATGGCCAGCAACTCCCTGTCCCAGATGGTGTAGTTTTGCTCCGACTTGCTGAGCTTCCTAGAGTAGAAGGCACACGGTCTCCAGTCCCCATGCGGGTCCTCCTGCAACAGTACGGCGCCCACGGCTCTGTCTGAGGCGTCTGTTTCAACCCTCATCGGTTTGCTGGGATTCACATGCAGTAGCTGCCCTTCGGACGAGAAGAGACGCTTAAGGTTCTGAAAGGACTGCTCCGCTTGCTCCGTCCAGATGAACTTCTTCTTCTTAGAGCTGAGCGTGTCAGTAATGGCCGCCGTCTGCATCGCGAACCCCTTGATGAACTTGCGGTAAAAGTTGGCGAACCCCACAAACCGCTGGACCTCCTTCCGATTGCGCGGGCTCTTCCAGTCCAACACTGCGCGAACCTTGGCGCTGTCCATGGCAAGCCCCTTGTCCGACAGCTTGTAGCCCAGGAAATCCACCTCCGTCCTGTCGAACTGGCACTTCTCCAGCTTGGCATACAGCCGATGCTCCTGCAGTCTCTGCAGAACTTCCTTGACGTCACCTTCGTGGGTCTCCTCAGATTCTGAGAATATCAGGATGTCGTCCAAGAAGCAGACGCATGTCTTGTAGAGGAGACCCGCCAGGACGTGATGCATGAAAGCTTGAAAACAGTGGGCGCCATTTTGTAAACCGAAGGGCATAACTCTGTATTCATATGTGCCCAGGGGCGTGAACATGGCAGTCTTCCACTCGTCTCCTTCCCGTATGCGAATCAGGTTGTACGCCCCTCGCAGATCCAACTTAGTAAAAACGCGTCCTTTCCTCGCCGTCGCCAGCAGGTCATCTATCTTGGGCATGGGAAAGGCCGCGGGCTTGGTTCTGGAATTTAAAATTCTGAAGTCTACCACAAGTCTTTTTTGGGGCGTGTCCCTCTTCTTCACAAAGAATACAGGACTGCCCCCCGCTGCCTTCGACTCCCGGATGAAACCGCGCTTCAAGTTGAGGTCTATGAACTCCTTGAGCTCCTGCAGCTCGTCCTCAGACATGGAATACAGTTTCCCGGCTGGCAGCGTCGCTCCTGGCAGGAGGTCAATCTTGCAGTCATAGGGCCTGTGGGGGGGCAGCTTGTCCGCTTCCTTCTCGCAGAAAACCTCCAAAAACGCTGCGTACTTGCGCGGCACTGCTTGCAGCGTGCCTAATTGTAGCTGCGGGTCGTCCCCTCCTTCTTCCGGGCTAGGAAGGATGCAATGTTCCGCGCAATAGGAGGAGCCAAAGGTCAGTTGGCGCTGGTACCACGCCAATGCTGGGCTGTGCCTGTGCAGCCAACTCATGCCCAATACTACAGGCGTGTCTGACAGGTGTGTGACATTAAAGCTGATGACTTCTCGGTGATTTCCAATCCGCATCACCATTGGTTGCGTTTGTTGCACCACCTGCCCCCCTAACAAGTCTCTGCCATCCACCGTGACAACGTTCAGGGGCAGCGTGGCTGGTAGCAGTGGTATATTGTGCTGCTGAATGAATTCCAGTCCTATAAAGTCAGCGTTGCTGCCGGAGTCAATGGTGATCGGCACCTCCAGAGTGCGTCCATTGGGCAGTTGGAGAGACGCTGTAAGCTGCACCACTGGTTTGGGTGGGAGGGGGTCTGTGGGTTGCAAAAGTGCTGGGGATTGTTTCATTGACTTGTCTGGCTGGACCCCAGTGCCTCTTCCTCCAGCCAGACTCCGTCGTTTAACTGTTGCTGCGTTTTCAATTGAGCTGCTTCAGCGACTGTTGCGGAGGCTGCAGTGTGCTTGTGGAGCCTCTGGGGACACTCTTTCGCCATGTGTTGAGCACTGTCGCAGATGTAGCACTTCCTGTTCCCTCTAGGAGGCTTCGTTTTGGCTGCTCCCGGCGTTAGGGCTCTGTTAGCTGACTGAGCCCTGGCACCTCCGATTTCCATCGGCTCTTCTCCCCCTCCCTGCGAGGGCGTGGAGTGCGCACGCGCTGCTTCTCTGGGAAAGAAGGGAGGTGCTCTGGCTGGCGCCCTTCCCCAACGCCCTTCTTCCCTGTTCCAAGGACGTTCTTCCAGATGCACCCCGATCTCCAGAGCCCTCTGGACTACCTGCTGGGTGCTCCTTGGTCTCTCCCCTCTTCCAATCTCCGCTTTTACATCTGCATTCAACCCCTCCCAAAAGAGGTCTCTGACTGGCGCAGAATCTTTGTCCCACCCCAGGGCATGAACCAGTCCGAAAAATCGAGTATGGTACTGCCGCACGCTGGCTTTGCCTTGTTTAAGTCCATGTATGTCCCTCCTGGCAAGATCGACGTCTACCTTTGATAAAAAGCATGAGTCCATTGCTTTAATAAAAGCCTTCGCATCTTGGAGCGCTGGATCATTGTCCCTCCATAGATTCCGCAGCCACGTTTTGGCTTCCCCATGCAAATGGGACAAGATAAACCCCACTCTCTCTCTCTCATCTCTAAAGTCTTTATCAAGTAAATCCAGCGCAAACAGCAGGTCTGCTCTGAAGTTGGGGTACTGCTGCAAACTCCCGTCGAAATGCGATACAAGGCTTCCTCCCCTTCTCCCCAAACCTATGCCTTCTGCCTTGGATCCCGTTTGCCCCTGTTTGGAAAGCACGTCCAACCTGGCCTGGAGATCCCGGCAGGAGGTAACCATCTCCTCCTCTCTCTTCCTGGATGCAATTACCTCCGTGCTGAGTTGTGTCACCGCTTCTTGCAGGGCTTTTATCTGCTCTTCCGTCGTCATCTTGCCTGAGTTTTGTGAGCTCTGTAAGCACCCCTCCTCTGTCCTCGCTGCGCCGACTCACATGGCGAGGTTCTTGGTGCCAAAACTTTAAAATTGGAGACAGAGCTTACTGTCAGGGCTGGCTCCGGGTCCCAGCTCACCAAGGACCAACGCTAGCCGATAGTACAGTATCAAAGTCTTTATTGAAGAATAGTCTCCATTTACAAGTCTCAGCGTCCCAGCCCTACGTCTGGACTTTAGACCGGCGAAGCTCTGTCTGGATCTCCACCCCCTGTGCACCAGTTCAAGACTCTAATCTTACTCCACCTCTTCCTTCTCTCTCTCTTCCTCTGGGTCTTACTACCCCCCGGGGTCTCATTCCTCCTGGACTCTTCCGACGCAGAGCTTGACCCCTCTGACTCCTCCCCCTCTCTTCGGCGGGCTTTAGGACCTGGCTCCCTACCCGGGCTGCCCACCTTGCCGCCCTCCTGTACATTTGAACTTGGCGCGCGCGCGCGTTTTACTTTCCGGATGACCGTTTCCTCGCTCCCTGACGAGGGTGTGGCCACTCCTGCCTCACGTTCTCCCTCTGCCTGCGCGCTCCCTGATCCCGATGCCTTGGACTCCTCCCCCCTACTGCACTCTGGGGGGGACGCTGGTCCGGATTTCCAGCTGCTACTCTCTGAGTCCCCTCTGGCCCCTTCTTCCCGAGGTGTCCCCCTGGGCACTCCCCTTGCCCTGACCATGGGGGCCCCTTTCTGTGAATCCTCCGAGTCACTGGAGAGACTCAGAGACCTTGGACTACTGTCGCCGCTGACATTTCCTTCCGACTCCTCCCCCTCGCTCTCTGTTTCTTCCCTCTCCAGTGACTCTGCTCCTGAACCCCTGACAGTAGGATACAGTGGTACCTCGGTTAAGAATTTAATTTGTTCTGGAGGTCCGTTCTTAACCTCAAACTGTTCTTAACCTGAGGTACCACTTTAGCTAATGGGGCCTCCCGCTGCCACCACCGTGCGATTTCTGTTCTCATCCTGAAGTAAAGTTCTTAACCCGAGGTACTATTTCTGGGTTAGCAGAGTCTGTAACCTGAAGCGTCTGTAACCTGAAGCATCTGTAACCCGAGGTACCACTGTAGTTGTTTATTTCCTTGACATCTGGTGGGAGGGCGTTCCACAGGGTGGGCGCCACTATTGAGAAGGCCCTCTGCCTGGTTCCCTGTAACCTCACTTCTCACAGTGAGAAAACCACCAGAAGGACCTTGGAGCTGGATCTCAGTGTCTGGGCTGAAGGATGGGGGTGGAGACGCTCCTTCAGGTATAGAGAAACTGTCTTCTTGACCATTGGACCCATAATTGGTCTTGTCCCCTCAATCTGCCAGAGCCTTCTTTCACATGCAGAGGAAGTCCCTAACTCACAGAGGGCTTGAGACCCTTCAATTACCCTCACCTGGTTTAGCCAACCAGTCTAATCCATTCCCGGGATGTGTTCGCTGTCGCATGCTGACAGCTTCTAGGAGACACAGGTGAGAGCTGAGGGCAGGGTGGGGACCAAAGGTGGACAAACTGCCCCAGAAGGAGTATGATGCACCCCCCACCAGAGGTACTACCCCCTCCCCTAACTAGCCACATTGGGGAGAGGCCACATGGTGGTGACTTTCTCATGTTGGGGAGGGTAATTACAGATTCCTTTTGGTGTTACATCCCTTCTCCGCACCTCCTTCCCTCACTCATAATAAACAGGGGCTGAGACATTTCATTTCCAATTGTCATTTCTATGCCTCCCCGTTGAAATAATATTCCCAGGATAGCTCACAGTAATAATAAAAGTACACAATATAAATTGCAAGGCAGGATCAATAATAAAATCTGCTTAGCAGTTAAGAGCACCGTGAAATAAAGCAATAGCAGCAGAGTAGCTGAATGCTTCTAAAAAGCCTGGGGAAATGTAAAAAGAAAACAATTGTCACATGACCTGACACAAAGAAACGCATCAGAATGCGGGATTGCCATACGTCCTCTTTTTCCAGGACATGTCCTCTTTCTCATGATGAAAGTAGCCATAGAGATCCATAGCTAAAAAGAAAAGTCAGCAAAGGTGTGCTCTTTTTTGCTCTCAAAAACATGGCAACCCTATCGGACTCAGTATCAGAGAATTGCAGAATTGGAAGGGGGACCCAAGGGTTGCTATCACTGACAAGTCACGTCAGATGCTTCTCTGGAGCAATCCTATAGCAAGATCTGCCAGGATGAGTGGATTGGGATCCAACGGATCTCTGACTGAGCTGGGCACTTTGTGGTGCAACCAGACTGAAAAATACTCGGAGTCGAGAGTGGATTTCATGCTCTTTATTCAGCTCATAGTAGTGAGGAATGAAAGTTCCCCAAAAATATCTGCTTTATATACATTATTGGGCTGCATGTGGGCTGCATGTGATTGGCTAATTCTGGGTTTTCCTGTAGGCCAATCAGGTTGCAGATTCACTTCCACCTGGAGCTGGATTGGGTGGCTCCTGCGGACCAATCATACTGCTGCATTGTTCTAGGACCAATCAGACTGCTGCATTCTGGACCCTATTGTTCTAGGACCAATCAGACTGCTGCTTTTTGGATCCTATTCAACTCAGTACATAACACAGACTATGCTAGCTTAACATCCGCATCTTCTGCTCAGCTGGAGCTAAACCAACATATTGAGCTGGATCTGAAGCCAATGTAAGCCCCCCAAAAAGGGATGTTCCAGGGGTGTGATGGAGACTGGACCAGAGAGGTTGGAGTCAGTCTGAATCCTAAGCCCATTCAGCTTGATCATGTGACCCAGGAACCTGACGTTAGTTGAGCCATCCAAAAGGGTGGTATAACTCAAATGCAGATGGGGAGCCACCACTAAAAAGGCCCGCTCTTGTGTATTGAAAGCATAGGCCTTTCCCTATTGAGTAGCAGCCTAAGGCTGGACATATATTTCAAGCACACTTCCATCCCCAAGAATCCTGGGCACTGCAAGTTCACAGAGCTGCAATTCCCAGCAACCTGAGCAAGTTACATTTCCTAGGATTTGGGGAGGTGGCAGGATGTGCTACAAAGGTACGGTGAATATGGAGAGTTAGGCTGACCAGATTCTGCAGTTCTGCAGACGTGCATTTTTCTCAACTCGCCTCCATCTTTCAAAATAGACCTACAGCCATAAAGAAGTCTTACCCGACTGTGGGGGTTGGTGCATTTCTGCACTTTTATTTTCCTTACCTGGGACAAAGCACACGCTCCGATGTGGCTTCCGATACCTGCCATAGACACACAGGGCAGTTCAGCTTCCCCAAGGCTAGAGGTGTACATTTCATTTGTGCGGTGGTTTCATTTGGCTAAGTCTTCTAAATGCTGCTGCTGCTGCTGCTGCTGCTGCTGCTGCTGCTGCAACAGATTTTGCAGACAATCAGTTACAATTCCTTTCTCCTTTCCGCAGGGCCTATGCGCTAAAGCTGGGATTTGGATGCTTGTGTTTAAATTTCATGTTCAAATTTCCAGCCGAAGAGTAACAGCGAGGAAGGGCATCCAGTTGTGGAGAGAAAACAATTAACAACAAATTGACTAGAAGGCTAAATCAAACATGTTAAAAATTCGGCAGCGGGAGGGTGAAATATGAAAAATATGGCACTTGCTTTCTTACAACGTTTTCATTCTTTTGCCTGATCATGCATGCACGAGCCTTGGGGAAGAAGGCTGATTAAGGATTTGCAAAATGTCTGGCTCTGTAGGCATCAAATGGAGAGAATAATTTGATTCTTTAAAGAAGGGGGCGGAAAACTTTTTTAGCCTGAGGGACGCATTCCTTTTGGGGGCAAGGAGCTAGTGCTGGGTGGGGACAGAGGGGGAAATGGGCAGAGCAATGAGTACAAATGTTACCTTAATCCCCACATGCCCTCCTTTGTACGATAGGCTAGTTTCTGTTAAAGTATTGTTATGTAATTTTCTGAAATTGGGAGTGCATAAATGCATTAAAGGTAAAGGTACCCTTGCCCGTACGGGCCAGTCTTGCCAGACTCTAGGGTTGTGTGCTCATCTCACTCTATAGGCCGGGGGCCAGCGCTGTCTGAGGACACTTCCGGGTCATGTGGCCAGCGTGACGAAGCTGCTCTGGCGAGCCAGCGCAGCACACGGAACGCCGTTTACCTTCCATCTGGTAAGTGGTCCCTATTTATCTACTTGCACCCGGGGGTGCTTTCGAACTGCTAGGTTGGCAGGCACTGGGACCGAACGACGGGAGCGCACCCTGCCGTGGGGATTCGAACCGCCGACCATGCTGTGTGCTTAATTCTGGAATGTTCCCCAGTAACTTTTGTGTGATTGGTTAACTTGGATCACATCATCTTCTCCATTTTGTTTTGTGTGTGTGTGTGACTTGACTGTGATGGCTGCATCTCCGTGAACACGAAAGGAGAGACCAAGGACTCAGCTAAAGTTAAAGGGACCCCTGACCTTTAGGTCCAGTTGTGGCCAACTCTGGGGTTGCGGCGCTCATCTCGCTTTATTGGCCGAGGAAGCCAGCATGACTAAGCCGCTTCTGGCGAACCAGAGCAGCACACGGAAACACCATTTACCTTCCCGCCGTAGCGGTACCTATTTATCTACATGGATTGGATTGGATTGATCTTTATTACGGCCATTGGCCCGTTACACGACAGTTTCCCATACCAACATATTATACTTAAAACTCCAAATTTAAAATCGCCAAAGCTTACAAAAGACAAACAGTAACCAAAGCAAAACAAAAACAAAAACCACCATCATACAAAACAGGAACCACCACCATACATTGCAATAAATTTGTAACCTATACATCACCCTCTACTCATAAATTAATCAGGGGTATCAATGGTGATATCGCCCAAAACATAGATCATGATTTAAAACAATGGTGATATCACCTAAAACATAGGTCATGGTTTAAAGGGGTTGTCCGAATCACACAGGAGACCGTTTCTCTTCTTTAGGGATAGGACGCTGATCAGGAATCTGGCAACCATGAGTGATTTTAGGGGGTCATCATCAATTAGTAGATATCTCAGTTTGGCTTCAATTGTGTCATCGGCAATTCCCTTAAGATATTGAGCAAGAAACTTGCTCCTGGCCGGTAGGTGAAAAGCACAGTCAAAAATTATGTGATGCAACGATTCCGGTGCCCCACTGTTACAATCACATAAGAGCGATATCTGTCCATTGGAGAATCTATTTCTCAGCACGTTCGATGGGAAGGTGTTGAATCTTGCCTTTACAAAGGCATATCTATGAGCTGAGGAAGTTAAGGAATTCAAATAGTTTGGGAGCCTTAAGAGGGGTAATAAACCAAGATTTAGAGGTGAGCAGGTACCATTGCCCAAGATCATTTTCTGCTGCAAGTCCATCTCCTCTAGCTTACAGGTTACTGTTCTTTTAGCTGGGACTATGTCCTGCTCTAATAATTTGGATGGGGAGATTCCCATTGCCGTAATTTTCAGCTGTAAATTTTTTACCCATGGGCTCTGGAAATCATCTCTCCACATACATTGTATCAAGTACAAGTTTGGGAGATTGTGCCATAGAGATAACCAGTGACAGAGTATGTGCTTCCACAGAGCATTTTCCAGGGATACAATATTAAGTTCCATGCGTAACGCTGTATTACTTACACAGTTGGGCAGTTTCAATATCCCTCTTAAGAACTGATTTTGAATGACCTCCAGGTGAGATAGGTTGGCAAAGGTCCCCCAGATTGAGATGGCATAAGCTATTGTCGGGATCACCTTGGCCTTGAAGACTTTCAGCGCCGATGGGATATGAAGGGCCCCATCGGTGAAGAAGAATCGCAAGATCGCCAGGGAGATAGCTTTGGCTCTATTTGTAACATAGGCTACATGGGCCTTCCATCTGAGGTTATGTTGTAACCAAACTCCCAAATATTGGAATCTATAGACTTGTTCGATGACTCTCCCATCAATTCTCCAATTATGGAGTTTCCGGCTCTTTGAGAAAATCAGGATCTTAGATTTTCCATAATTAATTGTAAGGGAGTTTGCGCTACAGTATGATCCAAAGATTTTTAGGGCCCTCCTGAGACCTACTCTAGAAAAAGAAAGAATGACTGCGTCATCCGCATATAGTAACAAGGGGCAGCGATAAAGTGCTAGGCGGGGTGCATGAATCCTTTCTTGGGCCTCTATTAGGGGAGTCCTCATGTCACTTATGAACAAATTGAACAGGAGTGGAGCCAATATACAACCCTGTCGGACACCTCTGTTAATGGGAATTGAATTCGTGAGATCACCCTCCGGGGTGAATCTCACTCTGGCCGCTGAGTTCTCATGGAGTTTGATTATTAGCCAGAGAAGCCTTCTGTCAATGCCCCAGCGGATGAGTTTTTCCCAGAGGATGCTCCTGGGGATACTATCGAATGCTGCCTTTAGGTCAATGAATGCTACACAGAGTTGGCCACCCTTTGGGGTGGAGTATTTCCAGGCAAGATGCTGTAAAGTTAGAATGTGATTAATTGTTGACTGTTTTGGGCGGAATCCAGCTTGTTCGGGCCCAATTAATTTTTTCTCTTCGGCCCATTGGTTAAGTCTGTTCAACAGGAAGCGGGCATACAGTTTCCCCACTATTGAGAGCAGACTGATGTTTCTGTAATTCCCCGGGTCATCTGGTGAGCCCTTTTTGTGGATTGGAACGATAACAGCGTCCTTCCATACTTCCGGGATCATTCCAGAGTTGTTAACGGCATCGAAGATGGTCGCCAGAACTTTGGCCCACCAGTCCGCGTGGTATTTTATTGCTTCTGCCGGGATCAGGTCTGGCCCAGGCGCTTTCCCTGTTTTGAGTTTAACGATCAGGTCATGGATGTCTTCTGGATCGGTGGGGGGCCAGAGGGGAAGCTGATGTTGAAATTCATCTCTTGTGTTAGCAATACAGTCAGTTGTGGCAAAGTAATTTTTTAAGTAAGATTCCCAAACCGGGGCAGGAATAATAGTCAAAGGGTATCTTTTAGTTCTTTTATTTACCAGGAGCCAAAATTGTCTGGAGTTCCGTGATGATGAGGCTTCTATGATTGCTCTCCATTGATTCACTTGCCATTCCTGTCTGGCTCCCTTTTGAATTTGCTTGTAGGCCGATTTTGCTTGGAAATATTCTTTTGGCAAGACCGTTGCCCCGGAGGCTTTATACTCTTTGTAGATGTTACCGAGAAGTTGTCTAGCCTGTTTACAAGCACTATTGAACCACAATGCACCTATCTTCCTTTGTGTTCGATTTATTTTATGCGTCGGGACAGAGAAAAAAGACGTTAGATCTTCCGACAGATTCGAGAATAGTCTTAAAGTTTGGTCATAATCATAATAATCCTCGGTTAAGCCTGAATATGCTTGTTTTAGTCCTTGTTGGAAATATGCTGAGTATTTTTGGGCCTGTAATTCGGACCACTTTACACTTTTGATTTGCAATACTGAGTTCATAATCAGATGTGTTGGGTGTCTGATTCCATCTGGGGTCCAGTCTATAGTCATTGTGGCGACCAACGGTAGGTGGTCGCTCAGATGAATATTTTCAACTTTGAAATGGGAAACTCTGGGGAATATGTCATGAGATACTAATATATAATCCAGGACACTGTTTGCAGAGGAGCTTATGTGTGTAAACTCGCCCGGTACGTCAGGCAGGCAGTTCCCGTTTAGAATCACTAAGTTTAGACGTAGTACCAATTGGTAAAGAAGGGTTCCCGCTTCATTTACCCTTTTGTCTTTGGAAAGTCTTTGATTATGGAGGGAGAGGTCATTAATGAATTCTGGGGTTATCCACCATTTGGCTTTGATTAAAGACTCCCAGTTTGTTGCAATGCGAGCGTTGAAGTCCCCTGCTATAACATTGGGTATATTGGGGTAATTGGAGTGGCAAAAAGTGAGATGTTCCTCCAAGGTTCCCCATTTATTGTGTAAGTCTGCAATATTGCCTCCAGGAGGAAGATAAACATTTGTTATAACAAGTTCAAAGTTTTCCCCCGTAATCAGGGCTGTAATTGCAAAGGTGGAAGCATTTACAAGCGTGAGTTTTGCCTGTATTTTCAAGGAAATTGCTATAACTAATCCTCCTCTGGGCCGGCCTCCTTTAGTAGACGGGCATGCCGGTAGTGATGTAACATCAAAACCATTAATATCTACTCTCCCCTCTTCCCATGTTTCCTGCAAGAGAATTACTTGGTGTGAGTTTATTAGTTTTACAAAGTCCGGGTCAGATTTTTTCCCCTTCCAACCTGCTATATTCCAGCTTAAAAGGGAGAACGGGGGAGGATTTGACTGAGGTTTGGGTAGTCACAATAGGGAAGGGGGGAACGCTGGCCTTGGTGGGTTGTCAGATTTAAAGAAGTCAGTAATTTTCCTTTGACTAATAGTAGATGACTTCTCTCCTTTTGGCGCAGATGTACCTCTTGAGCTATTTGTAATTATGCTCTGCTCAGCCGGTCCTATAGGGGTAGTGTCCTGATTTGGTCTAGTCTCCTCTCTGAAATCCCTTGTTTTATCAGAGAGCTTATCACCTAGGGGAGCAGAGATTAAGTCGGTACAAGTTTTAACTATTCTTAGATTTCCCTTCCGTGGGTATGTCATCTTATTTATATGGCCCAAGGGGTCTTCTGTCCAGTCCATATCGATAGCGGTTTGAGCTTCTAAATCGTCAACTAGAGATTCTCCGCCCGATAATGATGACTCCAGGTCAGGCATTGAGGAATGTGTCGAAATTTTGTTTACATTTTGCTGTTCTTTAGTAGGTGTGACCATTCCGGCTGGTGCCGGAAGAGCTGGTTCCAGATTGACTAATAGGGGTGGCGAGACGATTGTCTGTATCGTTGCCTTGGATTTTATGGGCCTATTTTGGGGCTGTGGGCTAAATTTGAGAAGGTCCACTGAGCCTCCAGTGGCACTGTTGGTTTGAATTTCTTTGTTTCCTATTTTGCTTTTGGCCTGAGACATCTTCTCTCTTAGTTTATCTAATTTATTTATTATTTTTTCTTTTTCTTGTGACTGTAGTTCGTCAAATGAATTCATAAGGGCGCTTTCATCATTAGATATTCTGGAATCACCCAAGTTCGTTCCTGGTTGTGGACTGCAGGCAATCTCCTCCGTTCTCTGTGGGGAAAGCAACATCTCTTTGTCTGGCGATTTTGTAGAGCTTGTTCCTGGATCTAATGTCTCTCTCTCTTTTTCCACAAGTAGTGGTTTTACTATGCTGTCCGCAAAAACCCTTGTGGGTATGATTTTTGTTTTTATGAATTTCCATTTTTGTCTTATTATTAATAAGGGTAGTCTCAGCGAACGGAAGGCTAAAATAACTTTGTAAGGGCCATTTGATTGAGTTAGCGGGAGTAAGGCATGAAGATCAATATGAACTATGCTTATTCTCAAGATTTTACTTAGGGCAATTTTAGCTCCTTCCAAGCTTGACCAGTCCCAAATCTCAGACCTTATCGTTAGGCACACCTTCTTAGGTTGCAATGTTAGATTTTGCTTACACATGAGATCGTTTAGTTTGTATTTTCTCATCCCCTTTGCCCCAGAGTTTGGTGGGGCTATCACTGGAGGTCCCCTCTGGTAGTTATTTTTGAGGGCAATTTTGGCGTCCATATCCATCACTTTTTCCGTTAGCTTGGAAATTGAGCACGTCAGAAAGTCTATCTTTTTAAATATGCAGTCCAGTGTCCTAATGACTAGTTGTAAATGGGAGGACTCATTTCCCAGCTGGTTCTCCTTATCCTGGATCTTTTCCCCATCCACATCGGGCCCACCCTTATTGGGAGTGCTCGTTAAGTTACAATTGTGTAGGGTGGTATTTTGGGACTTGGGAATGTTATTAGCTACATCCAAGTCACTTAGTGGAAGAAATCTATTGTATGTGGTAACTGCTGCTTGAAAATTTGGCTGATCTCTTCTTCCTTTAGCTTGTAGCTTGGGGCTAGGGAGAAGCAGTAATTCCTCTGCTTCTCTGAGGCGTTTCCTCTTGCCCATAGCCACAGTAGATATGAGCTAAATAATGTGAGTAATACAGGAAAGAAGAAGGGGACTTCCTACCACAGTCAATGATTTAGCTGTACAGCTGAGTATTTAACTACAGGGATTTCTCCGCAGTTCGTTGAAGAGTGCTTTGTGAATTTCCAGGCTTTGTTTTGTTTAATTTAAACTTCCGTCTCCTCTCTCTTCACCCCTCTCTGCCAAAAAGACTTCTTCACCTCTCAGAGTGTAATTCCAGCAACCCGAAGCCTCACAGCCTCACAGCTTTCCACTCTCGCTGTTAGGATGACGAAGTGCAGCTGGAGAAGACGTCTCAAGAGGGAGGCTGGGTCCTCAAGCCCGTCGGGTTCAACTGCCCGCCCAGGCCTATGATCTCCTCTGGTCCTCCCCTGACCTGGCTCCAAAACTTCGGCTTGGCTCTTTCCCTTCCCCGAGTATTAAAACTCCGCTCAGGCCCTGTCTCCAGGCTACAGCTACCGCAGAGGTGATCCAGTGCCCAGGAGTAATTTTAACCAACGCTTGCCTTCTAGTCTTCCTGCTCCGGCGGTCAAGATTGATGTATGCATTAAGTGTGCTTCTCCAGAACCATGTCCCTGAGATGAGAAGGCTGAGTGGGTAAAAGCAACGCCAGGAGCAAAAGCCCCAAGCCGAGCCGCGTAGCAAGTGCCGTGCCCATGTCTAATCGCGCTGCAAGCCCCCGACTCCCTCCGAAGCTGCTCCTGAGATGGACTTACTGGGCCAGCCAAGCTTTAAAACAAAAATGCAATTATCTTCCAAAGGTCATGATCCAATGTTCTTTGTACATAACAAAATCTTACAGAAAAGACTTTTTTCGGGGGCTGGGGGTCGTGCTTTCTTCTTGTTTCCTTCTTCTCCGTGCAAGATTGTCTCTGCCAACAGCCGCAAATCTTTGTGTTGAATTATTTATAAAAATTACCGCATGTCTGCTATTTATTACTTCCTTTTAAAAGCTGTCTCTGAATTTCTTGCTGAGCAAACATTCTGCAAAAGTCTTCGGACTCAAAATGAGCGGCGTAAAGATTTGGGCTGGGCTGGGCTGGAGATTTGACTTCTTCGGTCTACAAAAGTTCTTGAGGATATTTGCGTCTTCATTTATTTTTCAAATTGATATCCTGTCCTCCGTCCCAAAGAAGCCCAGGGAAGCAAACATAAAAATGGCAAAAAGTACAATTTAAAATGAAATGTAAACATTTTTAAAAAAACCAATTTAAAAAAACATTTGCAAACGGATTTTTTTCTTGAAGAAGACAACACAGAAAGAGCTAAACTTATGCTATATTCCACTATATTTCTGGAAGTAGTTTTTGTGTCATAGAGAAGCTCAAGTGTAATATGGAAATTAACTGTTAGGGAAATGTCGAGAAAATGGAACAAGCTGTCATGTCTATGCAGTCCTCATTGGTTCTGCCTATTATTGGCTCTGGGGCCATCTACTGTTTGTCTTCCAGCCTTTGACCCCACGAGTCTCAATGGGCAGTATTAATAACAATGACAATGACAATGACAATGACAATGACAATGACAATAACAATAAATTACTTATACCCCACCCATCTGGCTGGGTTTTTCCAACTACTCTGGTCGGCTTCCAACAAAAGATTAAAAATACATGAAAACATCAGTCATTAAAAACTTCCCTAAACAGGACTGCCTTCAGATGTCTTTGAAATGTCAGATACAGTGGTACTTCGGGATACATACACTTCAGGCTACATACGCTTCAGGTTACAGACTCCGCTCACCCAGAAATAGTGCTTCAGGTTAAGAACTTTGCTTCAGGATGAGAACAGAAATCGTGCTTGGGCGGCGCGGCAGCAGCAGGAGGCCCCCTTAGCTAAAGTGGTCTTCAGGTTGAGAACAGTTTCAGGTTAAGAACAGACCTCCGGAACGAATTAAGTACTTAACCTGAGGTACCACTGTAGTTGTTTTGTTTTGTTTTTTACATCTGATGGGAGGGCGTTTCACAGGGCAGGTGCCACTACTGAGAAGGTCCTTTGGGAGGGTCTTCCCAGTAGCCCACTGGGAATGTCATTTTGAGATGGAAACTGACCAGATGGGAAATAGTTCTGCTAGATGCTGTTCTTCTGCTGATATATCACAATCTGCCCATGGCTACTTTGGTTATTAAAGGAGGGAAGAAAACCTACAGGGGAAATAACCCTGGGAATCTACATACTGGTGCCACTGGAGGGCACAACCACCATTCTTTCTGCTGATGCAGCATTGCAACGGCACGGCGCCATTGAGAATGACAAGCGCTGTTGTTGAGTCAAGCACCGCCGTTGTGAATGACAAGCGCCGCTGCTGGCGCGCAACCTCTTTGGTAAATGAGCACACAAAGTCGAAAGTCCTTTAGTGAAACAGTAGGTATACATTTCGGTAATACCTAGGTCTAGATGTATTTTGTTTTTCTAGCTTGATCAAAATTATTTATTATTTCATAACTGGTAGATAGTTAAGAGCTTAGGCGGCTTCAGCGGCCGGTGCCTGGCGCCCCACAGAATTCGGCGCCCGGGTGCCCTGCATCCCCGCATAAAGACGGCCCTGCTGCAGCCTTCTGCAATGTCGCACCAAGCGCCCTCAAACTGAGTGGGCCAAAGACACCTTCACCCGCTAGAGTTGGCACATCTGGACAGCGCTCTCTGAGGTGTCATGATTTGAAACCATTTCTTGTTCAATGCAGCACAACAGAGTTCACCTTGCGGTGTTAAAAAAAGGAGGGAACTGAACTGGAGCAGGAACGAAGAGAGTCATGGATTTGTTGGCAAGCTGTTTTCTCCCTTGTCCACCCTTCAGTCTCTTTCTTCCTTTGTTCATCTTTCGCCCTCAGAGAGGGAGAGGGAAAACTGCAAGAAAAGACTCAGCCGGAAGAAACAGCGCGAGGCGATTCAGGTCATTGCAGGGCCTGTATCCAGCGGCCTGCTTCTATAGGAAATGGTCGAATGGGTTCATGTAGCTCTGTCAACACAATGCTCTTTGCCTCGGTTTGCCCCTGTTGCTGCCGTCTCGAATGGCCATTGTCAGATCTCGGAAGAGATACACACTGGATCCTTATGGGGCATTATATAATATTTAGCCCAAGCAAACTGTTGTCCCAACGAGGCCTAATCCTGTGGAGCACAAAGCATTTCATGACTGATATGAAGCATTTCTGGTAGCAGCAAAATTGGGAGACCTGTCACACCGCTGAGGCCTGGCCTGACACATTGGTGGCTGAGGAAGCTGAGTCAGATGAGCGAGGTACAAATCATAATTTATTATTATTATTATTATTAGTGACGTCAAAGCAATCCATGTGCTTCTTTGCCGCAGATCTCCTCCGATATGGTCGAGTGGCGGCTGGACACAATTTGCCTCACATGCACCAAAAGCAGGTGAATATTTTCAGTTGGGGGAGTCCATATTGCATTCTGGGCAAACTTGGGGGGGCACACATACCCCCAGAATTACCAAAGCCATCCCAGCTTCTGATTTGATCCCAGAATGTCCCTATTTCCTCTGCTTTGTGTGTCCGCATCTAATCTTTCCCCTTTCTAAAACTGATTTATTGGTGTGTGTGTTTCTTTTTTCTTTTTTGTAAATCTACCAAAGAATAAAATAAAATCAGGATTAAGGGGTTTTCTCAGGGTAGTGTGCTGTGTTCCGTTGGTGGTGGCGCTTTGTGGGGGGCAAGAGGAACAGACAAAAAATGGGGTGGGGGGTCAAGGAGGGTTAGTTGCATGTGAGTGAGAAATGTCCCTATATTGAACGGAGGAATGTTGGACGGTATAGTCACATGCCAGTGGCAGGCAGTTCCAGAAGCAAAAATGGGCAAAGCAAAGAATGTAGAGTTGCGTGGTGAGTTTCCGCCTCCCCTCCAGTGGAAATAAAGACACATGACACGATTATTAAGGTTAATGGGCTAAATAAGGCCACAACTTTATTGGTTACAGGTGATGAGCGGTATTGGCTTAGCCATTGGTCTTAACCAACTATATCCGGCTTCAGCCCGTCCGCTTGAAGTCCGGGAAGGGTTAACCACCAATAGGGGGAGTCCTGCTGATGCACATCAACTAGGAACTCCCCCGGGGTCACCGATTGGGGGCGTGCCTTAGGCCCTCACCTCTCTAGGCTTCGGACAGGGCCACGCCCCCCGGAATCCTTTATCGGACTACCCTTCAATATGTGGGGCAGGTGATGGTGCTTCCTCCCCTCTTCCATCCACAAAACAATACCAATGCCTAACCGCCAATACCAAGAAAGTTGTGACGATTTGCTACGAGGTAGGTGAAAACCATTGGCTGGTGACAATTTGCCAAGTGGAAAAATTCCTACCAGGCCCCTCAACGGTGACCAACCAAGGTCCATAGCAAGGTCAAGGAACGAAAACCTTAAAGGGCGGGAGGGTGGGAAACAGGAACAGCTGGTATGTGGGAAAAGAGGGAGATCCCCGGCCACGCCTGCGTTTAAATTGGGTAGGCTACGCCCCCACAGCCAGTCGATTGGCTGGCCAGGGGATGACGTGGCCGGGGATTCCCCCAATCGTGTAGGGGCTGGGCTCCAGCCCCACATGCATGGTGGGGCCGTGACGCCCGCAATCCCACCTCCTCTTCAGGGCGGAAGTGGCTTTTTCATGAAACACAACTCCAGCCTCACAGCGGTTGTATCCACAAACAACTGCTGAATTTGTGGTGTGTTTTATTGCCGTTTGAAGGAGTCGGATCAGTTTTGCCATATAATACCTCCAAAAGCAGGCTGTAATATTTGCAAATCATTAATCAGCTTCCCTCGCCCCAGGCTCTCACACACATGCTCAGGCAATGAAATCAACATTTCATAGGAAGGAAAGCACCACATTTCTTCTTTTTAATCCCCCCGCCGTAGAGTTTTAACATCTTTGATTTAGCCTCCGAGCCAACATGCTGTAATTGTTTTCTCTCCGCAGCTGGCTGCCCTTTTTCACTATTACCGTTTGCTTTGAAATTTTTAAAAAATGAGCGTTTAAATCTCAAGGTTAGTGCATGTGCCCCGAGGAACGGAGCAAGGAATTGTAACTGATCATCTGCAAAATCCGCAACATCAGCAGCCATGTTTGGGAGACTTAGCCAAAGGAAATATCTGTGCTCTGTGTGTCTGTCGCAGCTATCAGAATTCTTGTTCTTCTTATTATTGCTGAGGGATGTGCTTTCCCCTAAACAAGCACAATCAAACTGCAAAAATGCATCAACACTGACACTTTCACAATGCGTTCTTACAAATTAGGAACGGGTACCATGTGAAACCTGTGACAGTACCAAATCTGCAGACTGAAATACTTCAGTGCGTATTTATGGGGTAAGGCGTTATATACTCAGTAACCCCTTAGAATAGAATCATAGAATCATAGAGTTGGAAGAGACCACAAGGGCCATCGAGTCCAACCCCCAGCCAAGCAGGAAACACCATCAGAGCACTCCTGACATATGGTTGTCAAGCCTCTGCTTAAAGACCTCCAAAGAAGGAGACTCCACCACACTCCTTGGCAGCAAATTCCACTGTCGAACAGCTCTTACTGTCAGGAAATTCTTCCTAATGTTTAGGTGGAATATTCTTTCTTGAATTTGACCCCGTAGCAAATCAGCAACCTGGGCAGATTTCTGAGCCCAGGCGTTATATGATGGCAAGACCTCACTCCTGTCAGCAATTGTGCTGCAGCATTCTGTACTCACTGCGGATTCTGGATCAAGTGCAAGGGATGCCCCACATCGAGCACATTGCAGTAATCCAGCCCTGAAGTAGCCAATGCATGAAATACTGTGGCTGAGCTTTCCTGGGCCAGAAATGGTTTATTAAAGATGATATTGGCAGGTTTGGGTGTTAACCAACTCAGCCACACGGTGAGACCTCTGCCCTCAGCCCTCCAGATGTTTTTGGCCTACAACTCCCATGATCCCTAGCTAGCAGGACCAGTGGTCAGGGATGATGGGAATTGTAGTCTCAAAACACCTGGAGGGCCAAGGTTGAGGAAGCCTGGTCTAACCTAATGAAGCCATCCAAGGAATATCCTAATTTAGGAAAATCTGATCCTAAACCTTTGCTGCTTTGAGGCTATACCCATTCCTGAGGAATAAGCCTCAAGAATAAACCCGCTGCCTTGTGGGACATCTTTGGGAGAAGAAAAGGAAAGGAGTAAACCCTACACAATTCAAGAGTGGAGTCCCTTAGATAGATGCCAACAGCAACAACAACATATCATGTTTGCCCAAAGGTGGAAACAAGAATGCGACCCAAAATAAAGAGGACTGGCAGCAAAAGTTACTGGAGTATGCAGAAAAGGTGGTGCTGTGGTCTAAACCACAGAGCCTAGGGCTTGCTGATCAGAAGATCGGTTGTTCGAATCCCCACTACGGGGTGAGCTCCCGCTGTTCGGTCCCAGCTCCTGCCAACCTAGCAGTTCGAAAGTATGTCAAAGTGCAAGTAGATAAATAGGTACCACTCCGGCGGAAAGGTAAATGGTGTTTCCGTGCGCTGCTCTGGTTTGCCAGAAGCAGCTTAGTCATGCTGGCCACATGACCCAGAAGCTGTCTGCAGAAAACCCTGGTTCCCTTGGCCAGTAGAGCGAGATGAGTGCCGCAACCCCAGAGTCGTCCATGACTGGGGTCCCTTTGCCTTTACCTTACTGGAAGATTAAGAAATCAAGAAGATAGAATAAACACATGCAGATGATGAAATTAAAATTTTTAGTGCAAGAGATTAATTATACAGTGGTACCTCGGGTTACATACGCTTCAGGTTACATGCGCTTCAGGTTACAGACTCCGCTAACCCAGAAATATTACCTCAGGTTAAGAACTTTGCTTCAGGATGAGAACAGAAATCGTGTTCTGGCAGCGCAGCGGCAGCAGGAGGCCCCATTAGCTAAAGTGGTGCTTCAGGTTAAGAACAGTTTCATGATAAGAACAGGCCTCCGGAACAAATTAAGTACGTAACCAGAGGTACCACTGTATCTAGGTTTTAATGATGGAGATGCAGGAAAAAGAAGAGACAACCTGTGTAACTGCAGAAAGGGGAGAAGGGAAGTCGATAATATATTCAAATGTCTTAAAAGATTATCTGATATGTTCTGTAAAATGAGAAAATATGAAAATAAAATTTATTTTAACAAATAGAATCATAGAGCTGGAAGGAACCCTAAGGATCATCTAGTCCAACCCCCTGCGATGCAGGAATATGCAGCTGTTCCCTATGGGGATCGAATAAGCAACCTTGGCCTTATCAGCACCACACTGAGCTACCCAGACAATTTGACAAAGCTGAATTGTATGCATCCCCACCTACAGGCTGCAGACACACAATGCGTTTAAAGCTCGTGGCTCAAATGAATCCTGGGAACTCTAGTTTATGTGGGAATGTTCAGGGATTCAGGAGAGGATATATTGTCTGATAATACCCTTTCCAACTTGTGTTTACAATTTAGCAGAGTAACGTTCCCCTTTTTAAACTTGCAGCGGATGCATTTGTTCAGGCTCGCTAAAGCCTCTATAATAACTGTTCAGGTATGTTCCCCTTATTCCCTCATAAAAGATAAGACACAACACAGTCATCTACAAAAGTATAAAAAGATTTACTCACATATCATTCTGTTCACACTAGGATCCCAGAAGGCAGACTTAGCTTAGAAAAGTAACATATACCTGGAAACTATCTCATAAGGAGACAGTCCCTTTGTCTTCTCTTGGCTGGAAGCCAAGAGGGCATCTTTGGCTAAGCAGATGTTGCTTCTTTGATGCATGTAGTCAAAAAAAAAAGAGAGAGATGGCTGCCCTGCCCTGTGCTTTTGTCGTTACCTGCACAGGTGAGGCCACACCCACCTCTAGTCACATGCAGAGGAAGTCTTTCCAAGTCCAGAAGGAAACAGGAAGTTTACCTGCTGGCTGGACAAACATTCCTCCCCATGTGCAAACATGTTCACTCTAGGAATGTTGTACTTGACTGCTCTTGTGTTTCACATCCCACAGTTTACCCTCACATCAAGACAGTTCTCAGCACACCTAACAAACTACAGTTCCCACCATTCTTTGGGGAAAGTCAAGCGCTTTAGAAGTATGGTATGTGTACAGCCACAGTCTTCAAATCCACTGGGAAGTCTGAAGAAGAATCACATTCATGTCTGAGGGTTACAACAGCAGCCTAAGGCTTGCTTGAACAAAACCGGATGAGAGGCTGGCCACATCACCCCATGAAAAGGCATATGACAAGGGAACCCATTATGTGCAAAGTCCATTTATTGTATAACTAAATAAGTCCCAGTGCTTTTTCAAAACTCACCAGCTTGTGTGTGTGTGTGTGTGTGTTTTCCCCTTCTCCAGAAAATGAACTATGAAGCAGGATAGAATTAGACTGCTCTAGTCCAACGTATCCTCTTTCCATGCAAAGACAGGCCACTGCAAGTTGGTAAAAGCAACAACCCACTGACTTCTGATTGACTTGCTTTGTGCTTTGATTATTTTGTTTCCTTGCTTGCTTTTTGTATTAAGATTTTAAAAAAAAAAAATCAGTGAAATTATTAATAAAAATATAACTCTCAAGGCAAGGGCATAGATTTTTCCAGCACCAACTCCCGAAGTAGACTATTTGCTTCTTCGGATTGTGCAAGAGACCTGTTGTATATTAATTTATGCAAATTCTTTGTCTCTCAGCCAATCAGTAAAGTGGGTATTTAGTGAGTCAAGAACCATCACGCTACAGGCAGACAAGTTTGATGACTCAACAGTCCTTTCACCCCAGGAATGTTTTGATTGAAATAAGATGAAGCCTAACCCAAACGGATTGATTAAATCTATCTTGCCGCAGAGAGATAATGCACTTGTTTGGTTTGTTTCAGGTTGCTGAGTTGCGTAGAGCTTAGTAAGTGCCATGTGAAAAGGTGTCTTGAGTGACAACACACACACACCGGCCTTGCTTGTATGTATATGACAGAATCAAATGTAGGCTCAATGGGACTTTCTCCTATGCTAGAAAACTGGCACTTGATTGTGTGTTTATTACAACTACTATTACTATCACTTGCAACAATATTCACTACAAAAGAAAATGCCTCTTTGTTTCCAGAAGAGAGAGAGAGATCTTCCGTATCACAGATCTTTCAAATGTGCAAAAACTAAACAGTAAAACAGATTTATTCTGCACACCTAACAGAAGATACAATCGTTAGCCATTAAAAAGGGAGCCAGTTCACTAGTATATATTTCTACTGGGTACTAAGCTTTACCTAATGCTGAGAACTGGATCTGCGATAAGCAAGCTCATTTCATTACTAAAATTAACTTCCATTGTTTAGAGAGCCATTTATATTTCGAAAGACTTGATTGCATAGGGGTGGGGGTGCTGTAGGGGGCGGGGAGCCTTGCTAAGAGGTTCCATGCCAGCACTTGCCATTTTTCAGGGACGGAAAAGGTACATTGTCGGATCTAATGGCAATTGAATATTTACCATGTAGGGAATACAGCTTTGGCTAAATTGCTATGTCCTCAACTGTGTGTAAGAAAACAGAGTGTGGTACGAATACGAGGCCAGCAGCTTCTAAATATGTCCTCTTGTAAAAAGAGAACCACAATTGAATTTTCAAGTAAATCTCCATTACGAGTTTGTTCGTATCTCCCCACCTAATCAATCTTGCAGGGGGGTTGTGAGAGGTTGTCTGCCCTTTGCAGTGCGATCCTCTGAGAGTTTGCAAGGAAACTCAATGGTATAGTAGTACCTCAGGTTAAGTATTTAATTCATTCCGGAGGTCCATACATAACCTGAAACTGTTCTTAACCTGAAGCACCACTTTAGCTAATGGGGCCTCCTGCTGCTGCTGTGCTGCCGGAGCCCGATTTCTGTTCTCATCCTGAAGCAAAGTTCTTAACCTGAAGCACTATTTCTGGGTTAGCGGAGTCTGTAACCTGAAGCATATGTAACCTGAAGCGTATGTAACCTGAGGTACCACTGTACATCACCGGATTTGCCTGCAGAAGGTTCACAGAGCTACAATCTCCAGAGTGGCTTAACAGTGCCTCTTCACAGTAAACCACAAAGGATGTACAAAGTTGCAGACTTTTTAATTTTAGAGAAAAGGCGTCATGATATATAAACGTAACATTCGGCACGGCATGGGGAAAGTGGATAGAGAAGAGTTTTTCTCCCTCTCTCACAGCTCTAGAACTTGCAGACATCCAGTGAAAGTGAATCTTGAAAGATTCGAGATAAAAGCGGGCCCGTAGCGCAGTGTGTAGTTAAAACAATGGAACTCACTGCCACAGGATTGGCAGTGATGGCCACTAGCCTAAAAGAGAATTAGACAAATTCAGGGAGGAGAAAGCTATCCATGCCATAGGAGCCAACTCCTAGGGGCTGAGATCCCTTTGCCCCCCCCCAAATAAAATATTTGAGCGCCCCACCAGTTGATAGGCATTGCCATTCAAATGGTGTGCATGGACAGCATCATGCAGAGCGAGGCTAACCTGCCCCCCCCCCCAATATTTTATTCAAGTTGGCTTAGCACCCCTGATCGCAGGCAGCAACGCTTATGAACAGCAGTTTGTGGAAACCACAGAGCTCCTGCGCTCAGCTCCTGCTGGTAGGCTTCCCAGAAGAGGCATCTGGTCAACTCCGGTGAGTCCAGGATGCTGGACGAGATCGAGATGGGCTGATCTAGCAGGGCTCGTCTTACGTCCTTAAGGCAGTTTTCCCAGGCTGCTGCGTCTGATCCGCACGAAGCATTAAAAAAAGTCGCGCCAAACTTTGCCAAAACTTCTCGCCGCTGTTCCCTCGGTTGGGGATCCTTTGGAGCCATCCCTCGCGACGACCTTGGGCCGCTCTTTCGTTCGCTTGCCAAGGGGTGTCTCCCCACCCTCCACCCCACCCTCGCCCGCCTCTGGGTCCTCCCCCTCGGCCTGCCTTCCCCTTCTCCCCGGCGAGCTCGCGATCAGATCCTGGGACCGGCGCGCCAGGCAGCTCGCTGCGCAGCGCCTCGGCCGCGCCGTCGGAGGAGGAGGCGGCGGCGGCTAGGAGGGCGATGCAGAAGCCGGCCGGCCAGAAGGAGCGCCTCTACAAGCTGCTGGTCATCGGCGACCTGGGCGTGGGCAAGACCAGCATCATCAAGCGCTACGTCCACCAGAACTTCTCGCCGCACTACCGCGCCACCATCGGCGTCGACTTCGCGCTCAAGGTGCTCACCTGGGACCCGGAGACGGTGGTGCGGCTGCAGCTGTGGGACATCGCGGGTGAGTGCCGTGGGGGGGGGGGGAGAAGTGATGGGAGGGGGGGAGCGAGGAGCAAAGGTAGGTCCGCCTTTTGACACGGGGTGGGTGCGCAGTTGGGTTGGGGAGTCAGGGGTAGAGGTAGAGATAAGTCTCTCCACTGATCCGGGCTGGGTGCGCCAGGCTCAAGAGGTGAGAGACGGGGAGGTTGGTCCCCCCACTATCTTGGAGTGGGTGCTCCAGGCACGGGTGTGTGGCATGCGAGTCAGGAGTAGAGATGGGTCCCTCTACTGACCCCGGGGGTGTGTGTGTTGTGAGTCCAGTGCTTCCTGGCCTTCAGGGCTCTGCGTGGAATTGCGTGAAGTGATAATACTAGACCCGCTCAGAAGCTGCCTTCTAAACTCTCTGGTTGGAGCCTGCTAAGCCCTACTCAGAGGAGACCCATTGGGATCAATGTGCATGGCTTCACTGAAGTGCGTTGGGTCTCCGTGGGCGAGGATCCCAGCCAAAAACATGGCATGTTTACTCTGTGATCCTGTTGCCCTCAAGGAAGCAATAATAAAATTATTAGTAGTATTAAGTATGCTGTAGGGTAGTAGCAGGCTGGAAGTATTTTCCAACCCCTGTTCAGGAGCTGTGTTCCAAACTTATGGGCGCGATCCAGCTCGGTTGAATAGTTGAGTGTGACTCATTTCACTGTGTCAGGATTTCAGCCTTCTGGCACTTCCAAGTCTTGTTTACTTTAGTTAAGAAGCTGAACTTATGCAGTGTACTCGGTTGTAAGGCCCATGAGTTCCATGCATGTAGCATTGCTGTCTTAAAACACTTTCAAGTTCAGCGCATTGAAATCAGTGGGATTTAATTTGGCTGGGTCACCCCGTTAATTAATTAATTAATGGAAAGAGTCTAGCCAGAGTTTAGCATTTTTAAGCCCCTGCTGGTTTTCATTGGAGAGATTTAATGTGTGTAACTCCCTGTTCGGAATCCACGAGACTTTAAAAGTGCCTTAACTGTGGGCAGTTCTATGAGACTCTCTTTTCAAGTATTTATTCAATAGTTATTACAGGAACAAAACAAAAGAAAGAAACCTTAAACCATTATGGGTTTCTTTTTTTAACCTTTCTTTTTTTAACCTTTATTAGCATAAGTTTAAACAATAAAGGCATACAAAGTCATCCAAATACATTAAGACTCCAAATACATAAAATATATAAAAGGCTTGGTAGCCACCACTGAATAAATGATAAATGACACCACTGATAACTTTAGATTTAGCTCAAAAATCCCAGCTAAGCATCCCAAAACAATCGGGAGTATCATCCCTCAACAAATATTGGGTTATAGATTCTCTATGTAACTGTTTAAATCACACACCCCCATCCAGTTTATGATAAATCAAATTCCCATTGATTTCAGTAGGAATCTAGCTAGTGGTGCCTCGCAAGACGAAATTAATTCGTTCTGCGAGTTTTTTCGTTCTACGAGTTTTTTCGTCTTGCGAAGCACCACTGCGTATTGACGGTTTCCTGTAGGAATGCATTGGCGGTTTAAAAAAAAAGGCGCAAGACGTTTTCGTCTTGCGAAGCAAGCCCATAGGAAAATCCGTCTTGCGAAGCAACTCAGAAAACGAAAAACTCTTTTGTCTTGCGAGTTTTTCGTCTTCCGAGGCATTCGTCTTGCGAGGTACCACTGTATCTAGATATCTCTACTCTAAGGTAAGGTCAATTGAATTAAATGGCACTTACTCCCAGATAAGTGTGTGTAACATTGCAACCTTAATAAAAAAAATAATAAAAATAGTCCAGTAGCACCTTAGAGACCAACTAAGTTTGTTGTCCAGTGTATCTGAAGAAGTGTGCATGCACACAAAAGCTTATACCTAGAACAAACTTAGTTGGTCTCTAAGGTGCTACGGGACTATTTTTTAATTTTTTATTTTGACTGCATCAGACCAACACAGCTACCTACCTGAATTGCAACCTTAAGTATATGCATCATCTCTTCCTTTGAAATTAGGAATGCTTAATCTTTGTTGGATGTTGCCTTTAGAATGCAAACTCTTTGATGCAGAGGCCTTCCTTTTGCACCCATTATTCTAGTTGTATTCATAGGTAAAGGTAAAGGGACTCCTGGCCGTTAGGTCCAGTTGTGGACGACTCTGGGGTTGTGGCACTCATCTCGCTTTATGGGCCGAGGGAACCGGCGTACAGCTTCTGGGTCATGTGGCCAGCATGACTAAGCTGCTTCTGGCGAACCAGAGCAGTGCATGGAAATGGCGTTTGCCTTCCCGCCAGAGTGGTACCTATTTATCTACTTGCACTTTGACGTGCTTTCGAACTGCTAGGTTGGCAGGAGCAGGGACTGAGCAATGGGAGCTCACTCTGTTCCGGGGATTCGAACCGCTGACCTTCTGATCGGCAAGTCCTAGGCTCTGTGGTTTAGACAACAGCACCACCCGCATCCACCCGCTGTATTCATATGTCACAGTAAACAATAGTTAAACAGCTTACCGTGAATGCAGAGATCGCTCCCACTTCACTTTTCCCCTAGTGCAAGTAGGAGCACAAACCCTAGTTTAGTGGGATTGTGGATTGCTTTACTCCAGACCATGGTCTCTTCCAGGCAACCTGATTTGCTTGCAGAGAGGTCCGAAAGCAGCTTTTTGCTGAGCATCCACTCTCAATTTGTTTTGGGGAAAGTTAGATGACATTACGTCGGCAAAGGTATTTTCCCGTCACTTTCCTTCTCTCAAAAATCTTGCTGTTTTTTGGGAAGTGGGTTTGTTGCAAAAGAGCTCCAAACCAACTTTAATCGTGCAACCTGAGTTTGCCTGTACCTGACTGAATCCCACCTGAAAATAACAACAGTTTGGAAGTTCCCCACAAACCGGTAAGCCAGGAACAAACCTCAGCTTCACCATGACTTCTGGGTTAGATGTAACGCTAAACCATGGTTTGTTGCTTGTACTAGGGAAGGAGCATTTTCAAATAGCAATTTACTATGGCTTTACTGTGGCGCACAAAAACAGCCTCTCTGAACCATGATGCACATTCTGTAAGAAGCAATGATAACAAGGAAACCGGATGCCTTTATCTGTCCCTTCAGGTGCGCCCCCCGAGGCTCCTCCATTGTCCCCCGAGACATATGGAAGCCAACCAGCCAACCAACCATGGATCCAACATCTGGGGCTTCCATCGGAGGGAGAGAATAGACCATTTCAGATGGTTTCTACCTCCTATCCTGCTCCAAAGGGGTCTCCGTAGGGATCTGCAGGAGCAATTGATGAATATCACTCCCCCCTCTCCACCCACAGGAACATCTAAGTAGTGGAGACCCTCTCTGGGCAACTCTGGATGCAACCCGGTTATGTTTCTTAGATGCGCGGCTAAGAAATGTCAGGTGTGCACTTGAAAGTATAATGTGCAAATGGGGACGAACCTGTGTTTGCAGCACTTTGTGCGGTGGCAGTCCTCAACTGCTGCTCTAGACTAGAGAGTGAGCCCCACAGAATTCAGCTATTGGCTCTGCCTAGGCTTGCACAGCCAGGGGGCACATTTCAAAGAATGCTGAGCTTCTACCCAGCCACCAACTCATTTGATAGAGCTGAAGCATGCACAAGAGCGTAGGCTCTCTGCATGATCAGAATCTTTACAAAAGTCACATGCTTTTGAGCTGCCACCCTCATTTTGCTCCAACCACATCTCTAGCAACCAAGGAAGAAGCACGAGTTCACGAACATTTTTATTGCAATAAACTAGCCATCAGATAAATGGATTCTTCAGCAGTCATCATGTTCTAGGCCAAATCGCTGCAGTACACTGTTGCAAAAAATTAAAAACCAGTTGCCTTTGGCCCTTAAGAAGAAAAAGAGTTTGGATTTGATATCCCGCCTTTCACTCCCTTTAAGGAGTCTCAAAGCGGCTAACATTCTCCTTTCCCTTCCTCCCCCACAACAAACACTCTGTGAGGTGAGTGAGGCTGAGAGACGTCAGAGAAGTGTGACTAGCTCAAGGTCACCCAGCAGCCGCATGTGGAGGAGCAGGGAATCAAACCCGGTTCACCAGATTACGAGTCCACCGCTCTTAACCACTACACCACACTGGCTAGATATAGGAATGGTCTGTGTCTGCCTCCTGAACTGGGTCTGCTGAAGCTTACCTGGATGGGCAGGATAGTGCTGAGGTTGGGGGTGTAGATTTGCAATGGGGGAAGTACTGGAGTGGCTCTTTGGGACAGCCCTGAACTCTCCCCTGCACCATGCAGGGATGCTGCAGCAGCACCTGTGTTGAGAATCAGCTCCACAGCCCAGTCATACCTGCCACTCCCACTTACATAGGAAACTTCATGCATAAAGCATATTACAGTGGTACCTTGGTTCTCAAACTTTATCCGTTCCGGGAGTCCATTCGAATCCCAAAACCGTTCAAAAAACAAGGCCCGGCTTCCGATTGGCTGCAGGAGCTTCCTGCACTCAAGCGGAAGCCGTGTTGGACGTTCGGCTTCTGAAAAATGTTTGCAAACTGGAACACTTACTTCCGGGTTTACAGCATCCAGAAGCCGATTTGTTTGGGAGCCAAGCTGTTCGACAAGTAAAGTACCACTGTACTTTGTAGTTTCTGCTTTTAATTTGGTGTGTTGACTTTACTTGCCACTCTTGCCAGTGTTGCCCTGCTCATGCCTTCTACAGAATTCTTATGCTTAATTTCTTGGTTTTGACCACTGATGCACAAGGCCTTGGGGTCCGCATCACATGTTGCAATATATTGTAGTGCTGTGGCCTATTACAGAATTGTCACTGAAATATTTATCCAATAGTTGTTGTTTTTAAAACAATTTGTTCTACTTTTTTTTTTTAGTGGTTTTTCCATTTTGCTGTAAGGATTCTCTTTCTCTCCCAACTGCACCCCTGGCCATTCCTTCGGTACCATGTCAAGAAAAATATATTTTAGAGGCATGCATTAACTGCCTCTACAAAAACAACAACCTATAATCCAGTATAGGGTTTTGCAAATAAATTATATATATATATATATATATATATATATGCTTTCGTAGATTTTCACGGGTACAGGAATGCAGGTTTTGGTGTCTTCGGGTGTCTTCCCGTGTAAAAGTTGGGGTGTCTAGGCGACGTTTCGACGAGGTCTCACTCGTCATCTTCAGGCTGGTGCTTTCGGCTTCTTGTTACTGGAACAGAGCAGGATCTCAGTGTTTGAGTTCCTATAAATACTGTTGAGGAGGTGTGGTGTATAGCCTCCAATGTTCTGGGCAGAGAGGAGGTTCCCAGGCTAGTGTGCCTTTTCTTCTTTTGTTCCTTAATTACTTGAGGGATATCTTGAGTGATTTCTTGAGTGATTTCCTGAATCCCACTTAGGTGGGTCATTAGGTGTGGATTAGTTGCTAAAGCCTTCGTGTCTTGAACTCTTGAACTTTGTGAAGAGTTTTTCTGAGAAGATGGCTGTACTGCACTTGGTTGTGCTCTGGCTTGGCTTCGTGTATAGGGGCGAGCTGTGGTTTTGTGGCCTGTGCCAGCCAGATCTGTGTAGGGATTGCAGGGGGGTGCAGCATCCGGAGGTGCCACCCTGGTTTGGCTACTGGATGGTGTCTGTAATTTATCTGTGGAGAGGGTCTGGGTTTGGGTCTGGTGTGGTTGATTGGTGATGGCGTTCTGTGTGCCTCTGGATCTGGTGTCAGATTTTGTGGGGAGGGCTAATTTCCAGATGTCTGGCAAGCGGGATGTGTCGTCACGCTTGTTCATGTTGTGAGGGTGTTTCTCTATCTCGATGGCTTCCATGATTATTCTCTTGTGGTGATGTTCCATGTTAAAGAGCAATTTGGAATCTGCAAAATTAATTTCGTGTCCTGTTTCTTTCATGTGTTGGAAAAGAGAGGAAGTTTTTTCTTCTTTTTTGACGGCATTCTTGTGTTCTGCGATCCGTGCATTTATTCGTCTGTTTGTTTGTCCAATGTACGTGGCTGGGCAGACTTTGCAGGGTATTTCATAGACCCCTTGGTTTTCCAACTGAATTTTATCCTTGGGGTTTCTGAGGATATTGGCTAAGTCTGCCCAGCCACGTACATTGGACAAACAAACAGACGAATAAATGCACGGATCGCAGAACACAAGAATGCCGTCAAAAAAGAAGAAAAAACTTCCTCTCTTTTCCAACACATGAAAGAAACAGGACACCACAAGAGAATAATCATGGAAGCCATCGAGATAGAGAAACACCCTCACAACATGAACAAGCGTGACGACACATCCCGCTTGCCAGACATCTGGAAATTAGCCCTCCCCACAAAATCTGACACCAGATCCAGAGGCACACAGAACGCCATCACCAATCAACCACACCAGACCCAAACCCAGACCCTCTCCACAGATAAATTACAGACACCATCCAGTAGCCAAACCAGGGTGGCACCTCCGGATGCTGCACCCCCCTGCAATCCCTACACAGATCTGGCTGGCACAGGCCACAAAACCACAGCTCGCCCCTATACACGAAGCCAAGCCAGAGCACAACCAAGTGCAGTACAGCCATCTTCTCAGAAAAACTCTTCACAAAGTTCAAGAGTTCAAGACACGAAGGCTTTAGCAACTAATCCACACCTAATGACCCACCTAAGTGGGATTCAGGAAATCACTCAAGAAATCACTCAAGATATCCCTCAAGTAATTAAGGAACAAAAGAAGAAAAGGCACACTAGCCTGGGAACCTCCTCTCTGCCCAGAACATTGGAGGCTATACACCACACCTCCTCAACAGTATTTATAGGAACTCAAACACTGAGATCCTGCTCTGTTCCAGTAACAAGAAGCCGAAAGCACCAGCCTGAAGATGACGAGTGAGACCTCGTCGAAACGTCGCCTAGACACCCCAACTTTTACACGGGAAGACACCCGAAGACACCAAAACCTGCATATATATATATATATATATATATGTATGTATGTATGTATGTATATGTATATGTATATATATATGTATGTGTGTGTGTGTAGCTACAGCTTTAATTTCTTCAAACTCTCCTCTTACTGATTCCTCCTCCCCGTCTCTCCCTAGAATTACATAAAACGAGACCAGGGAAATAAAATTCCTAACATTCTTTTGGAATTAAAGGATTTTAGGTGCTTGTGCTGTGCGTTTGGCAGGGCCGAGCCGAACAATAATTATGCAATGGTGCCATTTGCATCTCATCCCTTTGACATTGTGCACACATACCTGGCTTGTTAAACTGCCTCTATACCTCTAGAATCCTGCACTAGCGCTAAGTCTTTACATTCTTATACATTGCACTGGTGGCTACTGTGGAACTCCTTCCCACGTTCCTGGGTTCCTCAGTGAAATCTCCGGCTACATAGGAGGAGTTCACCTAGTTGCCTATTCCTATTCTGCTGTTGCCCCGCCCATGGAAATTACTCATGTGGGGAGGAGCCACACTGTTGACTGTTCTAATGGAGGCTGGTATGCAGGGAGATGTGGGAGACCAACAGTTTGTTGTTGTTGTTGTTTAGTCATTTAGTAGTGTCTGACTCTTCGTGACCCCATGGACCAGAGCACGCCAGGCACTCCTGTCTTCCACTGCCTCCCGCAGTTTGGTCAAACTCATGCTGGTAGCTTCGAGAACACTGTCCAACCATCTCGTCCTCTGTCGTCCCCTTCTCCTTGTGCCCTCCATCTTTCCCAACATCAGGGTCTTTTCCAGGGAGTCTTCTCTTCTCATGAGGTGGCCAAAGTATTGGAGCCTCAGCTTCACGATCTGTCCTTCCAGTGAGCACTCAGGGCTGATTTCCTTCAGGATGGATAGGTTTGATCTTCTTGCAGTCCATGAGACCAACAGTAGGCGGAGCCAAAGCCAGTGTCCCATTTTCCCATGCAGACCAGCCTTCTTTGGACTCCACCTGACCATCTTGGGCTCCTCTCTTGCAATCTGCACCGCCAGCCTCCATGCCACCAACATAACAGAAAATGGGTGTCTTATCTCTGCATGCAAAAGTGCAGGATAGTAGCTCGTATTTGCACTTGCTTATGGTGTTTGGAACTCGTAACTTGTAAGACGAGCCTGCTGGATCAGGCCCGTGGCCCTTCTAGTCCAGCATCCTCTTCTTGTGGAGGCCAACCAGATCCCCGTGGGAAACCCACAAGCAGGACCTGAACGCAAACTCACTTTCCCCTCTTGAGGTTTCCAGAAAGTGGTATTCAGAAGCAATGCTGCTTCCGTCCATGGAGGCAGAACATAGTCATCATGGCTACTAGCGACCATTGACAGACTTACTCTCCATGAGTTTGTCTTAAAACCATCTAAGTTAGTGGAGATCACTTGTCTCCTGTGGGAGCAAGTTCCCTAGTTTAGCTATGTGCTGCATGAAGTATATTCCTTCATTTGAACCTTCCAGCATTCAGCTTCATCGTATGTCAATGATGATGGTGGTGATGGTGATGGTGATGATGATGATGATGTTAATAATAATAATAATAATAATAATAATTTATACCCCACCCATCTGACTGGGTTTCCCCAGCCACTCTGACGGCTCCCAGCAGAATATTAAAAACAGAATAAAACATCAAACATTAAAAACTTCCCTAAACCAGGGCTGCCTTCAGATGTCTTCTAAAAGTCAGATACAGTGGTACCTCGGGTTACATACGCTTCAGGTTACAGACTCCGCTAACCCAGAAATATTACCTCGGGTTAAGAACTTTGCTTCAGGATGAGAACAGAAATCGTGCTCCAGTGGCGCGGCGGAAGCAGGAGGCCCGATTAGCTAAAGTGGTGCTTCAGGTTAAGAACAGTTTCAGGTTAAGAATGGACCTCCAGAACGAATTAAGTACTTAACCAGAGGTACCACTGTATTGTTTATTTCCTTGACATCTGATGGGAGGGCGTTCCACAGGGCGGGCGCCACCACCAAGAAGGCCTTCTGCCTGGTTTCCTGTAACTTGGCTTCTTGCAGTAAGGGAACCGCCAGAAGGCCCTCAGAGCTGGACCTCAGTGTCCGGGCTGAACAATGGGGGTGGAGACGCTCCTTCAGGTATACAGGACCAAGGCCGTTTAGGGCTGTAAAGGTCAGCACCAACACTTTGAATTGTGCTCGGAAACATACTGGGAGTTCTAGTGTTAGCATGATTACTATTATTGGGGAGAATTGTAGCAAATGTTAACAACCTGAATGCATTAGAATAGCAGTGATATTAAAATGCTCTCTTTTATAAGTTGGATAATATCTAAAGAGAGAGCACCATAGACACATAGGAAGCTGCCTTACATTGAATCAGACCATTTTATCCAGCTCAATATAATCTACACTGACCTGCAGCAGCTCAGAGGGTTGAAAATGGGGCCTTTTGAATCAAAACAGATGTTCTACCACTGAGCTAAGGCCCTTTCCCCATGATTTTACAATCCTTCCAATTTGTGCAAGGAAGACTAGTACAACAAATCATGTGCTGGAAGATCATATGATGTAGCTTTCAGGCAGATCGCTAAAGATTTGGAAGTAATTATAAAAAATGCTCTGGGTTTTAATGAGCTGCACAACCTTTGAATTATGCCACAGGGCAGAAAGAATTACTGCAGTGTATTTGCAAGAGCAGAGTTTTGCTAAACTAGGAGTGGGCAATGTTTTTGGCCACATGCAGAGGTGAGTGGTTGTTAGGGATTGCACACTCATGTGCACACACACACACACACACACACACACATGTATGAACCCTTCCTTTCTCTCTCTCTCTCTCTCTCTCTCTCTCATGCACAAACCACTTATGATTTGTGGAAATCATACTTTGTTATTACACCAGAGCTGGCCAACCACAGCTTACTGTTTCTGATATAATAACAAACTATGTTTTCCCACAAAAACCGAAGTAATACCGAATATAGCAAACCAGTGGCGTAGCGTGGGGGGGGTGCAGGGGGGCCGGCCGCACCGGGCGCAACATCGGGGGGGGGGGGCGCTCGCACTCGCAGCTCTCTGCCCCTACCTGGCTCACTCACTCTCTCTCACTGCAGTGCTGGCTGTGCGAATCCGATCCGAGCCGCCGGGTCACCGCCCACTGTGGAGGGGAGGGTGCCAGGCGTGCGGTGCGGTGCAGAGAGAGAGCGAGGGACTATCTGGGGGAGGGACAGTGCAGCGGGGGGGGGGGACAAATTACTTGCCTTGCCCCGGGTTAAGGGGCGCAAATTACTTGCCTTGCCCTGGGTGCTGACAACCCACGCTACGCCACTGTAGAAAACGAGAAGGGACAGAGATGGGAAGAGAGAGTACACATACACAAGTCTTCTTTGCATAAGACTTAATGGACTTCACATTACAGGTGAGCTATGTTTGAACATGGAACACCGTGGTTGGTTTTCTAAAGTATGGTAAGCATAGACCATGGTTTGATGTGATATCTGAATTGACTTGAGTCACTGCCTCACACCAAGATCTCATTTAGTATTATTCGGCTGGTTTGCATGTGGTTCTAAACCATGGTTAGCATGGTTCTAAACCGTGGTTAGCACCATGTGGATCGAAGTATCAGAGTTACACACTCCTCTATCCTCCTTCAAGCTGTGTGGGACAATGACCTCTGCTGAGCTTACTTGCAGTTACAAAGGATGTTGGCTGTGAATACGGGCTTAAATCAAGCAATGTTTTGTTGCTTAACAAGCCAACTTCAAACCATGGGTTATGAAGCTGGCTAGTTTAAGTAGCCATTGTTTCTTGCAAACCAGGATTAATCATTCTCAAGGAATGCTTAAAACTTGCCAGAGTCTGTCCTAGTTGGCTTTCTAGTCAGGCTTTCTAATGCTTCTTTACAAAATGCTGAACCAGTTCATTAAATTTTTGGCTACTAACTGACTCAGATACAGTATATACATTACTTTTGTAGGGCTATAAGCTTTAATCAGTACAGTACAAACATTAGTACATTTAGCTAATTGGTCAGTCATCTAAATAATTGGTTGGGTTGGACAATCCAATTTTTGGTCATTATTTGGGGTGGTTGCTGCGGGAAGTTGAGGTTAATTTGGTTCTGCTTTAATAGAAAACAGAATATCAAAGATGTCCTTTGCATCTAAGGGATCGCTTTTGTTAATTAAATTGCAGCTTATCTTAATCTTCCATTGATATCTCAAAAGGCAACTCTATTAAGATTGCAGTACTATGAAAATGAATTTACATTGAATTGATTCAGTAGTTGATTAATTGGTTAAAAGACCATGGGGAAGAGATTTTCAACCGCAATCACACGGGATGTGGGATGGGTATTAACAGTTTAGCCATCCCACTAGCTCAGGTTGAGTGAGAATACTTGGTATTAGCATGCACAGTCTAAATACTAGTGTGTATGTTAATGACAAGTCTCTCTCTTTTTCATCTTCCTCTTCTAAGCATTTTAATCTCTGTGCCTCACATGGAAGCCAGCCTCTGTAATGAATGGATGGGTTCATTTCCCATGCCTGCCAGTTTCCCCTTCAAAAACAGAAGCCTTTGGGAACCCAGAGATACTCTTCAAGGGCTTAGAAAGATTGTAAGGCAAATATGAGTATTATTATGCATTAGTGTGGAGAGCATTAGCGTGTACCTTTTCTGGAGCGCAAACGGGTTGCATGCAAAAGTGAGATAGTCATGGCGCTTTCTTGGTCAAGGTCCCCTGACAGAGGCCTCTTTTTGTAAAATGGGGGAGGGGTTTTCTTCCTTACCTCTCGCAACTGGGAACATGCTGTGGTTCATGAAAAATGCCCTCAGCGTCCAAGCACCAGAGGTTGTGTTGTGACACATGGGGAGCCATCCACTGGGAAGTTCACAGATTATCTGTTTCATTTTATTTATTTAGGCACTTAAACACTGCCTTTTCAAAGCAAAAAAGAAAAGAAAAGTCTCCGCAAAGCATCTAACAGTATTAAATGGGAATAAAATGCAGTTTTTAAACAGTAAAAAATTATTATGGCCAACCATTAGGGTAGTAAGAATGGGACGCAGATGGCGCTGTGGTCTAAACCACTGAGGCTTTTGGGATTGCCAATTGGAAGGTCAGCAGTTCAAATCCCCACTACGGGGTGAGCTCCCGTTGCTCTGTCCCAGCTCCTGCCAACCTAGCAGTTCAAAAGCACACAAGTGCAAGTAGATAAATAGGTACCGCTGCGGCAGGAAGGTAAACGGTGTTTCTGTGCGCTCTGGCTTCAATCATGGTGTTTTGTTGCACCAGAAGGGGTTTAGTCATGCTGGCCACATGACCCGGAAAGCTGTCTGTGGACAAACGCCAGCTCCCTTGGCCTGAAAGTGAGATGAGCGCCCCAACCCCATAATTGCCTTTGACTGGACTTAACCCTCCAGGGGTCCTTTACCTCTTCACCTTAGGTTAGTAATATATTAAAAGCATTCTTTTGCCATTCTAACAGACATGGCTTCCCTCCAAGATTCTTGGGAGCTGTAGTTTGCTAAGGGTATTGCGAACTAGAGGGGCAGCACCCTTAACAAATTACAACTTCTGCGATTCTTTGGGGGAAAACTAACATGTTTGGTAACAAACTAGGTGAGAGTGTTTTAAATCTATGGCATGGATGTGGCCCCATTGCTTTCAGTGGAACTACCCTGAATATGGGTATTGCCTAGTACAACCCCTGAAAATAAGTCTCTGAATCTCCTTGGCACATACAAGAAGTGCAAAACGACCGCAGTTCACGTCAAGGGGCTTACTGTGGAAGACTTTCCCTGGTTTTGTTAATGGAAGGGTGGAACTGTTTTGATCCTCTACAGGCATCCGAAATCTCTTGAGATTGCCATGCCCTCCCCCTCAAGGGGCTGAGCTAGCCATGACAGGGGGAAACCTATGTGAAGAATCAGTTCAATTCATTCAGCGTGCCAGGCGTGGAGAAGTTAAAGATAACAGAATCATAGAATTGAAGAGTTGAAAGGGACCCCAAGGCACATCTAGTCCAGCCCCTTCAATGCAGGAATCTCAACGAAAGCATCCATGAGGGATGGCCGTCCAATCTCTGCTTAAAAACCTCCAGTGTAGGAGAGTCCAACACCTCCTGAGGGAGTCTGTTCCCTCAGAAAGTTCTTCCTGATGTTGAGTCAGAATTTCCTGTCTTGAAACCCGCTTTATCGCTACCCGAAGGAGTCTCAAAGTGGCTAACATTCTCCTTTCCCTTCCTCCCCCACAACAAACACTCTGTGAGTTGAGTGGGGCTGAGAGACTTCAGAGAAGTGTGACCAGCCCAAGGTCACCCAGCAGCTGCATGTGGAGGAGCAGGGAATCGAACCCGGTTCACCAGATTACGAGTCTACCACTCTGAACCACTACACCACACTGGCTCTCATTCAAAGATGCCTCTGAAAAGGGCAGAGGGGAACATGATGGTGGTGGGGTATTGGGTTTCATGAACTAAACGAGATACAGTGGACACTCGGGTCGTGAACGTGATCCATGCGGGAGGCACGTTCGCAACCCGCAGCATACACAACCCGCAGTGTCGCATGTGCGAGATTTAGTGCATTTGCGCATGCGCGAGCGCCCAAACCCGCAAGTAACCCATTCCGGTACTTCCGGGTTTGGCACAGTGCACAACCCAAAAGCGCACAACCTGAAGCATCTGTAACCCGAGGAATGACTATATCTTCTTTTCGGCTCACAGGTGTTGAAAAATCCCATGCTCACTCACAGTAGACTGGGCTGTTTGTGGGCAGACTTGCAGCCCAGAAGCACTTTCCAGATTCAACACATGGCACCATGTAGAGGCCTGTCCACTCTGTTCTGTCCCCTTCCATATAAAAGAGGCGCAGGTGGGGGGCGGAGTCCACTTTTAAAGGGAATGAATTTTTTGAAGAAAAAAATTGGGGTGAGGTTCAGCACAGAACTAGTATATAGAGTCTTCACCCATTTCCTTCTGCAATTCCTCTCTGCTAGAATTTAGAACCTCTCTCTCTCTCTCTCTCTCTCTCTCTCTGTGTGTGTGTGTGTGTGTGTGTGTGTGTGTGTGACTGGCAGACCTCTGACCTCTTGGGCCAAAAGGGAAATGCTAGATTTATTTGAACTTTTTCACTCCTAAGAATCCTTCAGCCCTCCTCATTTCCCTGCAGAGGTTTTGCAAAATTCACTGTGCGCAATTCTCTTGCTGTAAGCTACTGCTCTGAAAATTAATTGAATTTTTTAGAAGGAGGTATGCTGGCATACAAGGGAATCTTCTCAGGGAGGGGGTGGTTGGAGAACACATGATATAGCCACTCATCTGATTAGGCTGTGGAGAAAGATCATAAGGCATTTAATGCAGGAAATGGTCCAAAAGAGTTGTGTGCATTTTTGTGTGCGTGCGTGACCTTCGCTTCTCCCCAAAAAGATCATGCTTCGAGTTTAGCGTCATCAATGGATAGCAGTGTTAAATAAGAGAGAAAGAATCAAAGACAGAAGTTCACTTTTGGATTTTCTGAATCATGTGAATGAATTTGTGCCCTCCTTTTTAAAAAAGAAAGAAATGTTAGCTTATTGAACAATAGCTCAGTGTTGCAAACCTGTGATATTGTCTGTGTCATAAATGGGACAGCTCGTGGCTGTGTGCTTTTGGCCATTGTGCATTTGGAAGAAGAAGAAGAAGAAACACATGATGTGGGGGGGGGGGAGCAGAGGAATTGGGGTGGTGGATCTGGACTCTGAAAGTTGCGACCTTCCAACCCATCTTCCTTGGAAGAGCTCAGGCTGCTCTGCTGCTTGGCTTCAGAGATGGAAGCAGGAGTTTTCAAGCTGTGTCCCAATGGAATCTTGGGGTTCTTTGGGAGATTTCTTGAAAGGGATACCCATAATGGCAAATGAGCCTCTTTGCATGGCAAGACCCCCTCCCCCCCTTGTGAAATAAAGACAGAGGACACTTTATTTAAGGTTAATGGGCGTAAAAGGCCACAACTTTATTGATTACAGGGACTGAGAGGTATTGGCTTAGGCATTGGTTCCTATCGACTAACCGGCTTCAGCCCAATTGCATGAAGACCGGTGAGGGTTAACCACCAGCGGGGGAAGTCCTGTTGAAGTACGTCAACTAGGATCCCCCAGGTGTCACCGCTCGGAGGCGTGCCTTGGGCCCACACCTCCATAGGCTTCGGACAAGGCAACGCCCCCTGGAATCCTTTACCGGACTACCCTTTGCTTTGGGAGAAGGTGATGGCGCTTCCTTTCACCCCTTCCTTTGCATAACAATACCCCTGCCAATGCCTAACCACCAATAATGGGAAAGTTGTGACGTTTGCTACGAGGTAGGCAAAAAAACCAAATGGCCAGTGCCAATTTGCCAAGTGGAAAAATTCCTACCAGGCCCCTTGACGGCGACCAACCGAGGTCCATAGCAAGGTCAGGGGAGCAACTAAAGGGCGGGTAGGGTGGGAAACCTGGTCAGCTGGAGAGGCGAAAAGAGGGCGGGCCTTGGGTGCGCCAGGCATAAATAGCCCGGGCCACGCCTCCCTGACCAGCCGATTGGCTAGGCAGGGAGCTCACACGCCCGATGATTCCCTTATTCTCACGGAGGCCAGCCCCCGCTTGTGTGGAGAGGGCATGGGCCCGCAACCCCACCTCCTCTCCAGCTCGGAAGTGGCTTTCTCAGAGCAAGAAAATGTTTCAGAATCTGGAGAACAGATTTCAGAACTTTTCTGGGTGGTTTCCCCCCCAATAAATTTTTCTTATTTTCCTTACACATTTTTCAAACAATACATGGATCAACATATCAACTTTTTTGCTCTGCCGAGCTTACAACTTCCCTCCTTCCCTCAGCTGGTATATCCCATATCAAATCCAACCCCGCATTCTAGCTCTTTACAACTTATCTACATTGTAGGAGTTACTTCAGTCCTGCTAGTGCTTTTAAATTTTTACAGTTATCATTTAAATATACAATAAATTTACTCCAGTCTTTCTGGAATTTCTGATCGTCCTGGTCTCAAATCCTGCAAGCCAGTTTGGCCAACTCAGCAAAATCCATCATCTCCACCTGCCACTCCGCAATAGTAGGAATTTCTTGTGTTTTCCATTTTTGGGCCAACAAAGTCCTCACGATTTCAGAACTTTTCTGTACTGAATCTGTGCCTAATGTTGACATCTACCTTTGTCTTGACCAAGATCACATACCATGCTTGGGGCTGAGCAGGAGATGAGCCTTTGCTTTCAGTATATGAAAGCAACTGCTCTCAGGGGAGGCTGCTGTAAGTGGAGCAGACTGCAGCCTCATCTCAGTAGCTGCATCACAGCACATGCCCAGTCCAATATCAGGTATTATTATTTTTGTCTGTTTCCATAATAAAAAGCATTGGTTAATTTTCTCAGTGTCTCAATGCATCTAGCAGTGCTTCTCCAAACTACTGTGTTGACGGGCTTGCTTGCATTCTTTTTAAAAAAGGGGGGTGGGAATCAACCAACAGAATTGATTTTCAGATGAGTTTTGCCAAGTAATAGCTTTTCGAACAATCTGTTGTAGAGTGAATATCTGTTCACAGCCTGATCTGCTTGGGCGAGCTAACCAGGCCTATTTTCTGTATATTTGATAAGGCCATCTATGTTTTTGTTGGGTTTCTTCAGTGCTTTCTCTCTCATCTCCCATCACATGTCCCATATTCCTGCCGCCAATATTCCATTACTAAATCATGACAGTGGAGTGACCAAAATTCCATCTCCAGGACTCAGGCTCTATAATAGAGTGGTTTAACAACCAATATCTTTTCCCAGGGAACTCTGGGAATTTTAGCTCTGTGAGGGGAAAAAGGGGGCATCCAAACCACCCTCAGCACCCTTGACAAACTGCAATCCAAGATTTTTGGGGGGAAGACCTGGCTATTTAAAGTGGTATGATACTGATTTTAATGTATATACAGTGGTACCTCGGGTTAAGAACTTAATTCATTCTGGAGGTCTATTCTTAACTTGAAACTGTTCTTAACCTGAGGTACCACTTTAACTAATGGGGCCTCCAGCTGCCGCTGCGCCGCCGCCGCACAATTCTGTTCTCATCCTGAAGCAAAGTTCTTAACCCGAGGTACTATTTCTGGGTTAGCGGAGTCTGTAACCTGAAGCGTATGTAACCTGACGTGTCTGTAACCTAAAGCCTTTGTAACCCGAGGTACCACTGTACCGCAAATGAGATTCATGTCTGAATAGGCTTGCCTGAACAAAAAAGGTTTTCAGCGAGTGATGGAAAAAGCACTGTGCTGTCAATCGGCACCAGCTTACAAGGGCAATTTGGGAGTGGTGATGTCTGTGAGCATCACACTTCCCTCCTTAAGACGGGGAGAAGCTTCCTAGGCTTTGGGAAGGAGGCACCAAGGGAAAATTTAGGTGACCAGCCTAGCCTCCCTAATCCACCGACTGCACACCACTGTTGCCAGTTCCACAGATCAAAGCAGTCAAATACTTATCATCCCTGGTTATTGGCTGTCCTGGGCCATTTCCTCATTTCACTGTAGGATTCTTGCAATTACAGCATCTCTGATGAATGACCAACCAGCTTCCTTTTAAATACAAGCAGTGAGCTTAGCACCTCCCAAAGCAGTCTGGCCAGATGAGCCTGGGATGAGATTCATCTAGGCAATGCTTATATTCTCAGGCATCCAGCCTGAATCCAGGAAACAAGCTAATCAAAAGATTCCCCCCATCTGTTTAATATTGATCTTCCTTTGTGTGCATTCATTTAACGGTGTGTGCTTTTGTCGTCTGTAGGTCAGGAAAGGTTTGGGAACATGACGCGAGTCTATTACCGAGAAGCTATGGGAGCGTTTATCGTCTTTGATGTGACAAGGCCCGCAACCTTTGAAGCGGTCACCAAATGGAAAGAGGATTTGGACACTAAGCTGAGTCTCCCCAATGGCAAACCGGTGCCGGCAGTTCTCTTGGCAAACAAATGCGACCAGGGCAAAGAGTTGCTGGTGAACAACGGCATCAAGATGGAGCAGTTCTGCAAAGAGAATGGCTTTGTGGGATGGTTCGAAACGTCAGCAAAGGTAACTAGTCCGTGCGATGTTTAAGGGGTCTGCACATGTTGTAAGATTGAAGTCGGGGTAGCAAAATCACAGCTAAGAAGCTCAAATCATATATATGACCGACACCCTTCTTTGGAAATTAAAATATTCACAGTCACATGCTTATCCAAGCATGGGCTTGCAATCTCTTCCTCTAACTTCCAAACAACTGTATTTCCTTCTCTTTCCAGAGCTCAGCACTTTCAGCCTTCTGTATCTCAGTTAGGCATGCCTTTTAGCTCCTGTGAGAGATTTCCACTTGTATCTTCTCCTGCAGCTTTTGCTCTCTTTCTTTCAAGCAGAGAAGAACTACAACACTCTATCCAACTTAGCAGTGTTCACAGTGGATTCTAAAACACAGTCACTTTGCCTCACGTAAAATGGAGTCTCTCCTTTGCTAGTTACCTCCCATGTGACCAGCGTTGAGCAATACTATGAGAACTACTAGAGAACTCTCTGGAATTCAGCTGCCAACCAGTCAAATTTAAATGCATGCATATACAAGCATTTACAATTTCTGTGAATTAAATTACTATATTGTAATAGCTTCTGCTACTCAGCTGTGAATTCCAGTCTACTGTGGTAGTGATGGGGTCCCTTCCCTCTTCTCCATCAACGTGTTGATGGGTATGCTTATTTCCCCCTTCCACTCCATGAATTGCCATTCCTTGTGACAAACTCAGCAGTTAGTATTTCCTTGTTACCCCTTTGGATACACAGCAGCGAGAGCAAGGAACATAGTGACTTTCAGTAATTGCTTTCCCGAATGTAGGAAGATCCGGCTGCTGAGAACTGAAAATGTATTTCAAATGGAGCCAAATTAGTTAGTAAGTTCAGTAGGAGAGAGTGTGTGAGTGTAGAAGTGCCTCCAGACTCGACCAGAGTGAGCTTGCAAATTAACTACATCCATTTTTTTTAATTAAAAAAAATTCTAATTATTTCAAGCTCTTAAATAACCCTATCGGGCCTCCAGTGTGCTTTGGCCAACGGCAAAGTGAAACCACCCACTACGGAGTTGAGAAAAATCAAGTTTTCATTTATTTTATGGAGGAAAGGTTCCCCCCCCCCCCATAATTCAGTTTCTCCAACACAGCCAGCAACTGTCCCACTTATGCAGCAGATTCAAGACATACCCATTGCAGGGGGCTGGACTAGATGCCCTTTGGGTGGCTTCCAACTCTTAAGATTCTATGATTCTACCAAAGGAAGTACTTGGTCACAGGATAGCAACATTTCTCTCACTCACGAGGTCTAGCGGTCGGTGATGCCTCTGAGAATAAATGGCTTTTCTTTATAGAACTCATAAATATAACATGTGGAATTCATTTGCCAAAAAAAAAAAATGTGTTGGCTGCTGCTGACTCCAAAAGCTTTTCAGAAAGGATCTGGCATCTTTGGGGGAAACAAATTTATCAATGGGCAGCAGCTATGGCTGCTGAGAATTGACCATCGAAGTTCAATGGCATTGACTTCATTCATTTGAAGCCTGGACATGACTGGGGCTTTTGGCTGCACATGCAGCCCCCATCACATCAATGAGCAAACAAAGTAGTTCCATTGACCGTCGCTTCCTGTTTCCTCTGAACCTGGTAACAATTGTTTCCAGCTTCAGAAGAGGCCAGAATAACAAAACATGCTTTAGTATGCAAAAGGAAAGGCTGTAAGTCAATCTTGTAACCTATGTTGCTTTGAAGTTGGCTTAATATTCTGGCTTGTTCCAAATCTGTTGACCATAGTTTCCTAGTTTGGGCAAACTATACTTTCGGGAACTATAACTAGTGGAAGACTTCGTGCTTCGTTTCTCAGCTCTCACAAAGCGAGAGGTGCAAGAACTGCATGCAGTACCAAAAACTTGCTCGTCTCTCAACTGCAATGAGTACTGCAATGCGCTCTACGTGGGGCTACCTTTAAAGTTGACCCGGAAACTACAACTAATCCAGAATGCGGCAGCTAGACTGGTGACTGGGAGCGGCCACCAAGACCACATAACACCGGTCTTGAAAGACGTACATTGGCTCCCAGTATGTTTCTGAGCACAATTCAAAGTGTTGGTGCTGACCTTTAAAGCCCTAAATGGCCTCGGCCCAGTATACCTGGAGGAGCGTCTCCACCCCCCATCATTCAGCCCTGAGGTCCAGCTCCGAGGGCCTTCTGGTGGTTCCCTCCCTGTGAGAAGTGAGGTTACAGGGAACCAGTCAGAGGGCCTTCTCGGTAGTGGCACCCACCCTGTGGAAGGCCCACCCATCAGATGTCAAGGAAATAAACAACTGTCTGACTTTTAGAAGACATCTGAAGGTAGCCCTCTTTAGGGAAGTTTTTAATGTTTGATGTTTTTGTGTGTTTTTAGTCTTCTCTTGGGAGCCTTCCAGAGTGGCTGGGGAGACCAAGCCAGATGGGCGTGATATAAATAATAAATTATTATTATTATTATTATGACAGAGGTATGCTTCTCTCAACTGGTCCATTGGGTTGGATCCGAAGCTCCCCCCCCCCCTATGAATCTGTCAGAGGGAGGCTTTTACCATCACAGCCTTCTTGTGAGTTTTCCTTGGTCTCTACGGCATGTTTGATTCTTTCAAATCACCTTGGTTGAAGCCTGTGGTGCAAAACGTAGCTCAGTAGGTCTGTCACCCTCTTACCTGTGAACTGTGGGGTCCGAAGGGTGTCAAATCAATTGCTGAACAGGGGCGTTAGGATATCGATTTCCAAGAGCATCAAGGAATTCTGTGAGAACCCTGTTTCCCTCAGTCACTGGTACCATGTCCCTTCTGTAAAGATGGAAAGCCATACTTGGGAAAGTTAACTATCCCTAAATATAGGAAGTTTCTTTCTCTTTGACAAGGTTTAACGTTCCAATTTGTTAGATGGCAGATACCACAAAACCCCAAAGAACAAAAGATGCTGCCTTTTTAAAAATGTTGCAGTTGAGTCTATCTTTCATCCCCCCTCCTTTTTTCTTTTTTTTACTATGGTTTTTATCAAGAGGCTAGGAAAGACCTAATATATCCCATTAATTCCTTCCTGGCTTCTCTTTTGAGTGTCTTATGATCAGTCTGCTTCAAGGCTCCAGTAAGTCGATCACAGATGGCAAAGTTTTTGAATGTGGCTGTTTTTGTTAGAGCATTTCTGGTCGCCCTACACACAGAGAGACTCACACTGCTTAGTGTTGTTATAACTCTGTGTTTTATTTGAGCTGCATTAATGTGCATTTCTCTTTACGTTATTTATTGCTAATTGTTGTGTTATAGTTGTCCACAGACTGCAAATAAAGAAAGTCAGTTAGTTCTGAGAAGTGGTGGCCTGGTTTCTCCATTCCTAAAGCTGATGTTGGCTCTTTGAGCGAAATAAAGCGGGCACTTTTACTGTTCCCATCTTATTTCCCTCCCCTGTTCTAATTGACATGGGCGAGGCAGGCGGGCAGGGAGAAAGGATTCAACATCCTCTTCAAAGCATGGCTCTACATGGCTTTAATCAGCAAAATGAAAACAGGGGGATCCTAATCATGGATCTCCTGCACAGTGTCTTCATCAGCCTAAAAAAAGCAGAATTTTTTTTTCCCCTTGCATAATTAGCTCTCTGGAGATTTAGGGGAATCTGCATGCAATTGCTATAGATTTTGGAAGGAACGCCACATCTTGGCAGGGAGAGCTCAGACATAAATCTGTAAGCTTAACCTTAGCTGTTGTGTAGCAGGCCCTGCGATAAGCTGAGTCCAAAACATGAGCTGTTCTAGTAATTATTGCTAACGTCTTGCGCATGGCGCACAGCCAATGCCATGCTCTGCCTTGATTTGTTTCTCCGTTTTTGTTGCCGTTCATGCAACAAAATGAAAGGGCTTGTAGATCAGTGGTAGTTCATCGGCTTTGTGTACAAAAGGTCCCTGGTTCAATCCCTAACAGAATCTCTAGATGGGACTGGGAGAAGCTCCCTGTTGAAAATCCTTCAGAGCCTCTGCCTGTCAGTGTAGGCAATGCTGAGTTAGGTGGACCAATGTAAAAGGCAGATTCCTAAACAGTGGTTCCTAAACAGTGGCAAAACGCTTCGGGTTTTGCATTTTCAGGTTGCGGACTGCGGGAAACCCGAAAGTACCAGAAAGGGTTACTTCCGGGTTTCGCCACTCGCACATGCGCAGAAACGCTAAATCATGTTTTGCGCATGCACAGAAGCATCAAATCGCGTCACGTGTGTGCAGGCGTGGTGCTGCAGCTTACGAATGCTGTGGGTTGTGGACGTGCCTCAGTCACGGATTACATCTGCAACCCGAGGCTCTACTGTACTCCTCCTTAAGGCTGTAGGTTGCTATCTTTCTATATAATAAAAATGTAAGGCAGTCACACTGCAGCACCCTCTGGAGGATATACCGTGCTGCATCACAGTCCTGGATCTGCATGAAATTGGGGTGCGGGAGGAGATTGAAAGGGAAGAGCAGGTTTTTAAATGGCAGTTTTGAACAACAGGAGAAGTTTGGAAAATGCAGGGATGGTGGAATTCAGGGGAACCCTGAGGATATGTGAGGGGGATGAAGAAATTGCGAGGATGTGGGTTGCTTGAGGGAGCTGTTGAGGATATGTGAGTCTGAATGAGGGGTAAAGGGCAGGATGGAGGGCTGGCAAGGTTGTGACACAAGGAGGGGTAGGTGCCCTTCGTGTACAGGGCATGTGAGATAGAAAGTTTTGGGTATTATGCAGCTACTATCTTAGTTTTCTGCCTTGCCCCATCCCTAAGGGCAGGGGTGGATAGGAACCATTTTTAAAAAAGAAGAACACAGGAATGTCAGCAAGATAAGATAGCCACTTAAAATATATATAGGTGAAATCTGCCATTTTGTTTTGTTTATTTAAAAATGTTTTATTGGAGATACATGAGCATTGCACACCCTGAAATGATCTTGATTCGTTGTATGTTTTCTAAGCAAGTGTGCCCCAAATACTCAACAAACACTTTCTCCCTGCAGCCCCCACACCCTAAATCTGCTCTGGGACCCTCTGGATCAGCTTTAGGTGGTAGGGGCTGCAGTCGGGGGGGGGGCATCTCATTGGTTTGAGCAGGAGTCTGTTTGTAACGTGGGTGGCGCTGTGGTTTAAACCACAGAGCCTAGGGCTTGCCAATCAGAAGGTTGGCGGTTCGAATCCCCGCGACAGGGTGAGCTCCCGTTGCTCGGTCCCTGCTCCTGCCAACCTAGCAGTTCGAAAGCACGTCAAAGTGCAAGTAGATAAATAGGTACCGCTCCGGCAGGAAGGTAAACGGTGTTTCCGTGCACTGCTCTGGTTCGCCAGAAGCGGCTTAGTCATGCTGGCCACATGACCCGGAAGCTGTCTGTGGACAAATGCCGGCTCCCTTGGCCAGTAAAGCGAGATGAGCACCACAATCCCAGAGTCGTCCACGACTGGACCTAATGGTCAGGGGTCCCTTTACCTTTACCTGTTTGTAAAGTTCTGTGTGTCCCTCAGTGAGTACGGTACCCTTCATCAGTAGAGCATGCGGCTTAATCTTAGGACTGTGGGTTCAAGATCCACATTGGGCAATAGATTCCTGCATTGCAAGGGGGCTGGACTAGATAACCCTCGTGGTCCTTTCCATCTCTCCAATTCTATGATTCTATGAACAGGCAAAGAAGCATGTGAGATGCAGAATAGAAGTGTTGTAAGTACACAAGATTTGTGCCAGCCTTAGTGAACCTGATGATCCCCAGCTGTTTGGGGCTACAACTCCCGCCAGTGCCAGCTGGGACTGATGGGAATTGTAGTCCAAGACAGCTGGAGGACACCTGGTTGACACAGACTGATCTATGCCTATTTTTAGCTCTGAGGTTTTGGAGGGCAAACACTGAGCTGCATCTATCTCTGAGAAGGAAATGGACCTGAATCCTGATCTCCCCGCTCCAAACCCAGCATGTTTGCCACTGCACAGCACTCAGTGGCGTAGCGTGGGTTGTCAGCACCCGGGGCAAGGCAAGTAATTTGCGCCCCCTAACCCGGGGCAAGGCAAGTAATTTGTGGCCCCCCCCCCCGCTGCACTGTCCCTCCCCCAGATAGTCCCTCGCTCTCTCTCCGCACCGCACCGCACGCCTGGCACCCTCCCCTCCACAGTGGGCGGCGACCCGGCGGCTCGGATCGGATTCGCACAGCCAGCACTGCAGGGAGAGAGAGTGAGTGAGCCAGGTAGGGGCAGAGAGCTGCAAGTGTTTTCGCCCCCCCCCCCCCGATGTTGCGCCCGGTGCGGCCGGCCCCCCTGCACCCCCCACGCTACGCCACTGACTGCACTATTCCCCCTGCGTGAGCATTTCCACTTTGCTCTGCTGACATTTTCTAAAGAAGCCGTTATAAGATAGCCAGAACTACCGCATAGAGATGAGATAAGTATTAGGTCGGTACTCAGGAAGTAATGGGCTTCCTTTGCAGTTCTGCTTCGCTTCCGTTGTGACCCGTGGAAGCTACTTCATTAGAACATGAGAAGAGTCTTCCGGTTCAGACCAACGTCCCATTTACTCCAGCAGTTTGTTCTCCCAGTGGCCAACCAGAAGCCTATGGAAAGCCCTCAAACAGGGTCTGAGCACCGGTGGGCAAGAGGGTTATAACCAGAGCCTGAAAACACTTTGTAAAATTAATTGCAAATATATTAGCAGAAAACCAGCTGAATGCATCTCGCTGATGATAGCTTCTGTTTGTTTTGGCCAGTGTGCTCCTGGGGTCTTACACTGGACCCAGAGCCATTGGAGGTATCCTCTTTCAATAATGGTCTGTTATCAGGGCTAGATTTAGATTTAGATAGGTAATGGGGCCCTTTATATGTCCAGCTGTCCTTTGTCAACAACAAATTCTCACTGTTTTTTTGTGTTGAACATATGCCACATGGTAACTTATGGACCTAATAGGTATCTAAAGCCATTTGCACATAACAAAATATGTATTTTATGTAGGCACCCTATATATAGAAATGAGCAAACCAGTGATATTTTAGGGAGCAGGCTAGCAGGCAGGGCCCATTACTTACATCATAGGAGCCTACACAACACCAAACGCTGTTGCTGTATGTAGGTTTTATTTTAATACTTTTTTATCTTATATTTTGGAAATGTACACCCAGGGGTTTTTTTTCCTTTAATTTTTTTTGGGGGGCCCCCAAGAGAGTGGGGCCCTAAGCTAAAATTTGTTTAGCTTATACGTAAATCCAGCACTGTCTGTTATGTCCCTGCTAGGCCAAGGCCTGGTGACCATGGCAACCGTTTATCTATCCTTCGCCTCATTTCAGAATCCAGAGGTCCAGATTGAGAAACATCTCTGTTCTTCTCATTGCAACAGGATACAAGCTGTTAATGAGCTGCAGTTGTTCTGAACTAAAGATTCTTTTCATTTTCCTAGCTCAGAAAGCCCCTTCTTCAGCATCGCTGGATAGGGATGGGTGAATCTGTCAATGTTGGTTTCTCAAATTTTCTCATTTCCCCCCTATCTTAAATTCATATATATATGAATATATATATATAAAGAATCCGTTCCAGGAGTCTTTTCGTCTTGCGGTTTTTTCGTCTTGCGAAGCAAGCCCATTGACGTAGTAGCGCTATTAGCGCTATTGGCTAAAAAAGGGCTAAAAACGGCTTTTTTAGGGGGGGGATTAGCGGTTTTGCTGCTAAAATGCTTTTAGCAGCTTAGCGATTCAGAATAAGGGGTTTTGGAGCAAAAAAAAAATTCGGTTTTTTCCGTCATTTTTCGTCTTGCGAAGCAAGCCCATAGGGAAATTTGTCTTGCGAAGCGCCTCTGCAGACGGAAAACCCTTTCGTCTTGCGGGTTTTCCGTCTTGCGAGGCATTCGTCTTGCGGGGCACCACTGTATATATATAATTTTTATTGGTTTTACATAAATTTATACATTTTAACTTTAACCATTTCAAAACATTAAAATAAAAAAGTTCTTTTGAACCTTTGGACCTCCTACCCTCCCTCCATTGTTTCCATTTCCAAAGAAAATATTTTTGTTCTTTTTCTGCATCTTTTACCTTTATCTATCTGTTATATATTCATAGTTTCCAAAGTTCATTTCACATTACAAGTGTCATTGTATCCCTGCCAATGATTTTAACTGTTTACACTGGTCTTTTAAATACTATAAAAAAATTATTCCAGTCTTTTAGAAATACTTGAACTTCCTGGTTTCTGATCTGGTTTTTCCCCCAATCTTAAATTCAGATCCCTCACATTTTTGCATCGATTTGCATTTTTTTTTAAGTTCTCATGAAAATTGACCATCATTTTAGTGTGAATTTCTCCTAACGTTCACATTTTTCTTCAAAGCATTTTCCCCTACTACAAGTTTATATCTATACATGCATTTTTATGCACACACAAAAATGTGCATTTTTCTACACACCTCTTGAGTGGAGTTCTGTGTTGCAAAATTCAGGGAAGTACGAATTTTGAAAGATCCCTGTGTTTCAGTTCGTGCATTGTTTTGGAGAGTGGAAATTATGTAGGTTTTCCTTTAAATGCAAACTGAATTGAATTTCTTTCCCTTCCCTGTTTCCAGAAACCTCCCCCTCACCACCACCACCCAAAATAAAAGCAGTCCAATCGGATTTCTTTTTATACTGGAGGAATCCCAGATAAGCTTCCAGTGAACCCCAAGAATTCCCTACAGTTTGCATTGCTCTGCATCAGGGTGACACGAAGGCCTTAGCAGAATTTAAAGTGGGTGTGCACAGAAAATGGGGAAAACCCACTGCTGGCTTCAACTCTGCTCATGTGCAGCCCCTGACAGATTTACCTTCCTCCAGGAGAGTCTGTCCTTGACAGGGGGAAAAAAATATTCCTCACCCTCTGCTTTTCCATTGTACAGATGTCAGTAGCTGGAGCTACCAAGGACAGGACTGCAAATGTAAATAGTCACTGTGATTAAGTGATTAGGTTGCTGGCCTTCTGAACTGGCCTTTGACAGAACACGCCCAAGGGTGGGGGGGACGAATCTCTGCAAAGTCCCCCTCCCTCCGCTTCCTTGGTGCCTGTTGAACAGAAGGCAAGGACCTGGGGCAATCTCTGTTAACGGAGGGTGGGAATTAAAAGCGTTTATTTGTTCTCTCCATTTGCATCCAAACCCTTCAGATAGAACGCATCCAAGGGCAGCTGACACAGCAGCAATCAATAAAACAATCAGCGTTACAGAATGCAATAAAACTCAAGTTACAGCATGAATCTTAATGAAAACGAGGGCGATGAAAATGATCCATTCGAGACAGGGAGGTTTTTAAATCGGCGGGGCATCCTTAACCAAAAATATTAACTGTGTAGGTACCAGATAAGCCATTTTTTGTTGGCGGGAGAGCATTCAGCATTCACCAGTGTCACCCAGCACACTTTATTTAATGAATTAACCCTTTATTGAATTAACCCTTAAGTAAGAAACTGAATGATCTCTGCTGTTGCACTTCCCGTATACAGTTTCCCCTGGGTTTCAAAGGACACACAATTCCACCTTTCCATAAACTGCTTGACTGTGTAAATTCTAGACACAGCTTTACATCCCTAGACCATAAGAATCATCAATCCTAAGAGATTTACATGGCCAATCATAAACCATTTCATTTGGAAGTGGGAAGCAGCCCATGAAAACTAAAACTAATAAAGGCACATTATGTCAGCAAAGAAAGCAAGATGTGACAGGATTTATTTCAGGTATTAGAAATGAAAGCTCTAGGCATTAATGTTGTGTGTTTGTTTTACAGCTGTATGAAAAATGCAAAAAATTATACTGGTGACGAATTCTGAACTGCAGCCCGAAATTGCTTGAAGGCCTATTCAGTAAAGTGTCATATTTTCTCTTCAGGTTAATGTTACGATGCTCAATAACGATAAACCTGGAAGTTTTGAGCATTGTGGTGTGTGTCCTAGTAACAGAACAGAAATCCCAAAATTGTGTGCTTAAATGTGCCATGGGTGGGACATGTACCATTGAAACTATTCTAGTAGTATGTTTTTCTGCAGAATTTGTATTCCATTTCCAAAAATGCATGATAAAATGATATGGTACCTTGGTTGTTGAACGTAATCCATTCCGGAAGACCATTCAACTTCTGGAATGTTCCACAACCGAGGCGCAATGGGTGGCCAGCAATTTCAATAGAGAAACATGCCTTGGAAGCCGTTCAACTTCTGAGGCGCGTTCAAAAACGGAAGCGTTCACTTTCGGGTTTTCAGTGTCCAGGTTCTGAATTGTTCAGCTTCTGAGACGCTCGAAAACTGAGGTTCCACTGTACCAGTCAAATTGGGTCGTGTTCGGTTTTCTATTTATGGGTCATATTACTTTCACATGGTCCGCCAAAGAATGTGTGAGCTTTCCATCTGCTTGGCTGCTGTGAGAAAAGGATACTAGGCTAGATGGGGCTTTGGTCTGACCTACCTGGGTTGTTCCTAGGTTCTTAAGTGTGAGCTTCTGAATAGGGTTGACCATGTTGTATGGTGCTACTTTGACCGGGGTAGGGGGCGTCTCCTGAAATGAGGCTGAGGAATCTTGCACCAGTGATGCTTCACTTGTTTAAGGTTCCTCCACCCAGTTTTCAGAGAGCAGAGGAAATATCAGTTGCTCAAGTTGCCTTCAGCTCAAAGCATTCTACAACACCTCGACAGTCACTTATGGTCAACCAAAGGAATTTGCAGGTCTGTTCAGAATGTTGTATGATAGACTCAAGTCCTATGAGGTTGGTGCCTGCTCTCCATCCGTCGCCACCGTGTAAGCTGTTAAATTTCACAGTGAGGTGCAAGCGATCAAGAGCCAATATCTGGCTGGGTCCACCACACACAAGCATCTCTGAACGCAGCCATGCAATTAATTACCCTGAGATAAGTATTATAGACTCACAGAATTGTAGAGTTAGAAGGGACTCCAAGGGTTATCTAGTCCAACCTCCTGAGGTACAGTAAACATTTGCCTAATGTGGAGCTCGAACCCACAACCAAAGAGTCTCATGCTCCACCGACTGAGCTATCTCAGATGGGTGGGAGATTTGCTTCTATTCACTGAGCAGCCCCAACTTGGATTGGGCACATTTAGAAAGGGGTGTCCACATTTTCTCCAGCTTTTGAGAGCCAGTGTGGTGTAGTGGTTAAGAGCGGTAGTCTCGTAATCTGGGGAACTGGGTTCACGTCTCCGCTCCTCCACATGCAGCTGCTGAGTGACCTTGGGCTAGTCACACTCCTCTGAAGTCTCTCAGCCCCACTCACCTCACAGAGTGTTTGTTGTGGGGGAGGAAGGGAAAGGAGATTGCTAGCCACTTTGAGACTCCTTAGGGTAGTGATAAAGTGGGATATCAAATCCAAACTCTTCTTCTTTCCTGGTGGTGAGGAATTTCATGGGTCCATTCTGAAAGCAGAGCCCATACTGTCCAACCCTTTCAGATAAAAAACCGAGATGTGCATCTTCCGGGATGCTCTACTGGGCAAGTCACATGACCCACACAATGATCTTGCCCACAAAAAACACTTTTTCGGGGTGCAATCTCACATAACACCCCAAAATGCATTTTTTTGGCACTGTGCAAGATCACAGCCCCAAATAAAGCATTTTTCTTGGGGTGAGAGCGAGAGTGCACACTCAAAATTGCTGCTGCGATCTTGCATGAAAAAATGGGATGTCCCATTTTACCCCAATCACTGGGTGGGTATGACATGCCTGTTCAGGATTCTTAAATCCAACCCAGAGTTCATTTGTTCGCTTCAATTGCCTTTGCTATATCCAGACTCCAGTCTGTGCCACTTTCCTCCTTTTGTATGTTTGCATTTCAGATATTTATACCTTGCCTGTCATGCTAAACCTTCACAAGGACAGACAAGCAATGCATCAGGTATATAACAGGATTAAAAACAGGCCAATAAATGTCAAAACAACCCAAAACAGCAGCAGCAAAAACATTAGTCCCAGCGTGAAAGCCACAAAATCCGATGAGGTAGTACGCAAAATGGATCACCAATAAAGGGGGGGGGGGTGCACACTTCCTGGAAGACAGCTAGCAAGACATCAGTCTGATGATTATGGGGGGCCAGAGGACAGGACCTTGGAGGCCAATCGAAGGCTTGGAAAGCATTGCATGTGTGTAGTGTCATTGCTTTCATTATTATGGCATGTATGTTTGTGTTTTTACATCGTTAACTGCCCTGTGGTCTTTAGATGAAAGGTGGTATAGAAATTTAATAATAGGTGGTGGCCCTTAAAATAACAAGGTCCCAAACTATTCAAACCTTACCTGTTAAAGCCAGCACTTTCAGCTGGATCCGTCAATACGCACTCAATGCTACTGGCAGAGAATTGGTGATACGAAGGTCCCTCAAAGAGCATCCAGACATACCTCCTGGGTAGCTCAGTGGCATAGCCCACAAAGACTTTCAGAGACCTATAAGAATTATGTTTATTTGAGAATCCATCAAAAGTGCATATTTTATGACTTTCAGAGATTTGGAAGACTTCTGTTTATTTGGTTTTGCAGAGTGCATATTTCATATATGTCATATTGTACAATGTTCTGTATAGATTACCGTATTTTTTTGCTCCGTAAGACTCACCTGACCATAAGACGCACCTAGTTTTTAGAGGAGGTAAACAAGAAAAAAAATATTCTGAACGAAACAGTGGATGTATGATTTTTGTGGTTCATGCTGTGGCCACAGACATGATATGTGATTCGACAGTGAGTTTGGGGTAGCCCAATGCAAAAATCCTGAGGATCCATGTGGATCGGTGCTTTGTAACCACGTTTTTGTGCCATTGCAGCCCCACAAAACAGTAGATGTGTGGGTTTTTTTGGTGCAGGCTGTAGCCCTGGACATGCTATGTGATCTGATGGAGAATTTGGGGTGACCCAATGCAAAAATCCTGAGGATTCCTGTGCTTTTACCTCCCCCCTCCCAGGCAGCCTCCTTTAGCTCTAGAGTCCCTTATCTCCCTCCTGATCGCTTGCCGATCAGCTGCTCAGTGGCTTTGTTTCAACACCCCCTTCCCTCTTGTTTGCCTTAGCGTCTTTTCCTTAGCTAAAGCAGTTTTTTGCTCCTCCTTTTCTTCTAATTTCTCTCCTCATTGCTTTAATCTTCTTGTCTCCGCTCCTTGCACATTTGCTGTCTTTACCTCCCCCCTCCCAGGCAGCCTCCTTTATCTCTAGAGTCCCTTATCTCCCCTCCCGATCGCTTGCTGATCAGTGGCTTTGTCTCAACACCCCCTTCCCTCTTTCTAAAAAAAAGAGCATGATCTGCTTTTTGCCCCTGGGCAATTTGGCTCCAGGGACCACACATTCGCTCCATAAGACACACTGATATTTCCCCTTACTTTTTAGGAGGAAAAAAGTGTGTCTTATGGAGCAAAAAATACGGTATATAAAGAGTTTATATTGATATCGCATTGTTGTACTTGGTCATCGTGTTGCCTTTAGATACAGTGGCAGAGCATCTGCCTTGCGGTCAGAAGGCTCCTGGTTCAATCCCGGATGGTATTTCCAGGAAGGGATGGGAAAGACTCCTGCCTGAAATCATATCCAGCTGCTGCCAGTCAGTGTGGACAATACTGAACTGGGTAGACCCGAGATCTAACTTGTGCTTCTTCTTTTTTCCTTCACCTGCAGGAAAACATAAACATTGACGAAGCTTCCAGGTGCCTGGTGAAGCACATTATTGCTAGCGAGAGCGACCCAGTGCAGCCCGTCGAACCCGATGTCGTCAAACCGCACTTGAATTCCTCCAAGCTCGTCAGCTGCTCAGCTTGCTTTAAGTCCTAAGTAACTTCCAAGCTGTTTGTGGACACTGGAACTGAGCAAATAACTCATGAGAGGAAAGCATCTCCACATAGCCCAGCCTTTGCTAGTCCAGAACATGAAACCAAGATCAGGAAATTCGCAACCTTCCCAAACACGCGGTTGAAAAAATATATATATATATCAAAGTTGTTGCTTTAAATTTTTTGGATGGTTTGCCTTGTAGGGTCCCCCACAAATGTTTGATATTCGCAGTCTGGGCTATATCTCTGAATCATCACCGCTCAGCCAAGGTGCTCTCTTTAAGAAGGCTGAGATATCACATTCATTGCTTCTTTTGTGAATACCTGCTTGAGGGAGACTCTAAAATTTGCTTTCTGGGGATACATCACAGTTACAAGCATACCCACAGAAAGCAAAATTATTTTTTAAAAGAGTTGAATTTCCATGGCTATTTTGCGAGAATATATGATGGGGTTAAATGCAATATTTCTTCTAGGGATTTTTAGTGGGTGGGGTGGGGGGGGGTGGAATATATATATTTTGCTCTGCAGCTCTGCAGCCCAGTGACATGAGCTCTAGATTCTGGCAGCATTTCCTACTGCTCAGATGAGTCATTTGGGAATCAGAAGTCTGCCTTGGGAACAAGCAGATGTTTTCATTCCTGTTCTGAGGGTTGGCTCTGCTGCACGGCCCACTCTGCCTGCCTCCTGCTTTAACCAAGAGAGTGACAAAAATTAATTCCAAGCGTGTCTTATGCTGCAGTTTTTCATTCATGCCCTTTCCCCCTTTCAGGTTTCTTCTGGGCACAAAAATAAACCATAGGAATGTACAATCCCTCTTGCATCAAACCAGACACCAGCCTTCAAGTGGCCAATCAGATAACTCAGGGAATCTCACAAGCAGAACATGAGGACGCTTGTCCTCCTCCTTCTACTAGTCCACATGACTGGCATCTAGATATATGTTGTCCCTAATCCTGGAGGTTCCATGCAGCCACCATAACTAGCAGCCACTGACAGCTTTGCTCTCCATGAATTTATATGCACTCGTGCATATTGGTAATCTATAAAGTGAGGGAAACCCGCTAGAGTTGGGTCCACAACTCTAGTCATTCCTAGACTCAGGGGCGGAGCAAGGTGGGTGCGTTGGGGGTGGAGCGCCCTGGGTGTCATCTCCTAGGGGGGTGACATTTGGCGCCACGGCCACCCACAGTTCCTGCCTACCCTGAGCCGTCGTGGGAAGGGCGGTAGCTGCAGTGCTTTGCAGGCATCCTTCTTCCCTTTCCCCTTCGTTTTGACAGTTCTGCTGGAGGAGGCAGGCAGGCAGGGAGGGAGAGGATGGGAAGGAGGCAGGTGAGCAAACCAGCAGAGGAAACCCCCCCCCCCAAAAAAAGTTCAAGAACTTTGGCCAATCCTTCCCTTAAAAAAGCTCAACAGCTCCTGGCAATGACAATTGGTAGATCACAGCCAGTACTCTGAGTAGATCAGAGTCTCTTGGGAGTCCAACTAGATTTCAGGCGGAGTGGGGAGAGAAGATTTTTTTTGCACCGGGTACCACCTGACATTGCTATGCCACTGCCTAGGCTTAACTCCCGTTGATTTCAATGGATCTGCTCAGAGCATCACAAAGTCTGCATCCAACATAGTGGCAAACTGAAAAAGTGGCAAACTGAACATAGTGCATCCACTATGGCAAACTGAAAATAATCTGAAAAAGTCCTGACTTTTTTAAAGAAATTGGAAGATGGCAGATCACTTGTACAAGAGTGCCACTCCTCCAATGAAATCAGGTCATTTGTCGCCTCCCCGAATCTGAAAAGAAATTTTGCAAACTCGCATTGAGCCTTTCACAGCTGTTGCAGAGATTAATAGTATGGCATGCCTGTGCTTGCTCACAGGTGACTGAAACTTATTACACAATGGTGTGAAAAGCTACACCTTCTGCACAACAATTAGAGGACGGTGAGTTCTACCGTCTCCTTGCTTGTATGCAGCTCAAAACCAGATGGACGGCCCCGCATTAGGGAACCTATAGCTCTCCAGATGTGGCTGGCTTGTGTATCCATTAGCTCTGACCATTGGGGCTGATGGGACTTGGGAGTCCCAAGAATATCTAGAGCAGGTGTAGGGAATCTGTGCCCCTCCTACTCCTGAACTACAACTCCCAACATAACCGGCCAGCATAACCAATGGTCAGGGATGGGGAAAGTTGTAGTTCAACAACAGCTGGAGAGCTACAGATTCGCTGCCCCCGATTTAGAGGGTCACAGGTCCTTTTCCATGGACTAAACGACCTATAAAGCACTCTCCAACACTTAGGATCCTCTGGTTTTGTTTCTTTGGAATTTCAGCCCCGCTGATTTTAGCAGAATTTGCTCCCAAGCCAGGGTGCCTATCAGCTGGATAGCTCAGCTGGTGATCAGTTGCCTGGATAAATTTCATTTAAAATTGCAGCCTTAATGTAGTACATCTCGACTGACTTTTCATCCTTCAGGATTCTCATGGCACCTGTGACATAGGCTTCAGCTGTCCCTGCCTTCCTGAGAGTAAGCCTCATTGGACTCCATGGGAACTTCTGAGTAGACACATACGCTGCCAACTAGTCACAGGCACCACAGATCTGTATAAATGGCCACTTGGGAGTAAGCCCCATTGAGTTTAATGGGAATTATTCCCAGGAAAGTGTATAGCAGGGACAAGGCACCTTATGTGGTTTGACTCCAACTCCCATAATATCCCTGACCGGGATATAATGTTGGCTGAGGCTGATGGGAGTTGGAGTCCATCTGCACACAGGGAGCCCTAATGTTGTCAACCAGGGATGATCACACTTGGCTACCTCAACAAGGGCATGCAGAAATCCAGGTGTTTTATTCCCCTCCCCTTAAAATGTGCTACACATCTTAAGAACAAGAGTGATGTATCCACTGAGATTTCAACAGAAGAGCTGTACTGCTACTAGAACGTGATCACAAGCCTTAAGATGCAGTTCTTGAAATGAAACGCTACACTTTCTACAGAGGGAAAACTTTTTGTTCCAAAGAAATAAAGAATCCATCCCCTGATTGTGGTGCTTTTTGTTTGCAAAGCCAGGTGGATATACAGAGTCCAAAAATGTGTGTATAGCAAGAATAGAGACTCTGTGTCCCTCCTGACCATTGGACATGCTGCCTGGGGATGCAGGGAATTTGAGTCCAACAACATTGGGATGGGCCACAGGTATTTATATCCATCTTTGATTAAAAGAGGGGAGTGTGAGATTTGCATGCACAAAACCCCTCTGCTTGAACCCTTCACTCCGAAATGGACCTATAGACCCTGGGGAGGGAGCTCTATCCTGAAGAAGGGTATTGTGGAAATGTTAAGGATAGTAAGAAAGGATATATTGCATAAGTATTATCCTTCCTTCACTCATGGTAGTGAGTGATGTAGCAGAGCAGATTCCCCTTAATATAGCAGGAAGCTAGTTTGCAGATTCACTTGGATCTCTTTCGTTAAGTAATCCAATCTGTCTTGCCTTGATGGATTATTCCTGGTGTCCCCTTTCATCCCTCTCAAAAGAATAAAAACACAAGTTTTTCCTTAAAAGTAACAAGAAGTTTACTCACACTTCACGATTTGATCTCTGAAATGCAGGCTTTACTTTGTAGTTACATAACAAACTGTGAGTTCATCTCACATGGTGATTAAGCTCATGTGCTGCTGGCTGAGAGCCAGCAGACAGCAAAATTACATTAAGAGAACAAAATGGCTGCAGAAGAACAGCGTGGCAGCAAGAGAGCAGCAAGCAAGAGATGGAGAGCAAGAGGGAGAAAATAGCTGTATGACTCGCCTCTTTTATGGAGTCAGCCAGGGCCACGCCCATCTCCCAGGTCACATGCAGGGGGAGGACGTTCCAGACCAGTGGAACAGGAAGTTACACTGACTGGCGAAACATCCCCCTTGCCTGTGCCCACTCTAGGAAAATAAGGAATGTTGCATTTGACTGTTCCAATGGATTACATCCCACAGGTAACTCTAGCAATGTGCATGGATAATATTTTAACAAGGCATAATCTCTTCACCAAGACCCCCACCCGAAAAAAGGAACAAAGGTGGCTGTCCTTGATATAAAAGGATAGCTGGAGTTTAGCCCCCCCCCCCTTGTTGGCAATCCAATTTGCATGTTATTAGAAAAATCTCCATGATTCAGGCAGAAGGGGCTCCTGTTGGAACCCTGGAGAAATATTGCCATGGTCAGATAGACAATACTGAGCTAGGCTGACCAGTTTTCTGATCCCTTACCATGCAGCTTCCTATGTATGCCCCCACTCATAGCTTGCTGGAAAAGAAAATTATTAAGAACAAAATCTTGGAGATTTTGACATGGCATGCAAGTAAGGTTACCAACAGGCCAAGAAGGGGGGAACACATTCTAGTCTGCTCTTGTGCCTTTAGCAATGTGTTTATATATGTAAGGTAAAGGTAAAGGGGACCCCTGACCATTAGGCCCAGTCGTGGCCGACTCTGGAGTTGCAGCGCTCATCTCGCTTTATTGGCCAAGGGAGCCGGTGTACAGCGCATGGAAACACTGTTTACCTTCCCGCCAGAGTGGCACCTGTTTATCTACTTGCACTTTGACGTGCTTTCGAACTGCTAGCTTGGCAGGAGCAGGGATCGAACAACGGGAGCTCACCCCGTCGTGGGGATTTGAACTGCCGACCTTCTGATCGGCAAGCCCTAGACTCTGTGGTTTAGCCCACAGTGCCACCCACATCCTGGTGTTTATATATGTAGAAATCAGCGATTGATCACTAAACAGAGCTAAACGTCCAACATTTGTCACAAGCAGAGTCGATCTATGATGATGATGATGATGTTTATACTGCCCTTCATCCACAGATCTTGATGTGCTTTACAACATAAAATTACAATATAAAAACCACAGGATACGTAGTAAAAATAATAGCAACAAGCAACCAATAATCCACTCTCCCACAACACATTTAAAAGAGCAGCAGATGTCAATCAACTAAAGGCCTGGTTGAAAATGAGTGTCTTCACCTGGTACCTAAAGGTGTATAATGAAGGTACCATGTGAACCTCCTTGGGGAGAGCATTCCACAAATGGGAAGCCCCTGCAAAAAAAAAGGCCTGTTCTCATGTTGCCACCCTCCGGACCTTTTGTGGAAGAGGTACATGAAGAATGGTCTCAGATGATGAACTCAGGGTCCAGGTAGGTATTGCAGTAGTGCCCATGACTTACTTAGGTCCATTCATTTCAAAGGGTGAAGTAAAATTCAGTGGGCTACAACCCAGTGCTTCCAATGTAACTCAGCAGGCTCAGGAATGTAGGAGCAAGTGATTCACAGCAACTGGAATTCAGAGACATTGTCTCAGACAATGGAGGTAGAACACAGTCATTTGTGGCCGTGCTCCCTGGGGCTGGTGGGAGTTGGAAGTCCAAGAGCATTTAGAAATAACATAAGAAGAGCCTGCAGGATCAAGCCAATGGCCCATCTAGTCCAACACCCTCTTCTCACAGTGACCAGCCAGAAGGGAAACCAGCAAGCAAGATTCAAACACAAGAGCACTCTTTCCTCCTGTGGCTTCCAGGAATCAGTGTTCAGAAGCATTGCTGTCGCCGAGCATGGAGGCAGAGCCTAGCCATTGAAGCTAGCAGCCACTGAAAGCCCTCTCTCCTCCATGAATTTGTCTAATCCTCTTTTAAAGCTTGGACTACTGCAATGCACTCTACGTGGGGCTACCTTTGAAGGTGACCTGGAACTGCAATTAATCCAGAATGCGGCAGCTAGACTGGTGACTGGGAGTGGCCACCAGAACCATATAACACGGGTCCTAAAGGATCTTCACTGGCTCCCAGCACAATTCAAAGTGTTGGTGCTGACCTTTAAAGCCCTAAATGGCCTCGGTGCTGTATACCTGAAGGAGCGTCTCCACCCCCATCGTTCAGCCCAGACACTGAGGTCCACTTCCGAGGGCCTTCTGGCGATTCCCTCATTGCGAGAAGCAAAGCTACAGGGAACCAGGCAGAGGGCCTTCTCGGTAGTGGCGCCCGCCCTGTGGAATGCCCTCCCATCAGATGTCAAAGAGATAAACAACTACCTGACATTTAGAAGACATTTGAAGGCAGCCCTCTTTAGGGAAGATTTTAATATTTAACGCTGTATTGTTTTTAACACTCGATTGGAAGCCGCCCAGAGTGGCTGGGGAAACTCAGCCAGATGGGCGGGTATAAATAAATTGTTGCTGTTGTTGTTGCTGTTGCTGTTGTTGTTATTCTGGTTGGTGGCCATCACCCCTTCCTGTGGAAGTGAGTTCCACAGTTTAACAATGTGCTGTGTGAAGGCCACAGGTTCTCCCTCCTTGGTGTAGACCAAACTGAGATGGATGGATCAGTGATCTGGTTTGCTATGAGGTCACTTCCCATGCCCCAAATCTGAACTTCCTCCACCTTCAAGTATTTTCTCAGCAGTAGCATCCCAAAGCATTGCAAGACCAGGAGCAAGGCTGCCTAGGCAGGTAGACTGCATGCGGTTGCATCACCATAAGACCATGCAAGGTACGTTCCTTGTTTTGCCATACATGATAAGATTGCTGCAAACAGCTGTAATTTGAATCCCCCTTGGAGACATGTAGAAATTGGAAGCTTTTGAGATGTTGTTTTATCTTTCTTTCACTGTGATGGATTGTAGCACTGCTTGAACGCAGCTGCTGTGTGTGGTTTTCTTGCTTGCTTGCTTGCTTGCTTGCTTCCCTCACTTTAACAGCCTTGCCGGTTTTCATACAGCTTAAGTGATCGCTAATTGGAAGTGAGCTAGCAATAAAGCAAATGCACAAAAGGCACCTGGGTAGTTAGTTAGCAGCCTTTGTGTTGCGAGATCATTTGGAGATCCCTGAATGAATGCTCCGTAATTCAGGATTATGGCTTTTTGCAGCACGATCGTGAACTTTCCAAACGAAGATTGAATTGCTGCTGTGAAGTATGAATGTGGCTGGGAAGGTCTCCGCTATCATTCTTCTGTACTCTTATGTCACATCTTAGATATCTACTCTATATATGTGCTATTATGAGTTTGAGTCTTTCCATGTTCATGTTTGTGGGATGTGATCCATGGGAGGCAGTCAAGTACCAGATTCCTTGTAATGATAGAGAAGGCATGTGGGAGAATGTTAGGTCCAGCCAGTCAAAACTTCCTCTTCCTCCTGGCTGGAGCATCCTTTCTTTGCATGTGACTAAAGGTGGGCGTGACCTTACCTGTCCAGGTAACAAAAGGACGAGTCACAAAGCACACCTACCTCTTTTTGACTTCCTTCTTTGTTTGACCAGCTTTTTTAGCTAGGACTGCTCTGCTAGCTCCTAGGTAGCAGAAGCACTGGGATCATTCCCCTATATGGGGGAACATATCTGTAACTAAGTCTGCCTTCAGGAATCCAACTGTGAACTGATGTGAGTAAACTTCTTTTATTGGCTTTGAATAAAATTGTCGTGTCTTTATTCTTTTAAGAGGGATTAAAGGGAATTTACCAGGAATGTACAATTCAATCTGAGACAGACTGAGCTGTATGATAGTGAGAGGCTTACACGAGCCTGCAACCAGCTATCTGCTGTTCATGTAAGAAAGGGGAATGGAACTCTGATACATAAAGGAACTTGCTAACGCAAGTTAGGAAGGGTATTAATAAACAATATATCCTCTCCTGCCACCCTGAACATTCCCACAATGTTGATGCAGCAAAAACTACCACCCACATACACAAGCGAAGGACTGAGTCACTGGCAAATTCTGGTTTAGCCAGAGAAAGAGCGTATTAGACACTTACTGAAAACTTACCTTTTGGGGAGAACTTATGAGGAACGCTTGAGGGAGTTGAGTATGTTTAGCCTGGAGAAAAGGAGACAGAGAGGAGGGATGATAGCCATCTTCAAATATCTCAAGGGCTGTCACATGAAAGACTCTGGCTAAACATTAGGAAGAACTTTCTGACAGTAAGAGCTGTTTGACAGAGGAACAGACTGCCTCAAAGGTAATGGACGTTCCTTCATTGCATGTTTTCAAGAGAGGCTGGATGACAGTCCATGAAGGATTCTTTAGCTGTGATTTCTGCTTTGCAGGGAGTTGGACTAGATGACTCTTGGGGTCCCTTCAGAAGAAGAAGAAGAAGAAGAATCTGCTTTTCTCCAGATATTAATAATAATAAATAGGTGTTCACAGACCTTCCTAGTGTCTCTCTTTTCCAGGGACAGCCCCAGATTTATAGAAGTTGTCCCAGTTTCTGATTTGATCCTGGAATGTCCCACTTTTCCTTAGGATGACCCTGTCTTCATCGGGGAAAATGTTGGAGGGTTTGGCAGGGCGCCCCTATTTTCATCCGAGAAATGTTGGAGGGTGTGGTGTTCTGGAGCGTTGCAGGTGAAAGACATACACACCCCTTAGGCCAAACCTTTTTTTAAACAAACAACAAAAATTCTAATTTAACTACATTCCAGAAAATACAAAGCCATTCTAGCTGTAGCTCGACTGTCAAAAGATTTCCACTTAGCAGCAACCAATATCGGCACCCCACTAGTGTGACATATTACCAATTAACGGAATATTAAATCTATCTACGAGTTCATTCATTTATCCCAACAACTAACAGAATTGACTCTGGTTGCAGAGGGAACTCCCATCAAGCCGCACACATTTTACATGCCCAAAAACATTTATCAAAAGCTCTTGATTTTAGAACAATCCCCACCATATGCCAGTAATCTACTTTATCCCTCCTTCATCTCCAGGGCTGCTTAGGTGATACATCAGTTTAACTTGCCTGGCAGCAAGTTCTACTACGATAATGAACGGTAATTATTTCCTCTAATAGTTCTGTAAGCTGCAGTGGCCAGAATCACTGGGAAGATAAATTCCCACTGATTACTAATTAATTGTAAGGGATCTGTGATCCTCCAGATATTACTGGACTACAACTCCCATCATCCCTGACCATCCGCCATGCTGGTTAGGACTAATGGGAACTGGATTCCACCAGCAGCTAGCAAGCCAACAGGATTTCCCCAGTGTTGCCATCCACTGATTTTCCATCAGTTGATCCAAGTCTAATAAAAAATTATGTACTTTTGGCCATAAAACAAATGGTTTCCCCCAAAGACTACAGGATAATCTCCATTTTTCTGTTTACCGACGTTTTCCAAAAACATATTTATCTGCAAATATTGGCACCAATATCTCAATATTTCATCATTTTTTTCCATGTGACTTTAATATAGGGAAATGGAATCTAGCTCATTACTGTTTACATTGACTGGTCAGTTTTACTTGTTCTACCTAGGTGTGCCATAGATTAAACTGCAGTAGTGGCTGGTGCCCATTGGAGCTGGTAGGACAGAAGGCAAGGAGGTCAAGAGGAGGTTAAGTCTGAGTCAGTGACTTACTTTGCCCCCATCCTTTTCCCTGCCAAGTTCTACAAGCGCCAAATTGAGAATGAAGAGGGAAGAAGTCAAGACCACCCTCTGGACTGGTTGTAAGCAGTGTTAGAAACTCAGATTTATAAGGTAAAAGGGAAAGGTACCCCTGCCCATCAGGGCCAGTCGTGACCGACTCTAGGGTTGCGCGCTCATCTCGCTCAAGAGGCTGGGAGCTGGCGCTGTCCGAAGACACTTCTGGGACACGTGGCCAGCGTGAATAAGCTGCATTTGGCGAGCCAGCACAGCACACAGAAACGCCGTTTACCTTCCCACTATAAAGCGGTCCCTATTTATCTACTTGCACTTAGGGGTGCTTTCAAACTGCTAGGAGCTGGGACCGAACGACGGGAGCTCATCCCGCCGCGGGGATTCAAACCACCGACCTTTCGATCGGCAGGTCCTGGGCTCTGTGGTTTAACCCACAGCACCACCCGCGTCCCCTCAGATTTATAAACTAGGTGCCAAATGGCCCTTTAAACCAGGGTTTCAGTCGCCAAAACGGAATGTCTAGTTGCAAGCTAGCTCACAAGTCTTGGTTTTCTCAAATGATGGACTGACTGTGATTGATTCTCAGTTAAGCATCTGGCCAGTTCAGCTGACAACCTTGAGCTAGGTTAAGAGCTTTGGGAACTTAAAGAAGAAAAGTCACTTGATCCAGGGACAGTCCACATATAGATTGGCCTATTCCAGGCATAGGCAAACTCAGCCCTCCAGATGTTTTGGGACTACAACTCCCACCATCCCTAGCTAACAGGACCAGTGGTCAGGGATGATGGGAGTTGTAGTCCCAAAACATCTGGAGGGCCGAGTTTGCCTATGCCTGGCCTATTCCCACCTCTTTTTCTGAATGGTGACTTCTCCTGCTCAGGCTGCACAGAAAAAGTATTTCGGTTCCAGAAATTCATTCTGATTTTGCAGATAAAATAGAACGGGTAGAATTCCACAGGATGGGGTGCTAGTGTGTGAAAATGACCCAGATCCAATGATCCCCATATGGTGGCGATGTCAGGTGCCATCTTGGCGTCCAGGCGTCTTCACATGGCTAAAAGTGGTTGAAAGTCAGGTGCAAAATAGGTAAAGGTAAAGGGACCCCTGACCATTAGGTCCAGTTGTGACCGACTCTGGGGTTGCGGCGTTTATCTTGCTTTATTGGCCAAGGGAGCCTCCGGGTCATGTGGCCAGCATGACTAAGCCACTTCTGGCAAACCAGAGCAGCGCACGGAAATGCCGTTTACCTTCCCGCCAGAGCGGTACCTATTTATCTACTTGCACTTTGATGTGCTTTTGAACTGCTAGGTTGGCAGGAGCAGGGGCTGAGCAATGGGAGCTCACCCCATCACAGGGATTCGAACTGCTGACCTTCTGATCGGCAAGTCCTAGGCTCTGTGGTTTAACCCACAGTGCCACCTGCGTCCCCATAGAAAGATAGTCCTCTGTCAGGCAGGCAGGCTGTCAGCCGGAGTCTTGTTGGTTTGGGGAGATTTTTATTTATTTATTTCAGTATTTATTTATTTAGTGGAGCAGTGAGAGAAGGAAGGAGCTGGGCTTGGCAGAGGATGAAAAGGAACCTGATTTGGAAGAAAAGAACGGCGTCAATTTAAAACGTGGAAGAAAGATTGCACTGCAGAATCATAAGGGAAATGGAGAGACTGCCAGAGCGCTTGCCAAGCACGGCATAAAGACATATAACTGTACAATAGGAGAAGCAAATTACTGCAGATAAGTGGTATTTATGAGACGACAAACTGGGAGCATGATCCAAATTCCATTCAAGTAATGGGCTTTTCAGAGAACGCTTCCTGAAAACCATGAATGGATTTTCAAGGACAAACCAACAGCACTGAAAGTTATGCATCTGGAGAGGTGTGTGTGTGTGTGAACAAGCTTCCATGGGCAGTCTGGATCTTACTGACTGCCCAGGCTGAACCCAAAGAGTATTGAGTAATGAGCCCCAATATTTCCCCAACAACATTTACTCGTTGTCGCCCTTTTGGTCTCTAAAGAAGTACATGCTCGCAGCAGGAATTTTATAACTGAGGATCCTGTCTAATAGGAAAATAAAGTTGTGACATTTTATGCCAGTTCTTCCCTCTCCCTTCTTTGCCCTGTCATGCGAGGGAAACAATAAATAAATACCATATTTTTCGCACTATAAGACGCACCTAGTGTTTGGAGGAGGAAAACAAACAAAAAAAATATGCTGAATCTCAGAAGCCAGAACAGCAAGAGGGATCGCTGCACAGTGAAAGCAGCAATCCCTCTTGCTGTTCTGGCTTCTGGGATAGCTGCACAGCCTGCATTCGCTCCATAAGACGCACACACATTTCCCCTTACTTTTTAGGAGGGAAAAAGTGAGTCTTGTAGAGCAAAAAGTACAGTAAATAGGGATAATTAATGGCTTGAGAATTCTGCCATTCTACTATTTTACATTCTACCATTTTAGGATTTTGCCACTTATTTATCTGTTGTTGTTGTTTGTTTGTTTGTTTTATTATATCCCACCTTTTCTCCAAGGAGTTCAAGGTGGGGGGACATGGTGTGGCCCCCATTTTATCCTCACAACAACCCTGTGAGGTAGGTTAGGGAAAGAGACAGTGAATGGCTCAAGGTTACCCTGTAAGCCATGGGTAGCAAACTAAGGCCCGGTGGCTGGATCTGGCCCAATCGCCTTCTAAATCTGGCCCATGGACAGTCTGGGAATCAGCGTGTTTTTACATGAGTAGAATGTGTCCCTTTATTTAAAATGCATCTCTGGGTTATTTGCATAGCTGTCAACTTTTCCCTTTTCTTGCGAGGAATCCTATTCAGAATAAGGGAATTTCCCTTTAAAAAATGGAAACGTTGACAGCTATGGTTATTTGTAGGGCCTGCCTGGTGTTTTTACATGAGTAGAATGTGTGCTTTTATTTAAAACGCATCTCTGGGTTATTTGTGGGGCATAGGAATTCGTTCATTATTATTTTTCAAAATATAGTCCGGCCCTCCACAAGGTCTGAGGGACAGTGGACAGGCCCCCTGCTGAAAAAGTTTGCTGAGCCCTGCTGTAAGCTTTCTGGCTGAGTAGGGATTTGAACCTGGTTTCTCAGGTCCTAGGCTGATGCCTAGGAAGGAAATCAGCCCTGAGTACTCACTGGAAGGACAGATCGTGAAGCTGAGGCTCCAATACTTTGGCCACCTCATGAGAAGAGAAGACTCCCTGGAAAAGACCCTGATGTTGGGAAAGATGGAGGGCACAAGGAGAAGGGGACGACAGAGGACAAGATGGTTGGACAGTGTTCTCGAAGCTACCAGCATGAGTTTGACCAAACTGCGGGAGGCAGTGGAAGACAGGAGTGCCTGGTGTGCTCTGGTCCATGGGGTCACGAAGAGTTGGACACGACTAAAAGACTAAACAACAAGGCTGATGCTTTTAACCACTACCCCACATTCCAGCCTCCCCACCTCCACCCACTGCACGTGCAGCAAGGGCCTCGGCAACCAAACCTGAGGTACGATGTTAAAGAGTATTTCTAATAGCATTGCATTAAATATTTACAAAACTATTTACCTCGGCAAGAGAAGGAGAGATGGAGACTGACAGGATAATCCTGAGAAATTGAACTTTATCCTTAAAGGGTATATTGACTACATTCTCTTCATAAACCTTTTGTACCACAGGTAGGCAGTTTATGATCGTATCATAGGATGTATTGATCTGTGTACGACAGTCAGATGAAACCCACTTCCACAAATTGTATGCAGAACACTCTGCTATGGATCCCAATATTGTCGACCATCAGGTATTTGACATCAACTATGTGGAAGTCAGTATCAATATTTGATTCGTCTGTTTTTGATATTCAGTATTTGGCTCTGTGGTTTGTGCTCGGATTTTCTATGAATAAAAAATATATTCAAGGAGGCGAACAAAATAAACAGTAACAGAACGGTTATTAAAACGACAACCCATAAAACAAAAAAAGTAAAAATAAATAAAATGACAGCAGTGGTAGAAACCGTCGCTAAATGCTTCATCATCCAATTAGTGGCATGCATGAGCGGATGAACCAGAGTGAAATTGACAGTGAAATTGGGAGAAAAATGAAGTCTTAATAGTCCATCTGTATGAAAACATTGCAACCTACCATCTTAAAGTAAGAAAGCTGCAAGGATCTCACATTGCAAAATAAGAAGATGCCAGATATTAAGTCAGACTATTGGTCTATCTGGTTCCCTATTGTCCACAATGACATACTGCTCAACCATCCCAATTTGAGCAGGACATCCCAGAATTCTAGAAGCTATCCTGGCTTCTGATTGGATCCCGGAATGTCCTGTCTTTCACTCTGGTGTGAGCCAGCTGTCTTGCGCCAGAGTGCCAGACCAAAAGACATTCTTTCTTTTTCCTTTTTTGGTATTGCACTCTTGGGCAAGGCAACTAGCTCAGAACCATAAAACGAGCATCCTGATTTTGATCAGTGGGCTGTTGAAGGGTAGGCACTGGCTGGTGACAGCTATCCAGAGTTTCAGCTAGGGGACATTCCCAGTCCCACCAGGACGTTCAAGGGATCTCTGTTGCACCCAACAGATGGGCTGTTAGTTAGATCAATCAGGGTTCATCCTGTGTTCTGGTTGCTTCACCTCAGAAAGGATATGGTAGCAGGGGCATAGGAAGGGGGGTGCGGTGAGGAGATTTCACCCCTCCCATATCCAAGAATCTCCTGAGGAGTCTGCTGATTCTGCAGAGAGGAGGAGGTGTGTTCTGCTCTCTAATTATTCTGCTCCAGCACCACATCAAAGAGTCGGTCGGTCAGTGAGTTGGTCAGTCAGTCAGTCAGTCAGTCGGTGTGTCGGAGAGAGAGAGACTGAGTGTTAAAGATTGTGTGTTTAGATAAGGTTGCTGCTAAGAACAGCTGCAGACACTCAGTGCGGTTTAGCATTCATTTATGCTTAGACCTATTTAGCTCTGTATATAGTTGTATAATAGTTGTAGATAGAATAAAGAAGATATTCTACAGAGCTGCTCTCCGAGTTGTTTATATACTCTGCTATACTCTGCTATACTCTGCTGTGTGACGACTGTCTACTTGTGGAAGTGAATCCGGTGCTCACAACTCTAAGCTGTGAGTCCACAGCACTTTGACCTGTTCCTGTGCAGAAGGTGGTCTCTGGAAGTGCTACCCAGCTCGCCTAGCCCAGTCGGGGCTGAAGTGGATGAGTCCAGTTAGTGGCAGTGGCTCAAGGGCGATGCTGATATGCGGGAGGTGCCTTTCGCCTCGGGTGTCATCCCTGAGGAGGTGACAAAATGGCACACCACGGGGGGCAGCACTTACCGCCGAGCCTGGCCTGCAGCACGCCCAAGCCACGTGTCTCTCCTAGGAGTGATGCAGTAGTTTGGTGCCCTGCACTGCCCAAAACAGCAGCATGGGGCTTGCGTCTGCCAGGTGGGCTCTATGGGCAGCTTGCTGCGGCGCCCCCCTGGGTGGATTGCTGCAGTGCCCCTGTGAGCGGATCGCCCCACCCCAGCCACTCTGGGTGCCGGAGCAGCTAGCTACGCCCCTGTATGGTAGAATTGGAAAGGGTTCAAGAAAAGGTGAGTCAGGAGATGGAAGGAAGAAATAATCCCAACCAGAAAAGAATGGCAAACCAAGTTGATGGTTTATGCTGCAATTACAAAATTAACTGGGAAGCTCAGAAATCAAGAGGACAAGAACTTTGAAAAAGAATGCGAAAAGATTATTATCTATTTACGAGACCGTTGTAAGCAGGTTAAAACATTAGGAGGATTTTAACCACACTTGTAAAGTAACGGAAAGTATGGATAATTTGGAAGGACAAAAATTTGGACAAGCATTGATATGCAGTCGTAGATATTATCATTAGGACCCATGGAAGGAATGGGGTGGGGGGAGTCAGGAGATTCAGAGCAATCTCGATATCTGGATCTTGAATTATTTTTTGTTGTATGTTTAAATTTTTTTAAATCAAATTAAAAAATTATTTAAAAAGAATAAGAAAAGGTGAGTCAGAGGTGAAATGACAGAAGTTTTTGAAATTATGCATGCCATGGAGAAAGTAGGTAGAGAAAAGCTTTCCTCCCTCTCTTGGGGGCACCCAATGAAGCGCTAATAAATACAAACGTTTCTTCACACAGCACATAGTTTAACAATGGAACTTGCTCCCTCAAGGAGCCCATGATGGCTTCGAAAGATGATGAGAAAAATTAATAGAATTGTAGAGCTGGAAGGGAACCGGAAGATCATCTCGCCCAACCCCCTGCCATGCAGGAACATGCCGCTGCCCCATACAGGGATCGAATCTGCATCCTTGGCATTATCAGCACCACACCCTAACTAACGGAGCTATCCAGGCTGAGGCTATCAACAGCTACTAGGCCTGATGGCTGTGCTCCAGCTCCACTGTCAGAGGCAGTATGCTTCTGAATACCAGTTGCTGGAAACTGCAGGAGAAGAGAGTGTTGTTGCAGTCATGCCCTGCTTGTTGCTTCCCTACAGGGATGTGGCTGGTCATGGTGAGAACAGGATGTTGGACTAGATCAGGCATAGGCAAACTCAGCCCTCCAGATGTTTTGGGACTACAACTCCCATCATCCCTGGCTAACAGGACCAGTAGTCAGGGATGGTGGGAATTGTAGTCCCAAAACATCTGGAGGGCCGAGTTCGCCTATACCTGGACTAGATGAGCCATTGGCTTGATCCAGAAGGCTCCTCTTATGTTCTTATGAAGGAAGATGCAAGAAGACTTTAACACGGCATTTGCCTTGAAGATGGAGATATTGAAATGACAGGTTACTGCTAACGCATTGAGAACTCAAGTTCTACATTTCTAGTTCTTTTTTAAAAAACAAAACACAACCCATCACAGCCACAGCATTCCTTTAAAGGTAAGGATGAGGACACAGAAGATGGGAAATCCTCTGCAATGAATTAGCTGAAGTGAGACCTCTGAAAAATTGCCCTTTCAGGGGGGGGTTGGGGGGGAGGCCTATTTCGAAGAACTCAGACAATAATGAAGGAGAGGAAGCCACCCATCACGCTTTGAGCAAGGAAAACTTGGGGAAGTAATTAGTGCAGCGAATGCTCTAATGAGAAGCCTTGTAAAAGGGTTCCCTCTAGGTTGCTCGCTGCAATGGCGCTGTGGAATTAAAGCCATTATGTTTCAAACGCAACTTGTTAAACCACTTAACGCTATCAGCAGTTTTGTGTTTGTGTGTGCACAAAACAGTGCCAAGACACTCTTGCAAACATCGCTCTCACCTTATTCAGTGAAGAATCCATTAAATTTTACAACAGGTGAGACAGTAGGGTCGCCCAAGTGTAAAAATCTATTGCTGTGCAGAATCTCTTGCTCCTTTCTCACTGGAGGATACACAGAGCTGTTGTAGTGGTTGAAAAAGCTCATTTGGTGACTAGTTTAATTTGGTTCTCAAGATACCACTTTTCTTAAGAGGTTTCCTCTCACAGTGGCCCATTTTGAAGAAGCAATGGGTAGTATCCAGTTAAGGATTCCCACCTAAAACAATGAAATTTAACTCTTCCCCCCTCATTCCTCCCCTTGCACATTATACACCCTACCCAAACTGGTCCAGAGGGTTGGGTGGGAAACCCAGAACAGATTTAGGGAGTGCACAGTGGGAGGAGGGGGTGGTTTGCTGGGCAGGCAAAAATCCTTGCATTGATGGAAAGGTAAAAAGGTAAAGGACCCCTGGATGGTTAAGTCCAGTCAAAGGCGACTAGGGGGTGTGGCGCTCATCTCAGTTTTCAGGCTGAGCAAACCAGTATTTGTCCACAGACAGCTTTCCAGGTCATGTGGCCAGCATAACTAAACCGCTTCTGGCGCAACGGAACACCATGACGGAAACCAGAGCACACGGAAACGCTGTTTACCTTCCTGCCACAGCAGCACCTATTTATCTCCTTGCACTGGTATGTTTTCACACTGCTAGGTTGGCAGGAGCTGGGACAGAGCAACAGGAGCTTACTCCATTGCACAGATTCGAACCACCAACTTTCTGATGGGCAAGCCCAAGAGGCTCAGTGGTTTGAACCACACTGCCACCTGCTTCTTGCTACATCTGATACATCCCAATGACCCTGTGATCTTGTCTACATATGGAGCGCTTGTTGACAGCGGTGGAGTTTTAAAAAATGCACATAAAAATATTCGTTTTTTTAATTACGGTTATTATTTGTAGTATTTTACTTAAATCTGATCCTAGATGTAAATAGGAACATAGGAAACTGCCTTATATTGAGTCAGATCAATGGTCCACCTAACTCCATATTGCATACACTCTGGCAGGCAAGTGGCTCTCCAGGGTTTCAGAAAGGCCCAACCTGGAGATGCTGGGAATTGAACCTGGAACATTCGACATGCAAGGTAGATGCTCTACCACTGAGCTACAGCCCTTCGCTTCCCAGTAGGATGGCAGACCCTCTGCTCTTGGTGAGGGCACTTCTTGGTGAGAGCAAGAAGAGGGCTGTAGGGTAACCAACCCCATATAACCGGCAAACTTGAGTCTAATTAATGCATGAAGGGGTTAAAGCCATAGAGTAAACTGTCCTGTCAGGCTTAGCTTATGCCACTTCCCCTCACCTTGAGAGGTGGGCCGCCAAGCCTTTTGTTTCCTCAGTCTATATGCGAATTCAGTGTATTAGGAGCTCTGAGCTGTTCCAGCTCAGCCACATGGCTTGAGGATCCCTCGAGTTGAGGGTTCCCTATTGCTTGTACGCTCTTGTATCTTCTCCCTCTTGCAACTGAAGGGGGAAAGCATTATTCTGTCTAGATCTGGTCTCCATTTGTAACTCACTGTGATGTTTTGTTTTGATTTTTTTTTAAATTAAAAAGAAAAGCTGTATCACATTAAATTGGAAGAATGCTTTCTAAAGAAATTAATATTTGTTTTGGTGGCTGAAGCTTTAGCGGAACTGATTGTCTGAAGGCGATTAACATGTGGTTCTAATTTGACGAAGGTTTTCCCAAAGGGCTAGTATGCTAAAACAAATCAGATGTGTTGCATTGATTAATGCAGCTGTTTTGTCAATATAACCCAACCATTTGTCAATTAAATCAAATAATTGGGCCAACTGACGTAGTTACCAGATGTACAGAGAGCACAGAGAACAATGGAGGGGACGCTGGAGGTGGGGGAGCAGTGGCGTGATAGGATGGGACAATGGGAGTGCCTTTTCCTGGTGCAACCTGGACAGATGTGTAATATTCTATAATTCGTTTATATTCTGCCTTTCATCAAGCAAAGCCCCCAAGGTGTCTCACACAGGGTTATCTCAGATACCAAAATCCAAACAGTACAATAAAATACGACTTAGAAAAAGTGGTGACAAAGCAATAGACTAAGGCAAAAAAACAAAACAAAAACCAATGCCAAAAGAGAACAGGTGTCAGGCAGCAGAGGAACCAACCCCCACAGCAGGTTGTCAGGAATAGACAAGACAAGGGAAAGTTCTTTGCAACTGCGTTTTATTCAATAGGTGAAAACTCAGATACCCATTTGCATCAAGGGGCATCAAGAGGCTTCATTGACCTGAATGAAGCTTCTTTCTGAATTGACAGATATAGAATGGTGCAGTTAACAGGGGCAAATTCCTTCTGGCAGAACTCAAAACTGAAAGCCTGATATTTGCTTTGGGTGAGGCAGTGCCAGATTTACGTATAAGCTAAACAAGCTACAGCTTAGGGACCCACTCTCTTGGGGGCCCCAAAAAAATTAAAGGGGAAAAAACTTGATGTACATTTCCAAAATATAAGATAAATAACAAATAAAATAAAACCTTCATACAGCAACAGTGTTTTGTTTTGTGTGGGCTCCTATGATGTAAGCCTGCTAGCCTGCTCCCTAAAATATCACTGGTTTGCTCATTTGTATATATAGGGTGCCTACATTCTGCATGGACATGGCAACATGTGCAAATGGCTTAAGTTCCATAAATTACCATTTAGCATATATTCAACACAAAAAACAGCAACAATTTGTTGTTGACAAATGTCAGCTGGACATATAAAGGGCCCCATTACCTTCGTAGCTTAGGGCCTCATCAAACCTAAATCTGGCCCGGGGGGTGAAATTGTTGCCCCAAAGAAGGGCTTTTTGGGGACAAGAGCGCATGAGATTTCAGCACCTAAAATGGCCACTGAGATCTTGTGGAAAAAAAGATGCGATCTCCCATTTATTCTGGGACACTTGGAAGATATGCCCTTTCATTTTTATTTTTATTTTAAAGGCACATGGCATTAAGCATGTCTGCTTTTCCACATCTGAACAACAACATGCGTTTCACTCCTAATTACAGAAGATTTGAAGACTGGGGACAGTAGAGACAGTTTAGGGACCCCCCCCCCCCCGGTTATTTATTTACCCCCATTTTGTCCTGGTAAATGCTGCCCTGCACCAACTGCCATTCAGTCTGCTCTGAATTTGATTCCACTGGGAGCAATCCTTGCCCAAGGCTAACCTGAAGAACTCTGCACAAAGCTCCAGCAAATTATGATTTGGATCATTGGCAGAAATCTGCCACTAAAAATAGGTGCTGCCTATTAAGCAGACACCTACAGCCTGAAAACAACCCGCTAATAAAAAGCCAGCGTGATGCCCGTGGCTCAAAAGAATGAGCTGCAAATGTGAGATGGTAACACATAGAACTTCATCCACCCCTGAACTTCAGGGGGCAGTTAAAGGTAAAGGGACCCCTGACCATTAGGTCCAGTCGTGACCGACTCTGGGGTTGTGGTACTCATTTCGCTTTACTGGCCGAGGGAGCTGGCGTACAGCTTCCGGGTCATGTGGCCAGCATGACTACGCCACTTCTTGCGAACCAGAGCAGCACACGGAAACGCCGTTTACCTTCCCACCGGAGTGGTACCTATTTATCTACTTGCACTGGCATTCTTTTGAACTTCTAGGTTGGCAGGAGCTAGGACAAAGCAACAGGAGCTCACCCCATCATGGGGATTTGAACCGCCGACCTTCTGATCGGCAATTCTTAGGCTCTGTGGTTTAACCCACAGGGCCACCCACGTCCCTTCAGGAGGCAGTTAGTGCTTCTCAAATGCAGCAGTGTTCTTTATGGGAAGGCCCATTTGCAGGGAAGGCATAGAATCTGAACATAACCGGGTTGTGGATAGCTGTGGCTGACAGCTTTGGAAGAGATGCACCAGTACGCAGACAAATGAACAGGGACTCAAAGGGGCTTAGCTTAGTGGTAGAGCTCTGCATGCAGAAGGACCCAGGGCTGGAAAAGAGCCTCTTCTCTGAAATCCTGGAGAGCCACTGCCAATGAGTGTAGAGAATACTGACCTAGGTGGACCCAGTGGTCTGACTCAGTATAAGGCAGATTCCTGTGTTCCAGTGTGAGCTGCAACAGGAGGTCTCTTTGTCAGGGAAGAGAGGAAACTCTTGTGCAAGATGCCACTTAAAAGTATAAAATGAATGACGGAACCTATACATGGTGTTGTGAGTTTGGAGAGGGAGTTAGGCTGCATCCCTGAGACCCTCCTAATTCCTGGATCCACCGAGGAATCAATTGCTGAAATAGCCAGGCAATTTTGCTGGTCATAGCCCCTAAGCAGTGGCGTACCGTGGGTTGCTAGGGCCCGGGGCAGCACAGAGGTGGGAGGGAAGGAAATGGACAGAATACACATGCACATTCAATTGCCTAGTTGTGTCTGTGTCACCCAGGAGATCACAATCACTGAGATAAGAAGTGTGGTTCCGTTGTCTGGAGAAGGCGCTTCCTGGTTCGCATGGAGTAGCTGTTTTGAATGCAGCGTGGCAATGGAAGCACACGGCTGTATTGAGACAGCACCAGGTGTTGAAATTTTGCATCGCCTAACAATTTTGCGCCCAGGGCAACCGCCCCTGTGGCTCCCCCCAGGCTACAACACTGTCCCTAAGCATGGGTTGTTAAAGTAACAAAGGAAGTGGCTCTGTGCAGCATTGGATTTAGAGGGGTGTGCGTGGTTCCCCTGGAATCTAGCACCACTCGGAGATTGGGGTGGCCTGAAAGAATATATATAGTTTAATTATGGACATTTTTTAATGCTTTGATGGGGTTGCTTTATTGTATATTTTAAATATTATGGACTGCTTAGAAGCCATTTTGGCATGTAAGCAGGAAATAAATTTAATAATGATGATGATGATGATGATGATGTATCTCATGCACACATCATTCGTGTTCAAGTTCAAGGATTCAAGCCAGGTATTGCGATTCAAGTCTTATTCATCCCTTCTCACATGGTCTTCCATAGCATCTTATTTTTATATATTAACACCCCAATCTTACCCATTTTGACTCAGAAAGAAATTCCACACAGGCCACGCACCACACGCCATTCCTTTCAAGTGTGTTTAAGGTGCATGGCTTCCTCCAAAGAATCCTGGGAACTGTACTTTATCCCTCCTTAAGCTACAATTCCCTGCAACCTTAATGAACCAAAGTTCCTAGGATTCTTTAGGAGAAGTCATGTGTTTGGAATGTGCTTGGAAAGCATGGTGTATGCACAGCCATGAAAAGTTCTCCCCAAGAAGTATGCAACCTGATTCCTTCTGCATGTTGATTTGGAGGTCAGTCCCACTATTCTACTGCTCCCAGTACGTTTCCGAGCACAATTCAAAGTGTTGGTGCTGACTTTTAAAGCCCTAAACGGCCTCAGTCCTGTATACCTGAAGGAGCGTCTCCACCCCCATTGTTCAGCCCAGACACTGAGATCCATCGCCGAGGGCCTTCTGGCGGTTCCCTCATTCCAAGAAGTGAGGTTACAGGGAACCAGGCAGAGGGCCTTCTCGGTAGTGGCGCCCGCCCTGTGGAACACCCTCCCTTCAGATGTGAAGGAAATAAGCAGCTATCCTATCTTTAAAAGACATCTGAAGGCAGCCCTGTTCAGGGAAGTTTTTAATATTTAACGCTGTGCTGTTTTTAACACTTGATTGAAAGCCACCCAGAGTGGCTGGGGAGACTCAGCCAGATGGGTGGGGTGTAAATAATAAATTATTACTATATACTTATATAATTATATACTATAATTATATAAGTTGGTCAAAGGTCAGCAAACTTTTTCAGCAGGGGGCTGGTCCACTGTCCCTCAGACTTTGTAGGGGGCCAGACTATATTGGGGGGGATGAACGAATTTCTGCACCCCACAAATAACCCAGAGATGCATTTTAAATAAAAGTACACATTCTACTCATGTAAAAACACGCTGATTCCCGGACCGTCCGCAGGCCGGATTTAGAAGGCGATTGGGCCGGATCCAGCCCCCAGGTCTTAGTTTGCCTACCCATGCCTTAGGTCAATAAACACCATATACAGGGGTTGGTTTTGCTCTCTGCATTTTTCTTGAAGCTGTTGAGCGGTGAATATCATGTCCACTGTCCCCCTAGAAGGTCTAAAACCATTTTGGGATTCAGGAAGGGTAGCCTCGGATATTGTTAAGAGGTGGTTTGCTAAGATCATTGCAAAATTTTTGCTGGCCGCAGCTAATAAAGAAAATGCTCCAGTTGGAAAACAGCCTTTACCAAAAGTGTCATGTGATCTGAAGACGCTCAAACTCAGGACAAAAGGGAGAAACATACTAAGAGGAAGGCACGCTTGACAAACCCTCACCAGGATCAATTCCTGCCCAGAAACCAATGTCCCCACTGTGGAAGGATGTGTGGATCCAGAATTGGCCTCCACAGTCACTTACGGACTCACTGTTAAAACCATGTTCATGGAAGACAATCTTACTCGGCTACGAGTGATCGCTAAAAAAGAAGAAGACTAAGTTGGTCTTTCTCAGAGATAAGTATGCATGATTTGCAGCCTTGCAAGTATATCACTATTGCTTCAGTGTGTCTGTCCCTCAAAAGATTCTTCTCTAGTGAGTGAGTATTTAGACTTCTTCTTTAACTTAATTACAACCATAAAGCAATCTCTGGTGCTCAGTTTTGGCAGGAGCCATGTGTCTAATAAAGCCCTGGGCATCTGGGGATTTCAAAGGCAAATCTGTCACACGTGCAACAATGGCTTATCCCTATCCATCGCAGGTAGGTGCATTTATATTCTTTGCTAATGAACTCCACTTGTGACCAGCCCATATGGCTTCTGTCCTACGGCAATGCTAGATAAGCGATTGCTCTGTCCTTACAATCTATCGGTGCCTGTTGCTGGAACTCGAGAGACACAGGAAACTGGGAAGTGAGTCACAGATTCTGTATCTCCTTTCTTAGAACACAGATGAAGGCATTCCTCAAAATAGCTTTAACAGAAGTACTTTTGAATATACTCAGAGTCGCAAAGTGATTTCATGCTCTTTATTCAGCTCATAGTGGTGAGGAGGAATGAATGAAAGTCCCCTCAAAGTATCTGCCCTATATACATTATTTACACAATGGGCTGCACATGATTGGCTAATTCCGGAATTCTACTGTAAGCCAATCAGGTTGTGGATTCACTTCAATCTGGAGCATGATTGGGTGGTTCCTGCCAACCAATCATACTGCTGCATTCTAGGACCAATCAGACTGCTGCATTCTGAATCCTATTGTTCTAGGACCAATCAGACTGCTGCATTTTGGACCCTATTGTTCTAGGACCAATCAGACTGCTGCATTTTGGACCCTATTGTTCTAGGACCAATCAGACTGCTGCAGTTTGGATCCTATTCAACTCAGTACATAACATACTGCGTCCCTCAAAGGCAGCTTTACCAAAAGAGGAGCTAAAATGGAAATTGTTCCAAACGGTAATTGACAGGGCCAGTTCCAGCACTGAGGCAGCGGCGTGTGGGCCATGGCAGACTTATACGGTTGTGGTCACAGTGTTACAAGCAATGCTAGCATCTGGGTTTAGCTAGTCTTTTAATACCCCGTCATGCCCCAGAATGATGCTCAGTCAAGGGCATTGTGGGAAATTCAGCCAGTGGTTAGATCTAGCTACATGATGACGGGGCAGAAAAGATTCAGGGCTCCAGGGAATTCATCAGTAATAGACTATGCTGAAGAGGGGAAGAAGAAGAAGAAGAAGAAGAAGAAGAAGAAGAAGAAGAAGAAGAAGAAGAAGAAGAAGTCTGTTAGCATTCCTGTGTCAAATTCAAGCCAAATCCACAGGTGCAGTCCTTATCTGCTGGCAAAACCCAGAACAGAATTCATTCTTTTTCAGTCTTTCCAACTCGGGAAAAGCCACTGTGAATTATTCATATTTGCAGCAGAATTTCTCTCTCTGGTCGGGTCCCTTGCATAGAAAAATACATTTTCATCCCAAGAATTAAGCTTCAGAGTTTTACTTGCAGAAACTTGATTCAAACATTTAAAAAAAAAAAACCGATGCATTGATACATTTCTCTGCTAAAACGTATCCTGGTCCCAATATAAGGCTCAAGGACATACATTTGCATTAAATCAGCTTTATTTAGCTAAAAATCAAAACGGACTCTGTCCTCCTCTGTTTCCAGCTTGCTTCTAACTTGGGCACCACCTGGGGAGATCTGTGTTTGCCTGCCGAAAGTGACTCTTGAGTGGTGTGGGCTTCTTCATTAACATAAGTAAACCCTCTGAAATTCATTCCAGAGACCCACGACTCAGTCATTAAAACTAGTCCAGCTTTGCAATGGAGAAACACAAGCCTCCGTACATTTTTCACAGTGACTTAAAATACAGTGCAATCACACGCCATTTTATGTAATGTTAAATAACTTCAACAGCCATGACTGAAGTGGTATCACAGCACCTTAAATGTAATGTTGTGGATGTGATGCCTTAGAGAAGGATTATCACAGTGGAACAGGACAGAGATGGGTCTCCCTTTAAAGATGGTCCAAAAACTGCCAATGGTGTAAAATGCGGCCACGTGGAAGACCGGGCAGGGGGAGAGGTAATCCAACAACATCTGGAATGCCACAGGGTTCCCCCACCGCTGCAGTAAAGAATATTAGCAGCCCACGGCTTCTGCAAATCTTGACTGTGAATGCTCCTAATATCCCTTAACAGCTGCCTCCTATTAGCCAGGCAGTGAGTGCAACACCCGCTGTACGCTGTGGCGAACTTGCTCCATACATTTGCTTTGGCTAAGCAAAGAGAGCGCCCACAAGCCACACGGGGTGCCAATGGCGACAGCTGCGTCAGCTATAAGGAGGAAAGTGCCGTCGAAAGCCCTCCCTCCCAGCTTCAATCATCACTACCCCACCATAAGTGGCTCGTTGAAGCTCTCTTGCAAAAAGGGCGGGGGGAGAAGTGGGGGGGGAGGACTGAGCTATTCAGCTTTTCAAGCTGGCGTGGTCGGGGAGCATATGGTTTTCTAGAGCAAAGCATTAGCTGAACAAAGAGAATTTCGGCTTTGATATATTTAAACTTGAGTGCAAAGCAATGCTGAAACAAGCCCTCTCTCCATCGTCTCTCCCTTCCCCTCCCCCCTCACACATACAGTGCAAATCCTCTCCAGATTCTATTGCTGGCTTTTGTAAGGCGAATTTAATATTTATTTGTGCATTTGCATTTTTTAAAATCTAGCTTTTCGGTAGGGGTTGGGGAGAAAATGGAGCTTGTAGGCATTCTGATGAGAAAGGACCTAGTTCGTGTCCTTGTACCCACATGTGGACCCAAACACATCTATCCTAAGGAGATAGGTCACCACATTTCGGTCTCTTTAGGTTGGCATGAGAGACACGGCACTAGAACTCACACACATCCGTTGATGATGAAGGTTGGGAGATTCAGGATAGACGAGAGGAAGAATGTCTTGACACAGCACATAACAAAACTATGAAATTAGCTCACACAAGAGACAATGAGGGCCATCAACTTGGATGCCCTTGAAAGAGAACATCCATAGGCTGGATAGGATAGGCTATCAATGGCTACAAACCCTGACAGATGTCTTCCATCTCCACTATCGGAGGTAGTATGCTTCTGAAAAACAGTTGCTAGAAACCGCTGGAGGGGACAGTGCTGTTGAGCTCAGTTCCAGCATAGACAATATTGTGCTGTCCAGATGTTGTTAAACTATAACTCCTCTCATTCCTGACCATTGGCCATGCTGGTTGGTGCTGATGGGAGCTGGGGACCAACAGGATCTGGTGAGTACCAAGCTGGCTACCCCTGTTTTGGTGTTGGCACTGCAACCTTCCAACAGCTGGACCCCAGAGACTTCCTCCTCTGTTGTCTCCTGAGACAGATGCTGACTGAGTGTATGCAGTGCAAAGAAAACCTGAATGGGGAAATTGCTGCATTTTTCTCTGCTTTAACCAAAGAGCCTTTATCCTCTTTCCATTTAGCTTAGTGGTCCTTAAAAGTCTCCAGCAAACAGGCCCACAATGACACAAATTTGTACTTTTGGAAGGAATAATTTTTAGAGGGCAGAATGGGCAAGAGATTTGCAAAAAAACCAAGGGCTTGGGCGCTGGTGTGCTGGCTGCAGGGTGCTGAGGCTCCTTGGGCCCCTCAACCTTTTTTTCTGAGGGGGTCCCATTGTTGAGGCCAAATGCAGAGCTGTGTGTGGAGCCATGTCAAGACGTCCCATGACATCACGTGCAGGACATCAGGACGTCCCTCAATGTAATTGAAGGAGCGTCTCCACCCCCATCATCCAGCCCGGACACTGAGGTCCAGCGCCGAGGGCCTTCTGGCAGTTCCCTCGTTGTGAGATGTGAGGTTACAGGGAACCAGGCAGAGGGCCTTCTCGGTAGTGGCACCCGCCCTGTGGAACGCCCTCCCAGCAGATGTCAAGGCAATAAACAACTATTTTACTTTTAAAAGACAATTGAAGGCGGCCCTGTTTAGGGAAGTTTTTAATGTCTGACGCTGTATTTGTTAAGTTGTCGGTGAACATATCAGACGACACAGCAATTCTTCAAACACTTCTTCTTTATTCAGAGGCCAGAACAGAACTGAACTGAAGGATTCAGTCAGCCTGCTTATATAGAGCTCCAGTACAACGTAACTGTAACAATTTTCTAAAACTATCCAATCACTGAACGTCACTTTCAATCCCGTATTTGCATAACTATCTACAGTATCCCCCTGCTGGCCCAGGTGAGAACATCAGTACATAACAGTATTGTTTTTAATGTTCGGTTGGAAGCCGCCCAGAGTGGCTGGGGAAACCCAGCCAGATGGGCGGGGTATAAATAATAAATTATTAAATTATTATTATTGTTGTTGTTATTAGGAAGATGGCACCTCTGCTTGGGCGCCCTGGGCCTTCCCCTGACAACAACCCTGAAGTGGAGAACAGGCTATCGCAATGGCAGGAGGTCCCTCTCCAAAAAAGCACTCCTGAGAGCATGGGTGTTTCAACCCATAAGCCTGATTTCCCCTCTTGTAGATGTGAAATGTTGGTGAGGGCTGCAGATCAGTTGTGCGGAAGTCTTCGTCGCTCCTGGATGTCTAGTCATGCAGCTGTTCTTGAAATCTAGGAAGCCCTGGGGAGACCTAGGCATTCATAGCATGAGCTCGACTGCTGCGCTGAAGGCTTTCCCCCTGGACCAGGCTCTGTCTCCTGGCCTAGCCAATGAGTATGAGCCTGTCAGCTCACCCTCATTGCCATCCAGACTGTTCTCACCCCATGTGAGTGTGTGTGCATGCGCCACTTGCCGGCCCTATGTCATTAAAAAAATATGGAGAACAATGAAAGGTCTTGCTCCTGTCAGATTAAAGGCGTATGTATTGCACGCCGTGCCACTTGAGTGGGCCTGAGCAGCATTTGCGGCTCGCTGTTGTCAAGGATGGAGGATCGTGCTGTGCTGCGCTGAGCTCCTGACACTTGCAGGAGCCACCAGCAGCCCATGTGCTGGGTAGCTGTCATGTCTCATTAACATCAGATCCAGCCACCGCTGAGTCGACTCCAAAGCCAGCAGACCTTCACAAAAGGCAGGGAGCTTCCTTCTTAGGTTAGGGGGTGGGGGAGAAAAAAGCGCTTCCACAGTCCTTGGATATCACACTACGCAGTTGGGCCGATGAGCACTTACTGTTCCCAACCTTAACCCTACAGAAAGCCATCTCATTAGATTGCAATTTGATTTTGACCTGTTTTTAGGAGGTAGTTTAATTATTGTTTGATTTTTATACCAATGTTATATATCTGATGTTAGCCGCCCTAAGCCCGACTTCGGCCACAGATAGAAATAAAAGTTTGTTTGTTTGTTTATAATTGTAATGGTTCTAGGGGTTGCTCGTGCGTAAGTTGCCGCTACTCCTGGCTAGGTTGCCTGGTTGAACCCTTTCTGTCTGGACAGCCTCAAGTTCCGTGGCTGCCTCAGTCGCTGGCAGAATCCGTCAGTGGGCGTTTCTTGAACCTCTTCCAGCATAGAAGCTGTTTGACGCCCAGTCTTCTCCTACTCTGCCTGCGCGGAAGTCTTCTGCACAAAGAGGGTGTGGGCAGCGGAGGACCCGTGCCCTCTCCGCTGGTCTCCGGCGAGGAGTCCTGGAGCCACCTCTCCGATTCCCCCATCTGCCCCCCTTCTCCACTGGTGTTACGCTGATTTCCTTCCCCAGTGGATGGGCTGCCTCTCTCCCTACTGGGACCCTCTCCGCCATCCCTCTGGAGCCTTCTCTCCGCCTCCAGCTCCGATGGCAGTTCCCTGACAATAATAATAATAATAATAATTGTCCAGTAGCACCTTATAGACCAACAAAGTTTGTTCTGGTATGAGCTTTCGTGCGCATGCGCACTAATTCAGATAAACTGAAGCAGAAGTCACCAGACCCTTATATATAGTGGGAGGGTGGGGTATTTCTCAGAAGGGTAGTAGGAGATGGGTGATTCGCTCAATGGGTATGGGTATGGTCAACAGGTTTACCACTGAGCCAATCACTGAAACAGGCAGCCATTTAGCCAGTTGTTCTATATTATAATTCCGTAGTGGAGGTTCAGCATCCTCGTACAAAGATTGGAAGAATGAGACCCACATGCTAGGGGGAATTTGTGAGGTTAAGGGGGAAACAGCTTTCTGGGTGCCAGAAGTTACCAGTTTCCAGAATAGTGTCTGATCTTTTGCTTTTGCCGCACTAATTAATTCTAGCCAACATTTTCTGGTATAGGCATTCTTTTGGTGGCGTGTTAGGTCTTTAAAGACCTAGAAAAAGATGAATTTATATTATATGAGAAATAGTGGGAAACAGTTATCTCTGTGTCACTCTGCACATCAAAGAGTGCACTGCATCCTGCAAGCTAGAAACCTCAGAAGAGTCAGACTCCTCCAAAGAATAATTTAGTACTGGGGATGTGCAGTCATCTCCCTGACCAAAATGCTCGGGGAGATCTCGAAATGAAGAATGAAATCAAGGAAGCACCCAAAGGAAGGAAATGTTTCAGTTGTGGGCGACTTCAAGTAACCTCACAAAGCCTGGCTACTATAAATGATGGAGAGTTTGGGTCAAAGGGTATATAAGGCTTCAGTTGGAGGCAGATGCTTGGATAGGTAGCAGTAGCACTGTCACCCACATGTATGTCTCATGGCAATTTACTGACATCCTTAAGATGTAAAGAGGTCTGAGCTCTAACAAGCCTCTCTTGAGCTGCCATACCAATAATTTAGGAACTTTCACTCATTTCCGTGTGAATTAAGCCATTACAGTGGTACCTCTGGCTGCAAACGGGATCCGTTCCGGAGCCCCGTTCGCAACATGAGCAGAATGCAACCCACATCTGCGCATGCACGGGTCATGATTCGCCGCTTCTGCGGATGCGCGTGACGTCATTTTGAGCGTCTGCACATGCGCGAGCGGCGGAACCCAGAAGTAACCCTTTCCAGTACTTCCAGGTCGCCGCGGGACGCAACCTGAAAAGATTTAACCTGAAGCAAACATAACAAGAGTTATGACTGTATACTTAATGTTAAGTTGTGGGTGAACATATCAGACGACACAGCGATTCTTCAAACAGCTCTTGTTTATTCACAGGCCAGGCTAGAACTGAACTGAAGGGTTCAGCCAGCCTGCTTATACAGAGCTCCACTACAACGCAACTGTAACACTTTCTGTAACTATCCAATCACTGAACGTCACTTTCAATCCCTTATCTGCATATGTGGACCTGAGTGAAAACTATCCACAGTATCCCCCTGCTGGCCCAGGGTAAGAACTTCAGTGCATAACACTTAACACTGAATACCAGCTGCTGCAAGCCGCAGGAGGGGACAGTACTCTTCTGCTTGTGTCCTGCTTATGGGTTTCCCATAGGCATCTGGTCGGCCTCTGTGGGAACAGAATCTGGACTAGACGGGCCAGTGGCCTGATCCAGCAAGCTCTGATGTTCTCAAATTCTCTACCACCAGTGAGCCAGGGACCCTCCCAACAACATTTCAGAACAGCCATTGGGAAATGCGCCAGAGTTCCCATCTTAGAGTTGTTTCAGGCTTCTCAAGAGGTAAAAGCTCCGCTTTCCATGATCACGTGGTCTCTTCTGTTTGAACTGCCAAGTGCCTAGCATGGCAGTTTTCATTCCTAAGGTTCTCAGGGACTGATTGCAGCAATCCTTCTGTTTAAATTACCTGAAATTTTCGCAGTACGCTGGAGAGCATACTGGGGAGGTGAGGCAGAAACCCAAACGCTGTCACATTTTTGCAAGAGCATGCGATGGATCCCTTGGGCAGAGTGCACGTGCCACCTCTGGAAGATAAGATTCAAAGAAGCGGCGCTGCGCCGCCTTTATGCTCAAGCTGTACAAATCTGCCCAGCTCCGATAATGCAGGATGTATCTTTGGAGTGGGGAGGGGGGCTAACATATAGACTTTTTAAAGCATCCTGCATGATTTACCCAAAGGAAAGAGATATGGGATTCAGGGGCTGTTTCAAGGAAATGCTTTTGATACAGCTGTGAAACGCAAGCAGGAATAAGTGAGGTGGCAGCACATGAAAGTCCTCTATCATGTCTGAGTGGGGAGATGGGGTGATGAAAAGCAACAGGTTTGGTTTATGGCACATCCTTCATCTCTAACATGAGAAGGGATGAAGTTTTCAAATGTCCCTGAAAGTCACTGTCAGGGGGGTGGAGGTGGGGAAAAAGGAAAGGCGGTCCAGGCTAATGAATAAATATTTGTTCCAGGACCAAACTGTTTCAAAATAATTGCCAAGTCAAGTCTTAAGAGCTGCTGTCAGTCAGTGCAGACAATATTGCACCAGTTCTGCAATCTATTAAGCTCATCTTGAATCCTGATTCTGTCTTCTGTGGCTGTTATGTGCTGAGCTGAATAGGATTCAGAATGCAGCAGTCTGACTGGTCCTAGAACAATAGGATTCAGAAGGCAGCAGTCTGATTGGTCCTAGAACAATAGGGTCCAGAATGCAGCAGTCTGATTGGTCTACAGGAGCCACCCATTCCAGCTCCAGATGGAAATGAATCCACAACCAGACTGGCCTACAGGTGAATCCCGGAATTAGCCAATCACGTGGGGCCCATTGTGTAAATAATGTATATAAAGCAGACATTCTGGGGGAACTTCCACTTTCCTCCTCACCACTATGAGCTGAATAAAGAGCATGAAATCCACTCTCGACTCCCGAGTATATTTCAGTGGCATTAGCTACCCCTCCTCGTTTGGTGTCATCTGCAGATTGCATGAGCATCTCCTCAATTTCTTCATCCAAGTCATTCATAAAGACGTTGAGTAACAACAGACCCAGGAAAGAACGCACTTGTCATGTTGTTCCAGGGTGATGAGGACCCATCTCTGGGTCTGGTCAGTCAACCAGCTACAAATCCACCTAACAGTTACCTCATCCAGCTTGCATTTTACCAGCTTCTCCGTAAGAAGAACATGGGGCACTTTGTCAAAAGCTTGCTGAAATCAAGATAACACTCTGTCCACGGCGTTCCCGTGATGACTGAGATAACACTTGCCAATCTCTTCGGGCCCTCAGGAAAAGACAATTGCACTTGTGTATTCAGACTTCTAAACTGTAACCTAGAAAGAAAATGCACCAAACAAGGGGAAAGGGTTATATCAGACGGGAGTTTTGCACCAGTGTGGTAGATATGCAGGGTTTGGTAGCAAATTGAACAAAAGACCAGCAAGATCCTGAACTAACAACACAACAGGAAAACAATTATCCCAAGATCAACAAAGGCAGAAGGTTCCAGCATGTCCAAACACCACCTGCTGGTTAAAAAGCATCCCTTGGATTCGTCTGAAGGATTTTGGCATGCTTTGGATAACCAAGGCAGCTAGTATGTTGACCTTAGCTGCTTGGGAGCCAGTTAAAGATGAAGAGTCTATCTGCTTTGCAGTTCCAAGACCAAGCAAGCAAAGAAAACAGGCCCCAAATAGTCAAAGATAGCAATCCAAGGCACAAGAAACTGGTGTAAATCAAGTGAGTTAAGCCGGTGTAAAGTTATGTACACCAGATCCAATCGGCAACAGGGGAGCTGTTGCTCTGCCTACATCTGGCAGAAGGGGAAAAAGCCTTCAAAATAGTGTTCTGTGCCAGGTTGCTCAGTCATGTGACTGAGATGAATGAGGTTAGGATCCAGCCTAACAGTCCCTTACCTTTCTCGCCCCGATCTCGCCACAGTGATCCATGTGATGGTCACCTCCAGCCTTGACTACTGTAATTTGCTCTACGTGGCTGCCTTTGAAACTGTCCCAGAAACTCCAGCGGGTGCAGAATGCTGCAGCGAGGCTTCTCATGGGGTCCCTGCCATGGGAGCATATTCACCCAGTGCTTTACCAGTTGCACTGGCTCCCGGTGGAGTATCAGGTCAGGTTTAAGGTGCTGGTTTTGACCTTTAAAGCCCTTTGTGGCTTAGGTCTCTCATATTTACGGGACCTCTTCTCCTGGTATACCACGCAGAGGACCTTAAGGTCCATGAATAATCATAGTTTAGAGGTCCCAGGCCCTAATGAAGTCAGAATATCCTCCACCAGGGCCAGGGCCTTCTCAGTGATGGCTCCAACCTGGTGGAATGCTCTGTCCCATGAGACCAGGGCCTTGCAGGCTTTAACTTCCTTCCACAGGGCCTGTAAGACAGAGCTATTCCGCCTGGCTTTCCATTTGAACTTAGCCTGATCTTTTATTTCCCTTCCTTCCCTCCCCCTCCCCTTTTTATGAAGATTACCCGCTCTGGGATCCCACAGCTAATTCTCCCCTGGTCTCCTCGCTGGCCCAAATAGGCCTAATTTAGCCAGCTAGCCCTGGTGATCATCTAATGTTTATTGGATGGATTTCCCCCCTAAATTGGTTTTTGAATTCTGAATTTATTGTTATTCACGTTTTATACTGTATTTTATGCATCAATTAAGTGTTTTAAATTTTTGTTAGCAGCCCTGAGCTCGGTTTTCTGAACCAGAAAGGGAGGGGTATAAATAAAAATTTATTATTATTTAATATTATGGGGAACTGACACCAGCCTTGGCTCAGCCAGCTCACCCCTGGCTGAGCAAGCTTCAGCTGAGCCAAAGATGGGAACTTATTGCCCGCTGAGCAGAGGATCCAGTTTATCCCAGTTGATCTTGTCATGGGATTTGATATTTGTTCAACAGTGGAACGGACTCCCTCGGAAGGTGGTGGACTCTCCTTCCTTGGAGGTTTTTAAGCAAAGGTTGGATGGCCACCTGTCATGGATGCTTTAGTTGAGTTTCCTGCATTTCAGGGGGTTGGACTAAGTGGCCCTTGGGGTCCCTCCTTGTTGGTGCCTAGGAGTTGGATCTTGCTGGGCTTTTGCACCAACTTGGAAAACGCCAGGCAGCTCCGTTTTCCCCAAAAGTGACCCTCAGGATGATTCATCACTCTCCTTTCCGACGCGCTTTTGCAACATATATCCAAAGACATATGCACACAACAGGGACGTGGGTGGCCCTGTGGGTTAAACCACAGAGCCTAGGACTTGCCAATCAGAAGGTCGGCAATTCGAATCCCTGTGACGGGGTGAGCTCCCATTGCTCCTGCCAACCTAGCAATTCGAAAGCACATCAAAGTGCAAGTAGATAAATAGGTACTGCTCCAGCGGGAAGGTAAACGGTGTTTCCGTGCGCTGCTCTGGTTTGCCAGAAGCGGCTTAGTCATGCTGGCCACATGACCCGGAAGCTGTACACCGGCTCCCTCGGCCAATAAAGCGAGATGAGCGCCGCAACCCCAGAGTCGGCCACGACTGGACCTAATGTAGGTCTGCCAGGGGAACAGGGGTCTCCTAAGAAGTCTCAGCACCCTTAGCAAACTAAAGTTACCAGGATTATTAAAGTGTGGGGAGACTGGTAATGGAGGATCATGGTGCTTTCAATGTATAGTGTGGCCCCATACACCTGTCATGCTCGGATTTATATAAGTCACAGTATTTTGTAAAACTAGAGGAGGGAGGGAGGATGTGAGGGATCTGAAAAGGGAAGGCAGCTGTGAGCAAAAGCGCCATGGGCTGGCTGCGGGGGTGTAGAACAAAAGGAGAGATCCATCAAGCCCTCTCTTTTGTAGCGGCTTCACTTAATTACTTTAAAACTCTGCCAAGGAGGTCATCTCCAGCACACCTCCTGATGACAGTCAGGGAATAATTCTTTTCTCACCTTCTGGTTTCAAATCACTCCCCAGAACAGCAGCAGTTCCAATGAAGCCACTCTGTCAGGGAAGCTTGCAAATTTGAACTCTTTTCTCTCCAGAATTGTTCTGCCTTAGGTCTCCAAGGAAACGGGGTGTCTATGTATAGTGAGATTATATTGTTTTTCTCTGCTCTTAACTTCTCTTCCGCCTCCCTCCTTGTAGCTCCGTGGTGCTTTCCTTCACCTTGTGAAAGCTGGGTCAGAGATCTTGAAAGCCCTCAAGAGCTATGGATGGGGGTACTGGGCTGAGGGGGTCTGGGTTCAAACCCAGGTTCAAACTTAAAGCTGACAGGTCATCTTCAGCCTGTCTCTCTCAGCCTAATTCAGAGCTTCACACATCTAAAGCATTATGGCACCATTTTAAGTAGTCAGGACTTCCCCCAAAGAATTCTGGGAGTTGTAGTTTGTTAAGGGTGCTTTGAGTTGTTAAAGGTAAAGGTAAAGGGACCCCTGACCATTAGGTCCAGTTGTGGCCGACTCTGGGGTTGCGGCGCTCATCTCGCTTTATTGGCCGAGGGAGCCGGCGTACAGCTTCTGGGTCATGTGGCCAGCAGAACTAAGCTGCTTCTGGCAAACCAGAGTAGCTCACGGAAATGCCGTTTACCTTCCTGCTGGAGAAGTACCTATTTATCTACTTGCACTTTGATGTGCTTTCGAACTGCTAGATTGGCAGGAGCAGGGACAGAGCAACGGGAGCTCAGCCCATCATGGGGATTCGAGCTGCTGACCTTCTGATCAGCAAGTCCTAGGCTCTGTGGTTTAACCCACAGAGCCACCCGTGTCCCTTCTGTGAGTTGTTAGGAGACCCCTATTCTCACAGAGCTACAATTCTCAGAGTGGCTCAAGAATCAACCCCCCTTCATTGTATGTTGATTGCATCAATGGTGTTTCCGAAAAAATTTAGACATCACCTGGGAAGACAGGCGAACTAATGCCAATGTACTGGAAGAAGCTAAGATCATGAGTGTCGAAGCAATGATTCTTCAACATCAACTTCGTTAGCCTGGTCATGTTGTGTGGATGCCTGGTTATCATCTTCCAAAGCAACTACTCTATTCCGAACTTTAAAATGGGAAGCGTAATGCTGGTGGTTAACAAAAGAGGTTCAAAGACTGTCTCAAGGCAAATCTAAAAAAATGTAGTATAAACACCAACAATTGGGAAACACTTGCCTGCAAGCACTCCAATTGGAGAACGGCCTTTACCAAAGGTGTCATGAGCTTTGAAGACACTCAAACTCAGGATGAAAGGGAAGAAGAGTTTGGATTTGGATTTGATATCCCGCTTTATCACTACCCTTCAGGAGTCTCAAAGCGGCTAACATTCTCCTTTCCCTTCCTCCCCCACAACAAAAACACTCTGTGAGGTGAGTGGGGCTGAGAGACTTCAAAGGAGTGTGACTAGCCCAAGGTCACCCAGCAGCTCCATGTGGAGGAGCGGAGACGCGAACCCGGTTCCCCAGATTATGAGACTACCGCTCTTAACCACTACACCACACTGGAAGAAACATGCTAAGAGGAAGGAACGCTTGGCAAACCCTTATCATGATCAAGTTCCTGTGGAAGGACGTGTGGATCCAGAATTGGCCTCCACAGTCACTTACAGACTCACTGCTAAAACTGTGTTTATGGAAGACAATCTTACTCGGCTACAAATGGTGGTGGTGGTGGAGGAGGAGAAGGAGGAGGAGAGCTTTAAATGCATGGAGTGAATGTAACCTTACCACAGTGAGTTGAGGAAGGAAAGAAAGAGTAATTTTCAGTCGCTGGCTTCATTTCATCACAGGCAACCTGCCAGGGTGGGTGGAACAAGAGGGAAAAGTGGGTGTGTCCCAAGGCAACAAGGGGGCAGAACAACAGATGCAACTCTTACCATTCTACAGTAGGCTGCACTCCAGCCGCACACAAAGCTGTGGTATTTTCTGCTTTGAACACACTTTCGTGTGTTCCAGCTCAGACACACCTGCTTCAACTAATGAAGCCCTCTATTATGTTTAATGTATGTAGAGTTTGGTGTCAGCATTGCTTGTGTTGTTCACTTGTGTTCCTTTGGTGCTGAGAGAGGTTGGGGTTGGCCTAGGGTGTGATTGTTTGCTTGTGATTGGCTGTGGTGATCTTTGTTTTCATGTGTGAGTGAGGTGGGTGGGTGTTTTGGATCAGGTTAGCCATATTGATTTGTATGCTGTTGGTGGATTATTGTCATTTTCCTGTTGGGCTGTGTATGTGATAAAGGGGAGCCATACCGGGGTGAAGGCGTCTTCTTCTGTTTGTCCCGTGTCAGTTTCAGTTTATTAGTTAATTTTTCTAGTAGGGCTGTTTCCCATACTATTTGGTACCATTGGTCCATACTTACTCCTGACAGGTCTCTCCAGTGTCTGGCTATGATGCTTCTGGCTGCTGAGAGTAGATGGGTTATGAGTTCAAAAAAACGAGGCATTACACTTACTTCTGTAAAACAAGAAAATCCTTAATAAAATATCAAGATGGGGGGGGGGGGATTCCTTTGAGACAATAGCATTGCTGCTGTAGCAGTTCCCCAAGACCTGACCAAAACAAAAAACAAAAACTAATGAAGCCCTCGATTAGTTGCATCAGGCGCACTTGAGGCAACACCAGTTGTATTTATGCCATTGTGAGGGATTCCGTTCAGGGGGCTGAATAATAATGAGACTGGAGAAGCCAGTATAAGTTGCATTTTCAGCTGAATTTGGGGAAACAACTTGAAGCGTCCATTTTGTTGAGCTATTTCAATTGCTTTCGTTTGATTTGCTCATTGCAAACAGCTGAAAGCCTGTAAATTTTGATAATAATCCTGATTTGCAATGGAGGTAGAATAATCTTGATTGCAACTGTAAGTTTGCTCCCCCCCCCCCCCATAATCTTTATTGCTTTCCAAAAGAAAATTAATGAATTTAGCATCACAAATTTAATACAAATTTAAAAATGACTTCCCATCCCACCGTCTTAATGTTTCTTTCCTCACTTTTGTCAGCTGCTGAATATTGCATACATTTCAAAAACTTAAAATATTTCAACATTTTATTAAGTTTCTTCCTCTTCGTTGCTCATTTTTGGTTCCTGCTAGACTACGATACGATACTATACCTTTATTGTCATTGTCCCATACAGAACACTGAAATTGAAAAATCTACATAAGACATTTAAACATATAATATAACATATTCCCTATTGTCCAGAAAAGTTACTCTTTGCTTTGTCAGTCCACTCCCCTAGGTTTGATCCGGGTAACACTGCCGGCCTCAACATTGTTGTGAGTGTCCTCTAGCGCAGTGATTAATGTTCCCTGTAATCACTTGGCTCACAAAATAATGGGCTCAGGTTTTACAGAGGGAAGCTGCTACCCTTTGAAAGTGATGAAGTGGAACTTTTCAATATCGGTTAGTTCTGAAGAACAGAAGATGGGATGTATGTGAGAGAGGGAGAACCAATGGACCACAGGACAGGAAGTCTGGAAATGATTGAAACTAGGAGGGATTTACGGTGCCCTGAGCAGAGGCAATCTCCAAGCCAAGGATAAGACTTTTACTAGCGACGCAAGGTCTTTCTTTCCCAACCTTGTTTTCTGGAGGGCAGCCCAAGATGTCCGAATTGCACCATGACTCTCCATTAAAGGACCAAATGCCTTCTCTCCCTTTCAGAACTTGGATGTATAATTTATAAGCGGCTCATTGACGGAGGCAGGGAGGCTAATGCGAAAATCAGCTAAATGTATTCAGAATACAGGCTGGAGCCTTTCAAAGACCAGCACAGTCTGGCTTGGAGGCCAAGATGAGCTTTTAAGATTGTTTTGAGCTGATGCAAAGATGCGGCTAATAGAATATGAGGCAGACAGGCACATGTAATGTGCTGCTGAGTCAGACCGATGGTTCATCTGCCCCAAGAGAGTCTAGGCCAGAAGTTCCCTAAATTTTTGAAAGGTGAGGCACACTCTCTCCCCAACCTGTGAAGGTGAGTAGAGCAACACATGTGTAAAAAGTGTGTTCACAGGGCCAAATTGTTCCAGGGCATGCCTGGAAGAAGCGGACCATTTGGATCCCTTCCAGTCGGGATTCAGGCCTCATCATAGGACTGAAACTGCCTTGATTGCACTGGTCAATGATCTCCGGCGAGCTAGGGACAAAGGTGAGAGCTGTTTCCTAGTTCTGCTGGATCTCTCAGTGGCTTTTGACACCATTGACCATAATATCCTTCTGGACCGTTAGAGGGGCTGGGAGCTGGGGGCACTGTTATACAGTGGTTCCGCTCCTTCCTCCTGGGCCATGTTCAGAAAGTGGTGGGGGGGATGAGTGTTCAGACCCCTGGGCTCTCACTTGTGGGGTGCCTCAAGGTTCTGTCCTCTCCCCCATGCTTTTCAACATCTACATGCAACCACTGGGAGAGATCATCAGGGGGGTTGGGCTGGGTGTTCATCAGCATGTGGATGACACCCAGCTCTACGTCTCTTTCAAATCAGAACCAGTGAAGGTGATGAAGGTCCTGAACCAGTGAAGGTGATGAAAGTCCTGTGTGAGTGTCTGGAGGCAGTTGGAGGATGGATGGCGGCTAACAGATTGAGGTTGAATCCTGACAAGACAGAAGTACTGTTTCTGGGGGAAAGGAGGCGGGTGGGTGTGGAGGACTCCCTGGTCCTGAATGGGGTAACTGTGCCCCTGAAGGACTAGATGCGCAGCCTGGGAGTCATTCTGGACTCACAGCTGTCCATGGAGGCGCAGGTCAATTCTGTGTCCAGGGCAACTGTTTATCAGCTCCATCTGGTACCCAGGCTGAGACCCTAACTGCCCGCGGACTGTCTCGCCAGAGTGGTGCATGCTCTAGTTATCTCTCGCTTGGACTACTGCAATGCGCTCTATGTGGGGCTACCTTTGAAGGTGACCTGGAAACTACAACTAATCCAAAATGTGGCAGATAGTTTGGTGACTGGGAGTGGCTGCCGAGACCATATAACACCGGTCTTGAAAGATCTACACTGGCTCCCAGTGTTGGTGCTGACCTTTAAAGCCCATCTGGTGGGAGGGCATTCCACAGGGCGGGTGCAACTACCGAGAAGGCCCTCTGCCTGGTTCCCTGTAACTTGGCTTCTCGTAGCAAGGGAACTGCCAGAAGGCCCTTGGCGCTGGGCAGTGTCCGGGCAGAACGATGGAGGTGGAGACGCTCCTTCAGGTATACTGGGCCGAGGCCATTTAGGGCTTTAAAGGTCAGCACCAACCTTCCAAGGTAAGTCATTATAGTTAGTGCAGCCCTCAAGATTGCCTGCACTGCCACTGCTTTGCCACAGCAGCAACAAATACTATACAGGGCTTAAGATCATCCAACTCTTAAACTTTTAAGTTTAACAGTGTATTACTGTGATTCTTTATTATGATTATTTGTTTGTTTATTTGCTTGTTTCCCACCCTGTCTCAAGGCTGCTTACAGATAAAAATGGCAGTCTGCAGACGTAACTTGCCACTGCAAAGTGGCATCAGTCCAGGAAATCTCTGAAGTTGCCTTTCCCAGAACGCCTCACTCTAACGAAGGATCCTTCCTTGGACCAAGGCCTTCTGACACAGGATTCTGCTGGAGAGCCCTCCAGGAATGTCGCCAAGCTCTTTGCCACAGTGGCAAAATGGTTTCAATGCTCCTAGATTGCCAAATGTTGGCGGATATTACAACAGACAAGGTTTTCTCAACAGGAACGATGGTTCTCGGAAGCTTGGCTTTTTTAATGCAGATTTCCTTTTTTTTAATGGATAAACTGTTCTCAGAACAAAAACGAACTCTGCTTCTACAAAGAGTAAAGAAAAGGGAGAAGAAAGAGCAGGAAAGCCCAGTGGCTTTCTTTTTTCCTACCGCTCAATGAGAGTAACATAAAATGATGTCCCTTTAGACCTCTTCCTGTCTCATCCCCAAACTATTCCTCTGCAAGAAACAGCACATGGTTTCCACAGGGGGTGTTCAAGCGAAGGCACACACATCTGTTGTCCTTCCCATAGATCTTTGGATGGCTGAGAGCTTGTTCTTCCCTGTTGGGAATCTGTGTACGTGCAGCTACTCACACAGAGTCAATTAAGGTTTGGCAGACAGCCAGAAGGCAATCTGAAGGAGTAAGTCTGCCTGGTGATAACAGAGACATGGAGACAGCTCCCTGATTGGTCAAGCTCTCTCAAGGGAGTGATAATTAATGGCCTACTAACTGGAATGTGTTAGTTCGTGAGTTCAGTATTTCAGTGTTCAGGAGTTCAGAGTTCTGTGTGTCAGTGTAGGAGTTGTGAGTCGTGTCAGAGAGAGCTAACTAAAGATCCGTGTTCTCTTCCTGTAAATAGTCCACTGTATATAATAAACACCTAACTACAAGTTCCTGGTTCCTGCTTCGTCTATCCTGTCTGCAGCCAAGTCGCCAATTGCTTCCGTGGTTTCTGCTTTTACTCTGCTAGGTCTGGCTAAGGTCCTGCAACTAGTCAGAAAGTTGCGAAACACCAAATAGGTATTGCCAATATCTGTCGTCCTTCCCATAGATCTTTGGATGGCTGAGTGCTTGTTCTTCCCTGATTTACATTTTAAGAGCCAAGCCAGAATGAATGAAATAAATAAATAAATACCAGTTTTGTGTGAGTGTGTTGTTACAATGACATTGGTAGCGTTGAATTATTTTGTTGTCTGTTATCTATCATGGAAAAAATCTGCAAAGCTGATAAAGGCTGTCTTATCATTAAAAGGGTAATGGAAACTCCAATGATAACAAAGTGTGTATCGATGAGCAATGTAGCTAAAATGTCATGTGCCAAAATATCCCTGCTGTGGCTCAAAAACAGGCCAAAAATGTTAGAGGAAAAATATTATTTAAATATTAAGAGTATAATCTGCTTCCCCCCTACCCTCCTAGGTTCTGACAAGTCCTTAATCCAGATCAAAGAGAATAAATTGCTCCATGCTCTTTGGTGGCTTGGAAAGGAAGGAGAACAGGTGAGCAGACACGATCTTTGAATAACATTCTATTATGCTTTTCTTCTGATGACAACACTGTGCTTTGCTTTTTTAAAAATATGCCTGGACCTCCAGAGAGTTTGCATGCAAATAAATAAATCAGCTGGAGAAAATGTACGGTGTGAGCCATCCTCGTGAGCACACAGCTACATGCCTAGGAGGGGATCTCCACCAAGGTTAAGGAAGCCACTATCCCATCCTTTGCTGCCCTGTCCCTGTCAGCTGCCAGCCTTTGATCCACATCACCTCTCATATGTGGTTACAACCTCCTAGGTCATATGTGCCTCACACTCCAAGCCAAGCTTTCCCCAACCTGGTGTTAAGGAATGCAGCTAAATGGGTTAATTCTCCATGAGTCAGCAGAGATTATTCATTCCCCACAATGCACCTGTGGGGACTCTGTGTTACTGGGCAGATTTGGCAACTAAATGCGTATAAAAGGTCTCCGGTTGCAGCATATTGTGTGGGTTGCGGTAGGAGATTGTTGAAGGCTATCTGTCGGAACCGTGGATTTGAGTGCAGACTTTTTGAAGCAATCGTCTGAGGAAGAAGTTGGGAAATTGCCAGACTTCAGAACTCAGAGAAGTTTACCACTTGCAGGATATTGCAAGCAACTGAACTTAGGATTTGGCTGTGGGCTTGAACACAGAAAAGACTTTGAAGCAAAGAGCCCTCTCTGGGCTCAGAGAGAGAGGAATACTTGTCACATCTGTAAACAGTGTGTGTGTGTATGTATAGAGGTGTATGTTGGTGTTGGCCTACTTAAGACACCTCTGGTAAACAGCTGTTTTCTGTGGTGAGCTTAACTGTTTGACTGAGCTTCCACAGTGGATTCACCCAACACCCCGGCACCTGGGGATCTCCAGATTTTTTAGGCCAATGATTCCCAAACATTTTTGGACCAAGCCCCCTTATTTCCCAGTGCCCCCTACCCTACCCTACTCTACAAAAAGCATTATTCAGAGGAAGATAATAATACAATAAAATTCAACCAGCAACAATTAATTGCACAATTATTCAAAATCCAATTAAAACTATTTAGTTCAATTAGTTCAACATAAGTGATGAGCCTGATACAGTGATACAGGCTTTTCAAAGTCTGAAAAAGTCATTTAGCAAGCATCGGATACCACATTTAGTAACTACTTCACTGTTCAGTAAATTGATGTGATGGATGGGCTTGGTGAAGTGATTCCAGTTTCCCAATGTCTGGTTTAGAGTTGCTTAGTGGGAGTCTTAAATCAGAAGAAGAAGAAGAAGAGTTTGGATTTGATATCCCGCCTTTCACTCCCTTTAAGGAGTCTCAAAGCGGCTAACATTCTCCTTTCCCTTCCTCCCCCACAACAAACACTCTGTGAGGTGAGTGGGGCTGAGAGACTTCAAAGAAGTGTAACTGGCCCAAGGTCACCAAGCAGTTGCGTGTGGAGGAGCGGAGACTCGAACCTGGTTCCCCAGATTACGAGACTACCGCTCTTAACCACTACACCACACTGGCTCCCGCTTCCAGCACCCCTCTGCTGCCCGCTCGCCTCTTAGCACCCCCTAAGAAATTCCACCGCCTCTCAGGGGGTAGTACCAGCCACTTTTGACAACCACTGTTTTAGACTATGATTCATATCATGGAGCTGATGGGAGTTGTAGTCTTAAATATCTGGAAGGCACCAGGTTGGGTTTTACATGCAGAAGGTCCCAGGTTCAGTCCCTGAGATCTCCAAATAGAGTTGGAAGAGATCAGCGCCTTAAACCCTGGAGAGCTGCTGCTGGTCAGTATGGACAATACTCAACTTTGCAATAATCCCCATGTCTGACTGCAACCCCATCATCATCATCATCATCATCATCATCATCATCATTATTGAGGCCCTGGCTCTGGTTGAGGCTAATCTGACTTCCTTAGGGCCCAGGACCACTAGGGTTACATTTATATCCCATATTTGCCCTGAGGAGCTCAAAGTGCCCTACATATTTCTCCCCTCCCCCTTTTACCCTCACAACAACCCTGTGAAGCAGATTAGGCTGAGAGATGGTGACTGTCCCAAGGCTGAACGGAGATTTGAACCCTGGCCTCCTGGGTCCCAGTCACTACAATTACTACAACACACTGGCTCTATTTATAAAAAGAGTAAAACCAACCAGGAGCGCTAAATCTCTCATGTGATGAGGGGGAGAGAGAATAATTGGTTTAGATCGGTCACATTCACCACCCTCCAGAAGTTGGAGGGACAATGTCCTCAGCACGGGGTCTTTTCTACTTGGGGAATCTCTGCATGCTATCCTCCACACAAATACCTCTCCTTCACAGCTTTGCTTCATCACCTAAAAATGATAATATTAGGCCCATTCTGTAGCCCAAAAGAACATGCGTTTGTCCTGGTAAGATGAAGACGAGTCACTTTCTAATATACTTCATCATACGTATTTATGATGAAGCCTGTCAGCTTAGAGATTACAAAGCTTGGTCAATTTATTACAGCTAACATGTGTTTGCTGCAGCTTGGTGGTGTCTTGATAGGTAATCAGATCTGGAATTATGAGATCTATTGATCTGGGATGCCAGCGTAAATCTAGCTTAGTATCTTGGCATGGGCAGGTTTTATTGGCATGTAGGTAATAGAAAATAGTATAACATTTAAATGGGGAAAGGTATCTTGGGTCTGGACCAATGACACAACCATGATTTTGGAAACGGGAACAATCAGGGTTCTTCTTTACCATCAGTGGTAGGGGCGGGAGAGAATTGTCTCCAGGGGGACAGAGAGTCCTCCCTGAAACTGCGAGGACTGGGGAAAGTTTACAGATTATCTGAAAAGCATATGCAACGAACAGACAATGCTAGTGGGATTTAAAGAGGCTTTGTGAAAGTTAAAGATGTATTGTAAAATAGAAATAGAACTGAAAGGATAATAGTAAATGGCAATATTAAATGTAGAGAATGTGTAAAAATAGAAAATATGGATGATTGGTGGAGAAGCTGGTGGAAGTCCAAAAAGTTGAAATTTGTGAATAATGTTTGAGATGGCGAATTTGTAAAAGGAAAAATTTAATAAAAATTATTATAAAAAAAAGAAAGAAACTGCCTTGCATTGCTACAGAAGCTCCTCACCAGGTAGATCAAGACCATAAGGGGAGGGCAACATAAGGGTCAGACTGAGTCCAAACCCAAGGCCAGGCAGAACAGCTGTGTCTTGCAGGCCCTGTGGAAAGATGTCAAGTCCCGCAGGGCCCTAGTCTCTTGTGACAGAGCATTCCACCAAGTCGGGCCAGTACTGAAAAGGCCCTGGCCCTAGTTGAGACCAATCTAACCACCTTGCGACTTGGGACCTCCAAAATGTTGACATTTGTGGACCTTAAGGTCCTCCGTGGGGCACACCAGAAGAGGCGGTCCTGTAGGTATGTGGGTCCTAGAAGAAGAAGAAGAAGAAGAAGAAGAGTTTGGATTTGATACCGCGCCTTTCACTCCCCTTCAGGAGTCTCAAAGCGGCTAACATTCTCCTTTCCCTTCCTCCTCCACAACAAACACTCTGTGAGGTGAGTGGGGCTGAGAGACTTCAAAGAAGTGTGACTGGCCCAAGGTCACCCAGCAGCTGCATGTGGAGGAGCGGAGACTCGAACCTGATTCCCCAGATTATGAGACTACCACTCTTAACCACTACACCACACTGGCTCACCACACTAGGCCGCATAGGGCTTTAAAGGTCAAAACCAGCACCTTAAACCTGACCCTATATTCCACTGGGAGCCAGTGCAGTTGGTAAAGCACTGGATAAATATGCTCCCATGGCAGGGACCCCCGTGAGGAGCCTCGCTGCGGCATTCTGCACCCCCTGGAGTTTCTGGGTCAGCTTCAAGGGCAGCCCCGCCTAGAGTGAGTTACAATAATCAAGCCTGGAGGTGATCATTGCATGGATCACTGAGGTCAGATCAGGGTGAGAAACGGACCAACTGCTTAATACGGCGGAGATGGAAGAATGCCACCTTTGTGGCCATGGGTAGCCTTGCCCTCCATGAATTTGCCTAATCCTCTTTTAAAGCCATCCTAGCTGGTGGAGATCACTGCCTCCTGTAGGAGTGAGTCCCATAGTTTAGTTATCTTTTGTTGGCATCCGTCTGTCTCGAGAGACATTGGAACATGCCTCCAGAGACGAAGCCAAACTGCTGGAGAATCACAGCGCCTGCCGTGGCTGCAGAGACTGGTAACTCGTAACTGCCGCCTTCCACATTGTTTTTGTTGCATTAGCAGTACTGGAGGGACCTGCCTGGGCAGTGTGTTTGGAGGTCCTGGGCTGACCAGACAACAAGACCTCCTTCTCAGCCTCGCTGATGTGGTCCAAACGAAAGCAGAGCAACATGTTTGCCACCAGCTCAGTTGCAGGAGTTGCTGGAAGGAGGCATACCTACGGGACCACCTCTCCTGGTATGTCCCACAGAGGAACTTACAATCTTCAAACAAAAACATCTTGGAGGTCTTGGGCCACAGAGAGGTTAGGCTGGCCTCAACCAGAGCCAGGGTTTTTTTTGGCTGTGGCTCTGATCTGGTGGAACGCTCTGTCACAAGAGACTAGGGCCCTGCGGGACTTGACATCTTTCTGCAGGGCCTGCAAGACAGAGCTGTTCCACCAGGCCTTTGACCAGGGCACAGCCTGACTCCCTCCTTTGGCAATCTTCACAGAACTCTAGCCCAATGGTTGTCATCAATTTGATTTGAATTAATTTTATAATTAAATGATTTTAGAATGTTGTACTATTTTATTGTTGTTAGCCGCCCTGAGCCCGGCTTCGGCTGGGGAGGGCGGGATATAAATATATTATTATTATTATTATTATTATTATTATTATTATTATTATTATTATTATTACAAGGCACCACCCAACTGTCTCAGGGACTCTGCTCTGGATTTGTGGAGGATTTAGTCCTTAGCCTATTCTTCTCCTGAAGATGCACTCTGTGAAAAAGCATTTTCTTTTAACTGTCCCAAAACTTCACTGGATGTGCATAAGTTCTAATGCTATCGGAAGAGGAGAAGAAAAACGCTTCTCAGAATTAGTTGCCTCTGCCTGTCGCTGGTTTAGGCTCCACTTACTGTCTGGACTCCCTGAATGCTTCCCTGCCAATCTCAGTGGGCACCAGGCACCATCGAGGCTTTGCCGCATCAATACATATCCAAATAAATAAAGCAAGCAATTTCATTGCAGATCTCCCTCTCTCCCTCATTGTTTGTTCACTTCCCTCTTGCAAGAAAAAAATATATTCAAATCAGTCAAGCTCACAGAAACTTAGAGATTAATGAGGCTCTGATGAGTACCCATGTCGGCTTGCTTGACTTTTCCCCTTCTGTGAAATTCTGTTCTTTTTTGGTTTTTTTGCTGGGCGGAAGGCACCTTAATCAGACCTCTGCATATTTTCATTTTTCACCTCTATGGAATCTGGCAGCAGGCTAGCTGTTTTGGAGATTTCGTGTTGCTCCTAAGGATGAAATATTTAGAAGCTGGGAATTGCAGAGGTGTTAGAAACACCGAGGCTCGCAGTTGTCTCTGGTAGAATTCAAATATTTACCAGCTTCTCTCCTCTGATCCAGCTTGGAATGTTAATAATAATCATAATAAACCCAATAAAAGGCAGGAGGGGGGAGGGGAGGGAGAGAGAGACAGTTTCCCTGCCATTTATCGGCACCATAAAGGTGCAAGGATAGTCATTGGAAGAAGAGGGGGAAGGAAGAAAAATCACTCAGAGCCCAGGATGAAGGCTAATTGCTGTTTAGCTTTCAAGGTCTCTGTGAAAAGTGGCCTTCCTCCAGACGACAGATGCATCCATATACCCTCTTACACAGGGCTGCTCTGTTTGGTTAAAAATTATCTACATAGAAGGCATATTATTCTCCAGACGCCTTTACTTGAAAGGCCAAATCTTGATCCTTGGGAAGCAGCTCTACAAGAGAGATTCATTTCAGCTCACAAAGGAAAGGCAAGAGAAACAAGCAATTCCGACCCTAATGAGTCTTGAGATGAGGTGCAATGAGAAATGTGCTCTCTGGGGCATTGTTTTCACTGCGGGAAGGCAGGAGGACTAGGGGGAGAGAATCATATTTATAGTAAAGCAGGGAAAGTACAGTGCAATCAACATACTCCTATATATGCTTGCAACATGTTGAAGAGCACAGTAGAGCCTGCTGGAAGGGACATGGGTGGCACTGTGGGTTAAACCACAGAGCCTAGGACTTGCCGATCAGAAGGTCGGCGGTTTGAATCCCCACGACGGGGTGAGCTCCCGTTGCTCGGTCCCAGCTCCTGCCAACCTAGCAGTTCAAAAGCACGCCAGTGCAAGTAGATAAATAGGTACCGCTCTGGCAGAGAGTTAAACGGCGTTTCCGTGTGCTGCTCTGGTTTGCCAGAAGCGGTTTAGTCATGCTGGCCACATGACCCGAAAGCTGTATGCCGGCTCCCTCGGCCAATAAAGCGAGATGAGCGCCGCAACCCCAGAGTCGGCCACGACTGGACCTAATGGTCAGGGGTCCCTTTACCTTTACTTAGAGCCTGCTGGAAGAAGCCAAAGACCCATCTCGTCTGGCATCCTGTTCTCACGGTGGCTCCCAGTACATTTCTGAATGTTGGTGCTGACCTTTAAAGCCCTAAACAGCCTCGGCCCTGTAGCCCTGAAGGAGCGCCTCCACCCCCATCATTCTGCCCGGACACTGAGGTCCAGCGCCGAGGGCCTTCTGGCAGTTTCCTCGCTGCGAGAAGTGAAGTTACAGGGAACCAGGCAAAGGGCCTTCTCGGTAGTGGCACCAGCCCTGTGAAACGCCCTCCCATCAGATGTCAAGGAAATAAACAACTATCTGACTTTTAAAAGACATCTGAAGGCAGCCCTGTTTAGGGAAGTTTTTAATGTTAGAAGTTTTATTCTGTTTTTACTCCTCTGTTGGGAGCCACCCAAAGTGTGGGGTATAAATAATAAAATTATTATTTATTATTATTATTAAGCAGCAGTTCAACAGCATCTGGAGGACCACAGGTCTTTCATCCCTGCCTTGACACAATACCAGGACATAATAATAATAATAATAATAATAATAATAATAATAATAATAATTTATTATTTATACCCCGCCCATCTGGCTGGGCTTCCCCAGCCACTCTGGGTGGCTTCCAACAAAATATTAAAATACAGTAACGCATCAAACATTAAAAGCTTCCCTAAACAGGGCTGCCTTCAGATGTCTTCTAAAAGTCTGGTAGTTGTTGTTCTCTTTGACATCTGGTGGGAGGGCGTTCCACAGGGTGGGCGCCACTACTGAGAACATGGCAAAGGAATGTTAATAGTCAAATATATTTAGGTGTTGTGGCATAACAGCAGCTGTCCGTTTGAAGACCACCTCATAAGAGCATAAGAAGAGGCTCCTGGATCAGGCCAATGGCTCAACTAGTGCAACATCCTAGTCTCAGAGCTGCCAAGCCGGAAGCCTGTGGGAAATCTGTTGGATTAACTGGACATGGGAAGGGTTTAATTTCTATCATGAGTGTAAATCACTCCATGGATGAGATAATCACAGGTGCACGGTCAGTCAAGCCGGTTGCTATGCTAACGGACCAATGCCCCAACTATATCTGTGATTAATGCATGTCAGCTCAGCAGCAGAGCCTGTTAGTTGTCCAGTGTTACATCTTAAAAATTGCTAAATGTATTTAGAGCAAAGGTGATACTTTGTACTTTTATGTTTGTCTCTTTATACCTCTGTATCTGCCAAAGCCTACAAGCTATGTCCAGAAGTGTTTTACTTAGCCTTATCTTCTGCAGCAGTAAACTACCTGAACCCTTCTCTACTTCTATGTGGCAACTGGTTCTGGGAGCAACTTCTCACCTGAGATTCCCAACAAAACCAGCAAGAAGGACACAAGCAGACCTGCAGTATCCAGCAAGTGGAATTCAGATGGATATGTCTCTGGCCGTGGAGACAAGTATCTATCCATTGTTCCTAGGAGTCACCAGCAACTCTTATCCTCCATGAGTTTCTCTAATCCTCTTTTAAAGCCATCCAAGTTGGTGGTTATCTGCTCTAGTGTCCAACTAGTGAGAAGGATTCACAGAGCGTGAAGGAAGCAAGGCTGTCTACCATCAACTGCCCTGTGGGAAGGGTGCTGATGGCTTTTTAATATGCTAAAATTATTTATTGCGGTTTTTAAAATATGTAATTTAATCATAAGCTGCCTTGGAAGGATTTATATCCCGAAAGGCAGGGGATAATTAGTTGTAGCAATGAATAAATAAATAAATTTTCTTATTGACACAGAGGCCACCTTAGAATGTTCCGAATACTCCTCCCCATCGGCTAAGAATAGTGTGTACGTCCATGTACATCTGTCTGTCTGTCTGTCTGTCTATTTGGAAAGGACCAAAAAATAAATTGTTGTTGGTGTCAGCTGAAGGCAAAGGATGAAATTTAGAGCTCTGGAAAGGCTAATTGGGTCTTTTGGGGTACCTAAGCCACAAAATTAAAAGATGCCTGATTCTTGGGAGAAAAGCAATGACAAACCTAGACAACATCTTAAAAGGCAGAGACATCACCTTGCCAACAAAGGTCCGTATAGTTAAAGCTATGGTTTTCCCAGTAGTGATGTATGGAAGTGAGAGCTGAACCATAAAGAAGGCTGATCGCCAAACAATTGATGCTTTTGAATTATGGTGCTGGAGGAGACTCTTGAGAGTCCCATGGACTGCAAGAAGATCAAACCTATCCATTCTGAAGGAAATCAGCCCTGAGTGCTCACTGGAAGGACAGATCCTGAAGCTGAGGCTCCAATACTTTGGCCACCTCATGAGAAGAGAAGACTCCCTGGAAAAGACCCTGATGTTGGAAAAGATGGAGGGTACAAGGAGAAGGGGACGACAGAGGGCGAGATGGTTGGATAGTGTTCTCGAAGCTACCAGCATGAGTTTGACCAAACTGCGGGAGGCAGTGGAAGACAGGAGGGCCTGGAGTGCTCTGGTCCATGGGGTCACGAAGAGTCAGGCATGACTAAATGACTAAACAACAACAAGATGCTTCTCTGGGGATCTGATGTAGAGCACTGGATTAGCTATTGGTAGGAATATTAAGCTGCATATCTCACCTGTATATTTTCCTTCATTGCCCTGCCCAGAGTGACTGGGGCAACCCAGTCACGATGGGCAGGGTAAAAATAATAAATTATTATTATTATTATCACTAAGGTATGTCCTTCTTTCTGCTATGCTATGCATGAAGCATCATCCACCAGTTGCTTCAGTTATCTTTAAAATATGTTATCTTTTGTACCCAGGCTTTCCCTGACTCGTGAGACTAGATCATGCAATTACTGAATTTATTTTTTAATCTGCTTTTATAACACTCTTTTACTGGGGTTTTTATGATACCGTCTCATTACGTTGTATTCTTGTATACTGCTTAACAGATTTTTAGATATTAAGGGAGCAATCCTGTGAACAAGGCTTAATTTAACTTACACACAATATTCGCAAGTTGACACTTGTCTTTTAAAGAGGCTACCTATTAAATCTGCATTATGCCTGTGCACCTCACAGCCTAACTCAGAGATGTTATTTGGAGCACTGTTGCTTTATCACACCAGAGAGTCGTTGGTTTATTTACTGACCAGACAAAGGCACAGATCTTTGCCACTTGCATAGTCAGTCCAGCTAAGCAGCCCTTGAAATCCTGAGCAGGTAAAACTGAATTAAAAAGGCGAAACAACAATGGCTCCCGTTATGGTGATGACATAAAAGGCAGCTTTTCTTCAGAGGTATTTATCTTCCCATCTGGACAGTCAAGCTGAATAAAGAAATATTACTGGATAATGCCGTGCAGGGCAAAGCAAAGCGCTAAACATACAGATTGGCTCCCTGCGGTGTCTTCCTACTACTTTATGCCCAAACTTAACTCAGCTGTTAGATCCCTCATCACGTTGACAGTGTCCACGCTCCCAATTCAGCAGAGAATGCTGTTCCTGTCTAATAATGCCACCGTGACTACTTTCCATTGTTAGGGAAACATATTCCTAGAAGCTATCCCATAACCCCTTGCTGCCTCTTTCCGGAGGGTTTGGGGGAAGTGGATTGCAGTTAGCAACACCTCCATCCACTAGGTGGTACTGCTCTGTACCTGTAGCACGAAGAGGAACCATTGGGGAACCATTTTCAAGCCAAAGGATGCATTGCCTTGTGGGATACCTCCTGGGGCCTGCATGGCTATGGTGGGCCAGTGGTGGCACAAGTGGGAGGGACAAAAGATGTGACACTTGGCTTTGTATGTCTTGCCTTAGTATGCCTTAGTATGTCTGCTTATATTCCAGCCACACAAAAGTCAGAGGTTTCTACACACAAACACATTTCTCCATCCTCCAATTAGGCAAGCAAGTTCATGGAATATCGCCATCCCTCAAGGAAGTAATAATAAAATAATAATAATAATGATAATAATAACAACAACAACAACAACAACAATAACAACAAAAACAAAAACAATTTATTATTTACACTCCGCTCATCTGGCTGGGTTTCCCCAGCCACTCTGGGAGGCTTCCAACAAAACACTAAAATACAATAACCTATTAAACATTAAAAGCTTCCCTAAACAGGGCTGCCTTCAGATGTCTTCTAAAAGTCTGGTAGTTGTTTTTCTCTTTGACATCTGGTGGGAGGGTGTTCCATAGGGCGGGCACCACTACCGAGAAGGCCCTCTTGGTAGTGCCCTGTAACTTGGCTTCTCGCAGCGAGGGAACTGCCAGAGGGCCCTTGGCACTGGACCTCAGTGTTGGGGCAGAACAATGGAGGTGAAGACGCTCCTTCAGGTATACAGGACCGATATAACAACAACAACAACAACAACATTTTTTTTATTTATACCCCGCCCTTCCCGGTTCAAAAACCGGGCTCAGGGCAGCTAACAACACTTACTTGTAAAAGCAGCATAAAATACAGTATAAAAACATGAATAGCAATAAAATTTAAAATTCAGAAATCAATTTAGGGGAAATAAGCATTAGATAATCCCCATGGCTAGCTGGCTGAATTGGTCCTACCAGGGCCAGCGAGGAGGCCAGGGGAGAATTAACTGTGGGGTCTCAGAGCGGGTAATATTCATAAAAGGGGAGGGGGAGGGAAGAGAAGGGAAATAAAAGATCAGGCTGAATTCAAATTAAAGACCAGGAGGAACAGCTCTGTCTTACAGGCCCAACGGAAGGAGGTTAAATCCTGAAGTAGTGGAGCAGGGTCAGCAAAGTCTGTGACCTAGTGAGGACCATGGCCTAGGGGCAGATTCTTGAGCCATACAGTATGAAGGACCGCTTCCTTGTTTGTTTCAAGGTGAGCATTTTACACATTGGGCTAGAGTCATTGGCTCAACTACCGTATTTTTCGCCCTATAGGACGCACCGGCCCATAGGACACACCTAGATTTGGGGGGGGAATAAAGGGGGGGAATTATTCCCCCCCCCCCAGGCACGGGGCTGGGGCGGGGGAAGTCCGAGCTTCCCCCACCCCAGCCCCCAGAACAGGCACTCTCCGCAAGACGTTGGAGGCCAGCGCGAAGTCGCGCAGGGCTCCCACAGCTTGCGGAGAGCTGCGCGAAGCCTGCTCTGGGAGCATGTGGGGCTGGGGAAGGAGGAAGCCTGAACTTTCCCTGTCCCCAGCCCCCAGAACAGGTCCCAGAGCGATCCCGAAGCTGCGCGCAGCTTCATCATCACTCTAGGAGCTTGCAGGGCTGGGGGCGGGGGAAGCCTGCCGCCAGCCTCCAAACCAAGTTGGGAGACAGCGGGATGGCGCGCTGCACCTCTCCGCTGTCCCCCGAGCTTGCGGGGCTGGCGGTGGGGCTCTCCTGAAGTCTGGAGAGCGAGAGGGGTCTGTGCGCACCGACCCCTCTTGCTCTCCAGGCTTCAGCGAAAGCCTGCATTCGCCCCATAGGACGCATACACATTTCCCCTTCATTTTTGGAGGGGGAAAAGTACGTCCTATAGGGCGAAAAATACGGTACCTGATTGAAAACATTTTACCTGAAAGGGAACGCATCCCAGTTTAAACAAGCAACGCTTTTTTAACAAGTGTTAAATCAGTTTTATTCACACACACACACAGAGAGAGAGAGAGAGAGACAGAGAGACAGAGAGACAGAGAGAGAGAGAAACTGTCAATGGAAGGCAGGGTCTCAGAAGAGGAACCATCTCACATCTCAGATGAGAAGGAAGGAAAGCCTCTCTTCTGCAATGGCAAAGCGTGTTCTCAATAAAGGAGAGCACGTGTTGCGGATGGGGACGGTCAAAACACTCTGTGGTAAGTAGGCAGGTTGGTATTAATGGGCCTGTTTGGATCCTGTTGCTGGGGCAAAATAGATGTTGCCAATTTAGGGGTGGGATCAGAGGGTATTTAAGCAGGGTCCACAGCAAGCTACTTTCTCTTTCGCTGTGGACATCGGATCAATACCGAGCAGTGCAGCTGGAGATTGGTTGTATACGCCGTTAATTCCCCCCCCCCCCCCGTGTTAATCGCTTTCCCCCTTTCTTCGTATTTCTTGTTATTTCTCTTCCCCCACTTGTTCGGTTGCTTCATTTTAATTTCTTTACCTTCCCAGCGCCCTCTGACCTTACCTGCTGCCTTTCGGCTGAGGGAAAAGGGGGCCCTTCGGGCCTAGGGGCTCGCCGGGGGGGGGGCAGAACCTCCACACCGGAGTCCTCCCACGGTCCTTTCTACTTTTGAGGCCTGCTTCGGCTGTGCGACGCGGGGAGCGTCGCAAGCGGCTCCGCGGCGGCGGCATTAGTCACCCGCGTTAGCGGGCGCCTCCTGGCGTTTCCCTCCTCTCGCCCCCACCCCCCCCCCTTCCCGGGTGCCTGGGGAAGCGCCGCGCCGCCGAACTTACCTGGGAGTCCTCAGGTCCTCTCCTCAGTCCTTGCGGCTGGCGGCGGGAGCGCTGGTTCCTGGCGCCGCGTGGCGACCGCCGGGGGGGGGGCAGTTTTTGAACAAAGGGCCTGCAGAGGCGCCTCCGCGTTGCGGTTCCCGCCTTTTTTGGCGCACTCGGGCGCGATAGGGCCTGCGGGCCTTTAAGTGAACGCGGCGCCATTTTGGGGGCAATTTTGGCGGGAGCGCCATTTTGCCCTTAGTTCAGGCCTTTGGCGGCCATTTTGTGTGAGGGCAGTTAGCTTTGGAATTTGAACGGTGCCCCCTAGTGGCCGTCCTATGTAAGCGCAGGCGTATTTGGAATTGGTGGTGGCCTCTTGTGGCTGGTACTGAACTGCACGCTATTCTTATTCGATTTGGTGGCTGATATTGGGCAGTGTTCATTGTCTGTTCCATACTGCTGGTTATTTCGACTGTTAATTGTTGGAGCAGCCGGTTGCCACTTCTGCTACTCCTTGCCTCACTTTTGATTCTGCTTACTTAATTTGTTATTTCCTTAATTTAATTTTATTCATTTAGCTTTTCCTCTTTTGATTTTGCTTACTTAAATTTGTTAATTTCATAATCCGATTTTATTCTCTTAACTCTTCCTTTCTTGATTCTGCTTACTTAATTTGTTAATTTTCATAATTTGATTTATTCTTTACTCTTCTCATACCAGTAGTAGGAATGGCTCCCAAGAGGAAGACAGCCTCAGGATGGCCCGGAACAGTGTCCCCAGCGAAGCGACCTATCAGAGGCCCATCCCAGGCCTTGCGTTCTCCTGAAACAAGTCCGTCTTTGAGGCGTCTTCAATCTATGGTCACTGAGCTGGCTGACGACCCAGTGGCTTTGGCGCACGTGGAGGCTGAGATGGAAGGCCTGGTGCAGCGCTGTTCAACTTCACCGACTCCTTCCGCGATGCCAGCTCACCCTGTTGACGCATCGTCCCCGGCATTGTTTTCTAGCGAAGACAAAGGAGGGAATCCTTCGGATGAGGGTTTCTTACCTGATACCCAATTGACTCAGTCCCCGGTTTTACCGGTGACCCAGGCAGCCCCGACAAGGGCATGGAGGGGCGCCCGAAGGGCACCCAGGCGAAGAGCCTCTGCCCGGGCCAGGGCCACACGGGACCCCTCAACGCAGTCTTTAACAGCCCTGAGGTCAGTGCCGGGTCATTCACAAGTTGTCTCCTTTCAGTCGGTTTCAGGCTCTGCCCAGCATGACGATGGTTCGGAGTCATCGGTCGAGGACAGCCTTCCCCCACCGCCAAAAGCCTCTTCCGGTGGGTGCCGGCGCCATAAAAGGAGTTCCAGAAGACGCACCAAGAGGAGGCGGAGGGACACCTCTTCTTCTTCCTCAGGTACTTTGTCCCAGAGCTCTAGTAGCGATGAGGAAGCCTCTCTTAAGCTTTATTGGGGTCTTGGAGAGACTTCAGGGCTCCCGAAATGGGCGTGGGAGCGTAGGGCAAATTCACACAGGGCAAAGTATGGGGCGGTGCAGGAATGCCGGGAAGGGGTCCTGGTGCCTGACGTTAAGGTCGCCACCAATTCAGCCAGAGACATTATTCCTGGCGCGCACTTGTCCGCCAAGTTGCGCTCCAGGATTTTGGATGGCCGTTACGTAGATATATTTAGCCTGGCCCCCTCACTGGAGGGTCAGGACTCGCAGGAGAAGGCCATGGCCTCGTCTAGGAAACGGGTGGCCGTGGCTAAGGCGGATAGGACATTTGAACGTTGGTTGGACAGCTTCCAGGTCTTCGCCGGAGTGGTGTCAGCAGCTTATCCTAGGAGGTCTCTGCACTTATGGGTGTACCAGACCATAGTCCGTTCGGCCTTTACGATGGCTGGACAATCCGCCGCGATATCTTATGATGAGAATTTTAGGCGCAGGGCTGCCAAGATCCCCACGGCCCGTTGGGACCGGAAGGATCTGGATGTCTGGACCACTTATGTGGCCCCATGTATTGATAAAAAGGCACCGGAACTGCAGAAAACTAAGGCGGGCCCAGTGCGGCCAGGTCGCAAGCTGTTTTGCTGGGATTTTAATAAGGGCACCTGCCAACAGCAATTTTGCAGATACTCCCACGTTTGTGAGAAGTGTTCCGGTAGCCACCCGGCGTCCGCCTGTGCTGGGGGACGGCGGCCTTTTCGTAAAGGCGGGGGCTCTCAGCAGCCCTCAAAGTCTGCTCCCCAAGCCCCAGTTGTTGGGGCAGGAAAGTAGTGTTCTCTTTACGTTGGCCGATACCCCGGTCCGGCTTCAGCCGTTGTTTAACTTGTTACAATCCTACCCGGACCGGGAAGCAGCGGCCTATTTGAGTGATGGTTTTTTGTTTGGCTTTAGAATCCCGGTAGTTTCAGCCCCAGTAGCGAGGAACCCTGCGAACCAGAAGTCTGTCAAAGATATGCCAGATGTGGCGCGTAAGAAGATTGGGAAGGAGCTGGCCTTACGTCGTATGGCTGGCCCCTTCGCTGTTCCCCCATTTCCTAATTTGCACGTCTCCCCTTTGGGTATAGTTCCTAAGAAGGCTCCTGGGGAATTTCGCCTAATTCATAATCTTTCACATCCTAGGGGCACATCCGTAAATGATGTCATTCCCCCGGAGCTTTGCTCAGTGAAGTATGCTACTCTTGATCATGCGATCAAGATGATTCGGAGGTTTGGGCCTAGTGCCCTTTTGGCCAAATGCGACATTGAATCTGCATTTCGGCTGCTTCCAATTCATCCTGACGACTTCTGGCTGCTGGGTTTCCATTTTGATGGGGGATATTATATAGACAAGGCCATGCCCATGGGCTGCTCGGTGGCCTGTGCCGCCTTTGAGTGTTTCAGTTCATTCCTGGATTGGGCATTGCGTAAAAGGACGGGGCTGGGCGGAGTCACGCATTATTTGGACGATTTTTTATTGGTCTCAGCCGGCGATACGGGTGACTGCGTGGTGTTATTGCAGGCCTTCGCTGCTCTAACGGAGGAGCTGGGTGTGCCATTGGCGGCTGGGAAGACTGAGGGCCCTTCTACGCAACTGACATATTTGGGTATCTTGCTGGATACCGTGGCCCAAACTTCCAGTTTGCCAGCAGATAAGATATTCACCTTACGGGCGATCATTGAGAAGATGCTTCCTTTGAGAAAGGTTACCTTGCGACAGCTGCAGTCGTTGCTGGGGCACCTGAATTTTGCCTGTAAGGTGGTCGCTCCAGGACGACCATTCTGCTCTCGCTTGGCCAGGCTCATGTCCGGCTTGAAAGCCCCGCAGCATAGGGTGCGCCTCTCTAGTCAGGTGCGGGCTGACCTCCGCATTTGGTTGGAATTCCTAGCGGAATTCAATGGGGTGTCTCTGTGGCAGGACACTCTGAACTTGCAGAATGATTTTCAGGTGCACTCGGACGCTGCGGGGTCGTTGGGGTTTGGCCTGTTTTGGGACGGTAGGTGGTGTGCTGAGCACTGGCCGCCGGCATGGCGTGGGGAAGCTATAACTCGGGACCTAACTTTTCTTGAGTTTTTTCCCATTGTAGTGGCCGTGCATCTGTGGGTCGAGCATTTCAGGGACCGTCGAGTTTGCTTTTGGTCTGATAACCAGGCGGTGGTGAACGTGCTAGCTAAGCAGTCTTCACGATCTCCTAGGGTATCTGCCCTGCTACGGGCTTTTGTTTTACATTGCCTGCGTTTCAATATCGTGTTTTCTGCCCGTTTTGTGCCTGGTGTATCTAACGAGATTGCTGATGCTCTGTCCCGTTTTCAGATGGAGCGCTTCAGGTCCCTGGCGCCAGAGGCTCGAGACCGTCCGGAATTTTTCCCGGATCATCTCTGGAACCTTGGCAGCACTTAGTTTTACAGGGAGTAGCTGCATCTGTTGCCCCCTCCACTTTGCGGTCTTATAAGAAGGCCTGGACTGATTTTTTGCATTTTACGGGGCAGTCCGTTGCTGGGGTGGTCAGTACCCCCCATTCTACCTCTCAGGTACTGCAGTATTTGGCGCATCTGTACCAGATGCATCGCGCAGCTAGGACAATGAGAATTCATGTGGCAGCGATTTCCTTCTTTAGCAAGGCATTTTTTAATAAGGATCCCTGTGGGAAGTTTGTAGTGAGGAAAGCTCTGGAGGGCTGGGGACGCCTTCGTCCATCCAGGCCAACTTCCAGGCGGCCCATCACGTTTGATTTGCTGACAAGGGTACGCAGCAAACTGAGGAGTATTTGTTGGACTAAATTTGAGGCTCGGCTATTTTCCGCAGCCTTTTCACTAGCATTTTTCGGGGCCCTGAGAGTAGGGGAGGTGGTCCTTGAACCTAGACGGGACGGAGGTTCGAGGGGTCTATTGTTGCAGGACGTGAGTGTGTCTCCGTCGGAACTGCAAGTTAATGTCAGAAGCTCAAAAACTGATCAGCTGGGAAGGGGAGCGGTTATTCGGCTCCCGGCAACTGGGGAGGTGGGCCCTTGCCCTGTCAAGGATCTCCAGAAATTTTTGGCAGTACGACCTCCAGGTGAGGGCCCCTTGTTGCTACACGAGAACGGGCAATCGTTGACAAGACACCAGTTCGCTAAGGTATTACGCAAAGCTATTGCAGCATGCGACCTTACGGCTTCTGAGTTCGCTCCTCATTCCTTCCGGATTGGGGCAGCCACGACAGCCGCTCATTGGGGTTTAACAGCGGAAAGGATTAAGAATCTGGGCCGGTGGAAGTCGGATGCCTTTAGGGGTTATGTTCGAAAATGATGTGTTTTCGTGTGCTTACGTTTTTTGTTTCCACCCTAGGCCCTGTTGCTATACGCATCTGGATTGTGGGGCACAGTATTGTGCATTGGGCGGCTAGCAGAGCTCGACAGTCCGGATTGGGTGCCGGCCTTGGTCTTCCGCAGCACGTACGGGTGTCTTGGATCTCCAGACGGGGGATGCTGTGGAAAGAACTTTTACCGCTTATACAGAGGCGTGCTTCCTTGGATGGCCCTCCTACGGCGATGGTGATACAGCTGGGAGAGAATGATATGGTCTCCTCCTCCTGTTTTGTGCTACGTGCGGTTATGTTGCAAGATGTGAGGGAATTGGCTGCCTTGCTGCCCGAAACTAAAATAGTTTGGTCACAGTTGCTTCAACGTCGCATTTGGCGGGGTAGTCCCTGCCCGGCTGCCACCGAACGAGTTAGGAAGCGGATTAATTCCGCGGTGAGCAAATTGGTGGTTGAATTGGGTGGGCTCGTGATTCCTCACCCTCTTCTTACATTTAAGGCTGTTGAATTTTATAGGATGGATGGGGTTCATCTTTCCTCAGTTGGGAATGACGTTTGGTTGAATTCGGTGGTGGCCAAGTTGAAGGAATGGTTGGGTTTGTGAGTGGTTGGCGGCGAGCTTAAGAGCTCGAGTGGCGGTTAGGCATTGGTTTAAATTGGTTGGTGGAGGGGTATGGATTGGCTGTGCCTGCCCCTCAAAAGCTGCTGCTGCATGGGAATTCCGTTAAAGGAATTCAGGGGCTTACCATCCTTTCGTCCAAACCCCTGGAATCGGGTTTGGGCCGTGTAAGCCCCTAGGAGCATGCGGGGAGAAGCTGAGGGTCTGTGCCGCAGCTCCAGTTATCCCTGATCTTGTTCCTCCACACTGGCTTCCGCTGGAATCCGGGAGTCAGTGCTGTCCCCAGGCGGGGGGGACAGATAGTCATAACCAATGCCTAAGCAACCACTCATAATTTGTATGATTAATAAAGTTGTGGCCAAAATTTATGCCAAAAACCTTAAACAAAAATCATGTGTGATGTGTGAGTTATTGGGGAAGGGTGTTTTGGGGGACCTCAGCACGCAACTCCTGTGAAGCGTGCAAAGCGAAAGAAAGTATGTGTCTATTAACCCATTCAAAACTACAGTTTCAAAGCTGCAATGGGGCTTAAGGACATGAGAAGATAAGGAGAGCCTCCTGGAACAGGCCAATGGCTCATCTAGTCCAGCTTCCAGACACCTGTGGGAAACCGGCAAGCAGGACCTGTGACTGTGCAGGCAGAGCAAAGTCAAAATCATGACTAGTCATCTTTCATAGCCTTGTCTTCCATGAATTTGTCCAATTCTCTATTAAAGGCATCCACATTGGTGGCCATCGCTGCCTCCTCTGAAAGGTAGTCCAGGTGGAAATTGCCTAAATGGCAATGGGAAAATGTTGTAAATGTAGATTTTGGCGAATTTCCTTAAAAATATCTCAAAACTTCTTTGCTTGCTTTTTGCAATTTTGCCGTAAAAGTTCAACAACTTTGGCAAAAACAAACAACTTTGCTAAAAAGTGTCCGGATTGTCACTTTTTGAAACATGGCAGCCCTACCCATAGTATAACTAAGTGCTACTTAAAGAAGTATTTGAAGAAGAATCTTCCCACATTATTCTACATCCAGGCCTAAATCTAAAGCAGTGTGTTTAGGATTGCAGCCTCTGTCATGTGGACAGTTGTGCCTTTTTAACAAATTCATTGATTGGTTAATCTACGGAAACAATTTTGATTAATCAGCAGGCTCTGGTCCATGGGGTCATGAAGAGTTGGACACGACTAAACAACTACTACAACAACAACAGCAACAACAAGAATAATCCAAACTCCGTTTTTTGCTAGGGTGAAAGGGCTCCTCCTCCCAGCCCTTCCCAGCTATTTAGACAGCTAAAATGTCTAGAGTGGTTTAACCATCAATCCCTCTTGACAGGAAACTGACAAATGTACCTCTCTGGGGGGAATGGGGTCCTCCTAACTACTCGCAGCACCCTAAACAAACTACAGCTCCCATAATTCTTTGGGGGGGAGGCCACAATTGTTTAAAGTGTTATCATAGTGCTTTAAATGTATGATACAAATATGGCTGAAGTATAGGAATGTGGAGTGTAACCAGTGTTGGCTCAATGAAGAGAAGCACAACCCTGATTTCTTCAACTGGGAGGTGAGGGGATAGCTCATTCTGTAGAGCATGAAACTCTTAATCTCTGGGTCAAGAATTTGAGCCCCACATTGGGCAAAAGATTCCGGCATGGGGTTGGACTACATGACCCTCACAGTCCCATCTAACTCCGATCCTATGCTTCTGTGAGGTGTTTGGGGGTTGCCAAAGTGGAAGAAACAGGTTTAATGGAAACAGAGCAGCAGCTCATAAAACAGTATTATTCTTGAATAAATTTCCCATCTCCTCAAGCTGCACATTAGGAAGAATTGAGAAGAGGGTTTACTGGAGATGCCTGCAGTTTCTCACACAGGTATCAAGGGTGGCCCGTGTTATTATTCCCTGGCATAGCATTTGCAAGATGACAAGAAAAACAAATAAGGAGAAAATAAATGCTTGTTAGTTTGGTGAGGTCGGGGAGCCTTCTCTCTTTCTATTTGAGCCGCAGAGGCGTTTGTGGGAAAAGCAGCTTTCTGTCCCTCTTCCTTGCCATTACTGCAACATTGCCTGATTCAGTTTTAGAGCACCTGTCTGCAAATTACTGTTGAACAAGTGTAGCAGCAAAATGCCCCTCCCCGGCCAGAGAGACTACTGTGTCCCATTATCCAGCAGTTACCCTTTTCTACACAGGAAGGCAAAAGTTTGGGAAATCAAACAGTGCCCTCTGCTGTTATTTTTGATGAGCTGCAACACGATTTGTCGAGAACGGTGAATAAAATAATGTGTTAGGAATGCATATTCGAAGCAGTCTCATTTTAGGCCGCAGTCTTCCCCAACCTGGTGCCCTCCTCTAGTTGCTTTGGGCTACAGCTCCCACCAGCCCCAGGCCACAAGGCCAATGGCCAAAACCAGGCTGCACAGCGGCTCTGACATTTAATTCCCCCAGACCTTGCCTCTTTCTGTACCAGTTTATCTTCGTGGAGGTTTGCCAAATAATGTTGCTAGCCATTAAAGTCTGCTTTTGACGAGCTGAACTTGCTAGATCAAGCTTGTGGCAAGATCCCTCCCCTGCATAATTAAACTAAGCACCGCAGAATCTGAGCTCTTAGATCAAGCACCCCCAAACTCGTCCCTCCAGGTGTTTGGGGACTACAACTCCCATCATCCCAAGCTAACAGGACCAGTGGTCAGACTCGTCCCTCCAGGTGTTTGGGGACTACAACTCCCATCATCCCAAGCTAATAGGACCAGTGGTCAGGGATGATGGGAATTGTAGTTCCATAGCATCAGGAGGGCCAAGTTTGGGGGTGCCTGTCTTAGATTAAAACAGAGCTCCCAGCAAACAATTTTGGGCTGTATTCTATTACAAGCAGCCACAAATGAAATCAAAATGTGGTTCCATAATCCATCTGATTAAATGGCAGTGAGAGAAATTTAGAGTGGGAGCAGTGAAGGCAAAGCAAACGAAGGAGCCACAACCTTCCAGATGTCACCAAACTGCAACTCCCATCATCCTTAACCTTTGCCCTACTGGCTAGGGTTGATAGGATAGGAGTTAGAGTCCAAGCACACCTTAATCTCTGCCCTAGAGACTAAGGCAGCCTCTTGTGCTAGACTTTAAGGGCTTTTCATACAGTCGCTTTGTTTGAGGTATGATGAGAATCCAGGTGTCTTGGACAAAGCGTAGATGAAATTTTTGAGGGACAGTTGAAAGTACCAGGGGGGAAATGGGCATGTTTTCTGGACAATAACAAAGCTGAAAGCCAGCTCAGAAAGATTGTTTGAAGCAAAAGAATTCACAATTGTTCATTGAGCCAACTCCAAACTGAACTACTATTAGGGAGTTCTGGATTGAAATTCCCACTCAGTTACTGGGTGATCTTGGGCCCCTCTCTCTCTCTCTCTCTCTCTCTCTCTTCCCTCCCACCCATCTCAGCCTAACCTACCTCACAGGATTGTTGTAAAAGATAGAATTGAGCAGAAACCATGATAAGCTGTCTTCAGCCCCTTAGAGCACATGTTGGGAGAATAAATGAAAACAAAACCAATATTCAGTGCAGGCATCATGAATGTGTGAATGTGTGCATATATAATTTACCTATGCAGAGTTGTTGTTGTTGTTCAGTCGTTTAGTCATGTCCAACTCTTCATGACCCCATGGACCAAAGCACACCAGGCACTCCTGTCTTCCACTGCCTCCCGCAGTTTGGTCAAACTCATGCTGGTAGCTTCGAGAACACTGTCCAACCATCTAGTCCTCTGTCATCCCCTTCTCCTTGTGCCCTCCATCTTTCCCAACATCAGGGTCTTTCCCAGGGAGTCTTCTCTTCTCATGAGGTGGCCAAAGTATTGGAGCCTCAGCTTCAGGATCTGTCCTTCCAGTGAGCACTCAGGGCTGATTTCATTAAGAAGTGTTAGGTGTGCCTAAACAATTGAGTCACATCTGCATGCAGGGTTGAGCTGCGGGTCTTACTTTATTTGCCATCTTCATGATTTGCACAGTATATTATATAATACAGAATCTGGATTTAATAGCACTGAGGCTTTAAGCGCTGAGACTTTAGCCTTGTGATTGTTTTCAGAGAAAACTTCTTGGGGTCCTGACTGTGTGAGGTTCATGCCATGTAAATAGTGAGGGGTTGATGGGGGTTTTTTGTTTTTGGTTTTTGTTCTGTAAAAGCTTTTACTTCCACCATTTATCAAAGTCTGATTGAAACCTACCCACTCATCCCCTTAAGACACTGTTATGCCTTTGATTATTTCCTCCTACCACGTACGCAGAGAGGTGGAAGCACAGATGATATTCCCTTGGCAACCCAGAGAGTTCTCACAAGCCTCTTGCGGCAAATTAGGCATCTACACAGCACAATCAAATCAATCCTTTAAGTCTCACGAAGGCTTTCCCAGTGCCGTTTGGGGATTTCATTCCAGGGTATCATTAGACACCAGAGAACCCACATTGAAAACATAACTTCCAGAAAGCTGTGAGAATTAATTAAAGGTGAAAGACATTTCAAACAAGTTGCTCTATATCTTTTTGTATGGGTGTCCCAGATTTTCTCAGTGGGGTTCCTAGCTTTTCCCAGAAACTTCAGCTGTAGCTGAGTGCATGGGACGTGATCAAAGAAAGCCCTTCATCCTGAACTGTTTCCTGGAAATTGTGCAATGAAAAGGGTGGCTCCCTGTAAGAAGGGAAGCAGTTAATATTGCAGATATTAATATTGTGCACCTTGAAGCAACCGTGTGCATGAAAACCAACTCCTTTTGGAATAAAGAATTGTCCAGACCCATAAGTATTGTTCAAAGCTTCACCTGCAGAACTTTCTTCAGAAAAGAACAAAAACAATAGGAATATGTCCAAAATAGATGCATACACTATCTTGTGCATGCCCAGCACAGGCTCAGCATCTTGTAAGAAATAGGTTTTACAGAAATCAAAACTGTGTCTTTCTCCCATTCCAGTCTGCATCAGCCTGCATCCTGCCTAAGGCTATGCAGCTCCTGTTGTTAATTAGTCATTTAGTCATATCCAACTCTTCATGACCCCATGGACCAGAGCATGCCAGAGTGAGAGCCAGTGTGGTGTAGTGGTAAAGAGCGGTAGTCTCGTAATCTGGGAAACCGGGTTCGCGTCTCCGCTCCTCCACATGCAGCTGCTGGGTGACCTTGGGCTAGTCACACTTCTTTGAAGTCTCTCAGCCTCACTCACCTCACAGAGTATTTGTTGTGGGGGAGGAAGGGAAAGGAGAATGTTAGCCGCTTTGAGACTCCTTAAAGGGAGTGAAAGGTGGGATATCAAATCCAAACTCTTTTTCTTCTTCTTCTTCCTGTCTTCCACTGCCTCCCGCAGCTTGGTCAAACTCATGCTGGTAGCTTCGAGAACACTGCCCAACCATCTCATCCTCTGTCGTCCCCTTCTCCTTGTGCCCTCCATTTTTCCCAACATCAGGGTCTTTTCCAGGGAGTCTTCTCTTCTCATGAGGTGGCCAAAATATTGGAGACTCAGCTTCAGGATCTGTCCTTCCAGTGAGCACTCAGGGCTGATTTCCTATTCTTCCGCAATCAGCCTTCTTTATGGTCCAGCTCTCACTTCCATACATCACTACTGGGAAAACCATAGCTTTAACTATATGGACCTTTTTTGGCGAGGTGATGTCTCTGCTTTTTAAGATGCTGTCTAGGTTTAAGATGCTGTCTAAGATGCAGCTCCTAGAGAGCTATTATCACATCCTTTGTTGTCTCTGTTGACTAACAGGCAACTCCCTTCAGGATGGTGATTTGCAACTGAATACCTTAATCATATTATCTAAGGTTAAACACTCATGCGAAGTTTACCAGAGAACTCAGTTAGGGCTCAGAAAGCTCTTAGTATGCTGCTATAGAAAATCTCCATTGTTAGCAATACACAGGCGTTCATCATTTCAGTGCCAATTAAACAATTATACTTAACAGTTAACACCTCCAAATCTCAAATAGTTCTGAAAACTCATAGACGAGTGAATGCATTATGTATCTATGTATTTTATGTTGGCATCAGTCTGTCTCAAAAGACAATGGAGTGCGCCTAGGAGGGGGAGTCAAATCACTGTGTTTGCAGCACCGAAGTGACCTCCCCAGGGTGCAAGCCTTGGCAGTGTGTATGGAGGTCCTAAGCTGCCCAGACGACAAGACCCCCCTCTCAGCCTCACTGGTGTGGTCCAAAGGAAAACAGCAATACGTTTGGCACCAACTTGGCTGCAGGAGTTGCCGGAAGGAGTTGCCGGAGGATATATTCAGCAAGGTTGTTGAAGAAAGCACTTCTGGGATTATCATCTGGAAGAAGTTAGTCTCTAAAATATTCTGCTCCCCGGAATTTTAGGATCTTAACAATTAAGAGCACCCACTTGGAATTGGGACTGAAAGCAAATTAGCAACTGACGTAGCTGAAACAGTTGTGGGGCTCTGTGATCAAAATGTCTCTTTGCAGCCCGAAGTCTAGATGCTGTTTTCGGTTTTGGTCCGTTCTATATTTTTGAATTTCATCTTGGTTTTTGGTTGTTGTTTTTAGTCCTTGCTGATACATTGAGAACATGGCAAGATTAGTAATCACCCCTTTTGCAAAGAGGATAGAATGCTAATGACTCCTCCACCCGCTTTCAAGGATCTGCGCCATAATGTCTGTGAGGAGCACATTTAGCAGGACTTTTTCTTACGGCAGCTGTAGAGGCAGCTGAGCTGAAGCCTGCTTTCAGAGCCGCTTCCAAAAATAAGTCCCACTGTGGCAGATTTATGTCAGCTTCATCACTATATATTTCTAATTGATTCCATCGCGGTGCAGCTTTTCAACATTAATTTCACCGCATTGTGTCCCATCACCCATGAAAAATGGAGATTTCTAAGTAAGAAGTGGGTGTTGAGGCAGTAAAACTTGCCATCAGTCATGCACCTCAGCAGTTTTTATAACTATCACCATATAATTGTTCTATTAGCATAGAAGTTACAGTTTCACTCATTTCATGCATTTGTTAAGTAGCTTCCCTGTGGCCTGACAGCAGTTGTCCAAACCAGGAGAAAGGCATTGTGGGTATCTTTGTCTGTCTGTTTGTCTGTCTGTCTACCTATCTGTCTGTCATACCCTGTCCTAAACACTCTATTTCTCTTTCATGTCATAGTATTGTCGTGTGACATAGGACCCAAATAGACATTTACTTAATATGTGGCATGAAGCTATATGACTGGCTTCACCTTAAATAATTACAGGCACAGGATAGACTTGTTCGAATGACGAGATCAGCCTCCCCTCTCTGGGCATTGCCTCCCAGAAGAAATTAAGCTCTTCTGCCCCTGTAACATTTCTGAGGAGAAATGAGAGACCAAGGGGAGCAGTGTGGTGTAGTGGTTGGAGCGTTGGACTAGGACCTGGGAGACCAGCGTTCAAATCCTCGCTCATTTTTCCAGTCATAAGTCCAGTTCTCCACATTTCCACATCAGTGTGTGTATGTTTCTATGCAATTAGCAAAGTGATTTCCCCCGGTGTAATGAATTTTTGCATGCTATTTTCACAAATATACGCCTTTTTATGCACACTTTACCAAAGTATGTGCATTTTTGGTACGCACTGCTTGGCTGGAGAACTGCGTTGCGGGATTCAGAGATGTGTGATTTTCAAAGGATGGCTGTGTTTTGATTCTCATGCTGTTCTGAAAAGTCTGGATTAAACCCTTGACCTTTAGACTGAATCAAATTTCTCCCTGATCACCTGTCGAGTGACCTGTTCTAAGGGCAACTTACCTCACAGAATCATTGTAAAGATAATAGGGGCACATTCGCACCATACATTTAAAGCACCATGATGATGCCTCTTCAAACAGTCATGGCTTCCACCAAAGAATTCTGGGAACTGTAGTTTGTTCAATGTTCTGAGAGTTGTTGGGAAACCCCTCACAGAACTACAGTTCTCAGAGTGGTCTAACAGTCAGCAGGGAATTCTGGGAGCTGTAGATCTGTGAGGGGACTGAGGGTCTCCTAACAACTCTCAGCACACTTCACAAATTATAGCTCCCAGAATCTGTTGACTGTTGGCCACGACCATTTGGCCTCATACTGCTTTTAAAAGTGTGGTGTGAATGTTGCTATGGGTTGGGTTGAAGCCACCTATGCAACCTTGAGCTGCTTGAAGAAAAGGTGGGAAATAATGGAAGGAAGGAAGGAAGGAAGGAAGGAAGGAAGGAAGGAAGGAAGGAAGGAGAGAAGAGACATAGTTACATGCCTATGCATTAAGTGAATATCACATTTGGCCCTGAGAGACAGCAGTCAGCGAAATGGCTTCCCAAAGGGGAGCCTGAGGCACTGCCGTTCTCATCCTTCCTGCTGACTGCAGCAAGTTCTTAGATTGGGCAAGATAGGGTGTTGATCAGCCGTGGTAGAGGAAAGAGAGCTGCCTTCTTAGAGAGCCCTGATTCTGTGAAAGGAGAACACCCGACTGGGTTTTTTCTATGCAAAGCATTGTTTTAATGTGTTTTTATATATACACATACTTATATACAAAAAAAACAACCCAGGAATATCAGTAGGAAGAGAAAGTTTGGAGGAAATAAATGAAAAAAGTTTAGAATAAAGTGGGTGAAATGGGGGGGGACACTTAATCAAAAAGGGGAAAGAAAAAAGAAAGGAAATGTGAAGAAAAAAAACAGATCAAACTAAGTGGGTGGTGCAATTAATTTTTTTAAAAAAAATAATAACACACAAAAAAATACAATATGACTTCCAGGGTGTATTGGTACTGCTCACAAAATCCCATACATTCCCCCAATTCCCGACAGTCAGATTTGTTAAGAAAATTGTTTGCTAATACTGCAAAGCACTGGCTGCAGCAGTGATTTCCTAGCTTTTACTGCCCATTGTTCTCAAAGGATCTACCTGGCATTTGACTTAACTGGATAGGACCCTCTGATGGCATTCATTCATTCATTCATTCATTTATCTGGTGAGCGGTTTTCCAGGAGAACTCCTTTTCAAAGGGGTCATTTAATATAAACTTTGAAAAAACAAAATGGCATCTTGCATCTTAGTACAGCCCTGTTTAGGGAAGCTTTTAAGGATTGATGTTTTTATTATGTTTTTAGATATGTTGTAAGCCACCCAGAGTGGCTGGGGAAACCCAGTCAGATAGGCAGGGTATAAATGTTGTTGTTGTTGTTGTTTGTTGTTGTTATTGTTGTTGTTGCATGAAGGTTTGTAGTAGGATTCAGTTCATTGTTCTTGGGAAAAGGGATTGGGAACAAGGAAAATTTTCGTCTGAATGCCATTCACTGGCTTGAAACAGTGTTTATATGGAAATTGTAAATGTGCATAAAAAACATTTTTTAGCCTGCCAGTAATTGACCAGAACTATTCAACATTTTGCTTGAAAAACTTAGAATCCCATCACTCTTCGGTGCTTTATTCACCACTGGCAATAATTCTTCACCAATAATATGAAATAGCCAAAAACCCTAAAGCAGTACACAGGTTCTTTTCTGTTACCACCTTGTTAATTTATGCATTTGTTTCAGTCATTTCTATACTGCTTCATCTTTCCAAATCATTAAATCATTTCCTTACCATTTTACATTTCTGAATCTTGACACCATTTCTATGCTGATTTACATTTCCAGGGGAAAAAATCTCTAAGCAGTTGACAACCTATCTTACAACATTAAACAGAGCATTACAAAATATCAAAACGAAACAATACAAATGAAAATCAAATAACAAAATGCAATAATGATCCACATTTAAAGCAACATAATTAGCAGGGAAACAAAATATTCTCTTCAGCATGAAACAAAAAACACAATTGCAAATTTAAAAAGCAAAAGCAAAAAATACAATAAGTGTAGGCAATAGGAAATTAGGAACACAGGAAGCTGCCTTATAGTGAGTTCAACAGTTGTTCCACACTGCTTAATATTGTCTACAATGTCTGGCAGTAGTTCTCCAAGGTTTCAGCCAGGGGTCTCTTCCGGGCTACCTGCCTTGGTTAGAATGCACCTGAATTACAGTGTCAATTTCTGGCCACCACAATTTAAGAAGGATGTTGACAAGCTGGAATGTGTGCGGAAGAGGGCAACTAAGATGATCCAGGGTCTGGAAACCAAGCCTTATGAGGAATGATTGAGGGAACTGGATATGTTTAGCCTGAAAATGAGGAGACTGAAAGGAGATATAATAGCCATCTTCAAATATCTCAAGGGCTGCCACACGGAGGATACAGCAAACTTGGTTTTTTTCCTGCTCCAGAGGGTAGGTCCAGAACCAATGGATTCGAGTTACCAGAAAGGTAGCTTTCTAAACATCAGTAAGAACTACTAAACATCTGGAAGAACTTTCTGACAGTCAGAGCTGTTTGACAGTGGAACAGAGTCCCATGAGAGTGTTGAACTGTTCCTTTAAATCTAAAGGTTCATCATTGTTTCACCCAATGTGTATACCTTTAAGGGGCCAGAGCAAGGGCCAGAGTAAACTAATGAGATCCAGCCTTGCAGCTGTGAGGCATAGCAGGTGCTGCTGAGTTGCACTGATTAAACTGTGTTGGGAATTGGCCACAGTATATAAGGAGCAGCACCTAGCTCTGCCATTTTACCCTGGGGGATGGGTTGGTGGTTGGGTCGTGTTTGTTTGTAGATGTATTTGGTGTATAAGGAGTTTTGTTTTTCTTATTAAAACCTTGTTTAAGTTATTTTTGAGTCCCTTCTTTTTAATGCAAGCTCTCCCCAGCAAGCTCTCTGCGCTACTATACTGCGAAAAGCCAACAGAGAGATGGCAGCCTCTCCTTCACTGGAAGTTTTTTAGCAGAGGTGGGGTGGGCATCTGTAATGTATGATCTAGTTGAGATGACCTTCAGGGTCTCTTCCAACTCTACAATTTTATGATTCTACCAAAAGATGCTGGGAATTAAACCTGAGGTGTTGTACAAGATGAACAGATGCTCCATCACTGAGCTGTGACCTGTCCCCTTGGACAATTGCTCCTTCCCACTCAGTACACTTACTGGCATCATAGATGTCACATAGAGGAGGGAGAAAGGTTGTTTTCTGCGGCTCCAGAGAAGCGGACACGGAGCAATGGATCCAAACTACAAGAAAGAAGATTCCACCTAAACATTAGGAAGAACTTCCTGACAGTAAGAGCTGTTTGACAGTGGAATTTGCTGCCAAGGAGTGTGGTGGAGTCTCCTTCTTTGGAGGTCTTTAAGCAGAGGCTTGAAAACCATATGTCAGGAGTGCTCTGATGGTGTTTCCTGCTTGGCAGGGGGTTGGACTCGATGGCCCTTGTGGTCTCTTCCAACTCTATGATTCTATGATTCTATGATTCTATGATCAGCTGTCCATGATTTCAGACAGGGGGTGCTCCAGCCCTACAGACCTTGAACCAGGTTCTTTCAGCATGCAAGGCTGTAGATGCTCTACTACTGAACTGAAGCCACTCCCTAAAAGCCATTAGACTATATAAAGCATGATTAGCAGCTGTCTGTACACCTCAACTTCCTGCAATCCTGTCTGCAGAGAAATTCATGCTGTCTTGTAGGTAACTTGATCCCCAGTTGACCTTGTTAACCAGGGTCACTTGGACTGCTTCCCACATCATTCCCTGTTCTTCTGAATTTATTTGACCAACCATCAGCTAGTGACCATAGGTAATGGCTGGACTTTTCTGCAGCTTCCATTAGAACTGACTGCCCTACCTGTCTAGATTTCTAACTGCCCCCCGACCCTGTGCAAAGAAGATTATCAATCCTGAATCTTGCAACATTTGGCTTCATTGGAAGTCCCCGAGTTCCAGTGTCATGAGAGAGGAAGAAAAATCCATGCCATGCATGGATTCTGCCATATCTCTTACTTGCCTTTTCTCTGAACTGAACTGAAATGTAACCTTTCCTCATAGGGAAGTCACTTCCAACCCCTTGATCATTTTGTTTCTCACATGATCAAGCTTTAAAGCCAACATGTCATCAATGTTTTCTTTGAATCTGGGTTTCTTAAGCTTTCCCCTTGAACAATTAGATGGGAGGAACCATGGGATCATGGCCTCATGGGCTTCCTCTCCCATCTCTTCCTTGGTCACAAGGAGGTGATCAGAACCTTTTGCTCCCATTTTCAATTAACTGTGGTTTGTTGTGATGCCTGAATCCAGAACTGTGGTTACTATTAACTGTTGGGGGGTTCTTAGGGAAACAAGACAAGGTCATAAATCGTGGTTTGAAGTTGGCTTGTTTCCCTAAGCAAGGGCTAGCCACAGTTTGACCAGTATGGATATTACACCAAACCACTGTTAGCTGTAAACAGGAACAGAAGATCTTTTGATCTCCTTGCAGACACACCAAAGAATTTCTTAGCCATGCCACATAAAAAACTAGAACTTGGCTGAAGAATGACATAAGGGAGCCTTTATCAACCTGATGCCTTCCACTTGCTTTGGACAACAATTCCCATCAACTCCCAGAAACCAGACTAGCAAAGGCTGCTAAAAGATCCCATGCCTGCTCTTTCCACACACAGTCAGTTGAAGACAACCAAAGGAGTTCAGGGGTACGCACACAGTCTCTCCAGATGATTGTAGATGAATTCCCATAAAGGTCATGCGCGAGAATCCATATTGTAAACCAAGTGTGCCGTTAACGCTATAGCAACCTCTCTCCTTCCTAAGAACATTGGGAAAGAGAATCTGGTTTCTGGACTTAATTTCTTTGGCACTGACTTTGTTTTCCGTAGCACACAATCTGAATGGCCCTGCGGACATGATGCTTCTGGCAGAACAGTCCTGGGTTTGAGAATAAGGCTTCCAGTTCAGACTTGGAGGACAAATTGTTTTCAGTCCACAAATCTCATTATAATCAGACGACAATATCCAAAGAAAGCTGAGAGCGCCTTGATCTTTTCAAGGGCTTGGTTTCTTTAACACCAAAGATCTCTGCAGAAATTATACATCCCTACCTCCCCCCTGTCGTGCAGTTCCATTATTTATATGTCTTCTTTTATATTTTCATTCCAGTAAAATAGTCGCTATGGAGACATTCCACCTTCCTATTTATAGTTGATTCTTAAACATTAAGGACCTCTGAACCTGTTGCTTTGTGTGTTTTGCATAGATTAGTTGCATAACATGAGGGGTGTTAAAACATGATGGGTGTGTCTTAAACTTGCTTTGAAAGATTTCTTTTTTGCATTGATGTGCATGGTGTGAGCTTTAGCACAAAGTTCAGGCTGTTCTTTCCAATGCTGAAAATGAGTTCGCTGGGTTTTGCAGCCAAATTAAGCCTCAGGCTCCACTCCAGGGAAAGCTAAACACAACACCAGAGTGTGGGTGTGTTGCATTTGGACCGGAACACCAAAACGTTCATGAGCTGCCCTGTGCATTTTGCAAAGCAGCAAGAGAGCTCTCTTTAGTCTGCCATGTGCAGCAGCTATGAAAAAGGCAAATTCCACACAAAAGATCTCCAGGAAATGAATCGAAAATAAAACCACCAATATCATGATGCTATTATGCAAATCTGTGATATGACCATGTTTGGAATATTGTGTGCAGCTCTGACCGCCTCACCTCAAAAAGTATATTGTAGAGTTGGAAAAGGTTCAGAAAATGGCAAGTAAAATTATCAAGGAGAGAAGAAGAAGAAGAAAAAGAAGAAGAAGAAGAAGAAGTTTTATTTATACCCCGCCCTCCCCAGCCAAGACCGGGCTCAGGGTGGCTAACACCAGGTATAAAAACAATTGATTAAAATACAACTTAAAAACAAGCTTAAAACACAACATTAAAATGCAGCCTCATTTCAGTAGAAACTCAAATCAAAAACTTTTTGGGGATGAAAACGTCAAATCTTCACCAAGGCCAACTATCCAGACTGGTCCTACTTGGGCCAGAAAAAAGCCTGGGAAGTCCCCAAATAGGAGTTCCATCACAGAAGGAGAAAGGAAAAAGGAAAGAGGGGAAGGGGATCAAGTTTATTCCAAGCCAAAGGCCAGGCGGAACAACTCTGTCTTACAGACCCTGTGGAAAGAAATCAGATCGTGCATGGCCCTGGTCTCATGATACAGAGCGTTCCACCAGGCCGGAGCCATTGTTGAAAAGGCCATGGCTCTGGTTGAGGCTAATCTGACTTCCTTAGGGCCTGGGACCTCTAGGGTGTTGCTATTTATGGACCTTAAGGTCCTCCGTGGGGCATACCGGGAGAGGCGGTCCTGTAGGTACGAGATGATTTCCCTTGTGGTTGCAGTATTTGGGTCCTTTGAGTTTGAGGAAAGGAGAGAAAGAGGGAAGTTTCTAAGATTATGCATGCCGTGGAGAGAGGGGATAGAGAAAAGTTTTCTCATATAACACTAGAACTTGTGGACATTCAATGGAGCTGAATGTTGGAAGACCCAGGACAGAAAAGGGAAGTACTCCTTCATGCAGTGAATAGTTAAGCTATGGAGGCAGTGATGGTCACCAACTTGGGTGGCTCTCAAAGATGATTAGACCAATTCATGCAGGAGAGACTATGTTCTTCCTTCACTGTCTGCCTCTGAATACCAGTTTTGGGTCAAATGCTGTTGCAGTCATGTTCACCTTATGGGCTTGTCACATGCATCTGGTTGGTCACTGTGAGAACAGAATGCTAGACTTGATGGGCCTTTGGCCTGATCCAGAAGGCTCTTCTTATATTCTTGAACAATCATTGATGTCTGCACCAGGCTTCAAAGTGAATCATGCACCTTGCTAGAAGAACGTATCTGCAGTTTGGAGCTGTCCGTGGTCCTGCAGAGCCTGTCTCTTACTCAAAATCTGTCTTGCTACTTGCTACTATCAACCTCCCTGAGCAACCAATCACTTGCCTTTCACTTTTGATATGCCTATTATTTCCCAGACTTCTCCCCTGGAAAGAATTTCAACACAACATAATAACGTATAGGAAACTAACTTTATTCGAGTGGAGGGGAAGAGAGAAGACAGTGACATATTAAGTAACAAGGGAGGAAGAATTACCTCACTGCAATTTAGCTTAACAAACGAGGTTACAGGAAAACATTCCTCATGTATAATAGCATTTTGAATTCACAGCTGGTAATTCGGAGAAATATATATCAGGGCTCTGCTCTGCAATATGTTAACTGGGACATTTTTGCTTTCCTTTGAAGATTGTTTGGTTGTACATCTGATAAACCAAGCCTCTTTCTTAAATCCTCATCCCCTTAAAGGTGAACAGTATTCAAAGAACAGCATTAATTGTTACCATATGCCAATTTTTTAATAAGAGGCACAACAAACCCTTTGCAGAGCATACACACACATAAACATTGTGATATATTGCCAGGTCAAAAATTGTGAAATCAGTATCACGATATGGACTTCAAACCTGTTTTGGACAATATATCACCCAGCCTTACTTACTAGTAGCTAGAAAAGTCCATCTTCTGTACATAATTATTTTCTTTAGCATTAAACATGCTCCCTCCTTAAGTTCAGTTTGGGGCACATAGTGAGTCCTCAAAATTGATGCAATTAAATATCAGGTAGTCCTCCACAGACCACAAGTTTGGGGAACAACCTCTCAGAGCACATTAGCAGCTTGCCACGTTTGCTTACATTATTCTCACAATTATGCCCAATTAAGATTTCGGTTTCAGCTGTTAAACTGGTTATAGAAACAGATGTTCTTTAAATTGCTAGGATCCAAATTTGATGTGGTTTGTAAAAAATAAAATAAAATAAAGTACAGGATATTATCTCAATTACTGTTGAGCTGCATATGCTTCACTCAGAGCATTCTGGGAGGTTCATGGTGCTCACAAAAGTTTTACATTCCAAGTTGGTCAAAAGGGACTCAGAAAATCATGAATTCGAGAAATGGGGAAGGACAAAAAGCTTGGTTTTTATTGAAGAAGTGTGGGGGGATTGATGTGTTCAATTTAAATTTCAGTACAAAGAACGGCAGAAAGTGTGATGGAATCTGTAATATTGTTCCGTGCACCCCAGTCCTCAAGAGACCCCAGAGTTCCAGCACTTACCAAGGGTTCAGTTTCCTTGGAAAGAAGGCTAATGAACACTGTGATGTCTTTAGGATATATAGTTTTATGTACGCATAAGTGCAACCTGAGCCTAGGCTGGAGGGACTCACAATGTTTAACGCTCCAACAGATCTTGCCTCCCCATCAGACTCCCGGGAGATCCACAAGCCATTGCATTGGGTCCAACACAGAGCAAGGACTTTCCAGGGAGGCGGCAAACTCTCCTTCCTTGGAGGTTTTTAAGCAGAGGTTGGATGGCCATCTGCCGTGGGTGCTTTAGTTGAGATTCCTGCAAGGCCGGGGAGTCAGACTAGATGATCCTCAGGGCGTCTTCCAACTCTACAGTTCTGTGATTCAATGACAAGCTTCTGAGTCTCCAGCTTCTAGCACCATCCCAGCTCAACGCACACAGCTCTCTCATACACAACCCCCCTTGCCTTATTGTTCTCCATCCTGGGAAAACATGGCATCCAGCCAGGTGTCTGCCTCTGTGGCAACACAGCTCGCCCTTTAAGATGTTGATGATGGGCTAAGACCGTTGCCTTAACCAAGGAACTGGCTTGACTGATTCAGCAGGTTTCCACTTACACATGCTAACCTCACAGAGACTCACAGAGACCCACAAATATCAGCCAGACTGACCCACCCCAAATCTATAATTATATTTTGACAACATACAGCTCAGATCTCTTTTTATGAGGAAAAATGGGATTTCCATCCCTTGCCTTTGCAACATACACAGTTTTCTTATTCCAAATCACACCATTAGACAATCTAGATCAATGTTGTCTACATCAGGATTGTTGTTGTTTAGTTGTTTAGTCGTGTCCGACTCTTCATGACCCCATGGACCAGAGCACGCCAGGCACTCCTGTCTTCCACTGCCTCCCGCAGTTTGGTCAAATTCATCCTGGTAGCTTCAAGAACACTGTCCAACCATCTCGTCCTCTGTTGTCCCCTTCTCCTTGTGCCCTCCATCTTTCCCAACATCAGGGTCTTTTCCAGGGAGTCTTCTCTTCTCATGAGGTGGCCAAAGTATTGGAGCCTCAGCTTCACAATCTGTCCTTCCAGTGAGCACTCAGGGCTGATTTCCTTCAGAATGGATAGGTTTGAGCTTCTTGCAGTCCATGGGACTCTCAAGAGTCTCCTCCAGCACCGTAATTCCAAAGCATCAATTCTTCGGCGATCAGCCTTCTATATGGTCCAGCTCTCACTTCCATACATCACTACTGGGAAAACCATAGCTTGAACTATATGGACCAGGATAGGGAACCTCAAACCTGGGGGCCAAATGTGGCCTTCAAGTCCTCTCTGTCCAGCCCTTGGGACTCCCCCAGTGGAACATTATTGCAGTCAAAACCAACATTTCATGTTTTGCCAGCTGGGCACATGAAGAGGATGAGGCTTTCCTGTAAAATTTGCTAGAGAGAACTCTGTGAGATCACTTCCTTTGTCTGCCTTCACAAGAAGCTGCAACACTGCATCCTTCCTTCCTTCCTTCCTTCCTTCCTTCCTGGGAGCTTCTCTCTTTTTTCATCATGCCTCTAAGCTGACCAAATGTGCGTGTCCGAGCTCTGCAGCTCAGACACCATTTTGAAAATAGATTTTGTAACTTAGTTATTAGTTATAAACCTGCCTTCATTTTGCTGATGTAACTGACTCTTCAAGACCTAGATTGTGTAATTAAATACTACTTTTACTTCTTCACAAAGCAATTCTGTGTGTATGTGTGATTGTTAATTTTTAAGAGGGAGAAAGGGGGTAATACCGGGGGGGGGGGACCAGTCTGTCTAAAGCATCCTGGATTATTGTCTCTAGAAGGTGAAATCAGCCTTGTCTTAGCTTCCAAGTTTAAAGCTGCAAAGAATGGTACTCTGCTGATCTCAGTCACGTGAGCAAAAAAGGATAATAGCTAAAAAATAAATCCTCTCCGTGCCCAAATCCATTCCTACACCCAAGGCCAGACCCTACCTCCCAGCTACACCCTCTACCCCTCAGGTTACATCTCTTGCTAACTGTGATTCAAACCCTGAGAAGAGTTGCTGTTGCACTTAGTTTCTCCTCGCAGACTTCCCACAAGTCATCTGTTCGGCCATTGCAAGAACAGAAGGTTGGCTTCTTACGTTAGGGCCTGCTCAGTAGTGGTGCCTGCCACGTGAAACGCCCTTCCATCAGATGCCAAGGAGATGAGCAACTATATAACATTTAGAAGACATCTGAAGGCAGCCCTGTACAGGGATGCTTTTAATGGTTAGCGTTTTATTATGTTTTTATATATGTTGGAAGCCACCCAGAGTGGCTGGGACAACCCAGTCAGATGGGTGAGGTACAAATAATAAATATTATTATTATTATTATTATTATTATTATTATTATTATTATTATCCTAAGAGCTGCTTAGGGTCTTCTACATTTGTCAAAGTCACTTTTCTAGTCTGCTTCTTTCTTCCTCCCAGGAAGGGGGGCCAGCCCTATCAGCCTTATCAGCTGGCCAGACCTATCCTGGGATAACGCCAACCCAATCACATAGCACTCTTCTTCCTTTCTTTGCAGGAAGGGATGTCTGCTTCTCTGCTGTTCATAGGCAGCATTCACCTCTGCTTCATACACTCCTTGAGTGGTTCTGCCTGGCTGAAAAGTGTCCTTGGATTTAATAATAATAATAATAATAATAATAATAATAATAATTTATTATTTATACCCCGCCCATCTGGCTGGGCTTCCCCAGCCACTCTGGGCAGCTTCCAACAAAATATTAAAATACAGTAATGCAACAAACATTAAAAGCTTCCCTAAACAGGGCTGCCTTCAGATGTCTTCTAAAAGTCTTTGGCATCTGGTGGGAGGGCGTTCCACAGGGCAGGTGCCACTACCGAGAAGGCCCTCTGCCTGGTTCCCTGTAACTTGGCTTCTCATAGTGAGGGAACCACCAGAAGGCCCTTGGAGCTGGACCTCAGTGTCTGGGTAGAACAATGGGGGTGGAGATGCTCCTTCAAGTATACTGGATCAAGGCCGTTTACTTCTTGTTTGCCTGGGTGTAGAATACAGAGAGGAGTGTGGGTGTGTTTAGAGAGTAGCCTGTTGGTAAAAAATGAAAGACAGGAAATTTCTTTGGGGGGCGGGGTGTCAGGTCAAGAGGAATGGAGCAAGAGGAATCCTGAACATCAGCATCCCACACTCTAACATTTTGTTTCAGCACCCCACCTGTCCAAGAGAATTTCCAGAACAACATCAACAATGCTGTCTTTGTTGGGAAAATTCAGTGGGAAACCTCTTCTCAGTTTAAGAGATGTGACCACAAGAGTGGAATTTAAAAGGTGCCAAGCTTCTTCTGATATTCTCAGCTTGCTTTTCAACAACAGAAAGAGCTGGAGCTCCTGCGGCAATAAAAGAGGTTTTTTTCTTTGCTTTTATTGCTCGGTTTCTTCAGCCTTAAAAGGCTAATGGCCATCAACAAAGGAGAAACATCCACAAACAGGAACAAAAGAGAAAACAATTTGCTTCAGCTTTTCTTTCCACCCCCAATTTCTTATTAAAAGGGGAGGAAAGGATGGTGAAACATTTCGCCCACAGGTCACGTGCTGAAAATTCATTTTGGTAGGTTTTCTACTCTTTCCTATTATCCGGCGTATATTGCCACACACACAAACACACACACAGGGAGAGAGAGAGTTTCTTGTTCTGCAATGTAGTCCCCACAAAGTGATAAATTAGATTTATATTTTGCAAAAACAAGTGGGCTTTTCTGCTAATTATTTGCAATGCAGCAAAACTTGTTAACTGCTTGTCAGTAGGGATTTTTGCCTCGGCAATCCACTCCAAGCAGAGCATTTTAGAAACAATGCACAGAGAGTTGGAAAGCAAAGGGTATTAGAGCTTCCTGAGTCCCTGAGGCACAAAACAAAGGGCCTCTTTAGACATTATAAGGCTCCGGCAGATTGAGTAGATGAGGCCAGTAGTGGGTCCAGCAATCAAGAGGCAGTTTCTTGGGGGAAGGGAGGTGCAAATGGGGCTTGTCAACCTGGGAAGGTAGCCCATCTAGGAGACGGAACACTCTGATCCTAAACCTTGCAGAACACCTTCAGGAGAAGAAAAGACTAAGGAGTAAACCCTACACAAATCTGGAATGAGGTCCTAAGACACTTGGATGGGCCATCTTCTTAATGTAGTGGCTGAAGTTTGATATTATTACGTTTACATCCCCTATTACGTTTACATCCCCTTTGTCCTCCAAAGATAGCATCAGGATAGCATCATAGTTTTCCTCAGGTCTCTTCAGGGAGAGCCAGCGTGGTGTAGTGGTTAAGAGCGGTAGATTTGTAATCTGGGGAACCGGGTTCGCTTCCCCGCTCCTCCACATGCAGCTGCTGGGTGACCTTGGGCCAGTCACACTTCTCTGAAGTCTCTCAGCCTCACTCACCTCACAGAGTGTTTGTTGTGGAGAAGGAAGTGGAAGGAGATTGTTAGCCGCTTTGAGACTCCTGAAGGGGAGTGAAAGGCGGGATATCAAATCCAAACTCTTCTTCTTCTTCTTCTGAGGTGGGTTAGGTTGGGAGAGCATGAGAGCTGACTCAAGGTCACCCATTAAGATTCGAACCCATGTCTCACTGCACCAAGTCCCTCTCTCCAGCCACTCCACCACACTGGCTCCAAGCAGCATGGGAGATCTTCCAATCAATGATCAATGTCTGAACAGAAGTTCAATTAGAAATAAGGGTTTGCCTCCTGAAACTAAGTAATGGTGTCTCTTTGAGATCATAAGAGCTATTTGTGCTTCCAGCGCTACTTCAGCAATCAAAAATTAGAGGACCACTGGTTATCCCCACTGAGAAATGATCCCAGCTTCAGCTCCCTGAAAACCTATTGCCCGTCTCCATCAAACGTTTCTCATGAAGAATTTTCAGAGTTTATATGGACTTCAGAATGCCTTGCCTTGCCTTTGACAAGGTCTGTCTGAGAACAGGAGAGAGTTGTCCATTTAATAAATCACACCAGGAAGAGGAACCATGTGTGCTCCCTGAGATGCTCCTAATCAGTGTGACACTTCAAATAAGTTATTTTATGCAGCACAGGAGGAAAAATGACCTTGAGTTATTTCTTGGAATCGTTCTTGTATGGTGCATCACCGGGCAGCAGTGGATAGAATTTCAATTAGGACTGAGGCTCAAAAGTATCAGAGGGCTAAAAAGTCCCACAGCTAAATGCTAACACGAAGGCATGATCTGCTCCTCCCTGTCACCCTTTTCAGACTAACCTGTGGAATGCATCACAAAATGTGTTGGTTTTTTAACCAGTGCAAGTGACATGAGTTGATTTGTCTTCTTCTAGTGCTTGCTCATCTTGAACAGGTCTCAAAATAGATTGTGACTCAAGGTGTTCAGCTTATTGTTCACTGCACTAAGGGCATAAGAACATAGGAAGAGCCTGCTGGATCAGGCCAATGGTCCATCTAGTCCAACATGTAGCACCTCTGGTGTGTGCGGGTGTTGTGCTCCTTCTGGGATAGTTTGCCCACCTCTGGTCCCCACCCAGCACTCGGCTCTCACCTGTGGCTCCTAGAAGCTGTCAGCATGAGACAGCTGCCACACCCTGGGAAACAGCTTCAGCTGGCTGGCTAAAGCAGGTGAGGGTGAGAGCCAATGGATCTCAAACCCTCATTGAGTTAGGGACTTTCTTGCATTGAAAAAACAGGCTCCAGCAGATTGACATGATGAGAGCAATAGTGGTCAAGAAGGAGGTTTCTGCGCGTTTGTAAAGGGAAGCGATGGGCCGATGGGGCTCATCAACTTGAGAAGGTAACCCATCTAGGAGAAGGGAAAGTCCAATCCGAAACCTTGCGGGATATCTTTGGGAGAAGAAAAAGGCTGAGGAGCAAACCCTACACAATTCCAGAGTGGAGCCTCTAAGACTGTTGGATGGCGTCTTGTACACCTCCTTCCATCAACTTCTGCAGTCATGCTGGTGCCAAACGTCTTGCTCTGCTTTCCTTTGGGCCACATCAGCGAGCGGGGTGGGTCTTGTCGTCTGGGCAAGCCAGGACTTCCATACACATTGCCCAAGCTTGTGCCCCAGAGAAGTCACTTTGGTGCTGCTAATGCAACGGTTTGACTTCACTCCCAGAGGCACACTCCATTGTCTCTTGAGACAGACAGATGCCAACAACAAGAAGTGTGTGTGTGTGTGTGTGTGTCCATGGTAGGTCCTGGCTCCTGCCTTTTGAATCTGACTCCCAGATCTGCACTAGAATTGTCTATGCTGGTAAACTGAACAAAATGGGATGTAAAAATCCCCCTCCTTCATCTTCAAAAAATAAATAAATGAGATGCTATGTGTTTAGCAGTTTTAAATAAACACTGTGTGACTTTATGCTGTTGCACTGTAAATTTAATTGCATTTATATTAATTGCAGCTGCACTTACTATAGCCAAACACTGGAGGACGGCGGACCAGTTATAGATCTGGCAGCAGCTACTCTGGAACTTGGCTTTGATGGAAAAGTTCGAGTTCAAGCATGCCAAAATAATCAAATAGACAATTTCTACACCACCCCCAATTTCCAAAGGGGTTGATTTTATTAAATGCACAGTTGCAAATGAACAAAGGTTTGCTCTCCAGCAATGTCTTCTCAGCCATTCGCTCCATCATTCACAAAGTCATTGACTCATCCACACACACACAGTCTCTCAGTTGGTCATTAAGTCAGCAACTCATTCACTCATTCAATTACTCACTTAGTCAGCCAATCATGCACTCACTCACAAACAGACTCAGAGAAACACACGCTGACTCAGCCATTCATTCACTCAGTCTCTCAGTCAATCACTCTGTTGCACAACCACTCTGTCAGGCATTCACCGCTTGGTCAGCCACCCCCTTCATTCATGCACTCAGCCATTCATTCATTCATTCATTCATTCATTCATTCAGCAACCCACTCACTCAGCCCTGTAGCCTTCACTCTCATTCTAAGCCCAGCTCTCATTCAGCAACTCAGCCAGTCACTCACTAAGCCAGCCACACAACCAGTCACTCATCCTTACATTTCGTCTCTCACTCAGGCACCCAGATATTCACTCAGTGGCTCAGCCAATCACTCACTAAGGAAACTGTAGCACCATTTACACTGCCATTCACTTATCTAGACACTTGGGACTCTTCCACACACCTGCTTCTCCCATGCCTAGAAAGCACAGATCCAAGAGATTTTCTGCTTGTCGCGTTCCTTCTGGCTATGGGTCCAAGTGGTTTTGCACCTACCCTGCAGCTTTCTCCTGGAAAACACACTCTTTACCACTGAATCAGAACAAATAGCAATTTGGAGGAAACCTGATTGCTGTTTGGTCCAATTCAATGGTAAACCACAGGTTTTTCCAAGGGGAAAGTGGCAGCGAAAATGGTGGTGTAGAGGAGTCCTTGATTTCCCATTCAGCCATGTAGGGCTTATCCACACTTTCTTTTTGCCACACTCTTTCCAGGCAGTGGTCTGTGTTTTAACACTCCAGAACCAAGACATGTGTGTATTTGTGTGTGTTTTAGCCCTGAACTTTCCCCACCACCACCACCCCCCCCTCTTTAAAGCTGAATCAGGGCAACCGTCAATTTGGGTTTCCCCACAGATTGACTTTTGCTCCAATTGAGCTTTGAAGAGTGGGTTTTTGCAGGGAAACTCCAGAGCAAAAACAGGGTGCTCAGACACAGCTTTAAATCATGGACCATGCCTGTAAGGAGCAGAGGAATGGTGTGGTTAAGCCCTTAGCCAGCCCTTAGCCAGACAATCATTCACTCCATCACTCACTGCCATTCTCTCATCCACACATTTGGTCCCTCGCTCAGGTACCCAGTGATTCACCCAGTGACTCAGACGCTCACTAAGCCAGTCACAAAGACATTTGGTCCCTCATTCAGTCCCTTAAGTCAGCAATTCATCCCACGCTTCTCCTTGTACCAAGGGAAAATCCATGCTTTGGCAATAGATTGTAACAAATGGCAATCCAGGGAAAACCTGAATTGCCTTTTGCTCCAATTAAGCACTAAGAAGCAGTTTTTCCCGGGGGAAAGAGAGGATTTGTGGATAAGCCTTCAGTCAATCATTCCCTAAGCCAACCAGTCACTCATTCACTCACTGTACCAGTGATTTTAATTTAGCCATTTGGTCAGCTGCTTAGTGACTCACTCACTAAGCCATCCACGCCGCCATCCACTCATCCAGATACTTGCTGCTCTGTTCTTTTTGTCAGCAACACATTCGCTCAGTTGATCGCTTACTTCGCCCGGCTCTCTTTTAGCCACTTGGTCACTTACCTAGCCACTAAGTGAGTCATTCTCTAAGCCAGTCGTTCATGCAGCCATTCACTCATCCACAGCCAAAACTCAACACTCTTCCCTACAGAAACCAGCTCTTTAATATTCTCAGCAAGCCGCAGAAAACCCAAATTTCTCTTTGGTCTGATTCAGCATTAAAGAGCAGGATTTCCTGGGCAAAAAAAAAAAAGTGCTTGGACACAGACTGGGAAGTGCAGACCTTTGCCTAGAAAACACGGGGGGAAAGGTAAAGTGGTTGAACCCTAAGTCTCTGGTTCTCATCAAAAGAACTATTCTCACAAAAGACCTCTGACAGGTCTTCCAGAACGGAACGTGTCACAGTGCAGAATATGTCACTGTTTCCTTAGCAACCTTCTCAACAAGAGTTATTGTTCCCTACCAGCTGAGTTTTATGGCCCTTAATCTGTTAAGACTGTTGTGCATTACATGTGTATTGTACTAGAGTCTACAAATATTTTGCTGGCCTTGATAACTAAAACTGTTGTTGTTGTTGTTAATTAAATTTGTATGCCGCCCTATAGCCACAGGTCTCAGGGTGGTTCACAACATAAAATTGCCATATAGAACCCAAAATACATGGCAAAAATAAAAACAAGAACAACCCCAACACAAGGGCATCGGATGTCAATCTGCTGAAGACCTGGTTAAAGAGGAACGTTTTTGCCTGACACCTAAAGGTGTATAATGAAGGTGCTAGCTGGACCTCTTTGGGGAGAGCTTTCCACAAATGGGGAGCCACTGCTGAAAAGGATTATTATCATCATCATTATCTTTATTATTAATAGCTTTTTTTCAGAAAGGTGAACTCAAAGCTAATTACAAAAGCAAACATTAAAAGCAAGTGTAAAAGCAATAATGAAAACAGCCTAAAATACTCATCAAATCATATGTGTAAGTTTTGATTCCTTTGTTTTGAAGTCAAAATTCATGTCTGAAGAGGTCAGTGCCTCCTTTTATGCTAGCTTGTCCATGCCGTACAATGTGGTAAAGACCAAAAGCCCGTTCTTTAACCCCATTACCTTCCAATGTTTATTGGCTGGTTTTCAAACAGGAAGAAAAATGTTTTAAAAGAAAGTGGGGATTCATAACTCCTTCCTCTGTGATCTCCATGGATTAGCAGGTCAGTCCAGAAAATCCCTCAGACTCTGGGAACGTGAAGCAATTACAGAATAATAATGAAAAGCACTGAGGCAAATTAAACGCCAACTGGGGAGTGGGAGGGAGTGCTGACATGAAAGCAATTTCCTAGTGGACTTTTAATTCTAACTGTGCTCATTACCTTCCCACTGACAGACGTAAGTTTGCAATCCTTTCCAGGCAAAGGATGGTCACATTGAATGGAGATTGGATTGCCCTTTGTTAACAGAGACATGATGGATTATTCTTATTTTTTTATCACCACCATCACTATCACAATCTATTTTGGAAAGTTCTTTGATCACACCTCTCGAGATCATTTTGCAAGGTGGTTCCTGCGATGAAGGAGCAGGTTTTCATCTATGTTTGCCATGTTGAACCTTTCAATGCTGGGTAGAAGGCTGCTATTTAATAAAACCTCCAGCCTTTCTTTGCTCGTCTTCCAACACAGTATTAATACTTTTCTGTCTCTACCGGCTAGTCTCTACTGACATGAATGCAGGAAGTTGCCTTATTCTTTGTGTTCCCCCTCTACAAGAGATCAGGAGGCTTGCAACACAAGATGGCTCACCTGGCACCTTCGTTGCATATCTTTAGGCATCAGGTGAAAACATTTCTCTTCTCCCAACCTTTGGCTAATTAAACAATCTAGCAGAGACATCACCTTGCCAACAAAGGTCCGTATAGTTAAAGCTATGGTTTTCCCAGTAGTGATGTATGGAAGTGAGAGCTGGACCATAAAGAAGGCTGATCGCCGAAGAATTGATGCTTTTGAATTCTGGTGCTGGAGGAGACTTGAGAGTCCCATGGACTGCAAGAAGCTCAAACCTATCCATTCTGAAGGAAATCAGCCCTGAGTGCTCACTGGAAGGACAGATCCTGAAGCTGAGGCTCCAATACTTTGGCCACCTCATGAGAAGAGACGACTCCCTGGAAAAGACCCCGATGTTGGGAAAGATGGAGGGCACAAGGAGAAGGGGATAGCAGAGGACAAGATGGTTGGACAGTGTTCTCGAAGCTACCAGCATGAGTTTGACCAAACTGTCGGTGCCTGGCGTGCTCTGGTCCATGGGGTCACGAAGAGTCAGACATGACTAAACAACAGCAACAACAACAACAACATGGTCATTTAAACTGGGGGTGGGTGTTTTCATATTGTAAACTTCCCTGTGACCCTTGAGTGGAGGGTGGTGTGTGTGTGTGTGTGTGTGTGTGTGTGTGCAAACCAAGTTATGACTTTGGACTATCTAGCTCAATCTTATTGACATTGGTAGCAGCATTCCAGTACATTTTGGTGCTTTCTTTCTTTTTAGTCATGAATTGCATTGCAAAAGTTAGATAAGTGCCAAATGTGAAGAGTTTACGCATTAGTTTCAGAAGTGTGAATCAGGTCACTATGCATCAGATTACACAGAAATTACATTTCTTCAACATCCTTAGTGAAGACATAGTCTCCTTTTTGAAACAATAGCATCAGAAGTGTGTGTGTGTGTGTGTGTGTGTGTGTGTGTGTAAAAGGTCTTCCAAAGCAACTACTCTATTCCGAACTTAAAAATGGAAAGTGTAATGCTGGTGGTGAACAAAAGAGGTTTAAAGACTGTATCAAGGCAAATCTTTAAAAATGTAGTATAAACACCAACAATTGGGAAACACTGGCCAGTTGGAGAACAGCCTTTACCAAAGGTGTCATGGGCTTTGAAGACACTCGAACTCAGGATGCAAAGGAGAAATGTGCTAGGAGGAAGGCATGCATGGCAAATCCACACTGTGATCAACTCCCACCTGGAAACCAATGTCCCCACTGTGGAAGGACATGTGGATCCAGAATTGGCCTCCACAGTCACTTACTGACTCATTGTTAAAACCATGTTTATGGAAGACAATCTTACTCGGCTATGAGTGATTGCCAAAGAAGTGTGTGTGTGTGTGTGATGTGTGTTCCTGCATGCATGCTCATATGTGTGTGTTTGTTTGTTTGTGTGTGTGAGAGAGAGAGGGGGGGAGCGAGAAAGAAAGAAAGAAAGAAAGAAAGAAAGAAAGAAAGAAAGAAAGAAAGAAAGAAAGAAAGAAAGAAAGAAAAGAAACTCTCCATAGAAATAATACATTAACCTTCTCTACCACTTTGCTGGAGTTGTTTAGGTAATACCTTGGATTTCTATGTCAGATACACCCAAAGAATGTTTAGGGTTGGGTGAATATGGGCAGATGTCTTACGCCCCACTGAGCATGTATGCATTCTCGTAAAAGACTTTGAAATGGGGTGGGAAAAGAAAGAGCAGTCACTTTGACATTAATTGACATCAATTGGGGAGTCCTTAAAAGAAAAGCAGGCCATGGGAGATCAAAAGGAAGCGCAAAAAGTCATCACAGGGAATGTCCAAGACGGTTTCCTAAAGATCCAGCCCATATAGGAGCACTATAGCGCACGATTCAGGCTGCGAGATTGAGGCTATGAGTTTGAGCTCAAGCCTGGTCAGAAGACAGACCAACTGAACTAAGTATCCATGCATTCCTGAATTTCATGTGCTACAGACTTGTGACATGTCACACTGCTCCAGCTGCATGTGTCCTTGCAGAGTGTCAAAATTGAGGACTGTATATGCCACTATAGTGACACAATTGTTGGGTTTTTCTCCAGTTTGGGGGGGTTTGCTGCAATGCAACATTGCCATTATTCTGCTACTATTCCAGAATAGTGTCCTTTTTATTTTATTTTTTAAAAAAAACCAAAACCATGACCATGTGCATGTGCATGTAAATCAGCTGATGTCACCATGATGTCAGGTGATTATTATTTTTTCCTTTGCAGGTGCAGCGTCTACTATGAGAGCTCAGCAATTTAGGAATGTGTCCAAGCCCTGGGACTGGCTGCACACCTGAGTTTCCAATCCCAGTGGGACTTGGTACCAAATTTCAAAGGTACTAAGAAACAACTGGAGAATATTTTGAAACTCCTGACTGTTCCTTTGCAGCCAGGTTTTCACCTGCCCCACACCTGATTTCATATATAAAGTCATATGTGGGGCAGGTGGGTATGACTTCAGGAAAACCACCTTGTGGACCAGAGTAGAAGCCCTTCTGTCTAATTTGTCACCCAAGCTGCCAATTTCCAAGGCCCAAATCTGGCTGTGTGACATAGTCACAAAGACAGAGTGAGGGCAGTGCTGAGAATATTGAAACTGATAATATTCTCATCCCATTCTTTAAGATCCTCTGTTAGAGATGAGGAAGAAAAGCTGGCAACTCCATAGGGTGTCATTAGCTGCCTCCTCCAACATTGTAGCATCAGCTTTGCACTTAGGTATCGTTCACTTTGCAAGATTTATATAAATGGCATTAAATTCTCGAACTGGCTAGAAGACAAAGAGTGTGATTTTCCTCTCTACTTAGTGTCAAAGTCAAAAGGGAGATGGGTAGTTAATGGTGCTGGTTAGATTCATGTGCCTTTTGGAGCTTCTCCCAGGTGAATCTGCTATCCACGTCTGAGCAAATCTTGGTCTGTGCTCATTACATCTTATCATCTGAGGAATAAATGGAGGGTAGGTGATTATAGCTGATGGTGATGATGAGAAAGCCTGCCATTTGCCATTCTGAGTTATTTGCTGAACAAGAGCACCAAGAGAGACAACGTGAAACTCAAAGTGAAGCATTAAAGCTTTAATACATTTAGGAGGACAAATTTCACATTTCACAGTCACAAAAGCAGCCCCAGAGTTTTGTAGCCCAAACTCCAAGCCAGACTCTCGGTGAACTTTGCCAAAAGTCTTACTGAAATCAAGATACACTATGTCCACAGCATCACCTCGATCCACCAAGCTTGAAACTCCATCAAAAAAAGAACTGAGATTAATCTAGCATGACTTGTTTTTGAGAAACCCATGCTGGGTCTTAGTAATCACAGCATCCTTCCTAAGTGCCCACAGACTGACCATTTAATGATCTGTTCTAGGACCTTGCCTGGTATTGAGGTCAAATTTACCAGTCAGTATTTACCTGGGTTTTCTTTTTCCCCCTGTTTGAAGATGGGGACAGAACTCTCCATCACCCCACTTGTTCCTTTTTTCCCTGGATGACAAGGAACAATTAATAAGTATTCATTGGGTTCGGTCAGTCAACCAGCCACAAATCCACCTAACAGGTACCTCATTCAACCCACATTTTACCAGCTTCCTCACAAGAATATCATGGGGGGCTTTGTCAAAAGCCTTACTGAAATCAAGATACACTACATCCACAACATTCCCCTGGTCCACCAAGTTTGTAACTCTATCAAGAAAGAAAGAAAGAAAGAAAGAAAGAAAGAAAGAAAGAAAGAAAGAAAGAAAGAAAGGAGATTCATCTAGCATGACTTGTTTTTGAGAAACCCACGCTGGGTCTTGGTATTCACAGTATCCTTTTCTCATGAACTGTCTGTTGAATTATCTGTACTAGGACCTTTGCTGGTATTGATGTCAAGCTCACTAGTCGGTAGTTGCCTGGGTCTTCTTTTTTCCCCTTTTTGAATATGGGACAACATTTGCCCGCCTCCACTCTGCAAGAACAGAACCTCATCTGTTCTGCAAGAATTCTCAAAGATCATAGGCAAAGGCTCCCTTAGTACCCTTGGGTGCAGATCACCAGACCCTGGAGATCTGAATTCATTAAAAGTACCCTTAGCACCTCTTCCTCTTAGCAGAGACATTGTGCTTCTGAATACCTGTTGCTGGAAACCTCAGAGAAGGCATAGTGTTCTCAAGACCTCCTTTGGTCTTTCCAGAGGCATCTGGTTGGCCATTGTTAGAACAGGAAGCTGGACTATATGGCTCTTCTTATCACAACTCCCATTGCTCATACGTATTCAGTTCCATGGAACATACTTTGCAATCCCTCACATTTGTTTTAAGGGTTGAGAAGTGGCTCTCGGGCTTCCATGTTTAAGCTTCCAATTATGAGCAAGGCTATTATTTCCAACCTGTAAAGACAAAAGGGAAGCGGTTGCCTAGCGACCGGAGCCGTAATGTGAACCCTTTCCAGATGAGTTCTTCTCAAGCTCAGATTTCTTTCCCCCCTTTTGATGCAACCAAGGAAGATGCAAGACAATCTGGTGGAGAAGCCTTTGAACCGAGGAACAGAGTGCAGGCCGAGAAGAAGCCAGCATCATTAGCGAGGCGACTTCAAGAGGCCGACACACTTGTCGGGGTTGGTGTCAAAAATCCTCCATATATTTTCTGCTGAAAAGTTTGTTGATCTTGATTGTTGCACAAGTTTGGTTGGATTTCTTTTTTCTTTTTTCAAAAACACATTTTTGAAATGATTCACATATTGTCAAGAATGGCATGCACTTTGAGACTTTAGCAAATCTTCCTGGTTATCAAGTATGAACGCTAGTTCTAATGGAGGTGATAAACCTTTGTCTGGACTGTACCACTTCAGAATGCAGGGGAGGGAGGGTCTAATACAATAGACTGCATTCCCCTGCAAGCCACTCCCCTCAAAGAGAAAACGAGCAAGGTGAAAGCTAGGCAAAAACCCTTATAAATGACTTGCTCATTTTCTACGTCCAACAAATGTTTAAACTTGTTTTTTTTATAGGTGGGCATTTAAATTATATGTGAGTCCCCACCTGAAGTCAGAAGTGGTACACCCCATTTTCTTTTTGCTCTGAAGTTGCTGTCCATATCAGTTGTATTTGTGGATGTCTCCAACACTTTGGCCACCTCATGAGAAGAGAAGACTCCCTGGAAAAGACCCTGATGTTGGGAAAGATGGAGGGCACAAGGAGAAGGGGACGACAGAGGACGAGATGGTTGGACAGTGTTCTTGAAGCTACCAGCATGAGTTTGACCAAACTGCAAGAGGCAGTGGAAGACAGGAGTGCCTGGCGTGATCTGGTCCATGGGGTCATGAAGAGTCGGACACGACTAAACGACTAAACAACAGCAACATGTGCTTTTAAATTATATTCCTGCAGTGTACAGATTAATGGCAGGACAACAAAAATAGGTTTTGTGAGCCTTTATGGCCACTAAGAAACTAATACTTCAGACCTGGAATGATAGATACCCACCATCTATTAAGCAATGGTCAGAAGACTATTGCACCCTTGCTGCTGTTGAACATACTTTTTATAAACACCGACTATGCCTGGATATTTGAGTGACTCTTAGTTGAGACCTTCCCACAGGCATATGAATGTTCCCATAAGGTCTGAGGTGTTCCACTTCCTTCTTTTTATTGATTTCGAATTAAAATTTAGAAGCAAGCTGGTGCCTGGTTGAAATTCTGCACAAGTAGCTTGCGGGTACTTGGTCTTTAAAACAGCCATTTTTTACGGGTTCAGCCTTGCAGCCATAATATATGGCTCCCTTGAGAACAGCTTAGCAGCAATGAATTATCATGCCTTCCCACCCACCCCCCAAATGGTGATATGATCATTTCTGCTAAGTCTATTATTTAAGTCTGGCGTAAAACAGGGAAATCAATGAATTGTGGGGTGTCCTTCCCCTTTAGGGCTTCTGTAGAAACATTTCAGAATGTCCATGAAATATACTCAGAGTCGCAAAGTGATTTCATGCTCTTTATTCAGCTCATAGTGGTGAGGAGGAATGAATGAATGTCCCCTCAAAGTATCTGCTTTATATACATTATTTACACAATGGGCTGCACATGATTGGCTAATTCTGGAATTCTACTGTAAGCCAATCAGGTTGTGGATTCACTTATATCTGGAGCATGATTGGGTGGTTCCTGCCAACCAATCAGACTGCTGCATTGTTCTAGGACCAATCAGACTGATGCATTCTGAATCCTATTGTTCTAGGACCAATCAGACTGCTGCGATTTGGATCCTATTGTTCTAGGACCAATCAGACTGCTGCAGTTTGGATCCTATTCAACTCAGTACATAACAGTCCAAATGCCAGAATTTGGGATAAAATTCTAACAGTCCAACTGAACTACCTTTCCTTCCTAGAAACAGTGAAAACTGATGATGGCCCACTACATTTACACAAGGTTTAGTGAGATGGTTCTTTGACTGCAGATTCCCCACATGATAGATGTTAAGTATCATTGTTTAATTGTACACTGAAATGGAAAATGGGTCTGAATGTGTATTGCGTGGCAACACCCGCCCCCTCCCACAGGTGTAGAAATAAAGACTCGGACACAAGAATTAAGGTTAATGGGCGTAAATGGCCACAACTTTATTGATTACAGGAAAGAGAGTTATTGGCTTTAGGCATTGGCCCTAACATTCTAACCGGTCTAACCGGGAAGGGTTAAGCACCAACAGGGGGATCCGGAGCCGGTGCGAGAGAGAAAAGGGGCGAGCCAGGGCAGCCCTGACCTTAAATTGCCCTGGCAGGCCCCGCCCCCTCGCCAGCCGATTGGCTGGCCCGGGGGAGATGCATAATAATAAGGCTGGGGAATCCCTGACCTTCCCGCGGGGCTTCCCAGCCCCGCGAGACTGTGGTCGCGGACGAGAGCCCGCAACCCCACCCCCTCTCGAGATCGGGAGTGGCTTTGCTAAAGGGAACATTGGGGAAATTCCACTGAGCTAAACTAGGAGCTCTCTAAGTGCCACCAGGTTGATAACTAATTGTTGATGCATCTCTGCTCTGCTCTGCTCTGCTCTCTCACATGGTGTTTAACCTTAGATCACATGAGTAAGGTATTCTGTTGCAAATCACCATTTCAAGGGAGTTCCTCATTCTCAAGCCACCACAGAAGGAATCATAGAACTGTAGAGTTGGAAGGGACCGTGGGGGTCATCTAGTCCAACTCTCTGCAAAGCAGGAATATTTTGCCCAGTGTGGAGCCCAAACTCATGACCTTAATATTAAGAGTCTCATGCTCTGCCAACTGAGCTTTCCTAGGAAGGTGTGCTAAAGTCTCTCCTGGAGAGAAAACAGCTCCAGGCTGTGATGGAGTCTTCATGGAGAGAAAGACCTTTGATTTCAGGTCTGTTTGGCACTATTTCATATCTGTAAGAAGCCGAGCCTATGCTTGGATAAGCATATGACATTATGCGGCTATCTGGATGTATCATTATTTGTTTTTTTGTGTCTGTTTGAAGAAAGTTCTGTTAGTAAATCTTTGAAACCATATTTTGGGTCTGGACAATTGTCAGTTTTTATTCATCCTATTGCTTCAAGCTGCACAATATTAATATCTTCAATAATGGAGACTATTCCTTTCACTTCCAAAGATGACAGAGAGAGAGAGAGAGAGAGAGAGAGAGAGAGGAAGGAAGGAAGGAAGGAAGGAAGGAAGGAAGGAAGGAAGGAAGGAAGAAAATCAGGGATGGGAGACCTTTGGCCCTCCAGATGTCATTGGACCACAACACCCATAATCCCTTGACCTATGGACCTGCTAGCTGGGGCTGATGGGAAATGTAGTCCAACAACAGCCACAGAGCCACAGACTCCTCACCCCAAAAAGCACCACATTGGCAAACTCAGGGTTAGGCCTTAGGGCAGGAGTAAGGAACCTTTTTGGCATGGCAGGGTACATCTTTATATTCTGCACCAAAGCAGGCCAACGTAGACAGGTGGGGTGCAGGACAACTCACCTGTTAATCATCTGATGTCATATTTATGCCAGGTGATTGACCCACTTGTCAAAATCTGCCTATAGAGGTGGCAGGCGGTGGGAAGATACTGCACAAAGCAGGATGGAATTCCCTATGCGTCAGCTGATGCACAGGAGTTTAGTTTTGCTTTGTGCAGGGTTTGGCCAAACAGTCAGTTCCCAGTGTACCTGAACCATGCAGAATTAAACCCCTCATATTAGCTGATGTGCCACACTTGCTAGATGGGCCAGTGGCCTGACGGTCTAAAATTTACTGTAAGGATTCCTATCATTTAACTTGGTACTACAGTCATGGCAGGTATTGGGAGAGCAAAAAGACTTCCTGCCCTTTTTAAATAAAAAGGGGGAGGGAACCAATTATTTCAACTAATTTGTTTTAATAAAGTTGATTTCAGGATCGAGATATTTGCGATGTGCTAAATTGTACCCTTTCCCTTCCAAATAAATACTAAATAATGAGAAGCAATTACATCACAGGGCCCCAAACTCGTAGGTTAAATATCATATGCGTGTAGAGTGCAGCACAATCAAAGAGATAATGGAATCATAATTGACTTTCAGAATTAGATTAGAAGGAGTAATGACACCAAACCGCTCTCCTAATGAAAAAGGAGAAGAAGTTAGCAAGATCACTTAGGCAAGAAGAGACTCGTTAAGACAGTAGGGCCCTTAAAGCCAAGTTAAAGACAATACACATTCATGCACTTGTCAAGCAACATGTGCATTTGCTTATACAGTAAAGGTGAAGGAGCACACCAACCTGGAAGTCCCTACCATAGCAAACAGTGTGTTGGATTTACTGCGCATTCAGACATGACTTTTTCACATTTCCTAGATACGTGTAACAAAGTGGCTAAGCCTACAAAAACCATGATGCAGTGAGAGTGCGAGCAAAAAAAAATACAAGTACAAAAATACCTAGTGCATGATCATAAAAACCTTAGAGCCTGCCAAAGTCCAGCCGATCTAGTGCAGCATTTTGTTCTCACAAAATGGTTATCCTACAGGAAGATGATGGGCTCTCCTTCCTTGGAGGTTTTTAAGCAGAGGTAGGATAGCCGTCATCAAGGATGCTTTAGTTGTGATTCCTGAATTGCAGGAGGTTGGACTAGATGGCCCTTGGGGTCTCTTCCAAGTCTACAATTCTATTACTGTATTATTCTAAGTCTCCTAGCAAGGCTAGCATTTGATTGATCCACTTAAGAGTATGCTTAACTATTCCATACTGAAAAGAAAACATTAACGTGTTAACATTTTGTAATAAAGATGTTATATGGTCTGTGATTGTCAATTTATATCAATTTCCGGATGGCATCAGGGGCATTAATCTCTGTTGCTGCATCCAATTATTATACTGTTATTGGGAGATAGGGATGAGGTTATTTGGGTGCCAGAAATAAACCTACGCCAACATCACGTAGTTCTTATCGTTCCTTCCTTTCGAGCCTTCCTTCTCCCAGTGAAGGGAACAACAAATCGAGCCTCTTAATAACACCAGCAATTACAGCCTATACCAAGAATTATGCTTCAGCCAACAGAGCCAATCCGCCTGCCATGGCAGCCTTTGAAGGAAAACGGGCAGCAATCCAACTCTGATACATGAACCTAACTGGGGATGTTGCTAAATATCTGGAGCGAGGGAAGCAATGCGAGGATGGACATTGATGCATTGTCAAGCTAAAATGATTGCTGTAATTGCTGCTGGAGCAAACGAGAGCCTTGCCAAGACTGACCCAAGGGTTATATCTATGGAAACACCACGTTTGACATCTCTATAAAGGAGCTGATCTACACTAGAAACAGGTGGTGGCTTCTATACTGGATGAACTATCATCGCTCCCCCCATGGAATCCTGGGTAGTTGCATGACTCCCCTGAGAATTCTGTTAGAGGCCTGTGGTTCCAGCTCTGCGGAACCAGCTCCTGAATGAACTTACACAAACACCTAGCATTTTTGCTGTTGAAAATGTACCTTTTTAAGAAGGCTTTCCCTGAAAGGTGTCTCACCCATTCTGTGGGTTCTATGAGCTTTCGTTGTACACCTTTAGACACCAGGCAAAAACATTCCTCTTTAACTTTGGCTGATTTACATCCAGTGCCTTTGATTGACACCCAGTGCCCTTTTAAAATGTGTGGGGGGTGATTACTGGGTTGTTTTTGCTTTTATTGTGGTTATGTGTTTGGTGTTTTAATATTGTGATTTTATCCTGTGAACTGCCCTGAGACCTGTGGGTATACAAATTTAAAATAATAATAATAATAATAATAATAATAATAATAATAATAATAATGTCTTTGTGTTATCTGATTCTTTAAAAGATCTGCTTTTCAGATTACACAGGTGTATATACTAGATCAGGGGTGTCCAACTTCCAAGAGACTGCGATCTATCCCACTATAAGTAAACTGGCAGCGATCTACCCATTGGACTGACCAGAGTTGTTGAGCTTTGGAGGGGGAGGCTTCACCAAAGTTGTTCGTTTGTTATTTTTGCTGATCGATGGAGATCACGCGATCAACCAGGAACAACCACAGACAGACAGTGATCGACCGGTAGATCGCGATCGACCAGTTGGACAGGCCTGCTATAGATGTTTTGTTCTGATATTGTACGCTGCTTCGGAAACATTTGCTGGGAAGCGGTTTATAAATCCTTCAATAAATAAGCACAGGTCACTATCCCTTATTCTACGGGGATGGGCCTGTGGGTAAGACTCAAATAATTGTAGAGTTGTAAGAAACCACTAGGATCATCTAGTCTAATGCCCTGAAATGCAGGAATCTTTTTGTCCCGTGTGGGGCTCGAACTCACAATCCCGAGATTAAGAACCTGATGCTCTACCAACTGTGCTATCCCAGCATCCGCTTTGCACGCAGAAGGTCCAAAGGTTCTGTTCCTGGTATCTCCAGGAAGGTCTTGGAAGGACTCCAGTCTGAAACTGTGGAGAGCCACTTCTGGTCAGAGTGGACAATACTGAGCTAGGTGGAACAAGAGTCTGGCTTGGTATATGACATCTTCCTAGATCTCCTCCTATGTCCAGGGGACCTATGTTCCCAGGCACACCTAGCAGCCCACAGAACAGTTGGATGAACTTATGATCAAGCTGCTGGTTAAGAACCTAAGCAAACACAAAACTGACTCTTTGTGGGAGAATTACTTTGTCCATGCCTTGGAGCAGCTGGCTCAGAACATTTTTCTCTTGAAACAAAACAAAGACCCAAACTGGATTCCATTAAATTGCTTCCACACAAGTTCTTTTCCTACAGATTTAAAAGACAATTCCGCAGGTCTCTTCCCAAGCCTAGTGCAGATTGCCTGCAATGTCCCCGACTGCTGTTATGCTGAATTCCTGCTTCGAGAGCATCCCATCTGACTTGAAAAATCCACCAAGCTAGTTTAATGTAGCATGATGTTTAATTAAACGAGATGTTGTAAATGGCAACAACTTGATTTAACTAATGTAATTTATTTATTTTTTTGCAATTTAGCGTGCTTATGGATGTTTTCTGATTTAGAGAGAGAGGATGGGCGAATCCATCATGTCTTAACTGCATACTTCTGTGTATATGATAGATGCATAAATATTATTACTATTATAGCTCAGAAAACTGAGTGGCTAAGCAAAAATTACTGGTTTAAAAAATCTTTCTCTCTTCTATCCAGACTGGCCTTCCTCTGCTCTGCCTTGACTCTAATAGATCTCACAAGATCTTAGAAGATCTGGACACCCAATCTAGATTCACTGTTATGAGGAGTTAAATTTGCATAAAGGTCCTCAAGTACAACCTGCAATTTAGCCTCTATTTTACCCTCATGGAAATGGGCTCACAGCCCAGGCTCAGTTCCCCTGGATGCTCAAGTCCTAGCGAACAGTATCCCTGCTTGACATTGAGAAGATCTATCACAGGAAAGTATTGGTTGCCTGTTTCTGAATATTTTCCAAATACAATAATATCCTTTTCTGAGGTGCTGCCACCAGAACTGCACTCAGTATTCCAAATGCGGTTGCCCCATAGATTCGCATAACACCATTATATCAACAGTTTTATTTTCAATTCCTTTCCTAATGATCCTTAGCATGGAATTTGCCTTTCTCGGAGCCACTGCACACTGGGTCGACATCTTCATTGAGATATCCAGGACAACCATCGAGATTGCCAGCAGTTCTCAGAGATAAAATCTTCAACAATGCCTAGTCAACATCAGGAAGGGGGGAGGTTGGGAGGCCTTAAAATATCTCCTGTTCTTGCAAGATGTTCCATATCAAAGAGATAGCTTATCAGCAAGTTGCCTGTCGCAGTGGGTTAATGAGACTCTAATCAGATGGCGGTTGTTCTGTCCTTGATGAAGAACAAATGATCAAATGAAGACTCTTTTCAAAAATTGCATCTGTCTTGGTGGCAAAGGAAACCATGAAATCAAGATTCCCAGAGTAGGTTCGCCACACCTGTATTCAACAGCTGCCACTGAAAGAAGCCAACAGGTGTCTAGTTGTCTCCTGCCACTGATAGGCTCCTGTCCCAAAAGAAGAAGAAGAGGAGGAGGAGGAGTTTGGATTTGATATCCTGCTTTATCACTTCCCGAAGGAGTCTCAAAGCGGCAAACATTCTCCTTTCCCTTCCTCCCCCACAACAAACACCCTGTGAGGTGAGTGGGGCTGAGAGACTTCAGAGAAGTGTGACTGGCCCAAGGTCACCCAGCAGCTGCATGTGGAGGAGCAGGGAAGCGAACCTGGTTCCCCAGATTACGAGTCCACCCCTCTTAACCACTACACCACACTGGCTCCCAACAATAGTGATTCTTCTTTTTCTGGTTAAGACAACTTCAATAAACAACTGCTGGGACAGCTCAGTTGGTACAGCATGGGACTCTTAATTTCAAGCTCATGGGTTCAAGCCCCACATTGGGCAAAAGAGTCCTGCATTGCAGGGGGATGGACAAGATGACCTTCGTCTTCCCTTCCAGCTCTACAATTCTATGAGTGTATGAGTCTACTCAAGGTTTAGACATTGATCCAACACTGACTTGCTGTCCTGTTTAAAGGAATAGGGTGTCAGGAGTTCAGCCTACACTCGAGTCGAACCCTGGCAGAGACACATGCCCAACTGACATGTTCCCTCCCTCTTGGTTGATCGTTCGGGAACTTCATAAGCTTTCTTCAGCCCAAACATCACAGCGACCGATGCCAACCAGCACCAGCACACTTAGGGATCTGCAGAGTTTGCACACCTTGCGTGACAGACCTCAGCAACTCAGCATTTTGGCTAATCTACTTTATTTACATATAAACACACACGGAGCACTGCAACATGGCTTCCTCTCTCTCTAGCATCAGACAGCAAAGAGAAAAAGACAAAGGACAATAGTCCCACTTCACGGAACACAGTAACACAAACATCCTGTCTCCGTCACTTCCCACTCTGTGGAGTCAAATCATACACCGTCATGTGATAGACAAAAATCCCATGACTGTAATTATGGAGCAGGAATTCTAACATTGGGTGGTCCTAGGACCTGCTCCATCTGTACCTGCTTCCCTTGGTGTCTCCAGGACCTAAATGGTTCCAAGCAGTAGTGGCTGTTGCCCACTGCAACTGGTAGGGCAGAAGGCTGGGAGCCCAACAGGAGTGGTTACCAAAACCAATGACAGGCAGAGCCAGCTAATTCTAGTTTTGTCATCCTCCTCCTCTCTGCTGAGTTCCACAAGGGCAACTGAGGTGGGTGCACTATATTTAAGTGAGGGCACTTTTTCTCCAGGCGCCATTGGGCCTGCCCTCACTTAAATATTGTGCACCTACCTCATAGCACACCAATTCCACGAATTCCTACAAACTACCCCAGATTATCTTCTGAGGGAAAACTTAATAATTTGGAGTCTCAGGCAGGATTTAATCTAATAAACAAGAATGATTTTATTAAATAAATGAAGTTTATGACACAAAGTGGGTTAATCATAGGATACTTCAGATTATAATGTTATTTCACTTCAGTTCTTTCTCAGTTGTTGCCGCTTAATACTTTGGTGGTACTTCCTGTCAATTACACACCCCTTAGACAACCCTATTCCTGAGGTACTCCGAGTAACAGACCCAAGAGATTGCCACACACCCCTTAACTGGTTTGGGAGTCTTTTTGTAGAAGAATCACTCCCCTCCTGGCTGGAATGAGACCTAAGTAGACTGTATCCTTCTACTTCTCCTGGCTCAACCTCAGCCCCCCAGTTAATTCCTGGCCTATTACTCTTACAGGACACCACACACTGTCCTTCACACTAAGCTCAGAGACTCCTTTCTCTAGCTTGTGATATATTCCTCAGAGGGGATGTTTCTACCCAGAACCAACTCTCTCTTCTCTCACTCCCTATCACCCAACCTGACTCCTATCTCCCTACCTATTCTCCCAACCTCTATCCCAACCTACCAACTGTCTCTCCAAAACCTCTCCATTTCAACTCCTTCTCCTTGAACCTCAGCCAATCATAAGCTGCCGTTCGTTAACCGTTTGCTGGCAGGGGAAAAGAAAAATAAAACACTTGTTGACCTGCCCAGCAAAACTTTTCCGTCACAGCAACACGGAGAGTAAGAAGGGCAAAACTGACAAGCAAAGCCTTCCCATGGGCTGGTTGTATTTACTTTTCTTATAGAACAAGAAAATGGACTATCCAAGCATAGACCTCAAGCTGTTTCCTCGAGTTGTGCCCTAACAGATTCATTGTGGCATTCAGCTTTGTAGCTTGGATTCCATTTTCTCACATGCATGAAATGTTCTCCTCAGTCGTACATAAGACTGCAAACTGTGCCACAACTGGGACCTCTCCCTGCCGCTCATGAGCAACGTTCACATTGTGCCTCATGATTGTGCAATCACCAAAACTTGCTCCCTGGACAACAGCATAGTGGTGGCCAGTGCTTTTTTTTCTTGGGGGGGGACGCAGGGGTACGCATACCCCTAAACATTTTGTGAATCTAAGTTTGGCCTCATTGAGGGGCAGTATTTCAATATGAGGGACGCGGGTGGCACTGTGGGTAAAAGCCTCAGCGCCTAGGGCTTGCCGATCGAAAGCTCGGCGGTTCGAATCCCCGTGGCGGGGTGCGCTCCCATTGTTCGGTCCCAGCGCCTGCCAACCTAGCAGTTCGAAAGCACTCCCGGGTGCAAGTAGATAAATAGGGATCGCTTACTAGCGGGAAGGTAAACGGTGTTTCCGTGTGCGGCTCTGGCTCACCAGAGCAGCGATGTCACGCTGGCCACGTGACCCGAAAGTGTCTCCGGACAGCGCTGGCCCCCGGCCTCTTGAGTGAGATGGGCGCACAACCCTAGAGTCTGTCAAGACTGGCCCGTATGGGCAGGGGTACCTTTACCTTTACCTTATTTCAATATGAGTAGGAAAAGGAGAGTACCCCTAAACATTTTGGGAGGGGGGAAGCACTGGTGGTACCTCTCTCTCTCTCTCTCTCTCTCTCTCTCTCCTCAAATCCTTCTTCAACCCCCAACTTTTTTCTGGGGGGACATGGGACCTCTTAGGCCTCATCACCAAGAGAACCAACTAAATTGATCCAAAGGGTGAAAATGCTTTAAATAAATATTTCTTCCAAAGCTTCCCTCTGTCTTCATGCATTTCTGTAGAAAGGAGCTTGAAGAGCCCTTTTCCTGTCTTTGAGCTTGGGAGAAAAGCCAAAGCTTCGTAGTAGAGAATCTGCTTGGCATCCAGGAGGTCCCAGGTTAAGAATAAGAATTTATTTATACCCCGCCTATCTGCCTGGGTTTCCCCAGCCACTCTGGGAGGCTTCCAACAAAAGATTTAAAATACATTAAAATATCAGTCATTAAAAACTTCCCTATTAAAAACTCCAATCCCCAAGCTGGGAAAAACTATTTGTTGAAACCCTGGAGAGATGCTGCCAGACGCTGTAGTCCTGGAGTTCCCAGAGAGATGACAAACCCAGAACTACAGCTTATGGGAACTGACTGGTTGCCAGAATCCATTGCTTCGAGTTTCAGAGAAGTGGGAGTCAAACTCTAGCACTGTCACCTGTTGTGCGTGTTTGTGTTGGTGCTGACCTTTAAAGCCCTAAACGGCCTCGGTCCAGTATATCTGAAGGAGTGTCTCCACCCCCATCGTTCAGCCCAGACACTGAGGTCCAGCGCCGAGGGCCTTCTGGTACTTCCCTTGCTGCGAGAAGCCAAGTTACAGGGAACCAGGCAGAGGGCCTTTTCGGTAGTGGCACCCGCCTTGTGGTACGCCCTCCCATCAGATGTCAAAGAGAACAACAACAACCAGACTTTTAGAAGACATCTGAAGGAAGCCCTCTTTAGGGAAGCTTTTAATGTTTGATGCATTACTGTATTTTAATATTTTGTTGGAAACTGTCCAGAGTGGCAGAGTTGTTGTTGTTGTTATTTGTGTTCTTTGACTGATAACAAGAGTCATTTTTTCCTATCTAGTTCTCTCTGCGTAGTCCCCTACCAGACATTGTCAAGCAAGAGGAAGCTCATCTCATTGGCCTGACATGCTTGGAAGATGAAGCCCTGGGATCTATCTGCATCCTGATGGTGCAGAATGGCCCCTGAAGACCCTTTGAAACCTGCCCCAGCAGCACCATCTGATTGAGAGGACAATACTTTCGTGAGGTTTAGCTGCCCCAAGTGGCTCATCGGAAGCAAATGGGAATAGTCTATGGCCCGTAGCAAATGGGGTGTTAAAATATGTAGAGGATGCTTCAGGATCTCTCTTTGTAAGTGAAGGTTGCAAGACTCAGACAACAGAGACCCAAGGCTGCCGTACTAAACTGTCACCCTTGGCAGCATCAATGTGTCAAGAAATGGTGTTTGTTTCTTTGAAATGTGCTCCCATAAAACTGAGGCTAAATTTAAACACGGTGTGTTAAAACCGATGGGATTCCATCTGGGAAATCATTGAGTCCTCGTTGCCTTTGGGGCTGGCGGCAGAGCAAAGTCATTACAATATAACGCTCAAATGGCATGTTTGGGAAGCCTCTGAGATGGGCAGAAATAACAATGGTAAAGGAAATTTAGCAGCTGGCAGAGCATGCCAGACACACATTTCACGCGTGAAATCCTAACCCTATCGATTTGGTGGAAACCAGCTTTGGAAAGGGCTTCGATCCGACGTCACCATCTGCTGACAGATGCTGGGCTTCGCCTTTTCCAAAAAGGAGACGTGTTCCGCATGTTCTAAGGAGGACACTTGACAATAGTGTTCCATGTGACGCTTCTCATAGCTGACAGTATGCCAGCAATAAAAATACCCCCAGGCTCCCTGAAAAAGCAGCTGAAATGGAAACACTTTACAGTGCTACCTCGGGTTACATACGCTTCAGGTTATAGACTCCGCTAACCCAGAAATAGTACCTCAGGTTAAGAACTTTGCTTCAGGATGAGGACAGAAATCGTGCTCTGGTGGCGCGGCGGCAGCAGGAGGCCCCATTAGCTAAAGTGGTGCTTCAGGTTAAGAACAGTTCAGGTTAACCCACGGACCTCCGGAATGAATTAAGTACTTAACCTGAGATACCACTGTACCACACCAACCTCCACTATGAGCAGTTCTGGATGTTGCAACTTCCAAGGGCTCTGGAGGCAGGAAGTACAAGTGACCAGGGCAGTCAGCGATGGAGAGGCAATGTCACCCACCTGGTCTTCCACAGCAGCAGAATGACTGCCACTTATGAGGCGGGAGGGAGGAGGGAGGAGGTCAGGCACATCAGCAGAGCCAATCCATGGCTCCCTAAATTGCAAGTGAGGGCAAGGGGTTATCTGGATCACGACCCAGTGTCGGGGGAGAGGTCAAGCTTAAATCCCCTCTCCTCTCCCAGCTAGCATTGCAATCCATATTGGGAGCCCTATGCTAGCAGTTTGGTTCATTTAAAAAAAGCAAAAACCAGAAAACCATGCACTTAAAGGCATGAATGCAAAGGTAACATCATCTCTGGCTTCTCTGATTATTTTAATTGGAGATTAGAGCAAGACTTGAACCTGTGAGACTGGGACCTTTCCCCCCACAGAATACATCGCCTGTTGCTGAGCAGTTCTGAGGATGGTTAATTCATAAACCTTCTTATGAATTAATAAATGCTTGATTTATTTCTGGGGGGGAAGTGTGCCTTGCCTATCTGATGTTTCGGAAATAGTGGTCTATTCCAAAACAGCTGCATGATGTAAGTCAGAATGAAGGAACCTCAGGCAGCAGAGAAGCTCCCCTCCAGGGCCTATATCTGGCCATTGAGAGCTTCCTTCCCCAAGAGCGTTCCCTCTACCCTGGTCATATTCTCTTTCCCCAGGCTACTACCCTCACCACTCTCTCTTCAAACTCTCTTTGAGTGTTTCAACCTCGTTGGAATGTGTCCTTGAACTCTGACCATGCCTTTGGTTAGCCTGAACAAAGGATAGATAGGCGAGTAAGTAGAAACTACCCTACTGTACAAAGGTAGACCTTGCATTTGTTGTTCAACCCTGTCTTGCCATTGGATCCAATAATAATAATAATAATGTAAAAAGGTAAAGATAAAGGACCCCTGGATGGTTAAGTCCAGTCAAAGGTGACAATGGGGTTGCGGCGCTCATCTCACTTTCAGGCCGAGGGAGCCAGCGTTTGCCCACAGACAGCTTTACAGGTCATGTGGCCAGCAGAACTAAACCACTTCTGGTGCAACAGAACACCGTGACGGAAACCAGAGCACATGAAACGCCATTTACCTTCCCACCGCAGTGGTACCTATTTATCTACTTGCACCGGCATGCTTTCGAACTGCTAGCTTGGCAGGATATATACTTATACTCCGCCCATTTGGCTGGGCCTCCCCAGCCACTCTAGGCGGCTCCCAACAGAATATTAAAAACACAATAAAACACAAAACATTAAAAACTTCCCTAAACAGGGCTGCCTTCAGATGTCTTTAAAAGTCAGGTAGTTGTTTATTTCCTTGACATCTGATGGGAGGGCATTCCATAGGGCGGGCGCCACTACCGAGAAGACCCTCTGCCTGGTTCCCTGTGACCTGACTTCTGGCAGTGAGGGAACTGCCAGAAGGCCCTCAGAGCTGGACCTCATTGTCTGGGCTGAACAATAGGGGTGGAGACACTCCTTCAGGTATACTGGGCCAAGGTCGTTTAGGGCTGTAAAGGTCAGCACCAACACTTTGAATTGTGCTCAGAAACATACTGGGAGCCAATGTGGGTCTTTCAGGACCGGTGTTATATGGTCTCAGTGGCCGCTCCCAGTCACCAGTCTAGCTGCCGCATTCTGGATTAGTTGTAGTTTCTGGGTCACCTTCAAAGGTAGCCCCACGTAGAGCGCATTGCAGTAGTCCAAGCGGGAGATAACCAGAGCATACACCACTCTGGCGAGACAGTCCGCGGGCAGGTAGGGTCTCAGCCTACGTACCAGATGGAGCTGGTAGACAGCTGCCCTGGACACAGAATTGACCTGCATCTCCCAACCACAGGCAAGTGTCCCCCTCAGCCACCTAAGTTTGCTCACAGGGGAATGCCAACATTGGTTTGAAGAAAGTTACTCACCTTCATCATACATCTTGTGTGGGAAACATTTGTCCCCCAAATGTTGCTGACCTACATCTAGTCGGAGTTGTACTGCAGCAACACCTCAAGGACCAAAAATTCCCCACACCTGTTGTAAGTGATCTGGAAAGGGTTCATCGAGTACGTTTCAGAGGTGCCTGTGTGAATTCACAAGCCCAGAGCAGCATTCTCCTCTTCACAATATCCCATCATAGTGCATAGCAATATGAAACTGCACAGTAAAATACGAGCAAGCAAGATCTATGCAGCTATTACAATAAATCTTTCTGGGTTTGTTTTTGAAAATCACCTTTAAATTGATGGATTGCATCTTTTACCCAAAAAAACAGTAAGTCACAATTTTGGCAGGTGTGCCATAGATGACGTCTGCAATGACATTTGTGTTAACTTCCGCTGGATGGAGATCTGGGTGCCATTAGCATAAGATAAGAGTGTCATCCTAATCTGGTAGATTTATCGCGAGTGAACAGAGTGTTGACAATATGTAATGAATCTAAAGTCTGCTGCTTGCCATCAGTAGCGCTCAGACAGGGATACTTCTGCATGGCTGATTGGTGTATATTATGCCATCTGGATTGACCAGCTGGTTTCGAGTAATTATCGGAGACCATCTGGGAATGAAGTGAGCCCAGTGCATTTTGAACAGCGTTTTGATCACATGCAAGAGGATGGGTCAAGAGCAACCAGGATCTGTAGGTAAATAAATAATGGCACCTGGTGAAAAATGCAGGCCTTGGCAGAATATAATATTGTCATGAGCTCAGGGTTAGAAGCATGTTCAACCCTGTGATCTTATAATTGTAAAGTAGGATTCTCTGGGGGTGAGAGGCAGACCCTCCAAGTGTCCCTATTTTTCAGGAACAGTCCCAGATTTACTGAAGCCGTCCCAGTTTCTTGTTTGATTCTGGAATGTCCGGCTTTTCCTTAAAGGTAAAGGTAAAGGGACCCCTGACCATTAGGTGCAGTGGTGGCCGACTCTGGGGTTGCAGCGCTCATTTTGCTTTATTGGCAAGGGAGCCAGTGTACAGCTTCCAGGTCATGTGGCCAGCATGACCCAACCACTTCTGGCAAACCAGAGCAGCACACAGAAATGCCGTTTACCTTCCCGCCGGAGTGGTTCCTATTTATCTACTTGCAGTTTGACGTGCTTTAGGTTGGCAGGAGCAGGGACCTTAGGATGTCTCTATTTTCACTGGAGAACAGTTGAAGGGTATGGAGTTATCCAGCCCCCAAGCCAAGGAGATAAGTAACTATACAACCTTAAGAAGAAATCTGAAGGCAGCCCTGTATAGGGAAGATTTTTTTAATGTTTAATGTTTTATTATGTTTTTATATATGTCGGAGGCCGCCCAGAGTGGCGGCCTCCAACATATAAGATGGGTAGGGTATTAATAATAAAATTGTTGTTGTTGTAGAATAGGACATCTCTGTTTCCATCAGAGAAATGTTGGAGGGTATGGGGAGGATTGGTTAAAATGGTCAAACTGTTGGGATGTGTCCAAGGAAACGGGGGCAATTGGCAGGCCCCCAGCTGGCTCCAGCCCACTGGCTGGCGGCCGGGCAATCTCCGGTCCTTGGATCAGTATGTAACTGTGACTCGAGCCGCAGAAACCTTCAGAGGCTGAGCATGCAAGCCAGCAGAGAAAATAACTCTTCACAACAGAAGGGCAGATAGATAGGGGCTGTTTTATTCAGGGAAAAACATGTCTTCTCCCCTTCATGTCCAAGCAAGCAGAATAAACAAAAGCTATACACAAACGGAAGTTCCCAGCAAGCTGTGCTGTGCTGGAATGTAAACAGGCAGGGGACATACAACAGTCATGCCTGTTCCTTTTAAGGTGGAACACAAACCACTTTCTTTGTTAGGGAAAGAGCCTAGCCAGGTCTGCTTTGTAAACTAGGGCGGTGAGTCGTCACAGAAACGAAATAGCTGGATGTCGTTGTGGCATGCCTTTCTTCCCTTGTTCCTGGGATGAAAATTGATATCATCAAAGTATCTGCGTGCAAAAGAACAACAGAGACAGGTAGGACTGGAGCTTGAAAAGAGCCTCGGAGGCCCGACTCACCCTCTGTGCCGAATCCAAAGCTACAGTTTCAGAGGCATCCTTAGAAACCTAATGAGGATATGTTGATTCTGTGAGCTTTCCATTTTATGCTCAGTCTGTGCAACAGATAAATAAACCTTGCATCAAAGTAATGTCATAGGAAGTTGCTTCGTTCAGAGTCGGATCGTTCGGCCATTTAGCTCAGACACTGGCAGGGTCTCTTCAAGTTTCCAGATAGGAGATCTCCCCAGCCCTATGAGGAGATGTCAGGGGTTGAACATGGGACATTGTACGTGCCAAGGAAACACTCTGCCTCTGAGCTACAGCCCTTAACATCTCTCCTTACCCTGTTCTCCATCTTCTCACAACAAGGTGACTAAACACTCTAGAAGCCTGCCTAATGTCCTGAGGTCGACGGGGTGCTAGCGATGACTCACACACATGGCTGCCTGCCGTTAACAGTGTATAAGTGCAGGGACATTAAATTACTTCTGTCAAACAGCGACGTTTGGCAAGATACTGGTGGAAACATTATAGTTCCGGAAACAGACAAATTCCTCCTGGGGAAATTCTGACGCCTGCTGGAACAGCTTAAGAAAAATCCAGTCAGCTAGCAGGATGGAATGGGGTCACACAGCTCTGGCTAAATGTGACTTGCAATGAAAATTAATCTACCACGAGTTTGGCGGAGAGTCTGTTGTGCAAATTATTATAAATCAAATTGTTGCTGGCATCCATTTGTCTCGGATGACAAGGGAGGAGTGCACCTTTGGGAGGGAAGTCAAGGTGTTGGGAGGTTACAGTGCCAGCTGTGGCTGTGGAGACAATGCAGCGGAGACATGTTTTGTTGCAGCTGGGGCAGATGAAGGCTTCCAGTTGTTGTTGTGCTGCTGCAGATGTGTTTTTTCTCTCTGCACTTCTCCCAGGAGTGATTCCTCCTCTGGTCACACTTGATCTTAGCCACTGTATTCTGCTCTGGTCAGACCTCACCTGGAGTACTGTGTCCAGTTCTGGGCACCACAGTTCAAGAAGGACACTGACAAACTGGAACGTGTCCAGAGGAGGGCAACCAAAATGGTCAAAGGCCTGGAAACAATGCCTTATGAGGAACGGCTAAGGGAGCTGGGCATGTTTAGCCTGGAGAAGAGGAGGTTAAGGGGTGATATGATAGCCATGTTCAAATATATAAAAGGATGTCACATAGAAGAGGGAGAAAGGTTGTTTTCTGCTGCTCCAGAGAAGCGGACACGGAGCAATGGATCCAAACTACAAGAAAGAAGATTCCACCTAAACATTAGGAAGAACTTCCTGACAGTAAGAGCTGTTCGACAGTGGAATTTGCTGCCAAGGAGTGTGGTGGAGTCTCCTTCTTTGGAGGTCTTTAAGCAGAGGCTTGACAACCATATGTCAGGAGTGCTCTGATGGTGGTTCCTGCTTGGCAGGGGGTTGGACTCGATGGCCCTTGTGGTCTCTTCCAACTCTATGATTCTATGAAAGATAAGGACAAATTCTATGAAAGGCCAAGAAGCGATGATTCCTCCTCTGGTCACCACCATGGATTCATGACCCGACTTTTTCCCGTCACTACAACGAATTCCCACACGGTGGGGTTAATGTTGCCAGCCTTCACATCGTGTTTTCAGACCACCAGATCTGATTATCTTTTAACTCTTTCTGAAAGAAAGAAAGAAAGAAAGAAAGAAAGAAAGAAAGAAAATCTGCCATAAACTCAGTTGATATTAGTAAAACTTGACATAGACACAGCTGCTGAAATCTGGTTAAAGCTGTGAATCTCTCCCTCCTAGGCTCAGGTTATAAGATATGTAATAATAATAATAATAATAATAATAATAATAATAATAATAATAATAATTTATTTGTACCCCACTCATCTGGCCGGGTCTCCCCAGCCACTCTGGGTGGCTTCCAACAAAATATTAAAATACATTAAAATGTCACACATTAAAAACTTCCCTAAACAGAGCTGCCTTCAGATGTCTTCTAAATGTCAAGCAGTTGTTTATCTCTTTGACGCCTGATGGGAGGGCGTTCCACAGGGTGGGCGCCACTACCAACAAGGCCCTCTGCCTGGTTTCCTGTAGCTTCGCTTCTCGCAGTGAGGGAACCACCAGAAGGCCCTCGGCGCTAGACCTCAGTGTCTGGGCAGAACGATGGGGGTGGAGATGCTCCTTCAGGTATACTGGGCCAAGGCCATTTGGGGCTTTAAAGGTCAGCACCAACACTTTGAATTGTGCTCAGAAACGTATTCTGAGCCAATGTAGGTCTTTCAGGACTGGTGTTATATGGTCTCGGCAGCCGCTCCCAGTCACCAGTCTAGCTGCTGCATTCTGGATTAGTTGTAGTTTCCGGGTCACCTTCAAAGGTAGCCCCACGTAGAGCACATTGCAGTAGTCCAAGCGGGAGATAACTAGAGCATGCACCACTCTGGTGAGACAGTCCGCTGTGCAACTAAACCATATATCATAAAGACACCACAATCTCTGCTGCACCTCACTTCCAAAGGGAAACACTGAGTAAGCACCTGGAATCTCACACCACTTGGTAGCATGCAACAATATCCATATTCTTTTATTTTTAAGGATCTGGCACAAAACTATTTTCATGCTCTTGAAATTCTCTTTGACGCCCCCTCCAAAGGACTTCATTTCCACAAACAAAGCAGGTACGTGTGGGAGCCATTTGGGCAAACAGCAAACCAGGAGAGGTGATTGCTTATGCAACCTCAAGGCTCAAATAACCATGAGGCTGTGTAACTGCAGGTGGGACTTGCGTACCTCAAATCAGCCGGGGCTTCTGCAAAGCTGGGCACTGTATGATGTTGAAGAAAATGCTGTGCAGATGGAACCAGCCAAAATTCCAGTTGGCAGCTGGATTTTCCAGGGAAATAAGTTGTGCAAATATCAGCAAATGAATCTGCAAAATGGAATTCCTCTTGTGGGCTTTACACGGGCCTGATTAAAACTGCAAATGTAGGACCTGGCAGGCTTTCATCTTAGTGGGGGAAAAATATGGAGAACAAGACAGAGGGCTTCATTGGCAAAGCCTCCAGCATCTGGTATGTGCCAATTAAGACTTTAAAGATAGCTCAGCAGGTGTCTGGAACAGAACAATGTAAAGATTAAATATGCTGGCAAACCCAACTGTGTTTTATTGAGCTCCACATTACCCCATCCTTCCTCTGTTTAGGCAGCTGACAACTACATCCGGTAGTTTTGCTTTGTCTTATTGCCTGGAAGTATTTTGGATTTCATAAATCATGCAGTGAATCAGTGTAGGCCTGTAGGCACACATGCAGAATGAGCAAGAGGAGTCCCAAATGTAGCAAGGCTGCCTTGCCCCATTCTGAAGCGACGTAAGAGAGATCTCATTCATTAAAACACTCAAATCCAGAGTTTAAAACTATCTAACTGCACAACTATCAGTATCATACAATCCAACATTCCTCAGATGAAAAAAGGGGGATTTCTCACTCTCCCTCCCACACATACACTGACCATCCCTGACCCCCCATTTTATGTCCCTCCACCCCACAGACCATTTCCTATCTGAAAATGGTGAGTGCCACCACCACTTCACCAATGGGACACAGCACACACACACACACTGTCCTGAGAAAACCCCTTAATCCCAGTTTTATTTATTTAAATATTTTGGTAGATATATTTTTTTAAAAAATGGCCAATTTACAAAATTTAATTTTATGGTAGATTTACAAAAAGGAAAAACACACAGTAACAAAGAGTTGTTTGACAGTGGAACAGTCTCTCCTTCGGGAGATTGTGGTCTCTCCTTCCTTGGAGGTTTTTAAGCAGAGGTTGGATGGCCATCTGTCATGGATGCTTTAGCTGAGATTCCTGCATTGCAGGAGGTTGGACTAGATGACCCTTGGGTCCCTTCCAACTTTACGCTTCTAAATTTTTTTAGAAAGGGGCAAGATTAGACACGGATGCACAAAGTATCTTTATTTTAAAAAATCATGACTCCTTTGTGCTCTCCTTTGCTCCCCCTTTTCTTCCCACCCAGCGCAGCCCTGCCCTCTGGCTGCCCCTCAGAGCCCACAGTGGCAGCCATGGAAAGGCAATGGGATGCTCCTTCTCAGCTGCCACAACTGCAGCTGCCATCATTCAGAACAAGAGCCAGCTTATCCTCCTCCAACAAACTCAGCATTGGCAGCACTGGCAGGGGAAATAGAGACATTCCAGGGTCAAATCCGAGGCCAGGATAGCTTTTGTGAAACCGGGACTGGCACTAGAGAATCGGGATACCCTGGCTTACCCTGTTGCCAAGAAAACAGCAACACCACAAACTGGCATATAAGTATAAAACCAAATTTACTAGAATAATAGCTAGAATAGAGATAGACTTGTAACCATTCAAGCAACAAACATACAGTGGTACCTCGGGTTACATATGCTTCAGGTTACAGACGCTTCAGGTTACAGACTCTGCTAACCCAGAAAAATTACCTCGGGTTAAGAACTTTGCTTCAGGATGAGAACAGAAATCGTGCTCCGGCGGCACAGTGGCAGTGGGAGGTCCCATTAGCTAAAGTGGTGCTTCAGGTTAAGAACAGTTTCAGGTTAAGTACGGACCTCCAGAACGAATTAAGTACTTAACCCGAGGTACCACTGTACTAAGGTGCCATGTGTAAAACAAAGCCTGAAGATACTGTAAACATGGAGTGGATAAATGTACAACTGTATCTTAACAAGTTACATGTGCAATAAACGTTATACAGACTGGACATGGCACCTTAGTATGTTATATAAATTTGGCTTTATACTTATAAGCCAGTTTGTGGTGTTGTTGTTTTCTTGCATTATTATTACTGTCACCACGTTTGATACTTTGTGTATATATCTTTCCCTGTGGGCACCACTTTCCATTCATAATTGAGGGCTTGTCTATGATTCAGCTTGCCCTGTGCCTAGAAGGCATGAGTTGGGACAGTTTTCCGTTTTCGCCGCTGCTTTCCCCAGGAAAAGCTGCTCTTTAATGCTGAATCGGAGCAAATGTCCATCAGCACAAAACCCGGTTGATGTTTCCTCCATTTCCGGTTTAAAGATGTGATTTCCCCTCGGAGAAAGCAGTGGGGCAAAAGGAAGTCTGGATGAGCCCCCATTACTCACTTGTGCCATTGAGTTTGATGGGAAATAAGTTCAAATAACTTTGGCTGGAGAAATGCCCTTTGTTTTAGTGTTCTCATCTAAAACAACAACAACACTGCCATTGGTTAAACTGTCTTTATAATCAAGGGCTCTTTTGGGGGCCAAAGGCAAGATGAATGGCTTTATAAATATAAACAAGCCGCGAAAAGTGCAAAGAAAATGGATGGTTTGTGAACCGAAAAGGAACACTCCCCTATCTCCCTCCCTGCTTGCCCACTCATTCAGTTTTAATGCATTTTTGTCCTGGCTTATCAGTCCTTCCCTCCACCTTTTACCTCTTTCCCCAAATAAAAATGCAGGCAATCACAGCAAAAAGAGGTCTTTGTAGGGCAAGCTATTGAAATGCCATTATTGTCGGAGATAACCTTACAGCCTCGAACACAATGTGCCCGGCTAAATGGCTTGATTACATAAAAGGATTCGTGTTGACAAGCAGGAAAGCGGGGTGCAAATATAGCAGGGCAGTCGAGAGGGAAATGGGGCATATCTTGACAAATGGAGGCCTTCGAGATTGTCTGCCTCAACCCTCTAAATCATCTGGGGCAGAGTCCTTTAAAATGAGCAGAGGAATATCGGAAGAAGTGGGGGCAGGGGGGGGAATCTGCGACTCTTTTCACAGCTCCCGAGAAGAATACAGAATCGCCTTGTTGGGGGGACAGCATCTAAGATAGACTGCCTCTGATTTTGGAGGGTTCAATTAGTTGTCTTGGAAAGTAGCTGTTGATATAGACTTCTCTTTGTAGGAGGAGAAGGACAATTAGACAATTTGTTCTTGTTGTTTAGTCATGTTCGACTCTTCGTGACCCCATGGACCAGAGCACGCCAGGCACTCCTGTCTTCCACTGCCTCCCGCAGTTTGGTCAAACTCATGCTGGTAGCTTGGAGAACACTGTCCAACCATCTCGTCCTCTGTCGTCCCCTTCTCCTTGTGCCCTCCATCTTTCCCAACATCAGGGTCTTTTCCAGGGAGTCTTCTCTTCTCATGAGGTGGCCAAAGTGTTGGAGCCTCAGCTTCAGGATGTGTCCTTCCAGTGAGCACTCATAGGCTTGATCTTCCTGCAGTCCATGGGGCTTTCAAGAGTCTCCTCCAGCACCATAATTCAAAGGCATCAATTCTTGGAACTTGTCTAATTTTTCCTTTTGAAAGCATCAAAGCAACATCTTAGGATATCACATAAGGGGAGCGTGCTAGATGTCAAGGAGCTGTCTGGGGCATTCAGGTAATCCTCAGGTCAAGAAAGAACTTGAGACACGGAATGCAATTAGCTTTTATAACAACATAGCAGAGTCCTCTGGTTCATCTCACCTAGCTGAAGACATTGCTGGCACTGATCACTGGCGACACCTTCCCCCTCTAGCCTCTCACTCCAGATCCACCCCCCACCAGCAGATGTAGACTGCAGTGAGGGGATGGATTCTCCTCTGGCCCTGCCTGGCCCATTGCTCAGCAACACGCAGGACTCTTCTCAAGCGGAGTCAGGGGTTAGGAGAGCCAGCAAGGCTGAGACAATCCAGCTGTTGAGCAGCAGGGGCAACCACTGACTTGTCTCTGTCTGAGTCTGTGCTCACACTGAGACTCTCTTTTTTTTTTTTTTTTTAATAATATTTTATTGAGTTTTACAACAGAAACTTGAAACAACATTAAACAAACAACCTCAGAAAAACAACATAAAGAAAAAGAAAAGGAAAAAACAGAAAAGATAAGTATTACAACACACAAACACAAAACAGCAAAATACAACATAGAAAATAAAACATATTAAAAACAATTTTTGTCTCCTTGTATTCTTTACATTAACTTATTTCTCCGACTTCCCCAGGCCTTCCTTCTCTGTATTCCAAATCATATATTCTGTCTGCAAATTCTTGTCCTCTATCGTACTTTGATTTTCTAATACTCTTAAAGACTAATAGATAATTGCATTTCCTTAGTCTGACAAAATATTAAATCTTTCTCTGATCACTTTTTCCCAAATACCCATTCATCCTCAATCCGATGTCATCAAATGTTCGTTATCTTATAATGTTTCTGTAAATAATCCTTGAATTTCCTCCAATCTTCCTTCACCGTCTCTTCTCCCTGGTCTCTGATTCTGCCGGTCATTTCTGCCAATTCCATATAGTCAATAACTTTCATCTGCCATTCTTCCAGTGTGGGTAGCTGTTGAGTCTTCCAATACTGTGCGATGAGTATCCTTGCTGCTGCTGTAGCATACATGAAAAATGTCCTATCCTTCTTATGCACCTGTTGGCTAACCATACCCAGGAGAAAGGCCTCTGGTTTCTTCAAGAATGTGTATTTAAAAACTTTTTTCAACTCGTTATAAATCATCTCCCAGAATGCCTTTATCCTTGGGCACGTCCACCAAAGGTGAAAGAATGTACCTTCAACCTCTTGACATTTCCAACACTTATTGTCAGGTAAGTGGTAGATTTTTGCGAGCTTGACTGGTGTCATGTACCACCTGTATATCATTTTCATAATATTCTCTCTTAAGGCATTAGATGCTGTAAATTTCATACCAGTGGTCCATAACTTTTCCCAGTCAGCAAACATTATGTTATGACCCAAATCTTGGGCCCACTTAACCATCACTGATTTCACTTCCTCATCTTGTGTATTCCATTTCAACAGCAAGTTATACATTCTTGACAGAATCTTAGTTTTGGGTTCTAACAATTCTGTTTCCAATTTTGATTTTTCCACCTGGAAACCAATTTTTCTATCCATTTTGAAAGCCTCCATTATTTGGTGATAATGAAGCCAATCTCGAACTTTACTTTTTAATTTATCGTAACTCTGTAATTTCACTCGATCACCATCTTGCTCTAAAATCTCCCAATATTTTGGCCAATTGGCCTCCATATTAAGTTTTTTTAGTGCTTTTGCTTCCATTGGGGACAACCACCTTGGAGTCTTATTTTCAAGCAAGTCTTTATACCTCATCCAAACTTTAAACAATGCATTTCTGACAATGTGAATTTTAAACATTTTATGCACTTTAACCTTGTCATACCATAAGTATGCATGCCAACCAAAAGCATTATTAAATCCTTCTAAGTCCAACATGTCAGTGTTTTCAAGAAGTAGCCATTCTTTTAGCCAGCAAAAAGCTGCTGCTTCATAATAAAGTTTCAAATCTGGCAGGGCAAAGCCCCCTCTTTCCTTAACATCAGTTAATATTTTAAATTTTATCCTTGGCTTTTTGCCCTGCCAGACAAATCTAGATATATCCTTTTGCCACTTCCTGAAACAGTCAGTTTTGTCTATAATTTGCAACGTCTGGAATAGAAACAACATTCTTGGCAGTACATTCATCTTTATCGCGGCAATACGACCCATTAACGAGAGTTTCAAATTAGACCATATTTCTAGATCTTTCTTTATCTCCGACCAACATTTATCATAGTTATCTTTATATAAGTTCCCATTTTTAGCAGACATGATAATTCCCAAATATTTCACTTTTTTCACTACTGTCAATCCTGTCTCATTCTGAAACCTTTCTTTCTCAATTTCTGTTAAGTTCTTTGTCAAAACCTTGGTTTTAACTTTGTTTAATTTAAACCCTGCCAATCGACCAAACTCTTGAATCAATTCTAAGACTCTTTTTACACTGGATTCTGGCTCCTGCAGTGTCAAAACTAAATCGTCTGCAAATGCTCTTAATTTATATTGTTTAGATCCGACCTGTATCCCTCTGATCAGTTGGTCCTTTCTAATCATATTCAGCAGCACCTCCAGGACTGATATAAAAAGTAAAGGGGAAATTGGGCACCCTTGTCTTGTACCTTTCTCTATTCTGAACTCCTCAGTTATTACATTATTTACAATTAATTTAGCTTTTTGTTCAGAATAGATTGCACTTATACCATTCTCAAATTCTTGGCCTACTCCCATACCTTGGAGATTCTTCTTCAAAAAGCTCCAAGAAATATTGTCGAAGGCCTTCTCCGCATCCACAAATATCAAAACTGCTTTTGTATTTATTTTTTCCTCCAAAAATTCCAATATATCAATTATATTCCTCACATTGTCAGATAGATGTCTTCCTGGGAGAAAACCTGCTTGATCTCTGTGCTCACACTGAGACTCTCAGCACCCAGCCATGTCCTAGAAGGGCCTCCTTCTGACACCCTGCCCCCGCCCTTGATCACTCAACCCTCCTGCATCTAGCATCTCCCAGCTGGTCCCTTCTGCAGACTGGTCCCCCGTGTCCCACCACCACTGTCCTGGGTCTAAGTCATCATCTTCTGTGTCATTGCTGGGCAGGCAGCACCCACCACTCTTCCTCGTCCAGCAAATATTTGACACTAGATCAGGCCAATGGCCCACCTAGTCCAGCACCCTGTGGCCAACCAGCAGATGCCTCCATGGAAAACACTCACACAGGACCTTGAACACTTCCACTGCCTGTGGTTTCAAGCAAGCAGCATTCAGAAGCATCAATGCATCTGGCCATAGAGACAGAGCGTAGCCATCAAGCCAACGAAAACCTTATCCTCCATGAATTATCCACAAGGGCTCAGATGGCGCCCTGAGATAGCATCATCACTAGAGATAGCTTTAGACACTTACTGTTCAAAATAAGAAGAAATGAGGAGAATGGAACGTAAATGAAAGGAAAGGCTTTCCATGTTTTTCCACAGCATCCACTCAGACCACCACCACCCCATGTCTCTTATTGCTTTCTCTTTCTTCCTCTCACCCTGTTGTCTCATCTGCTTCCGAAGATGCTCCATTTTCATTTGAGGCGGAATGGCTTCCAGATGTAATTTCACCGCTTCCCTGGCTGCGTAATGAAAATTAAAAGACCCTCGCAGAATCCCTGCCGAGGCAGCGCAATCAATAAGCAGAGCAGATACCGATCAGAAAACTTTGCACACTGCCACCATCAAGCACACGTGTTCATGTGCATGCGCACATGTAAACCCCAAGATGGCCTGCTTTGTCAGGAACACAGTTCAGCAAGAAGCCCTCACCAAAATCCAGCTCCCCTTCTGTTTATTGGAGGAATCGCAGCTCAGTGGTTGAGTGAAAATTCAGGTTCAGATTCTGGTATCTCCAGTTTGAAAGGGGTCAGGTAACAGGTGATGGGAAAGGCATCTTTCTGCCTGAGATCTTCGGACAATGCTAGACTACCTGGTAAAACTAGTCAGTGTGGCCGGGCACAACAATAAGAGCAACAACTTCAGGTTTTGTATTACAGTGGTACCTCGGGTTAAGTACTTAATTCGTTCTGGAGGTCTGTTCTTAACCTGAAACTGTTCTTAACCTGAAGCACCACTTTAGCTAATGGGGCCTCCTGCTGCCGCTGCGCTGCTGCTGCACAATTTCTGTTCTTATCCTGAAGCAATGTTCTTAACCCGAGGTAATATTTCTGGGTTAGTGGAGTCTGTAACCTGAAGCGTATGTAACCTGACGCATATGTAACCCGAGGTACCACTGTAATGGGAAATTTCAGGAAGCCTATTGAGAAGATCCATTTAAAAAGCAACTGTACCAAAATGAATTATTGGGAAAATAAGAAATCTTTTGCAGGGGAGGGGTGCCAAATTTTGTCCTCACTCAGGGTGCCATATTATTACCAAAGTCTGCCCCTGATTATACTGAGTCTGGCCATTTTATGAAACTTGGGATCCTTCTAGTCAACATGTCGGTGGTGCTGTCTTTCAAACAGACACACAAATCATGCAAAAACCAGTAAACATCCAAAACATATCCTAAGACAAAGAGTATAGGGTGTGTGTGTAAAGATATACAGACACACACAAACCACCACCCCATCACAGCAACCAGAAGCTTTGGCAAAACACTGACAGCAAAACATCATCTCTGCTCAACACATACGTTGGGAAAGAAAGTTTTTACCTGGAGCAAAAAATGGTGTCAACAGAAGTACCAGGCAGACCTCATTGGTGAGAGAATTCCACCAGTGGGCAGCCACAGCTCATTCAGCCATATTCCCTTGCCATCCCCCTCTAAGCCTCCTTTAGACAAGGGACCCAGAGAACAGCCTCAGAAGCAGCTCCAAGGGTCTGGAGAAGTTAGTTTTGGGAGATGAATTCCAGACGATTTTGAAGTCCTGAGCTTTTTAGGTCAAAACTAGCACTGGGCTTGGAACGAGATTGTACTTCACCTGTATCTTGCTTGATATATGTCAAAGAGAGGCTCTGTCACCCGACTTCCAGCTATTGTCTGTCTCCATCTCTAATATATTTGCAGGTAAACAAAAAATTGAATTTCTGCCCTTTTATTATGTTTTTAAAAGTGGTTATTTTAATTAATATTATTAAACTTATTTGATTGCTGTTGGAAAATTTCGTTCTAAGACAGAGAGAGTTTGGGTAATGAGAAGCAGATAGCCGTCCTTTCTATTGCCTCCTCCACACTTCGCATTCCCCTAGGACGGATGAATGCTTCCCCTTGCAGCTTGTTTTGATCATTGCTAGTAGACTAATAAATAACTTTCATTGCCTCTTTCCCCAGACCAGCAAAACCAGGAGAAAACACACAGCTTCCTTAGATGTGTGCTGCAGGAAAATTATCTGCCATAGTATAAATATTTATGCTTTTTTATAAGAAGCACACACACACACACACACACACACAACTTAGTCATCAATATTTTTATCTATGCACACAAGCTTATATTCTGTAAGAGTCCTTGCTTCTAAAAACCTGCCATTGCTTATTATTTCTCACAGATTATTGACATATTTCCACAAGGCTGACTAGATACTGAGAGCTCTGATTACATTTGTCACCCGCCATTTTTTTGCTTCGTTTCCTTACACGATTTAATTCGTGCATTTGGAAAGTTGTCGGATCGATTTCCAGAGCTCTGTTGATTGTTCCCGGGAGGGCAGCTAAGGTTCTCCCCCCCCCCCCAAGCCCTCATAAGCCAGCAGAAGTTTCCCTAAACAAGGTAGACGGTGGGTGCTTTTGATGTCTGCATATTTATTTCAATTCACTTATTAGTGAAAAATGGAGACAGTGAAATTATTTGATACTTCGCCATTTGCAGGGGGACGGGGACCAAACAAATAAGAGGGCATGCTCTGGTTAAAGTTAGGCAACATCTGGGTCTCTTTGATTTCACACTTCTCACCCTCCCCATTTTATCCTGGTAACAACAACCCTGTGAGGTAGGTTAGGCTGAGGGACTGTGACTGACCCAGGGCAACTCTGTGAGTTTCATGGTTGGGGATGCAACACCCTGACCATTTCACCAAACATATCAGGAATCTATAAATTTAATAGATCTGTGCATCCTGGCAAACAGAAGGGGGGGGGGGAATGGAGGCAGTGAGAGATTTTACGTTCTTGGGCTCCATGATCATTGCAGATGGTGACAGCAGTCACGAAATTAAAAGACGCCTGCTTCTTGGGAGAAAAGCAATGACAAACCTAGACAGCATCTTAAAAAGCAGAGACATCACCTTGCCAACAAAGGTCCGTATAGTTAAAGCTATGGTTTTCCCAGTAGTGATGGATGGAAGTGAGAGCTGGACCACAAAGAAGGCTGATCGCCGAAGAATGGATGCTTTTGAATTATGGTGCTGGAGGAGACTCTTGAGAGTCCCATGGACTGCAAGAAGATCAAACGCATCCATTCTTAAGGAAATCAGCCCTGAGTGCTCACTGGAAGGACAGATCCTGAAGCTGAGGCTCCAATACTTTGGCCACCTCATGAGAAGAGAAGACTCCCTGGAAAAGAACCTGATGTTGGGAAAGATGGAGGGCACAAGGAGAAGGGGACGACAGAGGACAAGATGGTTGGACAGTGTTCTCGAAGCTACCAGCATGAGTTTGACCAAACTGCGGAGAGAGTGGAAGACAGGAGTGCCTGGCGTGCTCTGGTCCATGGGATCATGAAGAGTCAGACACGACTAAACGACTAAACAACAACAACATGCATCTGTTAATACGTCCTGTATTTTGAACATGTAGACAGGCCTCTACGAAGCATGGATGTAGTTGCCATCCCAGTGTTTACTTTTGCTCACTGTAATTGTGGTTGGGGGAATCTATTCACGCTGTTTGGTCCCCAAAGGCTTCTTATTTCTGCTCTGTTCACTTGCTATTGGCCTTCGCTCCCTCATCCTAAGAGGCCCATCCATACCCTATCAAAGTCAATGGCATGCATCCCATTGATTTTAATGGGCACAAATGGTGCTCTCAATCTTTTCGATTGCAAAGTCCCCAGTGCATCCACTGCTGGGAGGCAGGGGAGTATTAGAACACTACCAAAAACAAAAAGCCACAGAAATAAATGGGCTTCCTTGCACTCATTGCATAGCAAATGTTAGAATTACAGTGTGTGGTGTCTGCAGACGGGCAGCGATGGAGCACATGCTTTTGCATACTGGAAGTACAGGGTAGGGATGGAGAGACTCCTCTGACATCCCAGGAAGCTGCTACCAGTCAGTGTACAGAATGCTGAGCTACATGGACTGTCTCAGTATATGAGGCAGCTGTCTAAAGGTAAAGGTAAAAGGACCCCTGACCAGTAGGTCCAGTCGTGGCTGACTCTGGGGTTGCGGCGCTCATCTTGCTTTATTGGCCAAGGGAGCCGGCGTACAGCTTCCGGGTCATGTGACCAGCATGACTAAGCCACTTCTGGCGAACCAGAGCAGCGCACGGAAACGCCGTTTACCTTCCCGTCGGAGCGGTACCTATTGATCTACTTGCAGTTTGACGTGCTTTTGAACTGCTAGGTTGGCAGGAGCTGCGACCGAGCAACAGGAGCTCACCCCATTACGGGGATTCAAACCGCCGACCTTCTGATCGGCAAGCCCTAGGCTCTGTGATTTAACCCACAGTGCCACCCGAGTAGGCAGCTGCCTACATATTCCCAAATCTGTCAGTTTCGTTTTCTCCCAGTTTCTCAGTTTGCTCATCTTGAATCCAGTGCCCCACATCACTCTTTAATGCATCTTTTAGCATGGCAGCTTCCACACTTGGGAACTCTCCGCCTATTGAGAGCAGGCAGGTATCTTCACTGTACTACTTTGGGCACCAACTAAATACGTTGTGTTTGCTTGCTTGCTTGCTTGTTTGCTTGCTTGTTTAGGCAAGCCCATCCAGACATGTAAAAGCTGCCATGTGTTTTAATCTGGTTTTAGCTTATTGCTGATTTATTTATTTATTTATTTATTTATTTAAAAAAATAAACATTATTTTATTCTTTTTGTAAATCTCTTGGAAGACTTTATTACAATCAAGCAGTTTGCAAAATAAATACGTTGTATGTTATTTTTCACTGAAATGTCCATTTGATGCACATTTTATCCTAGTGTGTTCGGTTTCGTGCATGCTACTTGCATGCCAAGGCACCCGAGCCCCAAAGTTTGCAGGAGAACAATAAATCAAATCAAGCTGTATTTTCAGTAAAACCTTTATTTCAGATACAGCCTTGCAGAGTCATAAAGCAATCTTCTTACATCCAGGAATCAGCATGAACAGGTGGGATTGCATACAGCCACCACCCTCTCACCCAAGTGGGGAAGTCAATTCTGCCTTTTTATACTAGCTGGCTATGGACCAATCAGGCAACACCCCATGTATCGTGATGCTTACTTCTGAATCAGCATTTTCAGAGTGTTAACTCCTTGATGCTCACAACACTCCAACACCCACTTGGTCAAAAGGGTCCAAGACTACCACTTCAGCACCCCAACATCTGTGAACCACCCTGAGATCTCATGATGAAGGGTGGTATATAACAGCAACAACAGTAACAATATCAATCCCTGAAGCCTGTTCTGACTTACCCTGCAGGTTTTCCAATAGCACTTGGGTTCTATTTATACATGAGTTCTGAAAAGCTGTAGCATGTGCCCAGTATGTCTCAATTACTCTTCCAGCTACAGATAGACGAAGTCATAGCTGCAGAAGCAAGCTACGATTTGTATTGTTCCAATGCTCAGCTGCAGGTCTTCGGGGAGAAGACGTTTAGCTTTTCAAAAGAGTTTGCTTTGTGCCTCCACATCACACTGAAGTCGACAGCACCTTTCTGACTGATCTGACTCCCTGAGAAATTGCTTTCATCTATGGGGTTGGGGAGTGATATTGTTGAGGTTTAGAGTGAGAATCACAAAAGGATCTGGTTGGAGGGGGAATGGACAGAGTATTTAACCAGGAGGCTTGCTCCATAAAGAGGAGATTCTACCTATTTATCTTTTTTAAAAAAAAACCAAGTTGTGAATGCTCTTTTGAAAACCAGCTGGTCAATGCAAGGAGTCTGTAGAGGGAAGTTTCCGATGAAAAGGGTTGCCCCAGTGGAAGATGCGCTTTCAACAAAAAGAACATCTGTTGCAACAGACTGCTTTTGATGAATAGTACTTTTCAGATATATATACTGTATATCTCTGAGGGTTAAACACACCTGTGCTCACATCTTGATTCAGATTGTAGTGGCTGGAGGACGACGACATGCTTGCTATTTGTAAACCAACAAACCCTCTGCGCTTAAGGTTAGAGCGAAATAAAGGACAGAATACATAAAGGTACATAGAATAGAATCATAGAATCATAGAGTTGGAAGAGACCACAAGGGCCATCGAGTCCAACCCCCTGCCAAGCAGGAAACACCATCAGAGCACTCCTGACATATGGTTGTCAAGCCTCTGCTTAAAGACCTCCAAAGAAGGAGACTCCACCACACTCCTTGGCAGCAAATTCCACTGTCAAACAGCTCTTACTGTCAGGAAGTTCTTCCTAATGTTTAGGTGGAATCTTCTTTCTTGTAGTTTGGATCCATTGCTCCGTGTCCGCTTCTCTGGAGCAGCAGAAAACAACCTTTCTCCCTCCTCTATGTGACATCCTTTTATATATTTGAACATGGCTATCATATCACCCCTTAACCTCCTCTTCTCCAGGCTAAACATGCCCAGCGTCCTTAGCCGTTCCTCATAAGGCATCGTTTCTAGGCCTTTGACCATTTTGGTTGCCCTCCTCTGGACACGTTCCAGTTTGTCAGTGTCCTTCTTGAACTGTGGTGCCCAGAACTGGACACAGTATGAGAGAGCTGCTTCTCTCGTACATGTTTGTTGTGTTCTTTTATTTGTTTAATCAGCAGAAATAAAATTAGGTATGCAACAAAACCTCCACAGTTTTGTTTCCGCTCCTCTGCTGCTTTTCTGGTGCTCACAATAGGAAATGTGAGTCCACTGCACCAGGATCTATTCCAGGGGAATGCTGTGCTGCTGTTCCTGCGTTCCTGTGATCAGAAGGTCCCAACACCCAGCCCATGCAGGCGCCGGAGACGTGGGCTGGATATGGGTGTACAGTCAACCCTCCGCTAGATTTCTGGCTGCCAGTTGCAGCCACCCGACAGAGTTGAAGAACTTCAACACACACAACCTCACAAACATGGTGACATGTGGTCCGTTTTGTTACAGTTCATTACAGCTTCCATGAATTGAGTTTCCGTGGCTTCTGCCACAATCACTCGCCTCCCAGCCACGGAGAATCCCAGCATCGTGTAAGATGGTAGATGGCATCGCTGAAACAGTCTGCTGCTCCTGACAACCCCTTTCAGCAATAACACAATAAAGCTCAGCTCTTCAATAGTGCAGCAAACAAAAATGGACAATTACAATTAAAAAAGCCTGTCTTAGGCCTGCTAATAAGGCTTTCAAGCAACTGTATTCCTTTAATTCAAGTGACAAGGTCTCGGCAGTTGCTAAGAAACAGGTGCCTATCCATAATTGCCGTTTATCCAGGCACCGATGTCTTGTCACAACCACAGAAAAGTTTCCTTAGGAACACAGCCCAGCCATCCTCTATTACCCAGCTCGGAAATTATATCCTAATCATGGATTGGATGAAAGATAATACAGATGGCTCTCACTCCTCTGACCATATCTGCAGACCCTCCAAGTGTCCCTGTTTTCCAGGGACTTCTCTGATTTAAAGAAGCCGTCCCGGTTTCTGATTTGATCCCAGAATGTCTCACTTTTCCTTAGGATGTCCCTATTTTCATTGAAGAAGTGTTGGAGGGTATGGAGTTATCCAACCTCCAAGGCGTCTGAAGGCAACCATGCATAGGAAAGTCTTTTTAATGTTTAATGTTTTATTATGTTTTAATATATTTTGGAAGCTGCCCAGAGTGGCTGGAGCAACCCAATAAGATGTGTAGGGTATAAATAGTAAAAATTGTAATCGTGGAATGGGACGTCCCTATTTTCATCGGAGAAATGTTGGAGGGTATGGAAGTGAGAGCTGGACCATAAAGAAGGCTGATTGCCGAAGAATTGATGCTTTTGAATTATGGTGCTGGAGGAGACTCTTGAGAGTCCCATGGACTGCAAGAAGATCAAACCTATCTGAAGGAAATCAGCCCTGAGTGCTCACTGGAAGGACAGATCCTGAAGCTAAGGTTCCAATACTTTGGCCACCTCATGAGAAGAGAAGACTACCTGGAAAAGCCCCTGGTGTTGGGAAAGATTGAGGGCACAAAGAGAAGGGGACGACAGAGGACGAGATGGTTGGACAGTGTTCTCGAAGCTACCAGCATGAGTTTGACCAAACTGCAGGAGGCAGTGGAAGACAGGAGTGCCTGGCGTGCTCTGGTCCATGGGGTCACAAAGATTCAGGCATGACTAAACAACAACAACGTGTGCCAAAAACTTGTCAATTTTTTTGTAGGACCTGGTGCCATGTGAAGGATAGATATGGGCTCGATCCATGTACTGTGGTCCAGTTCCCTGTGGCTCGAATGCAATCACTTCCATAGTACCCTTTACTTATTTATTTCTTAAATTTATATCTCACCTTTTTCCCCCCAAGGAGCTCAAGATGGCATGCACAATTCTTCCTCCCTCTCCATTTTATCCTCACAAAAACATCTCAAAAACTGAAGATAGGTTTAAAAGCAATACAAAATGGAGGTTGCACACAGAACATATATTTAGAGTGCATGGCTTCCCCCAAAGGATCATGGGAACTGTGGCTTACCCTTCACAGAGGTACAATCCCCAGCACCATTTTAAAAAACAACAACTACAATTCACAGAATCCTTTGGGGGGAAACATGTGCTTTAAATGTATGCTGTGTATGTAGCTGAACAGCTGAAGCAGAGATTTTTTCATCCAACTGGGAAAGGTTGTTGAAATGAAAATGTCTTCAATTGTTTCCAAAAGGTACAGGTAGGCTGCACCTGTCATATCTCAACAGGAAGACTGTTCCACAGAACAGTTAAAATAAAACATTCATTTATTTTTATAAGATTTCAGTGTACCTGAAATAGTGTCTCCATGCCCATCGTTCAGTCCGGACACTGAGGTCCAGCACCGAGGGCCTTCTGGTGGTTCCCTCCCTGCAAGAAGCGAAGTTACAGGGAACCAGGCAAAGGGCCTTCTTGGTAGCAGCACCTGGCCTGTGGAATGCCCTCCCACCAGATGTCAAAGGAGTAAACATCTATCTGGCATTTAGAAGACATCTGAAGGCAGCCCTGTTTAGGGAAGTTTTGAATAACTGATGTTTTCATGTATTTTTAATCTTTTGTTGGAAGCCACCCAGAGTGGCTGGGGAAACCCAGCCAGATGGGCGGGGGTATAAACAAATTGTTGGTGGTGGTGGTGGTGGTGGTGTTATCTTACCTGCCCTTCACCAAAGGTTCTCAGACTGGGTGGCAACAACACAACTGCAAATTAATTTATAATTGTACCAACAGAATTGCTAGATTGCATAGCCTCCAACATTTCTCTGGTGAAAATAGGGGTGCCCCATTCCATAATGATAATGTTACTATTTAAACCCCACACATCTTATTGGGTTGCCCAAGCCACTCTGGGCAGCTTTAAACATATATAAAGACATAATAAAACATTATTTTAAAAAAAACCTTCCCTATACAGAATTGCCTTCAGATGGCTCGGGAGAAGGATAACAACTACAGTTCTAAAGCAAAGCTGTTACATTTATGGAACAGGTAGAAGCATTTTGAATGAAACTGAACATAGCTCATCACAAGGGACAATATTTCTCAGTCGATAGTATTCCAGGAAGGCACAGTGTAGATTGGTAGACTATTGAGGCATTCTGTAACTAGACTGTTAGAGAATCAGAGTGATCTGCAGTTGCTGCTTCCCGTGGAGAAAAGAAACATAACTTTTCTGAGGATAAAACATGTGAAAATAAAGTATCTTTTATCGAGGTCGTGTGTGCCCTTTACTGACCTTCATCCTTTTCCCCTTTTTAAAAAATCCAAAAACTGACAGATTGTGAGCCAAGATGCAACGCTGACAGGCAGTCATTTCTCATTTGTGAAAAAATGCCCCAAAGCTGGTGGTTTTCTCATTACCCCACCAGACAGGAAATAATACAGACTTTTTTTATTGCTCATCATAGATGCTAGAAATTGGAGCGCTCTGTGCAGGCATTGCACACATCCATTGCCAATGCTGTCTTCATAGAATAACAAAATGTTTTCTTCTGCTTAGCACTGCCCAGATTCCAATGACCCAAATAATTGGTTTGAGGGGGGAGGGGAGAGAGAAAGAGAGAACTTTGCTGCCTACATTTGGTTAATGTCACAAATCATCTTGATTAAGAGCGTCCGACATGTTATCCAACCTGAGCAATGATCAGCAACAGGGATACAGCCAACATTTTTTAAAGCTGCAAGTGACTTTCTGTTTAATTATAACATTTAGAGGTTTTTACACTTACGTAAAGTGATGTATGGAAGTGAGAGCTGGACCATAAAGAAGGCGGATCGCCAAAGAATTGATGCTTTTGAGTTCTGGTGCTGGAGGAGACTCTTGAGAGTCCCATGGACTGCAAGAAGATCAAACCTCTCCATTCTTAAGGAAATCAGCCCTAAATGCTCACTGGAAGGACAGATCCTGAAGCTGAGGCTCCAATACTTTGGCCACCTCATGAGAAGAAAAGACTCCCTGGAAAACACCCTGATGTTGGGAAAGATGGAGGGCACAAGGGGATGACAGAGGACGAGATGGTTGGACAGTGTTCTCGAAGCTACCAGAGTGAGTTTGATCAAACTGCGGGAGGCAGTGGAAGACAGGAGTGCCTGGCGTGCTCTGGTCCAGGGGGTCAGGAAGAGTCAGACACGACTAAATGACTAAACAACAACAACATGCTCCTATGATGTAAGTAATGGGCCCCACCTGCTAGCCTGCTCCCTAAAATATCACTGGTTTGCTCATTTCTATATATAGGGTGCCTACATTCTGCATGGACTGGTTGCATGGCAACATGTGCAAATGGCTTTAGATACCTATTAGGTCCATAAATTACCATATAGCATATATTCAACACACACACATAAAAAACAGCGACAATTTGTTGTTGACAAAGGCAGCTGGACATATAAAGGGCCCCCATTACCTTCAGTAGCTTAGGGCCTCATCAAACCAAAATGGCCTGGGGGTGAGGGCAGAGCTGCTCAGGAGCAGCCGTGAACCCAGACCAGGGCTTCCTCAGCGCACCTGAACAGTCCCAGCTGCACCACTGCCCTGCCTTGCTCCCACTCCGTCCCAGTAGGAACATGCTGGGAGTCAAGATATGGGCCCCATTGCACTGCCCCATCACACTGTCTGTTCCTAAGCACATCTCCCTTCCTCTGGGGCCATTGCCCTTATTGGTTGGGGCTGCTGATCCATTCGAAAGTTCACACATTCCCCATCCCTGAAATAAACCTTGTTTATACCCAACAAAGTCTTTGGGTCATTTGTATTCAGAGCCCTTGGTGGCAGTGTGTATGAGCTGGTCTCTCTCTCACTCTCTCTCCAGTGGCGTAGCGTGGGGGGTGCAGGGGGGCCGGGCGCACCGGGCGCAACATCTGGGGGTTAGGGAGCGCAAATCCACGGGTTAGGGGGCGCAAATTACTTGCCTTGCCCCGGGTGCTGACAACCCACGCTACGCCACTGTCTCTCTCTCTCTCTCTCTCTCTCTCTCTCCCTTATTCCCATTTTGCAATGCCAGCCGTAGTGTGTGTGTATATATATATATCCTATTAATTTTAACATCAAGCCATCCATTGATTTCTTCCACACACACAAAAAAAAAGCAATTTCACCGCAGGATGCATATGACTATCAGACACGCGTTCCAAAACCAATGATAGCTAATGACAAACAAATTAAAGTTATAATTACCAATCAAAGGTTGGTTGCCGTGCTGCTGTGCAAAATTAATGCGAGTGCGACGCAGTCGATAGGCATGAGCCACAGCCCCGTACGAAAAGTGCTCTGAAAGTAGCTGGGGAAAGAATACATTAAAATCCAGTGGCATCCATTCTTTTCGCCCCAGACTCTTGAGACAAATGCTAGCACGTGCGACCTCTTTATTCTTCGGAGATCACGATAAAGCGCCTCTCGTTTAAAACAGGCTCAAAAAGCCAACTTTCAACATAATCTCAGAAAGCTAAGTACTTCCTAGCAACCACCTTTGGATTAGAGTGTAAAGATTTCCTGAGAAGGAACAACAAAGGCCGCATTGCAATCCCGACCCTGAAAATCCCTGAACGTTGATCGGTGTTAGAAGCTGGAGGGGGGGGAAAGACTGCCGCTGAACATAAATAAGATGAGCCTGCTGGATCAAGCCAATGGCCCGACTGGTCCAATATCCCCTTCCCACAAGGGCTGACCTGTGGGAAACCAGCAAGCAGGATTCGGTCACATGAAGAACTCTCCCATCCTGCAGGATCCAGGAACTGGTATTCAGAAGCTGGTATGCAGTTATTGCCTCCAACTGTGGAGGGCACAGAATAGCCATTATGGCTAGTCGCCTCGGATCTTCTTCCTCTTTGGAGATCACTCGTGGCTAAGTAAGATTGTCTTCCATAAACACAGTTTTAATAGTGAGTCGGTAAGTGACTGTGGAGGCCAGTTCTCGATCCACACGTCTTTCCACAGTGGGGACATTGGTTTCTGGGCGGGAGTTGATCACAGTGAGGGTTTGCCAAGCATGCCTTCCTCTTAGCATGTTTCTGCCTTGCGTCCTGAGTTCAAGTGTCTTCAAAGCCCATGACACCTTTGGTAAAGGCTGTTCTCTAACTGGAGCCAGTGTTTCCCAATTGTTGGTGTTTATGCTACATTTTTTAAGATTTGCCTTGAGAGAGCCTTTAAACCTCTTTTGTTGACCACCAGCATTACACTTTCCATTTTTAAGTGCGGAATAGAGTAGTTGCTTTGGAAGACGATAATCAGGCACCCGCAGAACATAACCAGTCCAGCGAAGTTAATGTTGAAGAATCATTGCTTCAACACTTGTGATCTTAGCTTCTTCCAGTACCCTGGTATTAGTTCGCCTGTCTTCCCAAGTGATGTGGAAAAATTTTCGGAGACACCGTTGATGGAATCTTTCAAGGAGTTGGAGATGGTGTTTATAAGTGGTCCATGTTTCACAAGCATACAGTAAGGTTGGTAGTACCCTCCATGGAGTTGTATAATCCTCTTTTAAAGCCATCTAAGTTGGTGTTCGTCTAGCTCAGAGAGGACTGAGCATGATAAGGAGGCACAGAAAGTTGCCCTATGATTGAATAGCTCAGTTGGCCAAAGCACAATTCTGATAACACCAAGGTTGCTGGTTCAATCCCTGTGAGGGACAGCTGCATATTCCTGCATTGCAGGGGGCTGGGCTGGATGATCCTCAGGGTCCCTTCCAACTCTATGATTCTCTGAGGCAGCCCATAAGTTGTGGAACTCCCTCCCTGCAGAGGTGTGTCTGGCACCTGTGCTTCTACAGCTTTCGTTGTATGTTGAAGATACTCCTTTCACCATGTCCTTTGACACCTGAGATGTGCATTTTGAGGAGCTCTGCACCATCCCTGTGTTTTCGCAGTTTTTAAAGCTGAGTTTTGAAGATTGAAGATTGAAATACTTTATTGTCGCTTGTACAACTTGTATACAGTAGATTACACGAGCACCCCCCACTCAGCTCTCTTAGTCTTAATTCCCCTGACGCACACCCACCAAACCCCAAAGTCAGTTGTCCTGTGGTTATCTTTTCATTCAGCAGCCTAACAGCCCACGGATAGAAGCTGTTCTTTACCCTGTTGCTGTGACTAACCATGCTTCTATATCTTCTGCCCGAGGGCAGGAGATCAAGAAAGTGCCGGCCAGGGTGTGAATCATCCCTGAGAATTTTCCTCACTCTCCTGAGGCAACGTTCTTCCACAATGTCATCCAATGGATTCACGGGACAGCCCATAATATCTACACCCTCTGTAGGCACTTCCTATCAGATGATGTCAAACCAGCATACCACACCGTGATGCAGTATGAAAGGACACAGTATGAAAGGAGATCATCAAATGTTGATTGACATCATTCTTACACAATACTCTGAGGAGATGGAGTCTCTGTTGGGCTTTCTTAACCACCTGGGTTGTATTGATTTTCCAAGTAAGGTCTTCACTGAGATAAACTCCTAGGGATTTAAAGGAAGAGATATCTCCACACAGCCCTCCCCGGTGTACAGCGGGGCTGTTCTCCTCTAAATTGTGGTAACTGACCCTGAGACATGCTGGTGAAGGGCAGGTAATAAATTTAATAAGAGGAGGAGGAGGAGGAGGAGGAGGAAAAAGGAGAAGAAGCAGATGGAGAGAAGGAGCAAGAAGAGAGCTTGCTGAGAGTGCTCCCTGGTGAAAGTTTCCTGTGGGACAGGTGCATTATATTAGGCTCTTTTCTGGTAACTGTATAAACCAGCCACGCTTGTTAAACCTTTGCCTAACTGGGCAGCTGAGAAGCTTGCGGAGACAAAGCATTTATATCAGTAAATGAGAAATACGGCTCTGGAATTGTGCTCGTAAAGTTTAAAACCCGCTTCACTTGGCAGGAGGGAAATCATGAAAAAGCACCACCAAGGGTAGAGCTCTATTGAGGAGAAACCATTTCACATCTATAAACCCCAAATCTGAATAAAGGGCACAAAGTGAAGGTCTCCTCTTTGAAGCACCGCTTTCGGGCAAGGAGTGTAACAAAACCAGCGGGTGATGCCAGATGGGTGCTTATGGCGAGATGGGTGCTCCACAGGCACGCACAGATTTTGCAGCATCCGCATGAGGTCACTGGCATCAAAATACCAGCTCATATTTCCTCCCTAGTGTCCTACTTCTTTAATCCAGATTTAGCCTTTCTGAGGTTACCTCTGACATGATGGGTGTGGTGGTTTTTTTCTTAAAATTTCCATTTTAAAGTGTTCCGTTCCAGCCTCTAATTCTAGGAGGGCAGGGAGAGGGACCTGCCTGGGAATCCGGAATAGCAATGGCAACAGTGTTAGGACAAACCGTGATGCAACAGCCTAGTGATGGGTAGAGGAAGCTGGAAGTTTTGCTGCTCCAATTTCTGAAGAGAAAATGGGGAGGAGGAAGGCTTGAGAGTCTTGAGGCCCGTCGTGAAAGCAAAGAAGGATAGAAATATAATAAACGAGAATAAGTCGGAACAGCCGTTTCTTACCTAGCGCAAAAGGCTTCTGAAAAAGGCAGAACGCAGTCAGGGGCAATTTGTTTTTGTCTTGTTTACACACTTCTCCTTGCCTCAGGATAAACATACCCTCATTGTGGGTTTGAAAAGCCTGGCAAGATGACAAATGGCAGGTGCCAACAATCCCAAGGGGTCCCTTGGCAATCTGCTCGCTTTGGCACCGGTTCACATCCGCAGCACTGCACAAGGCAATGGGTACACAGAAGTTCTCACAATATCCAACACCTCCCTCCCTCAGGGTAGCTTACCATCAGGAAACAGCCCCCCAGGGATCCGCCTGTAGATCTCTGGTAAGACTGTCAAACAACAATCTTTTCTCGTGCTGCAAAGGCTAGAGAAATATCTGCCTGCATTTAGCACACACAATTTCAGACGAAGCAACAGACTGAAAAGGAGCAGTCTTTAGAAATTCAGAGATCACAACACCCCCACATCCTTCATAAATGAGACCTTTAAAGGGAAGAAGGGTTTGGATTTGATATCCCACTTTATCACTACCCGAAGGAGTCTCAAAGCGGCTAACATTCTCCTTTCCCTTCCTCCCCCACAACAAACGCTCTGTGAGGTGAGTGGGGCTGAGAGACATCAGAGAAGTGTGACTGGCCCAAGGTCACCCAGCAGCTGCGTGTGGAGGAGCAGAGATGCGAACCCGGTTCACCAGATTACGAGTCTACCGCTCTTAACCACTAGACCACACTGGGAAGGGGGGTTAGCTCAATCACAGAGCAGAAGGGCCCAGGTAGGACTGAATGTCCCTTGTCTGACACCCTGGAGAGTCACTGCCAGCCAGTGTCAATAATACTAAGTTTGATGACTGCCCAATGGTCTGGCTGAGGGTACAATAACTTTCTGTGTTCTGTGTGACTTACCTCCCATTCTACCTAACTCTAGCCCAGGTGCTTCCAAACATTTAGCATTCCAAAAATACTGTCACACGGGCTTCACGGCTAAGAGACCCCTGCATACTCAGAGACTTGGGGTTTTAGGGCATGCTTTCAGTTCACTGTGGACACACTGCCCAGCCCTGCAAGACGTAAGAATATAAGCAGACCAAAAAAAGACAATCTGGCTTTGCTAAAAGACCAGCCAGATGCTTTAAAAAAAGCTGTGAAGTAATGCACAGCCATAATCGCTTTTCTCTGTGGTTGCTTCTCCCCTCCCCAGCTACTCAACTATTTCAGAAATTAATATGGCATAGCTCGAAGCAACAGGATACGTAAAAACGGACACCTTTTGAAATAAAAAATTGCCCAGTCTGATAAATATGCTTCAAAACTTTACTAACCAGGACTTCTTCAAAACAGGTACAAAAACAAATCAATGACACATTCAAGTAGTTCCATAAGACATAACCTTGCCCAAGCATAGACTCAGCATCATCTTAGACATATAACATAGAAATATAACATAACACAATTCTAAACAAATCTGGAATCAAAGCTCTGCCTATAGTCTCCGTTAGCATGGAACTGTTTTCTCTCCTGGAGAGATTCATTTGCACATATTTCTCCACTGTACCTGATAACAAAACACAAAGGCAATTCCCTTCAAAAGGGTGATTTGCAATTGAATACCTTAATTGTGTGTTCTAAGGTTAAACACTCACATGAAAGAGCAGAGAACATCAGCAGATAATTCTTAACCCAGCTAGAAGCTCAAGGAGGTCTCTTTAGCCTTTGTAGTTGCTTTTGAAACCATCTGCGAGATGCCAGCAAAGGTGCAAGAGAATTTGTTTATTAGAGCTACAACCTTTTGAGGCAGAACATACTTCTTTTGAGAGCAACTGAGGCAGATTCTTCAAAGAAACTGCTGAGAGAGTGTATTCAGCAGTGTTGTGCAATCCAGGCACCTCTCTGTGTCTGGAAAAGCATATGTAAGTCGCCAGAGGGTACCCGTGTTTTATCGTGTTTTTAATATTCTGTTGGGAGCCGCCCAGAGTGGCTGGGGAAACCCAGCCAGATGGGCCAGGTATAAATAAATTTTTGTTGTTGCTGCTGCTGCTATTGTTGTTAAATGTCACCGTGTCAGCAGAAAGTGGCACAAAAGAAGTGGCTATCAGCCAGACTAAGTCTAAAGGCGTGTGATTCATTCTGACCCTTCCTTAATTTATTGTGCTCCGTGCCAGCCCAAACTTAGAGAAGCAGGTCTTTGAAAAGAACATGGTGGCCCTGACCACAAGCAGAATTAAAGGCTTAATTCAACACTTTTTGTGCGGCAGCATGCTCTGTGCCACTAGGCTGTTTGGAGTGTGTCTAGGAAGCTTTTGCAAAAGCAGTGTTTCTGTAGTTTGTGCCAGGGCTCCAGCTGATGACCTAAGCATTCAGTCTCAAACTCAAGAGAACTGGCTTTGACCTGTAGGTGCTTTTCAGCTGACCCAAATGCTAGCACTAGACATGTCTGGCACTCTTTTGATAAGTGTTCCCAGTGAAATCTCTAAAATCTTTGGTTCTTTGCCAATTAGTTCAGTTGTAATTTATTTTCGTTTGTATTCGTCTGCCTAAAAAAGTAAAAATGCAATAATAATAATAATAATAATAATAATAATAATAATAATAATAAATGTGTCTCTTTCACCTAACTTCGGACAGCGCTGGCCCCTGGCCTCTTTGAGTGAGATGGGCGCACAACCCTAGAGTCTGTCAAGACTGGCCCGTACGGGCAGGGGTACCTTTACCTTTACCTTTACCTTCACCTAACTTCATAGGTGGCATTTAGGCACTTGTGTTTAAGCCAAGGTGTGTGCCTCTTCCTTAGTTCTGCATCACACAAAGCTGTGTGTGGAAATAATAAACTTGTGACTCAGCAGTTCCTGAAAGACTTGTATTTGTTTTGCTGCAAACAGCCAGTTTTGCTGACTCATCTGAGATCTTTGGAGTTTGGGATCAAGCTTTTTTAGTAATGCCCTCCTATGTACTGATGTCAATAATATAGCTAAGGGAGAGGGCTTAAGAGTTGGGTGGGAAAGACCCTGCAGCTTTTAAGACAGGCATTAGTGGCGGGGAGGGAAAGAGAGGCGAGCTGTAAACTGGAGTCACTTTTAAAGTACCGGTGCCTCTTTCTGGGGTTGCAATCTGAAGGCAGCCCTGTATAGGGAATTTTTTGAATGTTTAATGTTTTATTATATTTTTATATATGTTGGAAACTGCCCAGAGAGGCAGGGTACAAATACCAGTATTATTATTATTATTATTATTATTATTATTATTATTATTATTGAATAGGATGTCCCTATTGTCATCAGATACATGTTGGAGGGTATGGAAATCTTATGCTGCTTGCAGAAATGTGGAACATGTAAGAAAATACATTCTGGTGTTTCTGCGTATCTATAGTGCTCATGCTGGATCAAGTGAAACAGCTTTTGAGCAAAACTGTGACGAGGGGAATAAGCCACGCTTTAGCAACAGACTATTCTGAAGAATCGGGGGTTGCAAATGTTTTTGGACCAATGGACACAATTATAACTTTGAGGAAAGCGCCATGGGCACCAGTCTTGAAACGGCTGCTGCGGGGTGTGACATAACACCACAACACGGCTGTTGCGTCTGAATGAGCAGAACAAGAGGCAGGAAAACAAAATTGTGCAGGGTTGTGAATTTTTGAAGGGGTGTTTACTAAGACCTTTTACGGGCACCAGAGTTGCTGGACTGCCAAGAGTGCTGTACTGGCGATCACATAGAGTAGGGTATCGGTTGAATACTCTGAACCTCTCTGCTGCAATATCCCCTTCTGAACAGAAGAGTAATATCTGCAAAGAACGGTTTTGCTAAATTCCGTGGACGTTTGCCAGAGTTAACACAAAAGCACGCAGCATCTGCTGGAAGGCTGAAGTGCATCTTTGCAACCAGGGAAAAGATTCTCAAAAGGATTTATTATCCTGGAAAATAGTTATTGCACAAAGCAAATGCCAAAACAATGCAATTATGAGTTTTATTGTTCAGGGCCTGGAGCTGGCAAATGGCTACAGCTGGAGGGGCCGAACCAGAGCCAGCCGAAATCAGTATTGCTCCAGCGACTGCAAAAGGAGGAAGGGAAATAATCAGGAGATGAAAGGACAAATGGCCAAACTGTGTTGGCCAGACTACAACAAACAAGGCAAACTCTCTTAAGGGAAATTATTATGGTTCAGATATTGCAAATTATGAGAATTTGCAAACTAGAACTCCTGTGTGGCACCATCTCTCCCATCAAAATGGTCCACTTTTGCTACTTTTCCCATAAAGCTTTGCTCTTAGTAGGGATGGGGGTGGGGCAGTGATTTCATTTTGCACTTCTTGAAACAACACAAGGAGCATGATGCAACCATCCTTCAAAACCTGCAGCTCTCTGAATTTTGCAATACAATTCTCCACCCAAAGAATGTGTACCAAGATGCACATACTAGGATAACATGTGCAATGCATATATTAGTGGAAATGGCATGCATAAATGCATTGCATTAGGGGGAACCAATTGCAAAAATGTGTGCTTTGGGAAAAATTGCATACGAAAATGTGTGCATTAGAGATCTGCACTAAAATTATAGTGAATGCTAATGAAAATAGCACACAAAAATGTGTTGTGTCCTGCACACTGTGGGGTAGAAATCAATTATTGTCGGTCATATCCTGTGGCAGGATATAGTTTTGCTGAGACCACGGCAGGACTGGGCTTCGCTCAAAATGACAACCATCATTTCAAAGCTGTTTCAGTTAACTCCAGATTGGTTGTTTCAATTCACTGATTTTCCAATATCAAAACAGTTCTCTCTTTAAATTCTTTCTCTCAAAGCCTCTTTCTTTTTCTCAGTTTTACTGCAGTCTTTCCCCTTCTCTCCTCCTCTTCCTTAGAACCTATAGTTCCACCACGCGATTCTGCCACCATCTTCCACCCTCAAACCCTCCTTTCTCTTTGCTGGGAAGCCTTCATTAGTTCAACATATAATTGCTATTTTGTTATTACATTCTCAGAAAAATAAAAGAAGAAAAGGCAATTTTCCGGAAACATTCTGATCTCGTCTCTGCTGCTCTCCTGAATATTGCAACTGGGCCTTCTCCTGCCTTAAGGAATAGTCCAAAGTTGCATGCATGACTCCTTCCATTTGGGTTAACATCTGCCAGTCTGTATCATCTTTATCAGACAGACAACAGGCTGTCCTCTAGAATAGACCCAGGGACATATTGAGAAACTGTTCCTCTAGCACCACACTGGAGCTATATTTTCTCCATTCATTCATCTTCCCTGAACATGGAGGCATATTGAAAGTCCAGTGTCCTGGACAAGTATGGTAAGAAATTGTCCCTCCTCTTCCTTTGAAGTTTATTGCTCATAGTTTGCTGCTTACTGCTCAACCACACCTCAAAGCAGCTTTCTCTTTTTTCCATCCTTCATGGGACATCTACGTTCCTGCAACTTAAACCCATTGGTCTATTTCAGGGGTCAGCAAAGTTTACCTCGCCTGAGCCGGTTTACTCCCATGGAGATCGCTTCGTGGCCCAGATCACATCTGTGTAGACATGATTTTAGGCGTCTGCATCTGTGCAGATGCAATTTTTGGCACTACGGAAGCAGGTCCGCGCTCCACATTGAGCCAGTTTAGAGCAGCATGCGGGGACTTGCCGAGCAGGCAGCTCAGTTGGGGAGCAGCTTGGGGGCCGTTTAAATGACCCCCATGAGCTGCAGGTTGCCGACCACTGGGACTCTGGTGTTAGGATGTAGTTCCGTTCCACCTCAAAAGGAACAGGCATGACTGTTGTGTGTCACATGCCTGTTTACATTTCCAGCACCGGCTTGCTGGGAACTTACGTTTGTATAGTGCTTTTATACTGCTGTTTTGCTGGACATGAAGGGAAGCAGACATGTTTTTCCTTTGTTCCTGAACTATGCTGAATAATGCTATAAATATGCTTACACGTGTTTCTGTCCGTCACTTCCGTTGTGAGAAGATTTATTCACTCTGCTGATAGAGCGTGCCGAGTCTCTAAACGTATCTGAGGCTAGTGTCGCTATTTGATACTGTTCCAAGGGAGACCGGTGATTGCCTGGTCGCCGGCCGGTGGCTGGAGCCAGCTGGGAGCCTGCCTGATGCCCCTGTCTTCCCGGCAGTATCCCAACATCTAGTCCTACCTTCAAAGACAGAAGAAGACAACCCATTCCAAACTGCTTTTAAAAGGTTCCTAGACCTTTTTAAAAGACAGCACATTTGGGGAAAAGGCAGGGGATCTTAGCTAACTGTTTTGTTACCCTGTCCCCTAAGCACAGAGAAGTAGCCTGAAGACAAGTTCTGCCTCTGCTAGCGAGAGAGAGGCATTCCAGCACACAACATTGCCATATGTCTTCCCCACCTCCGAGCAGATAAGCCAAGCTGCAACGCTTTCCAGAACACCCCAGCTGCACCAAAGTTCAGTGAGAACCAGGGTACTCCAGTGCACTGCACTGCCGCTTGTCCTCCTCCTCCCCAGCGTGGAGAAACTGAGAGGCAATGCTTTGCAGAACATCCTTCTGTGGCAGAAGTCAGGGGAGCAAAAGGTGGCTATCCCTGTTTTGCCACAGCTGGCAAAACAGGACGAGGCCATCCCTGGTTGTAGCACCCCATTAAATTCAATGGGATGTACGTCCATGGACACACACTAACAAAGCAATGAAACTAATCAGTGAAACGACTGGATTTCACAAAACCATTTTTCCTCAGATTTTTGTTGTTTAGTCGTTTAGTCGTGTCCAACTCTTTGTGACCCCATGGACCAGAGCACGCCAGGCATTCCTGTTTTCCACTGCCTCCCGCAGTTTGGTCAAACTCATGCTGGTAGCTTCAAGAACACTGCCCAACCATCTCGTCCTCTGCCATCCCCTTCTCCTTGTTCCCTCAATCTTTCCCAACATCAGGGTCTTTTCCAGGGAGTCTTCTCTTCTCATGAGGTGGCCAAAGTATTGGAGCCTCAGCTTCAGGATCTGTCCTTCCAGTGAGCACTCAGGGTTGATTTCCTTCAGAATGGATAGGTTTGATCTTCTTGCAGTCCATGGGACCCTCAAGAGTCTCCTCCAGCACCATAATTCAAAAGCATCAATTCTTCTGCGATCAGCCTTCTTTATGTTCCAGCTCTCAGATTACAGGATCAGAAATTTGGGGGCAAATCATTTTTCAACAGCAACAAGTAGGGCTGATCTTATTTAATAAGTGGAGGATTTGTTCCAGAAGATTCCATCAGCGAACCAGACAACCACAATGGCAGGACAAACAGAATGTATGAAGTAGTCTCTTAGATATGTATCTTAAATGTCAAAAATTCATGATTTGGCCACGGAAGGTGACCCGGAGGTAAATAATATATTAACTCATATTTCACACATCACTGCTCTCTGCTGTATAATCACAGACCTGGAACCACAAGTCTGTTCTAGAAGGAATGACTAGATACTAGAATGAATACTGTTGTGAATTAGCTTCTAACCAGCATTCAAACTTCCTGCAAACTTTTCGGTATATATAAAAGAAAAACCCAGAGCAAGCGAAATGGAAGCACTGGACATTTTTTTTGTTACAGTTTCCTTGATATCAAACAGAGATGGAATCCTATTAAACCAAGAAATGAGTCAAGAGCCTAGCATTGCTTTTTAATTAAAGATTGCTTTCCTCCGTAGGGTTGCCAGGCCAGACATTGGGAAATAAATAATCCTTTGGAACAGTGACATCTGAAATAAGGGAGGCTTTATGTTTATAGCAAATATGAATAGCTGGCATAAAGGGTACTGTGTGTGTGTGTGTGTGTGTGACTGTAAATACCCCCAGCACAAACTCACAAAAATGTAAACAACTAGAATGAAGAGGGCAGCATTTCACAAATGGGTAAAAATAGATGTGTGAAAGTAGGCTTCTACAATATCTAAAAGACCCTCTTCCCTACATATGAACATTAAAAGAGCTGCTGGATGTGCTGGATGTGAGAACGACCTGAAAATGATTCATAGATGGTATTTAACTCTGACTAGACTTGCTAAATGCCAACCTAGCAGTTCGAAAGCAAGTCAAAGTGCAAGTAGATAAATAGGTACTCCTCCAGCGGGAAAGTAAACGGCATTTCCATATGCTGCTCTGGTTCGCCAGAAGCGGCTTAGTCCTGCTGGCCACATGACCCAGAAGCTGTACGCTGGCTCCCTCAGCCAATAAACCGAGATGAGCGCCACAACCCCAGAGTCGGCCACGACTGGACCTAATGGTCAGGGGTCCCTTTACCCTTTTAGACTTGCTAAAATGTATAAGTATGAATCAGATAAGTGCTGGAGATATGAGGCTGAGGGAACGTTTTACCATATGTGGTAGACTTATATAAGGGTAAAAGAGTATTGGGAAATGATATATAATGAATTGAAAATAATGTTTTAAAGTACCTTTCCCCAAAAAACCAGAGTCCTTTCTGTTGGGGATAATTCAGAGGAAAATTCCCAGGTGTCAAAAAAGATTATTTATGTACATATGCTACTACTGCAGCCTATGTTCTGCTAGGCCCAAAATGGAAAATGAGTAACATACCAACCAAAGAAGAATGGCAACTTAAGCTGATGGAATATGCACAGCTTGCAGATTTAACATATAGTATAAGAGAACAAGAAGAACATATGTTTAAAGAGACTGGAAAATGTTTACTGAATATCTGGGTGGAAATTTTGTTTCTTTAAAAACACTGGCAGCATTAAGATAAATTCAACAGTGTAAAGAAGTTTCAATGGATGTGACAATGGATTACTGAATGGTTTAGTTAATGTAAAATATGCAGGGATTTATGATATGCAAAATGAACCATGGAAAGAGAAGAAGGGAAGTCATTGATTTAAGGTTGTCTAAATGAATATTTTGAAATGAAAATTAGAAAAAATTATATCTTTCTATCTATCTATCTATCATCTATCTCTTCTTCTTTGGCGATCACTCATAGCCGAGTAAGATTGCCTTCCATAAAGGTTTGGGTTTGGGATGGGTTTTTGGAAGATGCCTGTGCGTGAATTTGTTTTATGTGTGTAGATCAGTGCATGCTGACCAATGCAGTCTTCACAGTAAGACTCTGTTCTGATGGAACGAGTAGTCACGGCGAACCGGTAGATTCCTATCTGCTGCAGCCTTCATCCGCCTTCACAGCAGTTGTAACATACCACTTGTTATCAACCTCCTGTTCTGCTGTTGAGGACTTCTTGGATCATTCTTTGTCTAGCTCCTTCCCTTTGACCTTACCCACCTTGGGTGACCCTGCTGGGAGTACGAGATTCCCGACGGCTTCGCTCACAAGGGTCATAGGAACATGCAAGCCCACTCACCACGACAAGGTGATGATCCAGCGAGTGATATCTGCACCTTCCATTTTTAAAGGCCATAGAGTCATAGAACTGTAGAGTTGGAAGGGACCCTGAGGATCATCTAGTCCAACCCCCTGCAATGCAGGAATAGGCAGCTGCCCCATACAGGGATCGAACCTGCAACCTTTGCATTATCAGCACCACGCTCAAACCAGCTGAGCTATCTACCTATCTATCTGCTGGATCAAGCCAATGCATCCTTTTCTCAATGTGAGGAGCAGCATCCTGCTGAGAGTGGCCAGCCAATGCCTGTGGGAAACCTGTGAGCAAGACCTGAGCACAAGACCTGAGCTCTCCTCTGCTGTGGCTTCCAACAAATGGAATTCAGCTCCAACATTCAACGCAGCTATCTTTTTACTTTCTTTTTCAAAGGACCGCAGGAGCTACTTTCTTAATTCACTTCTGCTTTCAGTTCTTCTTTGGCTATTGAGCTTTGATTGCTAGATTTCACTGGTGTTTCAGTTTTATCCATTTTTTAAAAAAACTACCATATAGCTTTGAAAGCCAGAAAATATTTCAGTTCATTTAATTAATGAACCAAGTTTATTTGAAGTCAAGAGGACTGGCTGCTTCCTCTGCATACATTGCTTAGGAGTCCGCTTCCTCTTACTGGTGATTTATTTTTTAACAAGCATAATAGAAACGATGAGATGCAGTGCTGTCGCCGCTTGATGGGATATATACAGAGAGAGGAAACAGAGCCACAAGTAAGTTTTAGAGACAATTCCATGCCCAGAATGATGGCCTTTTTGCTTTCAGATCATTAGCTCCCGCTTTTTCTCCTGCTTTGCCTTTATTAGCGAAGTCAATAGCATTTATTATGCTGATCCTCCCAAGAGGAAAACATGCTCAGTCATTAACCTTCTTTAGCATTATACTTCCATTTGATCTCAGGGTTAGAAGCTCAACGAAATTCGCTTAATGTGCTTTCATGTCTGAAACGGAATCAAAACAAAGTGAAGCAATCCAGCATTCTTCAACTTGCATTGCAGACTTCTAGGGTTTCAATTTGAAACTGAGCAAAGACAAAATATAAGGCTTGCTTGCTCATTGTCCCAGGGTGACTGGCCCACTTAGTGAAGGGGGAGAAATCACCCTATGACTGGAAGACTGACTTTCCCCCCTTGGCATGGAGGAAACGCAGGAGAACATCTCTGGACCCATCCATAATTTTGCTTGACCCTTATTTTGATTGGCTTCTCAGAGTTTTTTCGCTCTGTTTTACAGCTGTGCCACAGATTTGCAAAACTCTGATCTTCCCAGATTTGCAAAAAACCCAAAGAGAGATTTGGCCCACTTCATAAACCAATTTTGGAATGGCTCGTGAATAGCTCTCCGTGTTCATTTGATGTTGCACAAGTGATAAAGTTCTCTCTGTTTCTCATTTTCCCCAGTCTTAAATTCAGTTCTTCATATTTCTGCAGCAATTTGCCAAAAAAAGAATATTTCCCTCAAGAAAATTAATCAGCATATTGGTGCAAATTTCTCCTAATAAGCATGTTTTTGTGTGCAGTTCTGACGAATGTATGCATTTCTGCAAGCCATTTTCAGTCATACAGTACGTTATTTGGTAGGTGATTTTCATTAATATCTTCATCTTTGTGCACAATTCTTCCCAAAATGTGCATTTTTGTTAACATCTTTGGGTTGGGGAACTACATTGCAAAATTCAGAGACGTGAATTTTGAAGGATGCCTGTGCTTTGGTTCATCTGAAAAGCACGAATTCTCATTGCAAGCTGAATCCAATTTCTGTTAGCAATTTCACTCCTCCGATGCTGCATTTTGTGATTGGTATAATTCACATGCCTGTCTGAGAAGACTGTGGGAACGGAAGACAGCCTTATCTCTCTTCCGCTGTATGTACTTTGTAACGTACTTTCACTTTGGGTTGTTCTCTCGGAGAGAATAGTCGCCATTATGCTGTAGTGTGTATATAATGCGTAAATAAATAGTAGCTTGGATCTACAATGTTTCACTCTTCTTGCTGTGTTATGCCAGAAGATTAGTGTGCATATATGAAGCTGATATGCGTTTTCCAGTGCTGTGCACATTGGAGGATGCTCGGAGTTCCAGGGGTTTGCAGGCAGCCTCAGGGAGTTTTCCAACAATTTCTCCCCCATTCCTAGCAGAGGTGGATTTAGGATGGTGCGTGTAGTGCAGTCACACCAGGTGTGCAACCCAGGAGGACGCTGTGGCGTTTGCCTCCTAGGATGGGTCATAAGGAAAGGGTTAAAATAGGTGTGATGTGATTGGCCAGTGAGAATGCAAGGGGGGAATAAAAGTTAGTTGAGTTTGGAGTTGAGAGTTGGGAGTTGGGATTTGAGAGTTGAAGAAGGAAGAGGGAGGTTTAGGTGTGGGTTGGTAGAGTTGCATTGTGAGAGAGTGAGAGAAATTGTTAGGTGGAGTCAGATAGATAGTTGGAATAATCAGTTTGGAGTTGTTAGGAACTAAGAATAAGAAACTGACAAGAGAAAAATTAACTGAAACCATAAGCTTGTTCCTGCATTTAAAAAATAAACTTGATTATTTGTTTATGTTAACAACTGACTGGACTCCGTGTGTCCCCGTGAGATACGGGGTGGTGGCAGTGGAAAAAGCAATCGCAGTGGCGGCACAGGGTCAATAGACCGTCAAATGTCCGGGGGCCCTGTGTGTGATCGCCACAGGCGCCTTCTCAGAGCCTGGTAAGCACTTCCCTGGCTACAGGAAGGAGGCATGAGGACTCTGGCAGGGTCCTAGAGTCCTCCTTCCTAAAACTGGGCAAGCACCTACTGGGCTTTGGGAAGGAGGGAGGAGGGCTCTAGGACCATGCCAGAGCCACACATTGCCTTTCCAAAGCCCAGCTTAAGCCGGCGCCACAAGGACTTTGGAGAGGGCATCAAATGGCCTTGCACAGGGCAGCATATTGGCAAGGTCTGCCCCTGTCCCTAGACATAGTCCAACAATATCTGGATGTCAGCGGGCTGGTGACTTGTTTTCTGTGCCTTGCCTGTCAGTGGATCTCCTGGGTGTCAGACTAATGCACTTCCCAGGCCTACCAAGAAATACTGGCATGATTAGCATGCAAGGCCTGGTCTCTGCCTCTGAGCTACAGCCCTTCCAAACCTCAGGCTCCTGAGATAAGCCCGGGACAGTTCCCCAGCTGGCTTGCATAGATGCATTTCCCAGTGTGGGACTGCGGGGAGAAGCCGTTTAGATAAACACAGATATCTAAGGAAGTCATTTATTAGGGGAATCATAAGCCTAGACGAGAGAGCTATTTGTTTTCCTTGTAGGTATGCAAGTTTAAAGAGCGTGTGTTTCATCCAGACTGCAAATTAAACGCCGAGGCCTCACCTGGGTGGCATTGAAAGCAGCCCCAAAGTCTCTGCAGGCAGTTTGCTCTCCAGTGTGCATCTCCATAATTTGTTCACAGGTGAGCTCCCAAGAGTTGTCTCTCATATCACACAGTGGGGATGCAGCAGCTTCCTTAAGACACACATGCACACACGCATCCTTTGTGAAGTCAGCATAAATCAACTGCTCAGCTTCTCTCAAAACAAGAGAACCAAATTAATTCACACATGTGGTTCTTTGGTTCTGACACTACAGGCAGAAGCAACCAAAGTCTTATGTTCCACCCAGTGGTAAAAGAGGAGCAGTGCAATGCTTTATTTGTTCGATTCTCCTGCTCTGTGCCTAATCGCTGAACTTGTCATCAGAACATGAGAAAAGCCCTGGTGGGTCCAGCATTCTGTTCTCCCAATGGCCAACTAGATGTCTCTGGAAAGCCCAAAAGGGTAGTCATCTTCAGATATCTCAAGGGTTGTCATATGGAAGAGGGAACAAGCTAGTTTTCCCCTGATCTGGAGGGTAGGACAAGAACCAATGGAGTCAAGTTACAAGAAAGGAGATCCTGACAGTAAGGGAAGTAATAGTACGACTCTATTCTGCCTTGGCCAGACCACAGCTGGAGTACTGTGTCCAATTCTTAAGAAGGATGTTGACAAGCTGGAATGTGTGCAGAGAAGGGCAACCAAGATGATCAAGGGTCTGGAAACCAAGCCTTACGAGGAGCGCTTGAAAGAGTGGGGAGTGTTCAGCCTGGAAAAGAGGAGACTGAGAGGAGATATGATAGCCATCTTCAAAAATCTTAAGGGCTTTCACATGGAAGAGAGAACATGCTTGTTTTCTCCTGCTCTGGAGGGTAGGACTCCAACCAATAGATTCAAGTTATAAGAAAGGAGATTCTGGCTAAACATCAGGAAAAGCTTTCCAACAGTGAGAGTTATGACAGTGGGACAGACTCCCTCAAGAGGTTGTGGGCCCTCCTTCATTGGTGGTTTTTAAGCAAATGTTGGATGGCCATTTGTCATAGATTCTTTGGTTGAGATCTCTGCATTGCAGGGGTTGGACTTGATGACACTTGGAGGTCCCTTCCCATTCTATAATAGCTACACCCTCCACAAATTTCTCTAATCCTCTTTTAAAGCTATAAAATTTGAGGACCATCATTAGCAGCAACCACAGATGCCTCCAAGAAGCCTATTAGCAGCAGTTCTCAGCCTGTGGGTCCCCAGATGTTGTTGGACTACAATTCCCATCATCCCTGAGCCCTAGCCTTGCTAGCTAGGGGTGATGGGAGTTGTAGTTCAACAACATCTGGGGACCCACAGGTTGAGAAAGGCTGCATTAGTGGAATGTGATGGCAAGGAGGACATGTCCTTTTTGGTGGACTTCCCAGAGGCAGCATTTTGCCCATTAGTGGAAACAAGATGCCCTTCAAGCCATCCAACTAGGTAGATCTAGAAACTGGAGAAGCATCTTTTGTGCTGACGTGTATGTGCCTGCAGCCCTGATACAGAAAGCCTTGTGTGGTCCAACGAGAGCCTACTGAAAGAAATACAAACCACCCCTTTTAAAATAAGCGATAAACAAAGGTGCTTGCCCTTTTATCTTGAAAGTGAATTAAAGGGTCAAATGATTGACATCCTTAAAATTAAACAACAGAAAATGCTGCAATGCACATTGTTTTGAGAATGTGTGTGCTTTTGTGTGTTGGGATAACCCTTTCTAAGGGGGAAGCCAAGCGTGAATATGTGAGAGCAGTCTGGGGAGATAACTTCAGGGGCAGACAAAAGTTGGTATGTCAGGGTGGTTTTTTGTTTTGTTTTTGGCGGGGTTAATATAATGAAAAACCTTGGTAAATGAAAGCTTCTCAACACTCTTGACATATCCATTCCTCGGAGGGAGGAGAGCAGTGTGAAAGAGGGTCCCAAAGCACAGAGCTGGACTTTGAGAGCTAGACAAGGCTGAGCAAACTCTGTTGGGAAAATGTATGAGAAGCACAAGGGGTCTGTGGAAAGGTTCCCGTTAAAGAAAGCAAAGACCGAAACATTTCATGGATTTCAAATCAACTCAAAAAGGGAGGAAAGGTAAGCCATTACGCAATGGTTTGAAAATGTATAGGATATAGCACTGTTGACAAAACGGAACATATTGCAAAAGAAATATGAAAGGATGTGCACCAAAAAATCAATAGAAAATTGGGTTCTGCTTGTATATTAGGACTCAGCTACATTAGTCAAAAAACAGTGTTTTGAATGTGTTATATACATGCAACACCAGATGGCACTGGAGAGTAAAAGAAAATTCTATGTGATTTTCCGTAGTGGTTTTTTTGTTTTGTTTTGTTTTTTTGCTTTTGCTTTATAGCATTTATAGCATTTATTTCCTGTGTGTAGATGCACCCTTAGTAGAAGGTAAAATTCCAAGACCATGTTCAGCGTTATACAGTGGTACCTTGGGTTACAGATGCTTCAGGTTACACACACTTCAGGTTACAGACTCTGCTAACCCAGAAATAGTACCTTGGATTAGGAACTTTGCTTCAGGATGAGAACAGAAACAGCAGCAGGAGGCCCCATTAGCTAAAGTGGTACCTTAGGTTAAGAACAGTTTCAGGTTAAGAACGGACCTCCAGAACGAATTAAGTTCTTAACTGTATATTGTTTTTGCTTCTAGCATTTGACATCCTGCGTGAAATATAATAGTAACCAAGAATGCCTAGGAAGCACCTGTAAACCATAATTTACTTTTTAAAATTTATGGATACAGTCGAAGTTGGCTTCCCCTCCGTCAGGAGATGTGTCGGCTTCTTAGAATTCCTGAGCAATGACAGGGACAAGGATGCTAGTATCTGAACAATAATAGGGGTGAAAAATAAGAATACTGGCACAATATTTAATGCAGGAACATTTGAGAATGTGAGCCCCACCCATAGCCTGAAGTGATGCCAGAAAGGTTTGCCACCTTAGTGAGAACTAGCCCTGAGTTACAACAATGGTTTCCAGAAAGCAACACTTTGTGTGGGGTGGGGGAGTTGTTGCTTAAAATAAAATTGAGGTGCCAGTACTCATAGCTTGGTAAAATCGTTATGGGTACCAGCACAAAATGGCTGCCAGGGCAGAAAAAAAATAGGTGAGCAGAGTCACAAAAAGCACTACCAGAACCTTGACAGCTATATATAGTTATAAATGTGGCTTTAAATATGAGATAAAGGGGAGACATACCGGCATGAATACGCCTTCTTCTATTTGTCCCCATGTCAGTTTCAGTTTATTGGTTAATTTTTCTAGTAAGGCTGTTTCCCATACTATTTGGTACCATTGGTCCATGCTTATTCCTGACAGGTCTCTCCAGGGTCTGGTTATGATGTTTCTGGCTGCTGAGAGTAGGTGGGTTATGAGTTATCTGTGGTGTAAGTGAGCATTGTTGTCTGGAAGATGTTTAGTAGGACCATTTCTGGGGTGATTTCTAATACTTGCTTGGTTATTTTACATATTTCTCGTATGACTGTTGTCCAGAATAGTTGGATTTTGGGACACTCCCACATGTGGAGGTGTGTGCCTGTGGAGGTGCACCCTCTCCAGCATTTTGGTGAGGTTCCTGGGCGTATTAGCGCTAGTTTTCTTGGTGTTAGGTACCACCTGTAGGTGATTTTCAGAGTGAGTTATTTTCTTTTTGTTGATATGGATTTAAAGGGGGGTATGTGGAGGAGACTCTTGAGAGTCCCATGGACTGCAAGAAGATCAAATCTCTCCATTCTGAAGGAAATCAGCCCTGAGTGCTCACTGGAAGGACAGATCCTGAAGCTGAGGCTCTAATACTCTGGCCATCTCATGAGAAGAGAAGAATCCCTGGAAATGACCCTGATGTTGGGAAAGATGGAGGGCACAAGGAGAAGGGGACGGCAGAGGACAAGATGGTTGGACAGTGTTCTCGAAGCTACCAGCATGAGTTTGACAAAACTGCGGGAGGCAGTGGAAGACAGGAATGCCTGGCGTGCTCTGGTCCATGGGGTCACGAAGAGTCAGACACGACTAAACAACAACAACATGTGGCTTTAGATATATAGAATGTACTTATTCACATCATGCATTGTTAAACTGTAGAACTCCCTCCCACTGGAAGCAGTGGTGGCCTGGATGGCTTTAAAATAGGATTAGACCAGGCAGAGGCATCCTCGGCCCTCCGGATGTTTTGGGACTACAACTCCCATGATCCCTAGCTAACAGGACCAGTGGTCAGGGATGATGGGAATTGTAGTCCCAAAACATATGGAGGGCTGAGTTTGCCTATGCCTGGATTAGACGAATTCATGCAGGAGAGGGCTATTAGCTCCCAGCCATGATGGTTATGCTCAGCCTCCACTGCAATGCTTCTGAATACCAGTTGCTGGAAACTGCAGGAGAGAGGGCTCTTGCTTGCTGGTTTCCCATCTGGTTGGCCACTGTAAGAACAGGATGCTGGACTGGATGGGCTGTTGGCCTGATCCAGTAGCCTCTTCTTATGTTCTTATGGCATGAGAGCAACAGAGCCCTCTGCCTACTTGCAATTCCAAACAATTGCCTCTAACAACGGAGGAAGAACATCTCCATCATGGCTAGTAGCCACTGATGGCATTGTCCTCCATAAATTTGTCTAGTTCATCTAGTTCAACCCCCTGCAATGCAGGAATCTCAGCTACAGCATCCATGGCAGATGTCCATCCAACCTCTGCTTAATCATCTTTTAGAGCCGACTAAGTTGGTGGCCATCACTGCCTACTGTAACTTTGCACTGCGTGAAGAAGTCCTTAATTTTATCTGTTCTGAATCTTCCAATATTCAGCTGCACTGGAACTCCCTGAGTTCTAGTGTTATGAGAGAGAGAGAGAGAGAGAGAGAGAGAGAGAGAGAGAGAGAGAGAGAGAGAGAGAACATTTCTCTATCCACTTTCTCCATGCCATGCTTAATTTTATTTTATTTTTCAATAATTTTTATTAAATTTTCTGTTTTACGTTTGAGAATATTCATTTAAGCAGCCTTAAAATATCAGTGACTTCCCTTCTTCTCTTTCCAAGGTTCATGCTGAACCAGATGAGGCACTGACTTGGTCCATCAGGCTCTTCTTATGTTCTTACCTGTGTCCAGGTAACATGCCTTTTAGATCTGGAGGAGATCTCTCTCACACACAGTGAAGACATCAGCAGCAAAATTGCTCCTTCAGAGTGGACGTCTTACTTCCTTTTTATAAAACAGTATTTATCTATATAACAACATCATGTAGCCATAAGATGATGGATGGATGAATGAATTAAATGCTCTGGAAATGCAAGCACCAGCCACCTAGGTTTGCTCCAAATTTGCCCGAGGAACTCTCCACTCTTTGGGCCCAGGAAAAGACAAATGCAAGGTAACATGTCACTCAAAATCCATTCTCAGAAGCATCCTCTTCCGTCTGAAATCACCAGTATCTTTTGTCAGTCAAGGGACTAACAGTTGCACAATGAGCGCATCCCCCCTTTAATGAATGATTTGCTGACTCTTTAAAGATGTACCGATGGGTCACTGGAATTCTGCAGTTTTAACACGGAGAGATTCAGCCCAATTCCCCAGATTCTAACCAGCTGTAATTAAGCTCTTTAATATGCATGAGGAATGGTGGGAGGCTGCTCAGCAGAGACTTTCCAAGCGCCATTGACTCAAACTACTTTCCTTTAAAGCATCTTCCTTCCTCTGAGAAATCTGGGTCACTGCTACTGAGTGGGTAAGAGTTTCCCCCTTGACGAGACAAGAAGCGGCCTTAGCATTGATCGCACAAAAAGCAACCTGAGCAAATGTCTTTTCATTGCTCTCATTTGCTTCTGGCTCCACTTTACCAGGCTAGATCTGCTGGCCTCCATGATCCAGCCCTGCCTGCTGATTCCTTAGGCTGCCCTTCCACCTTGGAATTGATCTGTTGAGCAGACTTCTGAGCACCAAGGGTGGTCGGTAACTGTTTCTCCTGACCCAGCTGAAATAAGAACATTCCATAAGAGCATATGAAGAGCCCTGCTAGAACAGGTCGATGGCACATCATAGAATTGTAGAGCTGGAATTGATGCCAAGAGTCATCTAGTCCAACCCTCTGCAATGCAGGAATCTCAACTATGAAGCATCCATGACAGATGGCCACCCAACCTCTGCTTAAAAACCTCCAAGGAGGAAGAGCCAAACATCCTGGTCTCACAGGAGACTGTTTCACTGTCAAACAAGTCTTACTGTCATCAAGTTCTTCTTGCTGTTTAGTGAGAAACTCCTTTCTTGTAGCTTGAAGCCATTGCTTTGGGTCTTACCTTTTGGAGCAGGAAAAAATAATCTTGCTCTACGCTCAATAAGACGTGGGTGGCGCTGTGGGTTAAACCACAGAGCCTTGGACTTGCCAATCAGAAGGTCGGCGGTTCGAATCCCCAAGATGGGGTGAGCTCCCATTGCTTGGTCCCAGCTCCTGCCAACCTAGCAGTTCGAAAGAATGTCAAAGTGCAAGTAGATAAATAGGTACCGCTCCGGCGGGAAGGTAAATGGCGTTTCCATGCGCTGCTCTGGTTCGCCAGAAGCGGCTTAGTCATGCTGGCCACGTGACCTGGAAGCGGTACGCCGGCTCCCTCGGCCAATAAAGCGAGATGAGCGCCGCAACTCCAGAGTCGGTCACGACTGGCCCTAATGGTCAGGGGTCCCTTTACCTTTACTTTACCTTTGAGATATTTGAAAATGGCTACGATACTTCATCTCAGTCTCATCTTTTCCTGGCTAAACATACCCAGCTCCTTCGACCGTTCTTCATAAGGCTTGTTTTTCAGACACCTGATCTTCTTGGCTGCCCTCCTTGCTTCTGTGCAAATCTGCTCTGTAATAAATATCTTGGCTTGTGCTCTGTGAAGGTCATGTTGAAATATCTGCACATGGAGCAATCCGCCCCTGGCCTCCTCTGCCGACTTCCCAGGGCATGCATTCAAGGGCATGCATCTCAGGCACATGCTTTGAAACAGCCAAGAGACCCCATGCGTTCATTGCTCCACCAATGCATTATTAGAAGCCTACACAGCTAATGTAGATACAGGTGAAAATTAAGTGGAAGCACAGGGTAAAGGTCAGTCAAATGCCAAGGCGACGCAGAGCCATTAAGGCGTTGAAGGGGAGCCGATTGATCCACCGCCGAAGCCTTAATGGAGTTAAAGCTCAAAGGTCTAAGCGATGGGCAGGCTCAGCCAGAATGTGCTCAAGCAGAACAGTTTGTTCTCAAAATAAATAGGAAATGGTTTTAAGATCAAGCCCTTCTGAAAGTTCAGACCTTGAGGGCACACACTCTAAGAGGCTGGGGGTGTGAGAAGACCTCAAACTTCACTGACAGTCCATGCTGCTCCTCTAAGCATCGCTGAAGGCACAGGGTCTCCACGAGGCTCTAGAGCAGAGGTAGATAGAGTGGCACCCAGGGAGGCCCACAGATTTTCCCTACAGAGTCATTGTCAGGGCTGGCCCTTCCTAGTTCACCACCTGAGGTTAAACGGGAAGGTGCTGCCCCCAGCTTCCTTACTGGATCACGCCATCTCCAACTCCTCGAAAGATTCCATCAATGGTGTCTCTGAAAATTTTTACACGTCACTTGGGAAGACAGGAGAACTAATGCCAGTTATCAGAAACTGCTCATCCAGACAAATCTTGCCATAGGATTTCCATCTTCACAGCCTAGGACCCTCGAACCTACGGGACCGCCTCTCCTGGTATGCCCCACGGAGGACCTTAAGGTCTATAAACAGCAACACCCTAGAGGTCCTGGGCCCTAAGGAAGTTAGATTAGCCTCAACCAGAGCCAGGGCCTTCTCAACACTGGCTCCGGCCTGGTGGAACGCTCTGCCTCATGAGACCAGGGCCCTGCGGGATCTGATCTCTTTCCGCAAGGCCTGTAAGACAGAGTTGTTCCGCCTGGCCTTTGGCTTAGAATCAGTTTGATTCCCTCCCCCTCTTTCTTTGTCCTTTCTCCTTCTATGAAGAGATTGCACCCTAATGTTTTAATGTTGTATCTGAATCTTTTAAATTGTATTTTAATCAACTTGTTTTTATTATTGCTTGTTAGCTGCCCTGAGCCCGGTCTTGGCTGGGGAGGGCAGGGTATAAATAAAAATGTATTATTATTATTATTATTATTATTATTATTATTATTATTATTATTATCTATCGCATCAGTTTCATGCAGGAATCTGTGAAGATCACATTCCACAGGCATCCCTATCTCCCCTCCCTGGATTATCCAGAGTTGTTTCCTGCTTGGCAGGGGGTTGGACTCGATGACCCTTGTGGTCTCTTCCAACTCTATGATTCTATGAAAAGGGGGCCTAAGCAGATAGTAAATAGCTTCAGTGAAGATTCGTTTTCAGCAAACAAATTCTGCTTCCCTCCCCTCCATGAGTCGATACTTATTTGCAATGCATCTCCCGTGGCAATTTTCGATGCGCGTGGACCGCAGGGCTGTCCTCCGCATTTCACAGCCATGACAAACCCCGGATGCGGCCTCACTGCTGCGCCGCTCGATAAGCAAGTTTGACTTTGAGGAAATACGAGAAAAACTCCATTAATTTGTCACTTGGGGTCCAAGCACGAGTCTGGCATTTGCTTCACTGACAGCAGGTCTTTGGTGTAAAGATGATAGATTCTTCAATAAGCCACACTCATAAGTAAAATCAATGGCCGGGCCAACACCGCAGCCTAATCAAAACCCACGCGAGGAGCTGACATTTGCCAAATGTTGCCTGTCTCTAACAAACTTGAGACATATTTGTTATATTCTTTTATTTTAAAAAAGGAAAGAGGGGAATATATAATGCGTCGTGGTCCTGGAGTGGGTTCTGACATTCACATTATCAGGATGCAATTAGATTTTGGCAGGTGTAAACTTTGTGTATTTAAGGTGTTGTTTCGTGGGGCTTTGGGAGAGATGACAGCAACTTCCCTCAACCTGGTGCCCCTCTGGGTGTTTGGGAATACAGCTGTGATCAACCCCAAACAGCATGACCGATGGTCAGGGATAAAGGGAGGTGTTGTCCAACATAGAATCATAGAGTTGGAAGGGGCCCCCATGGTCATTTAGTGCAACCCCTTGCAATGCAGGAAGCTCAACTAAAGCATCTATGATGGATGGCTACCCAACCTCTACTTAGAAACCTCCAAGGAAGGAGAGTCCATCAGCTTCCAAGGGAGACCACTCCATTGCCCAGCAGCTCTCACTGACATAATTCTTCCTGATGTTTAGCCGGAATCTCCTTTCTTGCAACTCGAACCCATTGGTTCGAGTCCTACCCTCCAGAGCAAGAGACCAAGCTTGTTCCCTCTCCCATGTGATAGCGCTTGAGATATTTGAAGATGGCTATTATACCTCCAGGGACGTGGGTGGCGCTGTGGGTTAAACCACAGAGCCTAGGACTTGCCGATCAGAAGGTCAGCAGTTTGGATCCCCGTGACGGGGTGAGCTCCCATTGCTCAGTCTCTGCTCCTGCCAACCTAGCAGTTCGAAAGCATATCAAAGGGTGGCGCTGTGGGTTAAACCACAGAGCCTAGGACTTGCCGATCAGAAGGTTGGCGGTTCAACGGGGTGAGTTCCCGTTGCTCGGTCTCTGCTCCTGCCAACCTAGCAGTTCGAAAGCACTTCAATGGACTCGGGTGGCGCTGCATCTCCAAAGGCAGAGGTTTCTTCTTGGATTCGGGCAAGGCAGAGATCAAAACGGGTCTGTAAATAAGCAGATTTTATTTACAGGCAGGATAAGAGGGAAAGGCTAAAACAAAAGGAAGGCTGCTTATATCCACTCAGTTACAGGGATCTTCTCAGATGTTCTCTGTCTACACAGAGGTTCACATGGAGAGAATTTCCAAGCCCCTTTCATACCAAACGCAAAGGGAGCTGCCACAGTAGAAGATTGATTTCTTACAAGTGTGGTACGCATATTGCGTGGCACCTGTAATAATGCCCATTGCACAGATCAAAGTGGTTGAGTGGCTTAGGGGAACATGCAAATAAGCTCGTCCCAAGCAGTTAAGGGTTTTATACACTAATGGTAACACTTGCCATTCAAGCAAGCATCCACTGAACTGTTGTTGTTGTTGTTGTTGTTGTTTAGTCATGTCTGATTCTTCGTGATCCCATGGACCAGAGCACGCCAGGCACTCCAGTCTTCCACTGCCTCCCGCAGTTTGGTCAAACTCATGCTGGTAGCTATCCAACCATCGCGTCCTCTGTCTTCCCCTTCTCCTTGTGCCCTCCATCTTTCCCAACATCAGGGTCTTTTCCAGGGAGTCTTCTCTTCTCATGAGGTGGCCAAAGTATTGGAGCCGCAGCTTCAGGATCTGTCCTTCCAGTGAGCACTCAGGGCTGATTCCTTAAGACTGGAGAGGTTTGATCTTCTTGCAGTCCATGGGACTCTCAAGAGTCTCCTCCAGCACCATAATTCAATTCTTCAGCGATCAGCCTTCTTTATGGTCCAGCTCTCACATCCATACATCACTACTGGGAAAACCATGGCTTTAAGTATATGGACCTTTGTGATGTCTCTGCTTTTTAAGATGCTGTCTAGGTTTGTCAATGCTTTTCTCCCAATAAGCAGGCGTCTTTTAATTTCATGACTGCTGTCACCATTGTCACCACTGAACTGTAGGTTGTTAAGAAACCCCTGTACCACACACAGAGCTTCAATTCTCAGACTGACCTGGAAAGAAGGAATGATGGTTAATTCCACCCTGGGAATTGGGAGGCAAACAAGCACCCTTAACAAACTATGGCCCCCAGGATTCTTTGGTAGAGGCTATGCCTGTTTAAAGTGGTATAAAGGTAAAGGTACCCCTGCCCGTACGGGCCAGTCTTGACAGACTCTAGGGTTGTGCGCCCATCTCACTCAAGAGGCCGGGGGCCAGCGCTGTCCGGAGACACTTCCGGGTCATGTGGCCAGCGTGACATTGCTGCTCTGGCGAGCCAGAGCCGCACACGGAACGCCGTTTACCTTCCCGCTAGTAAGCGGTCCCTATTTATCTACTTGCACCTGGAGGTGCTTTCGAACTGCTAGGTTGGCAGGCGCTGGGACCGAACAGCGGGAGCGCACCCCGCCACGGGGATTCGAACCGCCGACCTTACGATTGGCAAGCTCTAGGCGCTGAGGCTTTAACCCACAGCACCACCCGCGTCCCATTTAAAGTGGTATAATATGCTTTAAATGCATTGTGCAGATGGGGCCTTAAATATAGCATTGCATAACTGGAGAAGTACTTCCTTTTGCTCATCCAAACTCAAATATAGGAGAGGTTTTCTAGGAGCGCAGCAAGCCTTCCCTATAAATCGTTTGCAAAATATGTGTTTTATTGTCCGCTCTGCCTCTTCCTGCTCTCTTCAGTTCCTCTCAAACAGACTGCCTGTTCCTACAATCTAACTGAATCTATTGGGAACTCATCAGCTGAGGTCAGGACACCATTTTTATTTCTTTTATCCAGTTTTCCTCAGCCTTTTTACAAGGTGAAAAGAACCCTATTTAAAACTAGGTATGGGAAATAAAGAGACAAATGGTGGAGCTACAGCGCCACCTCGTGGGCAACAGCAGCTAAGCCGCAAACCTAGATCAAGCAGGACTTGAATTGCAATAAATGCAGACCTGTTAACAGATGTTGTTGTTGTTGTTGTTGTTGTTTGGATTGCCAGGTCATGTGGCTGAGCTGAATGGGTTTACAATTGAGCCCACGTTCCCACGTTCTCCCTATCTCACCCCAACAGACCTCAATTCAGCTAGCTGACCCACAGCTAAACAAGTTGTGCCAGCTTATCTTTGGCAGAGCAAATGTTGGGGACTTAACACCAAGAGAACCCAAGTTCAGCTGCATCCTAAGCTGATCATCCCAGCAAATATTGTCATAGGATTCTCCCCTTTTAGGTTGTGTCCCTTTATCCACACACAAAAATGTTCAGTGTGATGCCTGCAAAACGTCTCCCAATGCCCTCCATCCACAGCAGTGGGCAATACTTAACAGAATACAGTCATACCTTGGATCCTGAACGCCCTGGAACTCGGACGTTTTGACTCCTGAACGCCAAACACCTGGAAGTGAGTGTTCTGGTTTTCAAACGTTCTTTTGGAACCCGAATGTCTGACAGGGCGTCTGCGGCTTCCGATTGGCTGCAGGAGCCGCTATTTGGTTTTCGAACATTTTGGAAGTCAAACGGACTTCCAGAACGGATTCTGTTCAGCTTCCAAGGTACAGTGGTACCTCGGGTTAAGAAATTAATTCGTTCTGGAGGTCCGTTCTTAACCTGAAACTGTTCTTAACCTGAGGTATCACTTTAGCTAATGGGGCTTCTCACTGCCACCACACTGCCGCCACACAATTTCTGTTCTCATCCTGAAGCAAAGTTCTTAACCTGAGGTACTATTTCTGGGTTAGCGGTGTGTGTAACCTGAAGCGTCTGTAACCTGAAGCGTCTGTAACCCGAGGTACCATTATGTTTGAGCTGTGTATTCTCCCCTCCATTGTGGAGTGTGCACACATGTATTTCTTTAGCTGTGTGTGTGCACCTTTACACGCCCCCCAAATCCAATATACCAGACCAGCACAAAAGAGAGGTAAATATTATGTTACAGGCCACCCCCCTCTCCAAGCGGTGAGACAATTCCAGCGGTTCCAGAGCTTACCCAGGGTTGTTTCCTTGGAACAAAGGTCAGCAGAGACTGTGCTGCCTTTAGGATATATGGTTTTATTTACACATAAATACAACCTGAGGGACGCGGGTGGTGATGTGGGTTAAACCACAGAGCCTAGGACTTGCCGATCAGAAGGTTGGCGGTTCAAATCCCCGCGACGGGGTGAGCTCCCATTGTTCAGTCCCTGCTCCTGCCAACCTAGCAGTTTGAAAGCATGTCAAAGTGCAAGTAGATAAATAGGTACTGCTCCAGCGGGAAGGTAAACGTCGTTTCCGTGTGCTGCTCTGGTTCGCCAGAAGCGGCTTAGTCATGCTGGCCACATGACCCGGAAGCTGTACGCCGGCTCCCTCAGCCAATAAAGCGAGATGAGTGCTGCAACCCCAGAGTCGGCCACGACTGCACCTAATGTTCAGGGGTCCCTTTACTTTACCTTACAACCTGAGCGTGGGATGGAGGGGCTCACAGCATCAACACTCCGAACCAGAGCTTGCTTCTCCATGAGTCACAGCTTTTTAGCCAGCACAGACCAAAAGCATGCCTCTCTCCAACGCTTGTTCAGCTCTCTCACACACAAAACAACTCTGCCTGTTGTTTTCCTAAGTAGCAGCTAGGTGCCAGGGGTGTGTGGTGGTGGTGGAGAAAAGCCGACCTATCAGGCTGGAGAGCACCATCGCTTAGGGCTTATCCATACTTCCCCTTGTCACACCGCTTCCCCCTGGGGAAACCCGCTCTTTACTGCTGAATCAGAGCAAACAGTCAGCTGGGTTTTTCTGTGGTTTTTGCACCCGTGTGCCTAAAAAGCACGAACAAGCAGAAAAATCTCTCAGACTCTTTAGGGAAGTTTTTAATGTCTGATGCTGTTTTTAATATTCAGTTGGAAGCCGCCCAGAGTGGCTGGGGAAACCCAGCCAGATGGGCGGGTTATAAATAATAAATTATTATTGTTGTTGTTATTGTTGTTATTATTATTATTAATTATTATTATTCCTAGGCTTGGGACAGAGGAACCCTCTCTTGTAACCTATCTCACTCTTTGGGAGCCTGTGGGCATTTAGGTGGCCAGCTAAAGCCATTACCTTATCAAAGGAACTGGTTTGGCAGGTTCCCCAGCCTCTCCCACTAGATTCTAATCCTTAGTGGCTACAGGATCAGAGGCCTGGAAGGGATTCAAGGGCCCCATGCAGACTGCCCCTCCAAAAAAACACACACAAAAAAAACACCCTCATAACAATGACCCTGATATTGATGGAGATGTGTGTTGCTCCAAGTCAGGACATCTGAGTCCCGCTGTTGACATTCCCTTATCAGATGATCTGCCAATTGGGAAAACCTGGATTTAGCAGGAGGGGAAGTCCGGGTTGCTACTTGGATGAGGGGGACGTTGTGCAGACACCTCAACAGAGCCCAGCTTCAAATCCACTGTAAACTCAGGTGTGGACAAAGGCAGCTGCTGCAACAGCTTTGAGCTGTGTTCTGCTCTCGGAGTGAAAAAATGGGGATGGTGCTGTCGTCGTCCCCGCCCCGAAATCCAAGTAATTGTTTTGCCCCCATAAAATCCATTACAGATCAACAACAGCTCAGAAACTATGGGATATTGGCCTATATTTTTTTTCAATTGTAGGGCCACTGTAAGCACTGGAGACCCCCTCTTTCCCAGCCCCCTCCCTGACTTCCCAGGCTGTCTGGTCTTGCTGCTGACGGAAGGTCTGCAAGCTAGGCCAAAATTCTTCAAGTGAAATTTCTCTCATATATCTCAACAGGCTCCGAGAGGGGAGGGGGAAACACCATGACTCATTTTCCTGCCTGGACAAAAAAAGGGGGGGGGGAGGGGAGGTTGGATTGAAAACTTCCTGTAGAAACAAAGGGACGAAGTGTTGCTGCGAGGAACTCAGCCAAGAGCTAAACCCTCTAAATCACAGTGAAATTGCCAGAAGTCAGCTGGCATGGAGAATCGCCCTTTTCCAGCTGCTCTGTGGCAGCTAAAAATGGCAGCAGGGAGTCCAAGCCACGTCAGCAAGAATTCAAGGAAAGCAGGATAAATACAGTGGAAGCATTTCAATCTGTTGGGAAGCCCCCTCCCCAAAACACACACACACACAACTGGCTTGCTTTCAAGGTTTCCCAGAGACTCTTCCAAGGCCAAGTTAATCGTTAAAACGTTTCTGCGGCTGAGTGTATAAAGTGATATATCCTTCGACATATTGTCAGATTAAGACAGGTATGCTCAGCTTAAATTTCAAGGGACATTGTTGAGGAGTCAACAGCAGATATTAGAATCACTAATGGTCTGCTTTGGCATTAAGCGGTATACACAATATAATTATATATACAGATGAGAAAGAGATTACAAGAAAGGAAGTCACCAAGAAAGGAGATTCCAGCTAAATGAATGGTGTAAAAAAGTATAAAGATAGAAGTAATCTACATTAGACACAACAATTTAGAAAGAGTAAATTTTTTGAGGTCTTAGAACAAAGGAAGGAAGTCAATATGTGTATATATGTATGTAATGACTAGATTAGAATGAAGATATGGTTTTATTTGTAGATGTGTGCTTTTTCTTTTTCTTTTCTTATTTGTGTTCTGTTTTTCTTTCTTGTTTGTATAGTTTTATTTTGGATTCAATGTTCGTAATTTTTGTTGTAATTTTGCATTGAAAATAAAATTTATAAGAAAAGAAAGGAGATTCCAGTTAAACATTAGGAAGAACTTTCTGGTGGCAAGAGCTGTTCATCTGTGGAACAGACTCCCTCAGGTGTTGGACTCTCCTTCTTTGGAGGTTTTTGGACAGAGGTTGGCTTGCGGTCTGCCATGCAGAAAGTGTTCCATGAATCCCAGTCCCCAAAAGGCAAGAGCCTCCAGGGTTCCAGCGATTACCCAGGGTCCGATTTCCTTGGAATGAAGGCCAATGGATATTGTAGTGTCTTTAGGATATATAGTATGTAAATGCAACCTGAGCCTAGGCTGGAGGGACTCACAATGTTAACGCTCCAACAGATCTTGCCTCCCCATTAGACTCCCTGAGAGATCCACAAACCATTGCATTGAGTCCAAAACAGAGCAAGGACTTTCTAGGGAGGCGGCAAACTCTCCTTCCTTGGAGGGTTTTAAGCAGAGGTTGGATGGCCGTCTGCCATGTTTGCTTTAGCTGAGATGCCTGCATTGCAGGGGGTTGGACTAGATGACCCTTGGGGTCCCTTCCAACTCTACGATTCTTTGTTTTTATATAGAGACATTACAATGACTTGCTTATTTACTTATTTTATTTCTACGTTTATATCCCACCTGTTCATCAACAAACTCAAGGAACTTACTTTGGAACTGCCTGCCAATTGATGTTTTGTGCTACTGGGGAAGTGGTAATTCTGTATTGATTTGTTTTGGATGTGATGCCAATAAAAGGTTTGATGATATTAGACAGGCACCATGACTCCACACTTTTCAACGCCTGCCGGAAACACTTTTGTTTGGGCTGCCTTATCCAGACATGTAATATAATCTGATTTTTACCTTAATTGTTTATTTTAATGATATTTTAAAGCGGTGTACGCATTTTATGAGATACATAAATATATAAATGAGCCATGTTTTTCAGAGCCTGCATCAAGCATACGCTATTAGCAGACTGGCCTCGTGCAATAATTCTCAGACGAAAATCCTTCACATTCTAAACAAAGACTTTTTCTTATATTGACAGCACAGCAGATTCTGGTGGCCGGGCTAACTATCTGGGAGAAATTTAATAGAGGCATCGTATAAAATCCCCTTCGGGATCTAGTGTCCAAGGAGTTGCCAAGACACACCATTCTGGGTATATCAAATATTATGGTCTCGGGGGCAGCGTCTTAAGCAACACCATATGAAATTGCGTCTGGGAATCGACGGGAATTTTATTCGGGAAAGACAATAAAAATCCACCTGCCAAAAGATTTACGGGGAAATGCCAGCCAGTGTCGAGTGAAACTGGGTACTGCCTGCTGTGTCTGCCTGGTCTCAACTCCTTGCAAAAAGAAGGAATGTCTCCCCTACTGGTGCCAAAGCAGAAACTGATCTGGGAGACGGTAGCTCAAAGCTGTGGAGGATAAATTGTCACTGGTGTCAACGGGTGGTGGTTGGTATTTGGTTCTCCAGCAAGCACTGTCATCATCCTAAACCCCCAAATCGAAGAACATTCAGCACAGCCTTCATTGCAGCATCCAGCTATACCAGGGGTCAACAACCTTTTTCAGCAGGGGGCCGGTCCACCGTCCCTCAGACCATGTGGGGGCCTGGACTATATTTTGAAAAAAAATAAAAATGAACGAATTCCTATGGCCCACAAATAACACAGAGATGCATTTTAAAGAAAAGGACGCATTCTACTCACGTATACACATGCTGATTGCCGGTCCGTCCGCAGCCAGATTTAGAAGGCGATTGGGCCGCATCCGGCCCACGGGCCTTAGGTTGCCTACCCCTGAACTATACTTACGGAAGCTGCAAAAAGCATATACAGTGGTACCTCGGGTTACAGATGCTTCAAGTTACAGACTCTGCTAACCCAGAAATAGTACCTTGAGTTAAGAACTTTAGCTCAGGATGAGAACAGAAATTGTGAGGTGGCGGCGCAGCGGCAGCTGGAGGCCCCATTAGCTAAGGTGGTGCTTCAGGTTAAGAACAGTTTCAGGTTAAGAACGGACCTCCAGAACGAAATAAGTTCTTAACCCGAGGTACCATTGTAAGAGCTTTTAACAGCCATAGCCATAGTTCCCCCAGTGGGAAGTACTGCCCCCTGGGGGATGGTGGGATTACCTGTTAGGTCGCTGAGAGGCAAGAGGGCAGCAAGGGATGCTAAAGGTGCAACTATCAGACTTTGAAAATCTAGTATCACAGGACCAGGTTCATCCATTGTTTATACTGGATTTTGAATAAATGTGCAATTAATTGTTAGTGTTTTGAATTTTATTGTGTCTTCTTCCTCTTGTGGGTTGTGCAAACTGCTATGCTGAATAATGCTTTGTAAAGCAGGCACTGGAGACAAGTTTTTTGGAACCAAGGGACCTGAAAAGGTTTGAAAAAGACTGCACTGCAGCTATGCTGCCTTCCTTGCCCCGCTGACTAGTTTTCAGAGGGCGTCTGGAAACCTCTGATCAAGTCCACTTCTGACACCAATGTTGGGAGCGTTCCCCAAGCCACAGATCTTGATGCACACCGTAACATTGGGCTGCATATGTAACAGCTGACACAAAGATTGCATATGCTTACCAGGTGCTTGCCAAGGAGTTGAGCAGCCAAAGGTGAGGTAGCAGGGAGATAATGCGAGTGTCCGTCTGCTTTGGGAGACAATGGAAGAGAGAAATGGTTTGTTGCAACTGGGGCGGATGACGGCGTCTGGTTCTGCTGATGGAGGTGTACCATGGCGTTTCTTCGGATGGATGGATGGATCTACTGGAATCTCTGAAGGACCATGTGCAACTAAGGCTGATGAGGCAGCTGTGAAGCCCCCAAGTCAGGGATATTCTGGGGGCCAGTTTGCGCTCTAACTTCCAGTCTAGACTACTGCAACACGTTGTACAAAGGGTGACCCTTGAAGACTTCCTGGAAATATTATAGAGGGGCACAAAACACAGCTGCTGGTCTAGTAACCGGGACCAGTTATGGAGAACGTTATCTTGCTCCCACAGGAGACGATGGTGGCTTTAAAAGAGGATTAGACAAATCAGTGGAGGAGAGAGCTATCAGTGACTACTAGCCATGATGGCTGTGCTCTGCCTCCACAGTTGCAGACAGCAACGTCTCTGAATACCAGTTGCTGGAAACCACAGGAGGGGAGGATATTGTGGTAGAATCCTACTTGCGGGTTTCCCACAGGCATCTGGTTGGCCCATGTGAGAACACTGGACTAGATGAGCCATTGGACTGAGCCAGCAGACTCTTCTTATGTGTCTGTTACGTAAAAGGAAGCAAAACTGGCCACCCCACTCCAGTTCCCATTTTCTGCAGCAAACTGGTTAAGTCTCTTCAGCGGGGCAGCTTTTCTAAGAAGAGGACGCTAATTATAGCTTCAGCAGTTCGTTTTCTTCCAATACACATTCCGTTCTGTGTACGGAAGGTAGGAATTTCTGCAAAATTTCTCTGTCCTCGTGTCCTGAATTCAGTTCTCTCCAGGCTGACATGTTGTAACACTGAATCCCCTCCCCCCTCCCAATGTTTTAACACGTGTAACAGCTGGCTGTGTTGTATGGTTGCTTTGTCACATTTGTGATGAAGTATTTCTCGCTTAATATCATACTGCACTCTGAAAATCAAGTCAGCTGTTGGCCATCGCAAGCTGTAACAAGCACTGGTTTTTGGCAGGGGGAGAAGGTCCAGTGCTTTTAATACTGCAATGTGGGCCCTGCTGAACTCGCCTCAGGCAATGAAGCCAAACTTGTCCCAAGTTGAGTTTCATTCCAGAGGTCCCTGATCTTGCTGAAGGAACACAGGAAGCTGCCAGAGCCCATGAGAACAGCCAGAGTTGGCAATTTTATTGATAGATTTGATTTCTGTCTGGCTCTCCCTCCCAAAGCAGCCCACGCCAACAAGGTTCTAATGATCACGTAAGGGTTTTGTGGCCATTTAATCTGCTTTCAGTAGTGGTGAACCCCCCTCACACATTTATGGTCTCATGGCCGCGCCCTGTGCTGTTGTTTTGGAGTCATCCACTCTGCACCCACAAGTTCAGTGTGAAAGGTCCCTCACCACATGCATGAAAGGTGTTCTTGTGGATACTTGTAGTATCAGCAGTGTGTGTGTGCATTTAACAGATTTTTCTGTATGATTATTTCGACAAAATGGTCTCTTCAAGCTTTAGGTCAGAAAGCCTGGCGTCTGATAACAGGTTCCATCAAATAATTTTATTCTGTTAAATCAATCAAAGCATTGCAACTTGTCCAGTAAGGAAATGTTTTAATAATCAGAGATGAGAGGGGGCAAGGCTCACTGTTTACTTCCAACCGTTCCAGTTAAAATCACAGGCTCCTTAAAACATATTTTTAGAATGTATCATTACACAAAAACCATGATCACCAAGAAATATGAATCACAGAGGACAAGAGGAATGGCGGAAGCCGTTTGAGATAAGAGCTCCCACGGAGTCCCTAACTCACCATTTCATCCTAATGAAGAAAAACTCAAAATGCCCCACACTCATTACCCTGGATCCTAAGCCAAGTCCCACAGATTTTGGAGAAACTTGGAATAAACATCAGGAAGAACAGTCAGACAGGAAGAACTATTCAATGGTGGAATGGTCTCCCTCAGGAGGTGGTAGACTCTCCTTCCTTGTTAAAGCAGAGATTGAATGGTCACCTGTCATGGATGATTCAGCTGAGAGTTGTGCCCTGCAAGGGGATTGAAATAGATGACCCTCATGATCCCTTTCCAACCCTATTTTTCTACCATTCTTCCAATTCTATGATTCTATTTCTGGTGTTCAAATAAAGAGGTGAAAGAGGAAGTGTGAGTTGTGCTTCTCCCCACACTGCTAGGTCTGGCCCAAAGTGATGGATGTGCATTCATCTGTTGAGGGGACTTAGTATCCCTTGCCTTCTTAAAAGACCAGGAAGTCTACAGAGAAGAAGACGCAATGCTCTTGTGCCTCCCCTCTCTCTCTGCTTCCTGCAAACATTCATGGCAGCTTCCTTCCTTCTGTGTTTGAATCTGACCTCCAAGTTACTGATCCTTATACATGAATCATGTGGACAGCATTTTGGTTGAACTGGGGGGGGGGGGGAGATCGGCCTCTGTTTTTGAGTTTGCTTCTCAGAAAAAGGGAGGAGAAGGAGGTTCACACTTTGTGCATATTACTGTGGAAGGAGTCCTTTAAAGTAATGTCCAGAAAAGTATGGATCATCTCCTTCTCCCTTGACCAGTGCTTTGGACAAGTGAACTTGAGGGACGGTAGTTTTGCAGTGAAGAGTAACTCCGCCTCCTCCTCCAGGAATGCTGTTCCTTCAGTCAAAACGTAATGACCCATGAAATGCCAGTTTTCACTGCAAAAAAGAAAAATCTCAGGCCTCGTGAAAATTTGGCACAGCCTCAATGAACAGCTTCTAGTGGTGAACGAGATCATCAGGTCTTGCTGGTTTGTCTTCTGGGGGTTGCAAAGGGACAGTCAATTTGCCACTCGTAACACAATTCTGCTTAAGTAAAACTGGGGGGGAACATTCTGTTACGAGGCAATTTCAGTCTGACAGAGGATGTCAAGCCAGTACAGAGACAGAGGTGGTTCAGTGGTCTGAGCCAAACTATACCACTTTGGATGCCATGGCACAATTACAGTAAGTTTGGTTGTGAACAAAGGTGTATAAAAAGATCTCGTCTGAAATAGAAAAACACGTTATAGACCCGTAAGCCAAAATGCCCAGTAAGGTGTTCAAACTAATGAGATAAGAGACCTAGATATGGTCCAAAAATCTGACTACCATATTCTGATGGGTGAATCTCTCCCTTGCTGTCCATGTACCTCCAAGGCTTGACGCTCAGCCTGGTTGCTGAGTTGCCTTCCCCCTTCCGCACTCTTTGCTGCCAAGTTAGCTCCACCACGAAGCTCAGAACCACTGCGGGCATTCAAGACGCCTGGGCACGCACTGGTTGCTGAGCCATTTTCATGGTTATCACAAATGCTTCCCTGGAACCATCCTCACTCAAAGTCTTTCGATCAAACCATCTCCATCTGCTCTGGAGCCTCCTTCCTTGATCTTCTCACGTTGTCCTGGAGAAGAAGCAAGGGCCAAGCACTCAGCTCTTGGTAACATCAGGCATGACCCTGGGCCCCTCGTACTCTGGAGAGCAGGAAGTGCGAGCTTCTGGTGGCTTGTCAACCACTGCATGGCACCAGAGACTTGAGGCCTCTGGGCATAGGCTGCCCATACAAGGAGGAAGACCAAGTTTCACACACGAAGGTCTGGATGGTTTGGTACTTTGGGGCAGGAAATAGTGTCAATATAGCTCCAAGTGCATGGTTGGTTCTGTGTACTGCAACCACCTGCTCTAAGCCCTATAAGTTAAGTTCTTGACCCATACCAGAGCTTTTCTATTCATGGAATTACATGGAATAGTCAAGACAATGGGACTACTGTTGGTTGTGGAGACCACTTTCACTTCCAAGGGGTTTCTCTTCTTTTGGGGTTGTCTTTTTGTTATATTATATGGCATAATGTCCCTGAGTTCAATGCCTGTATTCTTTCCAGAGTCTTTACCAAATAAATTTTCCGCCACTGGTATCCCGGTCAGGGGATTTGTTAATCATCTCTTGCAGGTATGCAAAAAAGTTTTGTGTAGCCAGCTGTTGATGTTTTCGTTCTTCAAAGACACTTCTGACAATCATTCGGCAGCAGTAGCGGTTCACTCATCGGTGCTGTGTTAGTTAATCATACTTCTCCCCTACCTCAGAGGGAAGCTATGGATTCGTTTGGCAATCCTGATATAAAATTTAGTGCATGAGGAAAACCCAACAATATGTAACAAGTATGACCATCACTCACTTAAAAGGCCAACGTGCAAGTTTATGTGCTAGAGCAGAAAATAAACGGAGGCAAATATATTGGTCCATTAAAAAAAAAAAAATCAAACAGCAATGGTAGCATAATACCTTTATTTGTTTTAACTAAAATTAAATAGTTCGTGACACAGTGAGTGTGCTTTTTGAGTTCACCAGAAAAATTCATTGGGTACGATGTTAAATTTTAAGAAGAAATAGGAAAAAAGAACTTGCTGGCTTTTTAAAAAAAAAAAAACAAAAAGCCAAAATCAAGAGTACCTAAAACTGCAGGCTTTTTAATCATATTTTTCTTCCAGTGTTGCACTTTATAACCAGCTTGAAGGAAAGTTTTCACAAACTCAAAATACTGCTTGCTCCCTGGGATGTTTTAAAGAGATATTATGCTACTGCTGTTCTTTGGAAATATAATTTCACTCTTATATTGGAAATTATTCTGTTAGGTCATTTTCATGTGCACAAATACACACACAGCTGGAAAAACGACAACTCTGCAGCAATTAAAGAAGAATCTGAACAGTATCTCTAATCTTTCTGATGTTTTTCGAAGCACAGACATTTCGGCTTCTGACAAATCAGACGACTCTAAGCACAATGTCTTTTCCACCCAAAGGCTCCTTCACTGCAGCCCGCACCCAACTGAATTGATCATAGAAATGGAATCTGGACATCAAGGTTCCACAGGGATCAGACAGGGAAAGAGCGGCAGTGGATTTCGAGCAATGACCAGCTTGCCCTAAATTTAACATACTTGTAATATGGCTCTTGTATGTCGGCTACACTTTTTTTTTAAAAAAAGAACAAAATCTGTAGAAGCAAACAGCATCAATGTTCTCAAAAAAAAATTCAATCTGTTTTGCTTCACCTTTCAAACTTTGGGGTTTTGACTCCTTTGGAAGGCCACTGGATTACTGACATAGCACGGAAGCTTACAAAAATCAAGTCAATTCCATATTCAAGGGCACAATCATCTTCTTAAGTCTCTTGTATATAGGTTTTCAATTTTTTGCTCTTCAAACCATCTAGTATATCTTGTGAGACTCAGCTCAAAACCTGAAGAACAATACTACATTCCATTCTGTGGTGGTCTTGTCCTTTCTAGTTATTCATACACATATCTGAAGAACTACATTACTCAGGCCTAAATGCCCACTATTTTTTTTTTTTAATCTCTCGGCAGCTTTCGAGGTATGCAATTTGACTTAAGGGAAGAGGCGCGGGGGGGGGGGGGGCTTTTTCAAAGCCAAAGCTGGATATAAACAGTACAGTCATAAATATGGTACATTGGCTCTTTAAACATTTTCCAGTAACAAAGTTTTGTTTGTTTTTAACCATCTATCTGGAACAGAGAAAACATTCCCCACTAAAATCTGACTTTCAAAATAAAATTTATAGAATTCAGACATTATATCTCCAATGTCCCTTTCATTTTCTAAATGTAAAAATATCGTTATTAAGTTATCTACCAGAATGAATTAAAATGAATTGTTTTCAAAATGGTGTTATCTTTATTTTAAGTACATTCACGTACTTTAACCCACCCAACCACCCCCGATCTTTTTTTGATATATTAATCCATTGATATATAATTCTGTCAAAAATCTACCAGGTTGCGTCAACCAGCCACAGTGATCCAGAGACACTTTCTACTAAGGGAGCGGCAGAATTAAAAGCCGCAATCTCGCTACGGTGCTTTAGCAACGTTTTGATTGGTAAGATAACGCAACTCACTGAAACAATACTGAAGTGGAACACAAGCCCTCTTCGGTCTATTTGACTGTTAAAGTTAATTTAACTTCTCAGCACAAACATCAGCCAGACTTCGTCCCAGGCTAACGTCTCACTACCAAGAGCGCTCAACGGGCCTCTCTGGTGGAGCCACTGTATGTCTTGGGTCAAGCGCAGGTACGAAGTCCTTGAAATGCATAGATGCTTCAGTACCAAATACATCCAAAACTTTCCTGTTCATGACAGCAAACCTGGAAAATACAAGGCGACAGTTTAGCACACTGCATCACTTGGGAGCATAAGGCAACTCTGATTCTGAATGAAACTCGGTTCCTGCAAAGCATTCGCTGCTGAAATAAGTCATGAAAACTCACGGAATTGCGGCTGCCTTTGTTTTATTGAAAACGGAGTCTGAAATTATGGATCTATGAAAGGAAACATGACCAAAACAAATCTATCTATATATCAATATATCTATCTGATAGGCCAAACTAAAAACTCCCCCATACTAGATACACGGGCCAGAAAGTAACTTTTATTTACTTTATAAAAGCTTTTGAGTGTTTACAAGAACTCCAATGTCTTAAATGGTTCAAATGAACTCCTTTAATGGACTAATCTCTGGTGGCCAGAGAACTTTTGGATATTGTCTCTTCTGAGGACTAACGTAGCAAAATCTTTTGCAGACTGACAATATATTCACAACAACCCCTTTTCGTGTGGCTCGTTACTCTGTCAGTTATAGCTTGCAATGTGGTGCACACTCATGTGTCCTGTGTCAAACAAATCCCTTTCTTTCTCCTCTTCTCCATTCTGTAGCTCCTCCTTCTGGCTAAAGGAAGTGTGGCAATGTGATACCAAGTGTTAAGTCCAATGCATTAACAATTACAGTGTTCCTGGGTAGCTTGAGATTTCTCCTTCCCTGTTTGCCTTCTTCTCTTTTTATTTATCTCCATTTTTAACTTATGTCTGTGTTCAGATAAGCTACCCACCCTGTCCCTTCCTTTTAATTTAAAACTTGGGGCATTGCACGCAAACAGCATTCTACCCTAATCACTGCAAATCAAAGAGCGAAGCCTGTCAGATATGACACGATTTTCAATTGATTGCTTTAGCGTTATGGTGTATTTGTGTAAGTAGTTGACTGTTTTTTTAAAAGAAGTCAGAATGGAAATTATCTTCCAGAAGCGCCAATGCAGATGGCCTTTTAAGTTAGAATAAAGACACAACCACAGATATGTATGCATGTTTACACTCCACATATCACAGGATCTGTGATGCTGTGCAAATGCAAATATCCATTCTTAATCCTGAATTAAGAAACATTGTTGGCAATAGACATGGAAATGAAACCTTGAGATACAAGCAGAAACCAGGGAAATTCAAAGGGAATGGTGCTTTCCTGACCGCAACTATCCTATATTTTTAATATACAGCCAGTAAGACACTTTGGGGTGGTTCTTCTTTCTGATGGCCTCACTTAGCAGACTATCGACTTTTCTCCCAAGAAACAGTACCAAACTTCTCACAGAACCGCAATCTGCAACTGCTCTATTAAAATCACTGCTGGTTACTTACCTTCCCCTTGTTAGCCGTAATAGAAATTTCCAATATGAAGGTCTCAAGTTTTGAACTTCCATCACGGCCTACAACAACAAAATCTGAATTTAACCATATTCTTATTTCAATTTATATACCGCGCTTTATCAAAAGATCCCAGGGTAGTGTACAACACTAAAGAACACATTTTACGGAGCATCCATAATAAAAAAATGTAATAAAGACATAATAAAAAACATAACAACAGACAGCGTAATAATAAAATAATCAGAAGAACAGTCCCACCAGCCACAGCTTTAACGTCACACAAAGGAAGGAATGGGTTCAAGTCCACTGGCTGCTCAAGTCAGCAGACAGCTGCGGCTACATGTTCCGGGAACACACACTCTACCCCTGAAAGCCTCAGCAAGTCTTCTCGTCTAATAGCATAAAAAAAGCTCTGGCAATCTTGCTATTGGGAAACACAGGAAGGAGGCTACCAACCTTTGTACGCGGGGTCAAACTGCCTCCTTGCTTCTAAATATTTTTACTCAACTGTGATTCATTGATTCAGACACACATCGAGCAGCTTCCAACTAAAGATTGAACACTTACTGCCTGGAAGCAGATGGCTGTGGACACAGCGTAGATGATACTGTCGGCATGGGGAAAATAAGGGACCTTTCCGGCTTCGATGCCTTTGAAATACATGGCCTGTTAAATGAAAGAAACACAAAGCAAAGTATTCTTACAAAGGCAAGAGATGCAGTGGAGCCGAGAGCGGCCACTGCTTCCACTTTATGCCTTCCTGCTCCTAGAATGCCAGGTGTCGAAGGAAGAAAGGACCAATTTCTGCGAGGCAAATTGGGAAAGTGAAGAAGGAAGGAGAAGGGAGGAGCTAAGAGGGTAGCTTCCTGTTTTCATTTTTTCATTTTTTCATTATTTCATTTTTTTTTTTTTTGCAAACATGCAGTGCTGCCTATTGACCACCAGGTGGTGCCAAACCTAAATCCCAATCTGGCCTAAATTTTTACAGAGTCTCCAGAATGCTGGGGGAAATGTCCAAATTCTGTGACAAGGAAACCTGTATTGTAGACTACCTAAATGATTTTGCCTAGCTTATAATGCATCTCTTTTTAGCATGGAACTGAGTGAGGAAGAGGGGAACCGTACTAAGACGACACGATCAGTTGCAGCAGGAGTAGGAATAAATTCTAGGAATGATATGGGGCAGTACTTACATGTTTGCAGTTTTGCTACTTATCGTATTTTTCCGTGTATAAGACTATGTTTTCCCCAGTTTAAAATGTTTTTCCGTGTATAAGACTATGTTTTCCCCAGTTTAAAATGTTTTTCCGTGTATAAGACTATGTTTTTTAAAGTTTAAAATTGGGAGTCGTCTTCTACACGGAATGTTTAAAATATTTATTTCTTAATTTGGGACTCAAAAAAATGGGGGTCGTCTTATACATGGGGACGTAAAAATACGGGTATTTCTAGTGTAAACAGCTGCCTAACATCATATTGCATTAGAGGATATTTTAGGTCCAAGCAATATAACTCCGTCCTATTCTTTCTTTCTCCTTCCTTCCTTCCTTTCTTAGAGCAGTAACTAATCAGCCCTCTAAAAGCTACTTGAAATGGTATGCTCTTTCGAAGCATTCTTTTTTTTGCTTTTAAAGAAAACAATGGAAGCTTATTTTTATCCTCACCATTTCTCCTCCTAAGCAATGCGTCCCTCATTGGTTGGCTAGTTTTTGGCCGCCATGACATGGCAATTCATGCAGAGATTCTGCTTTCACCAGCGTCCTAGTGCCCTGGGGTAAACTCCGGAGAGAATAAGCAGCCGCTGTGCGGTGCAATATTACACAGCAAGTCTGGAACCAGTAGACCTCATCATTTAGTGAAGTGAAAAGATACAAAAGGGAAAAGCCAACAGATGCATGAAATGCTATCCTTCCAAGCTGATTCCTGGTGTTATTTCGGTCGGAGCTGCTTTTCCTCAAGGGAAAGCTTAACATGTGGAAGCAACCTTTTAGCTTAAAATACAAGATATACCAGCTCAGCAACAAAGCAAGCATACAAACATCATTGCACTCAGGTTGCTGTTCTCAAAGAAGCATCCTGCACCTGCTGGTCTGTGCCTTTTCCATTATTATTATTATTATTATTATTATTATTATTATTATTATGTTGCTATGTAGGGTATCCTTGTTCTGTTGCCCATCCACACAGAGCTCCGCCTTCCTAAAACGAAAAAATGCAGGTCAGATGTGGGTGTAACAGACCCACTGGCTCCAAACCGCTACGAAGGAGTAGATGTGCTCAGAATTTTCTTCCTCCCGATTGTTTTACACACACACACAAACAAAGCTGCAATACGCTTACCTCTACTAGTTTGGAAGCCAGGTACATAGAGATAGTAGTACTTTTGTAGAACATCATTGACATTCCTGCCAAGGATCCTGGATGAACAAGAAACAAATCGGTCACATTTTGTACCGTGTGCTACATGAAATTCTGTAGCAACAATGATCCAAATAAGGGATAACAGAGCTTAGGAGTCCAGCAGGATCAGACCAGAGACCAACACAGTCCACAATCAAAATTCACACAGTGGCCAGGAAGATGAGTTTGGATGCCCAAAGGCAGGGCTAAGGGGTTTTTTCTTTGCTGACAGAAGCTGGACATGTTGCAAACATTCTGTCCCTGACACTGTTCATGGCCAATTCTTACAACATCTCGGGAACTAAGCTGATCTCCAACGGAGGCTTCCTCACTGCTCCCATCCCAAAATCGACAAAACCATATGAAACAAGGAAGCAGAGGGCTGAGGTTCCAAACCAGCATCTCTCTAGCGGGTAGGCAAATACATGGAAAGTTCTAGCCCTGGGCAAGTGGGCCACTGCCATGGAGAAACATGGAGGTATACCTGCAATAAGTGCATGCAGTTCATCATCCAGGTTCCGTACCCAGCGCAGGAAGCAGCTTGTACCCTGTGTTTTGAGGATAATCACATCAACCTTGTTAGAGGTATAATCTAGTAACAAAGCACTCAATTATATCTTAAAAATTTAATCAAGTCAACTTAAACCCTCTGATTACGGCTCTGGCTCTTGATGAACACTTAGTAGCTGCTCAGCATGATGATTTATAAAGTAATCTCAACATGGTATTTGGAGATAGACTAGAAGGTCATTCTGAAACAAGGACAAAGCCTCCGCCAAATCTGAAATTGTTCATATATACACAGCCTCTTTGTTTTTCAAAATATCATTTCTTTCCTTTCTATACATTACACCCAAACTGCTCCTCACCTGAGTCAATATACTACTTGGCTGATTGAAAACTGACAATAGGAAGGAATTGCTTCCAGACATTCGGCACATTATTTGGAACGGGGTGGTAAGAATTCTGGAGTGAACTGCTTCGGGGGGGGGGGGTTCATATTAATGCTAGTGGAAAACGCTCTCTGCATGTAGTAAACTGGTGCTTCAGGGAAAGAGACTCATCTCTCTGATGTGCTAGCTTCATATACGCAGGGAGCTAATTACATGGGAGAGCATTAAAAAGTAAGAAATCCCCTGCCTTGCAATCTACAGTCTTGAAGAGTACAATTCAGAATTCTGCCACCAGCACTTTTAGGGTCCTAGAAGGTATACAAGAGAGCCTAGAGGAAAAGGCTTTCTAGAGGAAAAGTTCCAAAGTGCATTCTATTGGCAAAACCTATTTGGTGTTTTGCAAACTTTCTGACTAGTTGCAGGACCTTAGCCAGACCTAGCAGAGTAAACGCAGAAACCACGGAAGTGATTGGCAACTTGGCTGCAGACAGGATAGACGAAGCAGGAACCAGGAACTTGTAGTTAGGTGTTTATTATATACAGTGGACTATTTACAGGAACAGAACACGGATCTTTTGCTAGCTCTCTCTGACACGACTCACAACTCCTACACTGACACACAGAACTCTGAACTCCTGAACACTGAAATACTGAACTCACGAACTAACACATTCCAGTTAGTAGGCCATTAATTATCACTCCCTTGAGAGAGCTTGACCAATCAGGGAGCTGTCTCCATGTCTGTTATCACCAGGCAGACTTACTCCTTCAGATTGCCTTCTGGCTGTCTGCCAAACCTTAAGTGACTCTGTGTGAGTAGCTGCACGTACAGTTTCCCAACACATTGGCCTTAGAAAGAGTGAGCATACAGGTAAACCTGAAAGTTTGCTTGGCTATAGCGTCATTTATATATAGCCTCGAGTGGTGTGGTTGCTCCCAGAGTCTAGTGGGTTGCTCAAGAGTAGAACGATGTGATCTGCCATAATCAAATGAGTAGAATATCTGTATAGAACCTGGAGCAGTGTAGGAGAAATGAAGGCAGAAACCACACCTCCCCAAGCAGTAGGTGCTGTGTTGCACTAATAAATGAAGATTTCTCTCTGTCTTGCAAACAAAATACCGTATTTTTCGCCCTATAGGACGCACTTTTTCCCCTTCAAAAATGAAGGGGAAATGTGTGTGCGTCCTATGGGGCGAATGCAGGCTTTCGCTGAAGCTTGGAGAGCGAGAGGGGTCAGTGCGCACCGACCCCTCTTGCTCTCCAGGCTTCAGGAAGACATCCGCAGCCTAGGCAGCCCTGCGGGAGTTCCCACAGGGCTGTCTAGGCTGCGGATAGCAGCCTGCTTCCTGGAGCGCCCGGCGCTTCGGGAACACATCCGCAGCCTAGGCAGCCCTGCGGGAATTCCCCGCAGGGCTCCCCACGCTGCAGATAGCAGCCTGCCGCCCAGCACGAGGGGCACCCTGAAGCAGAGTGCCCCCCCGTGCCGGGAAAACATCGGCCAGCCCCACAAGCTCGAGGGACAGCAGAGAGGTGCAGCGCCGCCATCCCGCTGTTCCTCAACCTGGTTCGGTTTCCCCGACCTGGTTTTGGGGGGGAAATAAAGGGGGGGGATTTCCTTTATTTCCCCCCAAAAAAACTAGGTGCGTCCTATGGGACGGAGCATCCTATGGGACGAAAAATACGGTATGTGTCACGCCTTTCAGACTCCCAGTTCATTGACGCATTCTAAAACTGCTCATCACATTGACTCCCTCACCTCCTTTCAAGCTAAGCTTGTTTCCTTTTTGTTTGTTTTTTCCCCTTTTAAGTTACAAAACAGTGTCGCCAGGCAGTGGTTACAAAATTCCTCCATGGTCAAGGAAACAGAAATCAAGGGGATTCTCCCCACTTGCGACCAAAGGAGCCAATATTCTACTAACGCTCAATAGAAATGCTCCCCATTTAGTAAAAAACACCCCCCCACACAAATTCAACTTGCTGATTAGTGCCCTTAATGCAATTTATTTTTTAAAGGAAAAAGATGGTCCACATGAATGTGTGGTATGTTATGTGGCTCAGTCCTTAGAATGATACAGATGCTTGTTAAATATTTCTGCTGCTGCAAAAGAGCAACTTTAGGATAATTAAATTCCAACTTTTAAAATTTTCAGCACTTTAGAAACTTACTTTGTATATACTGACAAATGACCCCAGAAAAGCCCCAAGCTGGAAATTTTCTTTGTTGTAGAGGAGCGAGAGCAGCCGGGAAGGTTTTGTAAACAGATGCCGGAATGCTGACGGGATCCGAAGGCAACACTGGATCAAGTAACCAACGCTAAACATCCTAATGAAGCCCTAGAGAAGATATTAAGAACGTGACATTTAGAGAGAGGGAGGCAGAGCAAATGAAAGAAAAACAGCCGTGTCAGGAACTTCACAGATAAATCCCGCTTATAAAACAAAACCTTGGGAAGGTATGCTGTGCAAACATTCATAGAAACATAACCTTGCAACTTACAATCAAAAGGTCCATCTAGTTTCCTCCTTTTTTTCCATTCCCAAGGGTTTCAGAGTGTAAAATTTCTCCCTATGGGTAGTATTCAAACTAAGTTGTGCTCAGAGTAGACCCATTAGAAGTAAGGAACCCAGCATGGCCATGTTCATTAATTTCAGTGGGTCTACTCTGAGTGAAATTTAATTGAAGACCAACCATAGCTTATTACATTTTTACCCAACCCTTCACCCAGGAGCTTTGGGCTCACCTTCATTTTCATATAAACCCTGTAAGGAAGGCTAGGCTGAGGGATGGTAAACGGCGAAAGTCATGGGTTCAACCCCCAAACGGGGCCACCTGAATATTCCTGCCCCGCTGGGGGTTGGACTAGATGACCCTCACAGCCCCTTCCAACTCTACAATTCAATGATTCCGTATCTGAAGGGCACCCAGTGACCTCTGTGGCTGCATCTACCCTGTGCCAGACCAACAAATCAATCATTATGCCCCACTGGCTCTCTGTAGACATTCAACCACCTGCTCCAGGAGGACTGAGCCTGATTCTCTGCCCAACCCAAAATTCCCTGTGTCGAGTGGGCCGTTAGACCAAGGGTAGACCACCCACTCCTTTGCGCATTCCCTTTGGTGTAACATGGCAGCTGTTCGCGTCTTGTGTCAGCTGATGGCCCTTGAGAGACTGACAACAAGCAAAACAACGCAGGGCAAGAAATAGAGAATTACTTCTCCAACGTCGTAGTGGCAGTAGGAGCATCCGAGGCCTGGAGGCCTGCTGGGGAAGTGGGCGGGGGCTTATTAACACTTCTGATTTTCCAGTGCTACCTGCATCTGCAATAAACATGAGCAACAGTTCAGTGAAGAAGGCAGGTGAGGGGCAGAACACCTGCTTGTTCCAACAGCTATTTCCAGGCTAGGAGATTCAGCTGCAAAATGGGAGTCAGGACATCGGAGCTTTTTTTTCCTAGAAAAATAGGTGCTCACCGTGAAGTTACAGCAAGCGCCACACTTTTTAACAACAAAAAAGAGGTGCTGGTGCTGCGTACCTCTGAGCACTCCTTGGAAAAAAACAACACTGTGCCAGAGATCTATGGGAAAGGCAGGGGCAGGAATCTTTTTCAGAATGAGGGCCGTGTGCTCATCTCGGCAACCTTTGTGGGGGGGCACATGTCTCTAGTGGAGGGGGGGCAGAGGCAAAAGCGGGCGGAGCAATGCATGTTTTTTTTCCCTTTGTGCAGTAGAATAGTTTTCTACCCACACCCCTTCTCTATCCTCAAACCAGGCAAGCAAGAGGCATTATCAGAGTTCAAAGACACATCCCAGCCATGCAAAAGTACTCAAGGAGAGAGGGAACCAGGGCTGGTGAGGGGCAGTGTTCAAAATTCCCTGGGTGCCAGGCGTGTCCTGCCACTGGCACAGATCCAATTGCAACTCTGTGGAGATTTCCGAGCCCCAGGTTGGCAGCTGACATCTCCTTTGAGTTAGCTGACTCGTGCAGAGCCAAAGACTTGTGCTCCTATGCTGCCGCGTGACTCATGGACCCCTTGCTGGGCATCTTAGTCCTCCCTCATCACATCAAGCAAAGTGTAGGGCTGAGTACAGATCTATTGTGCCACAGCCTTTCTATGGGTCACCCTAATGGAACTCGCAGGCCACAGTTGAAAAATTTCCAGTTAATACCATTTCCACTGTGTGTGTGTTTCTCCTCCTTGCATGCTGGGGCAAGTGAATTGTTGCAAGAGTAGGCTACAGTCAAGCAATGTAGCTGAGATAATAGAATCATAGAATTTCAGCATTGGAAGGGACCGTGAGGGTCATCTAGTCCAACCCCCTGGCAAATAGACATGCTGTTGTGGTGCCAGCAGAGCCAGATTTAGGTTTGATGAGGCCCTAAGCTACTGAAGGTAATGGGGCCCTTTATATGTCCAGCTGCCCTTTGTCAACAACAAATTGTCGCTGTTTTTGTGTTGAATATATGCTATATAGTACTTTATGGACCTAATAGGTATCTTGAGCCATTTGCACATAACAAAACATGTATTTTATCAAAGTAATTGTTGAACTTATTTTGTATTTTGGAAATGTACATCCAGGTTTTTTTACTTTAGATTTTTTTTGGGGGGGGGGGCAAGAGAGTGGAGCCCTAAGCTATAGCTTGTTTAGCTTATACATAAATCCAGCATCTCACCCATATACACCTTTGCCCTGCCCTGGTTAACTCTTCTTTGTTTTATTATTTGTGGAATATATTCTATGCCACATCAAAAACTTCAGTTAGTAGCTTGAGTCTAAATACTGCAAATGAATAAGCACAAGTGTCTCCCTCCCTTCTTTTTTCACTTAATTTGAAGGCAGGTTCCCTCAGGAATGTTAACTTAACGGAGAAAAGAAACATTCAGATGTGCAATATATTTATTTTTCTCCTTAAATCCATGCCAATGGTACAGAAAAGGAAACAATGAGATGGGGAAAGCCTTATGCCTCGCGCTCAAACATCTGGAAGACTGTGGGAACTCTGAAAACAAAGATCTTCCTGAAAACACAAGCACTGGACAGCTATATTCAATCTCCAGCGTATTCAATTCCTGGGTTCTTTCAACAACCACTCTGCAAGGTGTCTTGCGAAGCATGCACTAAAGCAAAAGGAAATCCATGCACTGAACCGTTAAAGCTGCTCAGCCAATGTTAACAATATGTGGTTTGTTTCCATGTGCAGTCCAACTTCAGGGTGCATTAGTACAGAAGCGAAGAACATGGGGGGAAATCCTGCTGCATCAGACCAAGGCCCCATCTAGTCCAGCTTCTCAACAGTGGCCTGCCAGAAAGTTCTGCAAAGCCCACAGGCAAGAGCGGGAAGGTTGCTTGTCCTCAGCATCCAGAATTAAGAACACTCAAATGCCAACCATCATGGCAAATAGCAACTGAGAGTCACACCCTCCGTGGATTTGTCTATCCTCCCTTGTAAGGCACCACCACATATTAGGAGTGGATTCCCTGCGTTAATTACATATTGAGTAATCTCTCCTAAACGTACTGCCAGTTAATTTTAGACCAGCCTCTGGGTGCAGTGGGGAGGCAGGACGAGGGCTAATAAATGAGTCTGAATCCTGGCAAGATAGAAGCTATGTGGGTGAATGGTTCTTGGATCCAGAAAGCAAGCCAGTTGCCTGCCCTGGATGGGGTTGCACTCTCCCAGAAGGAGCAGGTGTATTTTCTGGGTGTGCTCTGGGAACCAGCTCCATCACTGGAGGCACCACTGTATTTGAAAGCATTCCCACAGCAAAGTCTTCCAGCTGACACATCAGGGAGCAGGCTAACCCACAGTGATACAATTGAGACAAGGGCTGCATCCTAGCTCACCCTCCTCCCAAAGAAACTTGAACTTCGTGCTGGGAGGCACACCACCTTCTGAGCACAATTTTAGTTGAGACCACTCTGTTTTGCAATAAACTGCAGCCATCCCGGTTGAGAGCTTGTAAATGGGGGCTGAAACACAACAAAATCAATTTTATTGTGTTCGATATTGTGCCAATAGCTATAATTCTAATTCATGCATCAAATGAAAGATTTCACAGGTGCAGAAAGTCTACCGTGAGATATAAAAGAGCAGAGTAATTTTAACCAACTTTTATGGCCCGATATGCCCTCTCTGCTAAGGATTACTTTGTGAAACGGGTTTTCGAAAAATGATTAAAGGCTTCAAAGACCTCTTCCATGTAAAGGTAAAGGTAAAGGTACCCCTGCCCGTACGGGCCAGTCTTGACAGACTCTAGGGTTGTGCGCCCATCTCACTCAAGAGGCCGGGGGCCAGCGCTGTCCGAAGACACTTCCGGGTCACGTGGCCAGTGTGACATCGCTGCTCTGGCGAGCCAGAGCCGCACACGGAAACGCCGTTTACCTTCCCGCTAGTAAGCGGTCCCTATTTATCTACTTGCACCCGGGAGTGCTTTCGAACTGCTAGGTTGGCAGGCGCTGGGACCGAGCAACGGGAGCACACCCCGCCGGGGGATTCGAACCGCCGACCTTTTGATCGGCAAGCCCTAGGCACTGAGGCTTTAACCCACAGCGCCACCCGCCCTCTTCCATGTATACTCTTGCAAATATCACCACGCAGATGAATCCTGTTCAACAGACATATTTTAAAAAACCTGACTCCATTTCTCACACTGAAACTCAGTACTAGGTAAATATTCAAAACAGAGGAAACAAATCAGATTGCTGAAGGTGCAATACATTCATAAATGAGGCTGGGGTGACTTACTGCTTACTCGTTTTATTGGCTAATTTTCTCCTACGTATCTGCTCCCCTAGCCAACCTATAAACTCATGGCACTTTCAGTACAGGTTGTAGTCATAACAATGATGATATCAGCATGGATCATGAGATCTAAGCATTGCCTGTTTCGTATTTAGCACCAACTTTTCTACATGTATGCTTTGTCTTTTTCTCTTTCTTCCAAGGTTTATCCCTTGTTCCCTTTCTTAACCTTTACAAAACAGGCTCTTGCAATACTCCCATTTGTTCCACAAACTAAGCTTCCATACAGATTAATTGTATGTCACCTTACCAGCGGTTTGGTACAGGGATAAGGTTACCTCTAAGTGCCACAGTGGTTACTAAACCAGTCCGGAGAATGCTCACAGCTTGTCCCGTGAATTATTCTCACCATGGGGATCAACATCCCCTTCGTACAATTCCCACCCACCTCTTCCTGCAAAACTTACTTTGTGCGTTGGAGCCATTATGTAAAAGTGCCCTTGCCTCCAACCATTGTTTGCCATTATTATCATTGTTATTGTTATTTTACTGGAGGGGGAAGGAAATTTGCGACATCTTTGCCCTTGTTCACGCGGCAAATTCAGCGTAAACAGAGATGGGTCAGTGGGAAACTTGTGGTGGAACTTCTGTTTCCTATCACAAAAGGAACTCAGAGACCAGCCCTCCATATTCTTTGAGGCTCTCTATAAACATTCAAAGTCACTTGCACACCAGTAAAATGTCAAGAGTGAAGCAAAGATAAACCTCTGTATCAGAGGAAGCCCTTCAGAGGTTTTGGGTTACAGCTGCCATCACACCTGACCATTGCGGTCTTGACTATGCTACCACTCAGTGGATTTGTAACTGGCTGACTGACCGGACCCAAAGGGTGCTCATCAATGGTTCCTCTTCATCCTGGAGAAGAGTGACTAGTGGGGTGCCACAGGGTTCTGTCTTGGGCTCGGTCTTATTCAACATCTTTATCAACGACTTGGATGATGGACTCAAGGACATCCTGATCAAATTTGCAAATGACACCAAACTGGGAGGGGTGGCTAACACCCCAGAGGACAGGATCACACTTCAAAACAACCTTGACAGATTAGAGAACTGGGCCAAAACAAACAAGATGAACTTTAACAGGGAGAAATGTAAAGTATTGCACTTGGGCAAAAAAATGAGAGGCACAAATACAAGATGGGTGACACCTGGCTTGAGAGCAGTACATGTGAAAAGGATCTAGGAGTCTTGGTTGACCACAAACTTGACATGAGCCAACAGTGTGACGCGGCAGCTAAAAAAGCCAATGCAATTCTGGGCTGCATCAATAGGAGTATAGCATCTAGATCAAGGGAAGTAATAGTGCCACTGTATTCTGCTCTGGTCAGACCTCACCTGGAGTACTGTGTCCAGTTCTGGGCACCACAGTTCAAGAAGGACACTGACAAACTGGAACGTGTCCAGAGAGGGCAACCAAAATGGTCAAAGGCCTGGAAACGATGCCTTATGAAGAACGGCTAAGGGAGCTGGGCATGTTTAGCCTGGAGAAGAGGAGGTTAAGGGGTGATATGATAGCCATGTTCAAATATATAAAAGGATGTCACATAGAGGAGGGAGAAAGGTTGTTTTCTGCTGCTCCAGAGAAGCGGACATGGAGCAATGGATCCAAACTACAAGAAAGAAGATTCCACCTAAACATTAGGAAGAACTTCCTGACAGTAAGAGCTGTTCGACAGTGGAATTTGCTGCCAAGGAGTGTGGTGGAGTCTCCTTCTTTGGAGGTCTTTAAGCAGAGGCTTGACAACCATATGTCAGGAGTGCTCTGATGGTGTTTCCTGCTTGGCAGGGGGTTGGACTCGATGGCCCTTGTAGTCTCTTCCAACTCTATGATTCTATGATTCTATGATTCTATGATTCTATTCTATGGCCATGCTGGCTTGGGCTGGAAGGCACCACAATGACTACCCCTGCTCTATATTCATTTTTTTATTATTATTCCCTGAGTGAACATCCCACTTCTCTAGACTAGGCTCTTGAAATGTCTAATGTGCAATAACTGACTGTGTCATCTGTTGGTCCAAGACTGATGAATTTTGAGTACAGTAGTACCTCAAGTTAAGTACTTAATTCGTTCCAGAGGTCCATACTTAACCTGAAACTGTTCTTAAAACTGAAGCACCACTTTAGCTAATAGGGCCTCCTGCTGCCGCCGCGACGCCGGAGCATGATTTCTGTTCTCATCCTGAAGCAAAGTTCTTAACCTGAAGCACTATTTCTGGGCTAGCGGAGTCTGTAACCTGAAGTGTATGTAACCTGAAGCGCATGTAACCTGGGGTACCACTGTATTGGCCACTTTTGAATTAGGAGAATTTATTTGTTAAGTGCATTTTGTCCAGGGAAGACATATGGACATAGGAGGAGCCCTGAAAGAGCAGAGCAAAGGTCCATCTAGTTCATTAACAGTGACCAACCAGAGGCCTATGGAGAGCCCTCAAGCTGGAATTAACCACATCAGCACTATCTCCATTTTCCTGTGGCCGATTGTGCCCACTTTGTGGGGAAACCAGACAACAGCAATACACAAGCAGGTATGACGATAGGAAGACAAGCTGTTTGGCAGGAAAGGTACGTCTAACAAATAGGTCAAGCTATTGGCAGCCATCCTTCCCAGACTTTGCGGGGAGGGGGGGAGCCACAACCCTGTCATAATGAAAATTACAAAACCACGTATGTTCTTTCTTAGAAGACAGCTCCTGCTGATTTTGTCCAGAGACATCCTTAGGAAAAGCTCAACAATACTGGGGGCTCTCTCAAAAATCTCAAAGCACGTGTACTGAGCTCAGAAGAAATTATCAAAATAGCAGGACTTTGCTTCTGTTTAAGTGATATAAAACATGATCACATGAAACCGAGGCCAGGCAACAATGTTCAAAAGTGTTTGTTCCACTTTAGTCTGGCCGGCTTCTGTAATGTAAAACCAAGGAACTTCTACAAATTCGAAATCGAGCTGGACAAGCCTACGGAGTAGATTACAGAGGTTTCTCATCTACCGTCCCAGCTGCAAATCATAGGCTAAGCAGAAACCTAAGTATAGACAACCTCAGGCATGGACAACATCAATGCTGGTATAAGAATTAAAAGAAACCTGGCTAGGAGGAAAGGGGTATTTGTTCTCTAAAAGAAAGGAGGCACAAGTTGTCCTTAGGCCAGTTTCTCTATATTCCTTAACCAAGATCAAACAATTGACAGGATAATGACTTCACCAGCTACCAAAAGGGATGAGAAACTTGAGAGAAATCTGATGCAGTTTGCTGTATCACACGGAAAAGGCAGGCTATCCAGTTTACACTTTACCTGGAAACTTGAATCCTGCATCAGCAAACTACCATTCAAGTTAATAGGTAGTTCACCTAAACAGATGAATGTCTGCTCAACTTGCCTGCTGAACATTTGGCACTGACTTCTTAGGAAACCGATGTCTACTACTAGCGAGGGAGGCTCCTTTCTATTTTAAATATATCATTTAAGAAAAAATCTCGTTGATATATTTATAGTGCTGATTGCTGTGTGAATATCATTTTACTGGCTCAGTGTATAAGAATTTTGGGTGCGATTAAATGGGCCAGTGAGCATTGATAGCTATGACGGCGGTCATTACTTGAAATATGCATGTACAGTGAAATTGAAACCAGCTAAGACTCTTCAAGTGGAAGACTTTATGTCTTGTGCAGGACTTGAGTCAATGCACAGATTTATAAGTAACTCAAACCATCAACAGCCTCTCTTATTGATTGTCTCCCCTGACAACCAAGAATGTTTAGTGAGTAATTAAAAAAAGAGATCAACCGCTTACAGGTTTTTATGATCAAGCGGTATGCAAATGGTTAAATAACTAGAAATAAAAATCTGAAGGTAATCAGCTTTTCCCTATACAACTGGGAACAACAGAATTAAGTTTAAATCACCACCACCCAGGGAAAACTTTAGAAAGCAGAAATTACACTTTTAAAATGTATTTAAAATATGTGTTTGCCCATGCTGGCCCGAGTTGATTGGGATTTTATACTAACACATCTGAAGGGCAATAGAATGGGTAAGCTTGGTCTAAAACATGGTGTAAAACCAAGGTCTTTAGTGATGAGCTGACTAACAAGCCCATAAGGGACGTGGGTGGTGCTGTGGTCTAAACCACAGAAGGTCGGCGGTTCAAATCCCTGCGAGGGGGTGAGCTCCCATTGCTCTGTCCCTGCTCCTGCCAACCTAGCAGTTCGAAAGCACGCCAGTGCAAGTAGATAAATCGGTACCGCTGCGACGGGAAGGTAAACTGTGTTTCTGTGTGCTCTGGTTTCCGTGATGGTGTCCCATTGTGCCAGAAGCGGGTTAGTTATGCTGGCCACATGACCCAGAAAGCTGTCTGTGGACAAACATCGGCTCCCTCGACCTGAAAGTGAGATGAGCGCCGCAACCCCATAGTTGCCTTTGACTGGGTGTAGCCGTTCAGAGGTCCTTTACCTTTTACCAGCCCATAATCTCCACTGTAGCTGTGTGCCTGCTTATGTGTCAATTCTTAGTGTGGTATCCAAACACACAGAATGGAGTTTCATTCTGTCTGTGTGCCAAAGACGCGTCCATTAAATTTGCAATTTCTATCCCAGTTATCCTGCAAGTTTTGTTATATGTTTGATACAGAACTGAAAGCTGTACTTATGTCTCTGTGGCAACCCAAATCTGTGCTTAAAACAGCTTCACTGGCTTGGGTCACGCTGCTAACCAGCTGGCTGCAATGCACTTCAGGACACTGACACATGGCAGCTGCGGAAAGCAGACCAGTACCATGCAGGAGGCCGAGTCAAAATATGCAGACTGTCAAGCTGCACCTTCTCTTTCACGTGCTGTTCTTCACACTTGTTGCTGGAGAGCCATAACAATTTACTACGGAAATCTGAAGGGGAGAAATATCCTGGCCTATAAAACAGCAGACACTTCCCGAAAAGCTGCTTCGCCCCGTACATGTCGCTTCTCAAACGCAAAACCAAAATGAGCTGGAGTCCTACCAAAGGAAATGTGAGCAGGTGCTCCCACCTGTGCCAGTCTAACTGCAGCCAAAACAATCTCCCCGCACAGTTCCTACTCTTCCAAGGGAAAGAAAACCCAGACCGATCGTATTCTGGGAGAGGATAGTTCATATCAATGGACACGGACCGCCCTTCCTTCGTGCAACAACTGTGAACTTTCTCCCATTACCCTTAAAATACATTCGTAGGCTCGGAGAGTCCAAAAAAAAACTACTCCAATGTGCCAGGGAGGCACAGCTGTATGAGTGCTGCCTCTGTTGAGAACAGCACATTCCTGGTACTTGAGTTGAGGGAACGGCTGCAAGTGCGATCTGTTACACGGTTCTGCGCGCAATTAAATCGGACAAGGCTCTCAGAGCCTCGCTTTTCACTCACTTTAGCAGCTTACCACAGGCACTAAATGAACACCAGCGACGGTGGTTAACGCGTAAAGAGACACAGGCATCTACTGAAGAACCTTTTCAATGAGTCGGTTATGTAAAAGACGGCGCAGAAGGCTTCACTTTTGGGAGCTTTGAGATCCCCTTTGCCCGTTGCATGTCTCTTTTTTAAAATGCTTTTCTAAAAGAACACAAGGGTTGCCCTGCAGAATCGCATGAAAAATCCAGCACTCTGTCTGCAACAGCAGCCAGCCAACTGACTCTGAGCACTTGTGAACAGAGAATGAAAGTGTGCTGTTTGTCCTCAGCACCCAGCATTCAGTGCTATACTGAATATGTTATTCATTTACTGTGGCTAGTAGCCACGGAAAGGCCCATTCTCTGGGAGGGTATTGCTAAAGAACTGGGAAGATACAGTGTGAAGAAACTCTTAGAACAAGTTCAGGGGGGAGGGGGGTGAAATATCACCAGGGGTCTGGAAGTGGGGAGACTGGCAGTCCAGAAACCCTGGGTGGGGTATAAATAATAACATCATCATTATTATTATTATTATTATTATTATTATTGTTATTATTATTATTATCACCTTACTCTGCACCGAACCATCTGTCCCCTATCATTTATGAAGCTCGTGTGCCTGTTCCAACCACACAACAATAGTAATTAAAAACTATTGTTTTAATAAAGCAAGTCGTTCACATAAATGGAATAGACCATGAAAGGATAAAATGCACAATCTTGATGTTTCCTTGTAGATAATACAGCACAGACACCAAAGAGGAACACGGCATCACCCAAAGAAGATGCACTTTTCACACTTTGTGCTCTCCAAACTCCCCTCTGCCCTGAATGCTGCAATTGATAGAAATCCAGAAACCACTACTACATTTTTCCGGGCACATGTGTGCATGCATATACAAATAGGACCCAGAGCAGGAAAATGTTTCCATAATCTTTTTGTGACTAGAGATGGATGGATCACTCTTATTTCTGGTCTGTGTCAATTCTACTGTGTATGCTTATTTGTAAGTCTGTTCTGTCCATCTCCACATTAATCTGCAGATAGATTTTTTTAAAGTATGAAATTCGTATTTTAAAAGGTACTTAAATATATAATTACATGTGCTTTTTGTCACTAAATATGTATTTTGTGATGAAATACATATTTATGCATTCAAATACACATTTTGGTACTGATTACTTTATCTCAGTGCATGCACTTATAAAAGTAAAAAGGTAAAGGTACCCCTGCCTGTACGGGCCAGTCTTGCCAGACTCTAGGGTTGTACGCTCATCTCACTCTATAGGCCGGGAGGCAGCGCTGTCCGCAGACACTTCCGGGTCACGTGGCCAGCATGACAAGCTGCATCTGGTGAGCCAGCGCAGCACACGGAACGCCGTTTACCTTCCCGCTGGTAAACGTATCCTATCTTAAAATATGAACTTTTATAAGGCATTTTGGCAAGAACTGTACTGTAAAATTTGAAGAAGTGCAAAATCAGGAAGATAATTGTGCTCCAATCCTTATACAGGGTACCTCGGGTTACAGACGCTTCAGGTTACAGACTCCGCTAACCCAGAAATATTACCTCAGGTTAAGAACAGAAATTGTGCGGCGGCGGCACAGTGGCAGCAGGAGGCCCCATTTAAAGTTCCATTTAAAGTGGTACCTCAGGTTAAGAACAGTTTCAGGTTAAGAACGGACCTCCAGAACGAATTAAGTTCTTAACCCAAGGTACCACTGTATGAAGCTGGGAGGTACAAATTAGCTCAGTTTGCTAAAAACGTGGACCACACATTTTTTTCCCCTGCATCCATATTTGTGACTTACATCAACGTTTTATATCTAAGTAATAGTTTTAAATAGTTTTCTAATGGTGAATTATGTTATTTTTTTCCACTCACTTTAACACAATATGAGATGCAATTATCTTCATAATGCTTACAGCATCTGTGCCTTGGCCCATGTTTGCATCTGGAAAATAAACACACAAAAACGGAGCCCTGCATCAGTATTAACCACCAAGTTGCTTTTTGCATACCAAACACATAAATGATCTACTTCCACCAAAATGTGCAGAATGTTCTATAGCTATTTCTTCTTTTGTGCAGTGCAAAATAAATTCTTTTACAATGCTTATAAGTGTGAAGCAAAAAAGAATAAAAAACATAAAAGTACTTAAAGATCCTGTACAAATAAAGGCAAGACCTTTGTTCTAGGGAGAGCTAACACAGCTAAGAGATTGAATTGCGAACCAGGAAATCCCTTTTTCAAATCTCTCCTTTCCCATGAATTCACTAGGTAGCCTCAGAACCACACTAAACATTACATTAAATGAATATTCACATGAATGGGATTTTAAAAATCATCATTATTATTATTATAAAAAGCCATGGAGGACATTGATCCAGGCCAGGACCACGGGACAGGTGGAGAGGCATTTGATCCTGGCTTGATCATTTTACCCATTGCAATAGTTCCATTTAATGTAACAGCCCCCTACCCAAGTTGGAAGGAAGCTGCTGTCTGAACCTGGAACTTGTAGAAGAAACAGGATTTTGTGATCTCTGACTTATGCGCATTTTGCACAGAACAAAGTCAGAGTTGAGCCCCCACATCTTGTTCATCTTTACGACTTTGCCCACGTGCTCCATGATGCAACCAGGATTGTGGCAATTGGGCAGTGTGGGCTGCTGGCTGGAAGGCCACAGAAAGGGGGCACACAGATGATTGGAAGGTTGCATATTCCTCTCTCTAGGCTTAGGGGGAAATTTGTACTCTGCAGCTCACAAGACTTCACTTTTCATGAGCATTACTGCTATGTGGAAATTCTACTGTTGTGGATTTGAAAAAGATAAATGCTTTGGGGAGGGCTCTCCAGTTGTTGGGACATATCAGGTTGACTTACAAGAAAATCAATTTGATGCTGGTTCTAGAAATTAGATTTTCTTGTAGTCAAGTATTTGCGGTTTGAGGACAAAATAACATTACTCAATCTTTCGATTGTGCCAAATATTTTTGGAAGCTTTGAATTATGCGCTGCAAAAGCGTATCAGTCATAAATCACCCATGAGGTCAGTTTGTGTAGCAAAAATTGTAATGAGGATGTGATCAAGTTACAGACATTCAGACTTAGTTATATCTGAAAGGAAACATATGGGAGAGAAACTTGATAGAGGATTAGGATTAAGAACTCAATGGTTTTTTTGGTCATATGCAAGTGGGTCGATAGAAATACCAAAACAAGATCATTCTTCTTAATTGTTAATCATTTGGGCCTTTTCTTGAGAAACCCTGGAATGAGCAGTTTCGTTTAGTGGGGTGACTGCATTGCCAGTTTTCGTTATATCTTGTATGTGTCTCAGATGAATTATCCGGACCTAGATTAATCCAGTGATACACCACAATGAGCTCTTCAAACCAAGTCTCCTGAAATTCGGATTCTTGGCCTCTCCTATTCAATATAATTTTCAGGCTTGAGGGACTGTTCTTTGTAACATCATGAGAAAGCCTACAGGTCATATATAAAGGCAATGCCCTGAACCAGAAGTGGTCGGCGTTGCTCCCCTGGCCTCCCTAAGATGAGCATCACTGCTATCTATCTAGGTACCAGGGAGCTCGAGGGAGCAGAATGGCCTTCCCAAGGTCCCTGCCGTCTTGCCCCCTCCCCTCCTTCTTGGTAACTGGCAGCACTGTGTGCTAGGTGTCTGGAACCAAGGCTTCTGGTAGGAGAACTCAGCTGTCACTAAGGTAGCTGGCCAGGGTATGGAGCGGTTGGGAAGTTTTCTGCTCCACTTCAGAGCCACTAGTGTGGATGGCAGAGGAAAGCTAACAGTTGAATGGAAGACAGGTAACACAAAGCGTCAAGCTAAAATGCTCAAATCTCATTCGTCAGTGACTTGGCAAACTGGCTGGCACAGCAAATACAAATCCATGAAATTCTACACTCACACTTTGTCCACAAGTTTCTTTGTTGCCGCCACTATGTTCATTCGCTGTGTCATTTCTTCGCTGTGCTTTATTTTTCTCCCTCTCCTTAGAAAGGCTGCTTCCGGTGCAAAAGAATGTGTGGGAATTTCTTCCTTCCCTACAATGAATCTGGAAGAAAAGAAAAGAAACAGAGATGCACACAAGTCACCAGCTACCTGATTTCTGAAGTGCCATTTTCAAACAGTGGATTGCAGTTGCCTCTGGCTAGCCTACTGCTGGAGCAAATTTATAGCCATGCAATTCCTTAAAATATGGCACGTTGTCTAAAACTGCAGGTTTTAACATTCTATTGGAATACAGTATTAAATAATAGTGTTCGGAAAGTAAAAACAAGCAAAACAGGTAAACATATTTTATTAACGAAATAATAAAAGCACAAGCCGTTATTTATGCTTTATTTTCCTGTATGGGCCCATGGCCGTAATAAATAAATTGATTGATTTTATTAACGAAACAATATATAAATGCAGGTGCTTTCTTGAGGCATCTGTTATATTAAGCAGTGCAGGAGTCAAGGGCAAAATACCACTGTCCAGAACATAAAATTAACTGATTTGTGTATTTCTCTTCTAGATGTCGGGGGGGGGGGGATTATGCAGCACAGAATGAAAGTACTATAAATGGAAGTAGTATATGTTTTTCATTAAAAAAAGAGAGAAAAGGAAAATGAGAAACAAGGCTGGAAATCATGCTTTGCAAATAGCTTTTGTTTCCTGCATGTCAAATTTCCTCCATCTATGTTTGCACATATTTCACTCAATCTGGTCTGATCACTTTGGGCTACAAAGGAAAAACACTTGCTTTGTTTTACTTACTTTAGTGCTGAGAATGTAAATCCTTTCAAGCCATCCTTGCACCTGAAATATAAACCAAACATTTTGGGTGTGGTTAATTCAATAGTTCCCAAATTCACAGAGCAGTCGAACAGCAGAGATCATTTAAAGCATCAGAGTCTTGCAACCTTCTTCTGTCCAGGGCCAGAAATTCAGAGCTAAGATGTGTAATTATTTCGTTATTGTTTGCCTTTGCAATTTTTTAAATTAGAACGTGTGCAACATAAACGGAACCAAACAGAATTCCCTCCAGATGACCAAAAAGCAGCTTATGTAAGCTTTGGCAAAAGAAAGAAATGCCTCAAGCCCAGCAACGGAAAAAGCCAGTTTGGTTTCCATTTCGACACTTGCCAAGAAGTTCTACCATTCTGCCAGCAGATGTCCCTAATCAGCAGCAATTCAAAAGTCTGTTGCATATGCCAGGAAGTTAACCAAACAAGTAAATCTGCTGCTGGCAAAGCAGGAGGCAAGGGGGGCAGACAGATTTTCTGTCGGTCAAGCGCCAAGGGCAGCTTCTCATAACGCATTTCATACTCAAGTGCAGATGGCAGCGTACATGGCCACGACACCAGTGACCCCATCAGCCAAGTCACATCTGAGTGGTGCAAACAAGTTTCCGACACAACTTTCCCCTTTAAAGGACACAGAAGCAGCAGCCTTCTAAATGGACTGGCCATACATTAATTTATACCTAATAAATGCTATGGCGACTAGTCACATAAATATTTCAAAAAGAAGATAATGCTGTGACTTTTTTTTACCATTGTTATAAGAAAGAAAACTGCTCCTTTTCCCTTATAGAGCCCATATAGAGTCCTTATGTAGGTTCTCTATCAGTAGGAGAAAATAACAGAGGCCAATCAGAGAATATTGAGAAGCAAAGCAGCTAGCAAGCCTGATCTTTATTAAACTGTTGCAACAGGGTCCTCTCTCTCACATACACACCCCATGCAGGAGGAAGGAGGAACCCAGAACAATGGTGTGCAAGCCCATATATAGACTTTTGAAATTGCAACCCTGTACCTCAAGACCACACCTAATACATCATACTTACATCACAGAAGAGGCAGTCTACAGCAGAAAACCTGTCTGCCAGGATACCTGATAATGGTCACTGATTGCATTATTTGGGCAGTCTGGCCATTCCTTTTGAGATACTAAATACTTAGTTCCTGAATCCAGGTCACAGGCTCACCCTATTCATACAGATACGTCCTTAAGACAGGATTTGTGAGCAAAGAGACAATGGGAAGGTTTTCCTATTTCCTTTGTCCTTGCAGAGAAACATTTGAGGTCAATTTGGGAGAGTCAAAATGGTTTCAGGACTTTTTTCCTGTACTGTTTCAGACATGTGGTTTATATATTTATGTATGTGTTTACCTGGTACATTTATGAAATTTATGTGGTTACCTGGTACATTTATCTTAGACCTTATAATTCTCATAACACCAACAGCATTAAAAATGCCAAAAAATCACAGATGCAATCTTTAATAAAAATTCTTTCTTTATTTTTAAAATGTGGTACATGCCACTGGATGGCTCAGTTGGTTAGAGAGCGGTGCTGACAATGTCAACGTTGCAGGTTTGATCCCCATATGGGACAGCTGCATATTCCTGCATTGCAGGGGGTTGGACTAGATGATCCTGTGGGTCCCTTCCAACTCTACAATCCTATGATTCTATGAATGCCTAGCTGAAGAAAGCTTTTGCAGGACATAAACCTCTCAAGCGTTGTAACAAGTAACATTCAACAAGTAAGGAAAGGGGGGTGTAAACACAGTGTGAGTAAACTCTGCACACAAAACGCTCCAGTTGCAATTCCAGTTGACACCATTATGCGTTTATCTGTAGCCTGTCCCATGTAGTACAACTGGCAGTATGATCTGAATCTGGGGAATTTTTGCTGCAAAAGGGTGATAAGGGTGCTTTCGTAGGATTTGCCTACCAGAGGTAACCAGCATGCTACTAAGGAGAACGATTTGCCATGGAATTCAATATAATTATTAGTTTTAATAATTCACAGAACAAGCACATTGATTGTGGCAAATGCAGCTGTGGGAAGGGCCTCCAAAACTCATATCAGATTATCTGTTTTAAGTTTCTGAGCACAGGGTTGTGCAGAATGAAACTGGTTTCAGACACACACCTGTTTTGTTTATTTTTATCAGCTGCTTTTATATAGTTAACCCAAAATGTGTGTTATCTGGGCAGCTCAGCAAAAAACAAAACAAACTTTCATAGAATGTATTTTAAAATGAAGTTTTATTGTTCCCCATCCTGATATCTTAGCATAAAGGTATTTCTAAGCAAATAAAATACAGTTTAAAACCAATTAAATATATTTTAAAATCTGTTTTAAAAACCAGAAACAAAATTTTAAACTCAATGCAAACTCAAGAAAGCGGGCTTGAAGGGTATCTGATCTAGGGAAGGTGATGAAAATCAAGTTAGCTCTTAGGAATCAAGGAACACTTTCACACAAAATGGTACAGGTGTTAATCATGTCGTTTCTAAGGTAAGCAAATGATATTTTTATAATAGAAGGCTTTCTGGGGAGAGCCACCATCACAATTCTTAGGAGAACAGAGGGAAGCCATGACAGAAGAACTGACTTGAAAGCCGTTTCCATGCGCTCTGCATCTGTGACCTGAGCTCATAACATGCTGCAATCAACTTTTAAATAGCTGTTAGGGTGTATCATGATTTTTCTCTCTCAGCTGTTTGGCACTATCACCATCACACCTTAAGTCATCAGAACATTTGGCCTCCACTATGATAAGTGTGTGTACTTCACAGACTTCAAAGTGAAACGGTTCATTTCGAGTCCCCAATCACTTGGTTAATAAATATTATACTGCAGCTGCCTAGAAATGTAATTCCCATGTTTCAAGGAACACAACGAAGTTAGGGAATTACTGTGTGTATGGGGGGCATGGGGGAGATCGCTTTGTCTTGCAGCATTTAAGTCAGAAAGGTAACAATTCTGGATAGGTTTAAACCGACAAAGCAAATTCTACTTAAGGGTATTATTTCATGCTCATTCTGGACCAAAATGGTTAAAAACACACTGCCTTACCATTCTCAAAATCATGTGCAACACTCTCAAGTCCTGTTCATCCCCTGACCATTAAAACGAGACACAATCATGTTGCGGGCATGATTTCCTGCAACTTTCCTGCAACGTATTTTCTTGGAAGAGCACCTGAACACAATATACCCTTGTAATGAAAACGAACTTCAGAAAGGCTCTATACTACATAACTTTTGAGTCAGATACCCCGAGCATCCGACAAGCAGACCAGCTTCTCTATGTGCGAGTCAGATGTTCAGGGCGGTGGAAGTGCCCATGAAGCTGCACTCTTTTTCCTATTTGCATATTAAGTGAAGCAAAAGAGGGAATCATGAAGTTGCAGGACTCAAAGGAATCCGAAGGTCACCTGAGTTCATGCTCCAGCACCAAAAGCAATTAGCATCTGGGCAAGGATTTGAAGAGAAATAAACTGGCAAAGGCAAGAAGCTATTTGCTGAGACGGCCCTCATTCAAAAGCAGAAAGAGGGGGAGGAAGGACTCTGTTCAAAACAGAGTAATCTGTGGCTGTATAAGAACATTTCCGAAAGCAGGAACAACCCTTGCCCCAAGTTAGCAGAGCTCCCCTTTTACTGAAGCCAGCTTCTGCCCAATTTCAGTCTAGCCGCAAACCAAGACTAATTATTCTCTGGCTGTGCATGTAGGCATACCTAATCTTCCCCCCACCCCATTGTGCGGAAAGGCAAAAAGGTCTCCACACCACATCGTAAGGCTAAATGTCACCAATTAGGTTTCTAATTTTTTTGATTAGTGTTTCTTGCTGAAAGTCTCTCAAAGGTTCTCATTCAGAGGCTGACTGATGATCTTTCCACAAGGGCCCTGCTGATGAGGTTTAATTACTAGAGTTTTGAACAACAATCACCACGTGTGATGAAAATAACAACATCCAAAGTTAACCCTCAGAGCAAAAGCAAATGAGGGGGGAATGGGGGAGCAACTTTTCTTATAGAAAAGCTAGTCATTAGAGCGCACACATTTCTAAATGTGTTCTATCTTGCATATAATGAATTGGATCCAGGCTAAATTAGTTGCACTTAGGTCCCACTGAAACCAGAAAGACCTCGCTTAGGCATAGCTACCTTTTCACACCGATTTCAACGGGACCCAAATACAGCTAAGTCGAAATCCAACCTAAACTTCGCATTTCTATTTTATTAGAACTGATGAAGTAGGCCAGGGGCAAGGAGATTTCGTACGCAATGATGTCACATCACAAAGAAGGGGAAAGTCTTTCTTTTGGCATTTTGGTCTCCTACAGCAAGGGACCCCTGACCATTAGGTCCAGTCATGACCGGCTCTGGGGTTGCGCGTTCATCTTGCTTTATTGGCCGAGGGAGCTGGCGTACAGCTTCTGGGTCATGTGGCCAGCATGACTAAGCCGCTTCTGGCGAACCAGAGCAGCGCACGGAAACGCCGTTTGCCTTCCCGCCAGAGCGGTACCTATTTATCTACTTGCACTCTGATGTGCTTTCGAACTGCTAGGTTGGCAGGAGCTGGGACCGAGGAACGGGAGCTCACCCCATCAAAGGGATTCGAACTGCCAACCTTCTGACCGGCAAGCCCTAGGCTCTGTGGTTTAACCCACAGCGCCACCCACGTCCCCATGACTAGTTAACACACGTGTAGATCGCAAAGTGACAAATTACCTCTTACGTTAAACACAGAAAGGGACAAAAAATCAACAAGTGATATCAGCAATGGCACCCCAATCATGGAGTGCCCGCCCCTCTCAGCATGAATAGGTGCCAACCCTGGCAACAAATAACCACATTTTTGCTTCCAGGACTTTAATTTATCACTTGGTGGAGAATGGGGGTACCTTCTCCAATGTGTTTGGCCTCTGTTGATGTTTTAGAGTTGCATTTCTTTTCTATAACATGCTTTATTATGCATTATGCTTTTTATACTGGGATTATTAAAGAGCAGGTTAGAAATCTTCTCAGTAAGTAAATAAATGAAGTCATACTCGGAGTACACACACCAAAATCAATGAACTTAAGATACTCTGGTTAAGACTGGAGACCACCCCAACAGACATAACTTCTCAAAAGTCACAAAAGGCCAAAAGACAGCAAGTTTATCTTTATAAAGTTACTGCAGAAACAAGATATGTCAGAATGAGAAAGCTAGGAGCAATGTGATGGTTCCCAGCATTTTTTTTTTTTAAAAAAAACACCTCTAGCTGCTTATAGCAATGCTGGAATATCTGCTGGAATATCAATAGTTAAATTCAAGGTGTCTCTTTGTAAACTGCTTTGAATGTTTTTTTTTAAAAAAAACAATGAAGCTGTGTATACATTTTATAACAATAAAAATAAAATAATTAAGAATATTTCCTTCTCTTTCGCATGAAGATGGAATATAAAAATAGTTTCAAGGAAATGACATTCATTGGCATGCTGGGTACAGGATGAACAGTAGGTCTCATCTTTAATCAAAGAAAATAATGTTTCAGCTTTAGCCACAGAGAATCTTGCCACCATAAACTAGCCAACTGCAAACTAAGAAACGAAAACAACTGATTCAGACTCATGGCAGATGCTGCTTCCACTTAAAAAAAATATAAACAGGTCACAGTAGCCCAAGATTTCCAAAATGAAAAGCAAGTGTCAGAATTCATTAACTGTCCACAAAGAAGTTAAAACGTGAAAGCTGAAAGTTGACATGTTTGGTCTAAATTTTGGGAATGCACTTTACAAGCTTTTCTTAGGAAATATGTGCCAAGAATTGACTGTCCGGATTTTCAAGAAGGATTTAATAAAGAGGAGACATTAAGACTGTTTGGGGGATTGCACAAGGAACAAATCTCCAAGTTGGCAACCAGGTTGCTAGCAATATATATGCTTCTATCAAAATCATTCCAGAAAGGTTCCCTTTCCAAGGCAAATGATTTGCAGGATATTTCAGAATCTGCTGTTTCATTACAATAATTAAGGGGGTCATGAGATATAACCAATGATTCAATCCATGCACCAGAAATCAGCTAAAGCAATTTCACAAGACAGGAGGGAAATTAATATTTTTAACAGCGTCCTCCACCAGAGTTTATTTTGCATTTAGCTTCTTCCTCTAGTTTCTTTATAGTTTCTTAGGTAGCCTAGAAAAAAGTAACTTTTAAAAGACAAGCTTTCCCTGACCAATAATACTGGACCCTGTTATTCATCATCATCATCATCAAACCTTTTATTGGCATCACATACAAACATCCAAAACAAATCAATACAGAATTACCACTTCCCCAGTGGCACAAAACATTTTCTAAAAGAAAGGAGGCAGAGAAGTCTATCGTCACATCTCTAGGTGTATTTCAACGACAAAAAACCAAATAGAGTTATTTAGCCACTAACTTGGTGAGCTCCTGATCATTCCCCAGTACAGTGGTACCTTGGGTTACAGATGCTTCAGGTTACAGACTCCGCTAACCCAGAAAAAGTACCTCGGGTTAAGAACTTTGCTTCAGGATGAGAACAGAAATCACGGCGTGGCGGCAGCGGGAGGCCCCGTTAGCTAAAGTAGTACCTCAGGTTAAGAACAGTTTCAGCTGAAGAACGGACCTCCAGAACGAATTAAGTTCTTAACCCGAGGTACCACTGTAATAGAAAATGTATGACCTCCAACTCTGGTTTCCATTGGGGATACAGAGTTGAAGGACCCTGTTATTACTTGATAGCTGTTTTGGTTCTGTTTGTATCATACTGTGAAATTTGAAATATTAATCTGTTTAGAGATGCTATTTGATCAAATGAACAGTTAAGGGCATGAACAAAACAACCCTTGTTTTGATTATAAAGTCTACCACATTGGTTGACATCACCCAATTAGGATTTTTAAAAATGAATTTTGTGTTTGGAGAGCGAGAGAAACACTATGGTAATTACTCCCCTCCCCCTCTTTCCCCCCTATTATGTTTTTACTATGATTTTATTAGTGTTAGCCATTCTGGCCGGGGAGGGCGGGGTATAAATAAAATTTATTATTATTATTGCTATTATTATTATTATTATTACTTCAGTTCCATGTGTTTAACAACAGACTTAAGGGCAGAAGCGTTTTATGGCACATGAATGCCATAAGTAACTATAAGATAAAGAACATCATTTCTAATGAAAGCAGACTGAACAGCTTCCATATCAGCCCCAAAATTTAAGACCACAACTTATGTGCATTTAACTTGTGCACATTCAGCTTTACACACGTGGAATAACAACAACAACAACAACAACAACAACAACAACAACAACAACAACAACAACAACGGGGGGTGGAGTTCCAGGAAAAATGACTGGCAATCCCTCCCACCAATGAACTCAATGGGTTTTGACCACACACTATTTTGGCTTTTGGCGCAATTGTAGGCTTTCTGTTGTACATAAATCCAGGAGTGTTTTACATTTGAAGAATGACATCAAACACCATAAACATGTATTTGAAACATGTAGTTTTGTACAATTTCCAGGGTTGATGGCATTCATAAACATTCCACACTTCTGATGATTATGTTTTAGTACCATCAACATTTGACTACTGTAATTGACTCTACATAGGGCTACTTCGATAGTCTAGGTGGTAAATTGTGAAAAGCAATGGTTTTTAGCCTGTATCATATAATCATCCAAAGGATGCCTAAGATGTATCTTTTAGACAAACCTTTCCCAGGTATCTTTAAATTATTACTGCGATAAACATAACCCCAATGCTTCTTATATAGACAAGAAGCAAACATTAAATAATTCACCTACTAGTTCATATATATGAACGAGGGTGGCGCTGTGGGTAAAAGCCTCAGCGCCTAGGACTTGCCGATCGAAAGGTCGGCGGTTCAAAGCCCCGCGGCGGGGTGCGCTCCCGTCGCTTGGTCCCAGCGCCTGCCAACCTAGCAGTTCGAAAGCACCCCCGGGTGCAAGTAGATAAATAGGGACCGCTTACTAGCGGGAAGGTAAATGGCGTTCCGCACAACCCTAGAGTCTGTCAAGACTGGCCCGTACGGGCAGGGGTACCTTTACCTTTACTTTACTATATATATATATATATATATATATATATATATGCAGGTTTTGGTGTCTTCGGGTGTCTTCCCGTGTAAAAGTTGGGGTGTCTAGGCGACGTTTCGACGAGGTCTCACTCGTCATCTTCAGGCTGGTGCTTTCGGCTTCTTGTTACTGGAACAGAGCAGGATCTCAGTGTTTGAGTTCCTATAAATACTGTTGAGGAGGTGTGGTGTATAGCCTCCAATGTTCTGGGCAGAGAGGAGGTTCCCAGGCTAGTGTGCCTTTTCTTCTTTTGTTCCTTAATTACTTGAGGGATATCTTGAGTGATTTCTTGAGTGATTTCCTGAATCCCACTTAGGTGGGTCATTAGGTGTGGATTAGTTGCTAAAGCCTTCGTGTCTTGAACTCTTGAACTTTGTGAAGAGTTTTTCTGAGAAGATGGCTGTACTGCACTTGGTTGTGCTCTGGCTTGGCTTCGTGTATAGACGAAGCCAAGCCAGAGCACAACCAAGTGCAGTACAGCCATCTTCTCAGAAAAACTCTTCACAAAGTTCAAGAGTTCAAGACACGAAGGCTTTAGCAACTAATCCACACCTAATGACCCACCTAAGTGGGATTCAGGAAATCACTCAAGAAATCACTCAAGATATCCCTCAAGTAATTAAGGAACAAAAGAAGAAAAGGCACACTAGCCTGGGAACCTCCTCTCTGCCCAGAACATTGGAGGCTATACACCACACCTCCTCAACAGTATTTATAGGAACTCAAACACTGAGATCCTGCTCTGTTCCAGTAACAAGAAGCCGAAAGCACCAGCCTGAAGATGACGAGTGAGACCTCGTCGAAACGTCGCCTAGACACCCCAACTTTTACACGGGAAGACACCCGAAGACACCAAAACCTGCATTCCTGTACCCGTGAAAATCTACGAAAGCAAATATATATATATATATATATATATGGCACAACTCTTTTTCTTTGACAGTTACTTCAACCTTCTCCCCCATGAATCCATCAAGATACAAAATATATTCCATTCACTTTCTGACATGCTAAAAGTACAAATGTAAACATTTTTGACAGGGCAAACAATTGACTGTGGCAAACAGGAAGCAATCAGTCAAGAATGATTTACTAATGTTCTCTGAGCAAGCTGGGAGACCTAAAATAGCTATGGGAAGCTGCAATCTGGAGTGGAAATGAGGGGGGCTGGAGAGGCAGGAGGTGCCTTAACACTTTCTCTGGAAGCTATTTTTCCTATCAAAATCTCCCACTCTCCGCCCACCGAATGCTTCTTACCTAACTGGGCAAGAAGGAACATTCTGGTCACACAAATTTAATTTGAAGAGGCCGGGAAGGAATGTCCTTAGAGAGAAAGTGCCCCTTCCTTATAATATTCTGCTGATCGATAGATAGACAGACAAACAGACAGACAGACAGATATAGAAAACATTCAAATGACCAGACACAGGAATAGGGGAAAAATTGGTTTGGTTTGCATCCTAATGTGGGCCTGCTGAATCTGTACTTCCTGCTGAATCTGTACTTCCTGAAATGTGACCTGAACCATATCTATTCTTTGAAATTCGCATTTTGCCAAAACTTGCTAAACAAACAAACAAAAAAGCATACAAAAAATTGTATATTAGGAAAATATACAATGTATTTGTGAAATACATTTGTGAAATAAAAATCCATGTATCTGTGAAAATAACACATGAATTTCATTATACTGGAGAAATCGCTTGCAAATATCCCTGGAAAGGACCCTGCAGACTGGAGGTAGGAAAAGTTGTCCACAACTTCAAAAGGGGGCAGGGGAAGACACCCAGGTAACTACCAAACCGTCAGCCTGATGTCGATATCAGGAAAGGTCCTGGAACATATAATGGAATGGATGGTCTGTGAGCACTTAGAAAAGGATGCTATGATTGAGAAACCCCACATAGGTTTCTCAAAAACAAGTTGTGCCAAGTCAAGCTAGTGAAATGTGGGCTGGACGAGGTAACCGTTAGGTGGGTTTGTAGCTGGTTGACTGGGTGAACCCAAAGAGGGTTCAGTAATAGTTCTTCATTATCCTGGAAAAACAGTGACAAGTGCCATAGGGTTCTGTCCTGGGCCTGTTGTGCGACTTTACTCTGAAATGTGGAAAATGGAGGAGCGACTTGCACCTAGAGAAATTGGCCTGGAGCAGGGCTTTCTCTATGGCAGCCCCTAAATTGTGGCGCTCCCTTCGTACAAAAGGTACACCTGGCATCTTCCTTGTACAGCTTTTGTCCCATGCTGAAGACACACCTCTTTACCCTGGCTTATGACAGTTAAGGTATTTTGTTTTGTGGGACCCACCTCTTTGTGGTTAAGCTATAGAGTTGTACCTTGGAACGGAATCCGTTCCGGAAGTCCATTCAACTTTCAAAACATTCGGAAACCAAGGTGCAGCTTCCGATTGGCTGCAGGAAGGTCCTGCAGCCAATTGGAAGCTGCGTTGAATGTTCTGCTTCCAAAGAACGTTCGCAAACTGGAACAGTCACTTCCAGGTTTGCGGCGTTCAGGAGCCAAGATATTCGACTCACAAGGTGTTTGTCAACCAAGGTACAACTGTACTTTTCTTTTTTTGCCTTCATTCAGAACTGGTTTACTTGTTTTTATAATGGTATGATTATATACAGCAAACTATAGCAAGTTCTTAAAGAAATGGGAGTGCCTGATCACCTCATCTGTCTCCTGAGAAATCTCTATGTGGGACAAGAAGCTACAGTTAGAACTGGATATGGAACAACTGATTGGTTCAAAATTGGGAAAGGAGTACAACAAGGCTGTATATTGTCTCCCTGCTTATTTAACTTATATGCAGAATTCATCATGTGAAAGGCTGGGCTGGATGAATCCCTAGCCGGAATTAAGATTGCTGGAAGAAATATCAACAACCTCAGATATGCAGATGACACAACCATGATGGCAGAAAGTGAGGAGGAATTAAAAAACCTTTTATTGAGAGTGAAAGAGGAGAGCGCAAAATATGGTCTGAAGCTCAACATCAAAAAAACTAAGATCATGGCCACTGGTCCCATCACCTCCTGGCAAACAGAAGGGGAAGAAACGGAGGCAGTAAGAGATTTTACTTTCTTGGGCTCCATGATCACTGCAGAGGGTGACAGCAGCCACGAAATTAAAAGACGCCTGCTTCTTGGGAGAAAAGCAATGACAAACCTAGACAGCATCTTAAAAAGGAGAGACATCACCTTGCCAACAAAGGTCCGTCTAGTAAAAGCTATGGTTTTCCCAGTAGTGATGTATGGAAGTGAGAGCTGGACCATAAAGAAGGCTGATCGCCGAAGAATTGATGCTTTTGAATTATGGTGCTGGAGGAGACTCTTGAGAGTCCCATGGACTGCAAGAAGATCAAACCAATCCATTCTGAAGGAAATCAGCCCTGAGTGCTCACTGGAAGGACAGATCATAAAGCTGAGGCTCCAATAGTTTGGCCACCTCATGAGAAGAGAAGAATCCCTGGAAAAGACCCTGGTGTTGGGAAAGATGGAGGGCACAAGAGAAGGGGACGACAGAGGACGAGATGGTTGGATAGTGTTATTGAAGCTACCAGCATGAGTTTGACCAAACTACGGGAGGCAGTGGAAGACAGAAGTGCCTGGCGTGCTCTGGTCCATGGGGTCACGAAGAGTCGGACACGACTAAACGACTAAACAACAACAACAAACCTACCATGGGACCTTATGGTGAAGGGTGGGTAAGAAATCTTATAGCTAAATAGATAAATAGATAGATAGAGTCCTCCAAAATAAGGAGCTGCTGTTTTATGGAGCATGAACCATTTCTCTCCCCCCACCCCACCCCAAATTATGAGTTTCAGATACTGAGAATAATGAAGGGATTCATAACATGGATTAGGATGTTACAAATCATAGTTGACATGTGAATAGGAGTCTTTCTAAGTATCAATGGACATTTTAATCTCTGAACCAGAAGCTATATTTAGGGCACATTCTTTAGCAAGAACGCTCCTGGGCTGACAACATACTAAATTATTACCCCCGAGTTTGACAAAATGTAAATGGCTTATTATAATCACATCTTGAAGTAGGCCCCTTATTTATCTTACTTTTATAATGTTTATTAAAGCAACAGGAGTTATTTTTTAAGGGGGGGGGAGACTCAGGCTGTGTTAATAAAATAAAGTATCACAGCAATTTTTCTATTTATTTATTCTTAAAAGGTGTATTAAATTTGCCAGTTGCTGCACAGGACTATGGGGTGAGAATAATTTACTGTCCTCTTCTCTTATGCCCAAAGTCATTCTGACAAATCTTCCAAAATTATTTCAGCAGCCTGAAATGTTTAAGGTAGTATTCAACTAGGTTTTGCTCACAGTCGCCCTTTTTAAAATGAACGGACTTAAGTTAGTCATGTTCAGCAATTTCAAGGGATCTAAACTGAGTCAAATGTAGCTGAATACCACCCAGTATATTTAATCATAAATATGTGGAGTCTCTTTCACCACTGTTGCGCTCTGCCTGTGTAGATGCTATCCAATTTGTATACCTCCCAAGGTTGGAGGGACGGGGACATGTAGGCAAGCAGCTGGACACCAGCTTAAATAGACACAATAAATCACACAGAAATGAATACTACTCGGCAACGGCTCTATCTTCCAGTGTCAGGCTGGAATCGGACTCAGGTAATTGCAAGGAGCCTGTGTCAATAGAGGACTTAAAGGAGTTGGGCTCAAGCACTGATCAAGACTGCGCACAAGTGACAAAAAGAAACAAAGCCACAGAGAACATTAACATCCCTGGAAACCAATGTTTACCAGTCCTGTAGCTTCAACAGGAAAGCACAGATTGAATGAAGCTGGCTGATAAGACTATGGTACTCGTACAGCCCACACAATATCCTCAGCAATAAAGGTCGCAACCTTTTGCCCTCCAATCAATCACATAATAGAGACAGAGGTCCCACTCCTTCACTTAAAACCTTTGTAATTATTTGCTAGACACTTCAGTAATTGAGAAAGCACACATGCAGCGTTTCATTGCTGGCTATTTCCAAATGACACACACACACACAAAGGAAATGCTTGTGTGAAAAGGAAAATATATTCCTTATATTTATATATATGCTAAGATGTATGAATATATAAATACAGAACACTACTGCATTTGTGAAGATAACCTTGACAGAAGATATTAATATGCTTTTTCAGATCATTTATAACCTGCTTTTTTAAAAAAAGTTCATAGCTCATCTACAAATAAAAAGAAACCAAGGCACCAGAACTGTAGTAAGAACAAGCCTCTTCTCCCCCACAACCTCCCCCACTTATTAAAATAAGTTGTTCTTCCAAGATTTATTTTAAAATTAACATCCTGCCACACTAGCTAGTAGAAGGTGCTTACAGAAACTATCATAAAGAAGATATATAATAAAGATCTTTATATAATAAAGATCTTTATATAATAAAGATCTTTAAAATAAAAAAACACAGAGAATTTAAAATGTCACATCAGGAGATGATGTTGTCAGTAAAAGTTGAGAGAATATTTTTGAATTTCCAGAAGGCAGAGGTATGACAAAAACAGGCCCATTTAGCAGGAATTAACATCAAATCAAACGCCAGACAGAGAACACAATAGCTATGGATCTTGAAACTTCCTTGATTGTCAAACCCTTACTATCATATATAGTTAGTAAAATTTATTCATAGCAGCAGCTGATTTCAACCTAGGAAGAGATTTGGATCAGTTTGACCACAAGCGTGATAGAGACAGTATATATGTGTGTGTTTTAAGTAGATATATACTGTACACATACGAAATGCTTATGCATCCATCATTTCCTTGGCTTGAATAGACTAAAAAGAAAATCACCAGTACCCATCTGTGCATGTACAACAATGAATCAGGCTTAGGACCCACTGCTGCTGCTGCTATGTCTAGCACTTTCAGCTCCAAAAAGTGTCTGGTCCCATAAGCTGCCATTTTGTTTTCCCACAATGCCCCAGAGTGACACTACACTGGGGGTACTGGGGGGATTTATATGGTGGCTCCCAGTCCTAGCTATCTGGGACACCCCAGTATCACTAGAGGGTCCACCAGAGGGCATTTTGCCCAGAGTCCCCTTGAATCTGGTGGTGGCCTTGCCAGCTCTCAATTTACTCTGGAGAAGACACTGTGCATGTGGCTGCCTGCTAGGTTTCCAGTTACAGGTATAAACCTCCAGTGAAATGAATCAAATTCCACAGAACAGCAACAGACCTAATTACAAATAAAACGTTCAAAAATAAAAATCCCAACTCTACACCCAGCCGCAAGCAAGGAGCCTCCGCTGGTTTCAATAAAACGTAAATGTGTGTAACTGAATGCGTGATTGCAACCAATTTTGCCAACTGGATATTTTCGCCTTGCTGTCATCCCTTTGTGCTCGCCCTACCCCAAAATACTTCTTTTAAAGAATGTTCGGGGAAGGGGATGAAAACTATGCCTTGCACTTCCAGATTCCAAAAGTTTGCTGGGCAAAACAAAGAGCCCAGGCTTTTTCTGGACCCAGTCAGAATCTCCAGTGAATAAACCAGAAACCTTTGGGAACTGGGTGGCCTGCATAACATCCAGGAATATATGAACTGGCATCCTCGCAAAGTCAATATTTTCCTTTTTTCACACAAAAGAAATTGCTTTCTTAGCCCTGCAATGGTAAAGGAGGTTACAATAAGCTGCTGCTGCTCCTGCATAAACCACCCAATGTTTGGTACAGTCCCAGCATTGGTGTATCTTGTAGAGAGATCTCATTTCCACCTTCAAACAGCAAAGCAACAGGGGACTCAAGCAGGGCTTTGAACAAAAGCCTCAGACATTACAACACACATCTAACTTAATAAAGTGGCTATGGAAATGTAATTTTAAATGTAACCTAGAAACCAGGCTTTCGACCGTTGTTTAGCTGTGTCTTTAAAAGTCAACCGTCTGGTCTCTATTTCGGGGCACTGCAGGCAAGAGAGTCAAATATTGCTGCTTTTTGCCTGCTGAAAAGCAAAAATGTACAGAAATCCTAAGAATGTACAGATCCCAAACTCTTTTCCATTGCTTGAACAGCCAACCCCCTCTTGTTCACAATCCAATTATTCCACAATCACAAAAACAAAGTTTAAATATCACAGTCTCCTTAAAAGGGGTCATCTCTTTCAACAGTATTATTCTCATGCACTTCCTAGACCATTGAGAAAAGCCCTGTTTCATATCCCAAGTTCAACCAGAAGCATGACAGATAAATGTTTCCTATACAGGAACTTAAACCTCATTGTTATAGCAGGCTTCTGGTATGGCTGGCCTATAAAACTGTTTTCCCCTTGGCAGTGTTGCATGCATGTTGTTGTTTTAATATTATATGATTGCCAAGTTAGTTGTTTCGGAATTCCAGGAAGTAAGACACAAAGGCAGACTAGAAATAATAATTAATATTAATTAGTTAATTAAAATCAAATAGTTTCTAAATGAAATGCTAGATAAATTCTTCATCTTGCCTGCTCAACCGTTAAAGTCTATCAAATCAAGTAGTCCAGTTTTCACCTGGGCAAACCATTGTTTCACATGGTGTTCAAGTGAGCCACAGGTCTGGTTTGAGTAAAATGCTTAACAAGGACTATGAGGAGAAGCGAGCTTTCGGTCTTTGTGTTTCTCCATCTTTCTTCTCCTCTTGCATGATCATGAGGAGATCAGAACAATGTGATTTCAAAGCAACCAGAGTGTCTCACTAGGTACAAATTCAAGGAACTCTGGGGAGTTTAAACTCTGGTTTGAAAGCAAACAAAAATCTTATCCCATGATTAGATTCTGACATTTTTGAACAAACCAGAGTTCCCTCAAAGTTCAGCCATGACAAGGAACTCTGGAAATTAAAGCTTCCTTGCAGCTCTGCCGCAAGAGGAGACCATGGGTCTGAAGCTGGCTCCTGCTCATTCACGTAACCCTAAAAGATAGCCTCTTTGTTTTGTCTCCTGTTTTCACATAGAAGAAAAACTGCAGGTATCTCACCTGGATTTGCAACAACACCTGCTTAAACACAATTGTGGTACAAGTGCAAGGGTTACTGGCTTCTTTCCCGCAATTGCAAGAGCAAGATGACATATGGGCTTCGAGAAAACCAGCTTTCAGTATCTTCACAGACACATCAAATCCTTTATTTTTAAAGCATCTTTCAGCTGTTTACGTTTATGCAGAGGTCAGTAACAGACACATTCACTGCAGTGCAAGTTAATTCTCCCCTGCGCTCCCAAATGTCTTGGTCTTGAAAGCCTATCAAACCCTGTTTTCAGAAACCTCTATATAGTACACTTCAATTGTGCTCTGTTTCTTAAAAGTCTCCAGGATGGCTTAAGCATAGTGCATCAGACTTGAAGGCACTATATCCTTCATTTAAAAGTAAATGCATACCTAAATAAAGTCTTTCACTGGCTTCACACTGTCTTTTTTAACACAACAATCTGCACACGTGCTGTTCAACAGTTGAGAACGACCTATGCAGCGTCTGAATACAAATCAAACAAAAATCTTGTTTTGTCATCTAAAATGTCGAAGCAGATAGATAAGAGGTCATGCCTTTTAGCGCAAACTACTGCTAGTCACATGGCAAGTACAGGGTTTCATAATGCAGAAGGGAAAAACATTACTATAAGCCTGGACAGTGCGCAGAGTCATTTTTTTTACTGCCGACTTGAAAGACAAGCCCTCCTCCCACAACCCCTGCTATTCTGTGAAGCCAGAACACAACTGCAGCAGCATCTGTGGCTATTAATGGACCTTTTCAATGCTGGATGCTGGACAACAGGGGAAAACTCCAGGTTGCCATATGCTGCGGCAAAGAAAATGCACTGGCATAGCAGCGATATTGAAATGCTGCTGAAATTTCTTTTTGAGAAGTTTAGTAGAGACAATGCCATTTGATCCTGGGTTATAAAATACCGCCGGAATCTGAGGCTAAAACCGTAGTATTCTGTGTGTTTTTAAAAGAAGTCCTCTTTTATGAAACTATGCAAGATTTTAAATTCCTCCCAGAATTAAATATCTTTTTTAAAAAAGCAACTGCCCTGGTCTTGAGGACTGAGAAACTCTAGGCAAAGAGAATGAGAGGGGACCGGAGGATAAAGTGGGGAAAATTTCTCCAGGAAGGTTATGGAAGGTGTCGCTAAAGCTAGCACTAAGTAGGGGCAGATGGAAGTTACAGGAAAGCGCACGCGAAGAATTTGAGGTAATAACAAGCACAGCCAAAGTTTTTAAAAAGGAAGTAGCAAGCTCCAGATTAATCCCCTCTACAGTTGTACAATCAAGGGGTTCACTGGCATAGTTTCAAAAAGGAAGAAAAGGAAGGGGGGGGACCCATAGCCGTGAAACAATTTCCTGTTATTCGGTCCAGCAGGAACCATCTAGTGTTCTTTACATATGGAAGAGGTTCGTCCTCTCCCATGGGGTTTGGATTCAGTCACTAGATGTCTCCTTAATGAATGTGCCAGACAATTGCCTGAACAACCAAAATATAACACTGTCAGAAGTGACAAGGCCTGAACTCAGCCCACAACCAGATGAATCCAAGTTGTCTACGTTTCTGCTTCTTCGTACACAAGTGTAAAAATAAATCAAATGCTGCTGCATTGACAGCAAACACAGTGTTCCACACACCACAGATAGTGGGTTAAAAAACAAACACACCCTGAAGTTAAAAATAACTTAGGTTTTAGATATGTTTCCCTCTTTGGTGATCACTCATGGCCGAGTAAGATTGTCTTCCATGAAAACGGTCTTAACAGTGAGTCCATAAGTGACTGTGGGGGATACACACGTCCTTCCACAGTGGGGACATAGGTTTCCGGGAGGGAGGAGATCATGGTGAGGGTTTGCCAAGTGTGTCTTCCTCTTAGCACGTTTCTCCCTTGCGTCCTGAGTTCAAGTTTCTTCAAATCCCATGACACCTTAGGTAAAGGCTGTTCTCCAATTGGAGCGTTCACAGGCAAGTGTTTCCCAGCCATTGGTGCTTATACAACATGTTTTTAGATTGGCCTTGAGAGAGTCTTTAAGCCTCTTTTGTTGACCACCAGCATTATGCTTTCCATTTTTAAGTTCGGAATAGAGTAGTTGCTTTGGAAGACGATAATCAGGCATCTGCACAACATAGCCAGTCCAACGAAGTTGATGTTGAAGAATCATTGCTTCGACACTGGTGATCGTTGCTACTTCCAGTACAATGGTATTAGTTCGCCTGTCTTCCAAAGTGATGTGTAAAATTTTTCGGAGACACCTTTCATGGACTCTTTCAAGGATTTAGAAATGGTGTTTATAAGTGGTCCATGTTTCACAAGCAGACAATAAGGTTGGTAGTACAATAGCTTTGTAAATAAGCATTTTGGTTTGGGGACGGGGAGGTGGGCTGTATATGGACCACAATCCACAGGTTAGATGGTTGGCTTTAAATAAAGTATAGAAAGGGTTCCAGCTGAAATCTGTGATGGCCAATTCAGACTTTTTCACATCTTCCTGGTCACCTCACCACCAACACATTTCAACACAGCAACAGGAAAACAGAAAAGAGGATGCAAATATTTTGAAAATCAGTCACTTGGCAAGTCTGAAACTGTGTGGGAGCTAGACTGTTTCATATCATTATCTGTTTGTGTACTGCTCGCCCTTCAATAATCTTGTACTTATCTTATGGCAAAATGCCCAAAGAGAAAACCACAAACGTCTAACCACAAAGTAGCTTTACTTTTCCTACTCTGGGCTAAGAACTTAGCTCACAGGAACAGAATTCTAAGTATTTTGCAATGTCTGAAGTAAAAGCTATGCATTTCTAATGTGCCAATTTCCAGTAATCTCTGAAAATACACTGTGGAAACATGTTTATCTAAATTGATTCTTATCAGGCCAGCTGATAATATAACAATGCTGTGTTGTATATAAAATCTATGGAGCGCTGACACGTACACTGTGTTATCCAAACATGAATTTTACACACTGTTCCAAATAGAACAAAGACTTTTGGCAGTTAACAGGTGATGTCTTTCCTGCTTCTGCCTTTGGTCCACACCTCCGTATATAAGAACTCTTTAGGTATCATGATTTTGAAAAATCATCATACTTAAATGCTATGGAACAATACTGATTTGGATCAAAAAAAAAGCACAAATAAGAAAATTTTGTTCTTTTTAATAGTGCTGGTCATGTTGATTAATTCTGCTAAATTACAGTATATAAATAGTACTGTCAAATTAGATATTACCTGCTAGTATTCATAAGCCAAGGTATGAGCAAACCTCATGGATAGTGCCTGCAGGCCCTCCACTCAAGCCAACGAACAAGCCAGAAACCCTTCAAATAGTTTTATCCAAACCAGGAAACTATGGTTAATGGTTTTAGAACAAACCAAAATGGTCTGATATCCTAGTTTTTACTAGAGCTGTTAAACCATAGTTGGCTGGCAAGTTGAAACAGGAAGCAATAGTTAATGGAAGGTCTCCTGCTTTGTTTGCTTGCTCAAGCAAAGGGATGACTTAAGGGGCTATATGGGTGATGAAAATAACAATAAATAATAATAAAATTTTATTTATATCCTGCCCTCCCCAGCAGAAGCCGGGCTCAGAGAGGCTAACAACAGTAAAATGATACAACATTCTAAAATCATTTCATTATAAAGGCTCATCTATTGTCTGACCATGGCTACAGTCTATTCAGAATTACATCCATGGAACTCAAGTAAGTGATTACAGGGACTGCAGCCTTTAAGAGAAATAGAAACACACTTATTGTCAAGTCAGGCAAATTGGTCCATCCAGCTAAGTATCGTCAACATTGAGTGGCAGCAGCTCTCCAGGATTCAGGCAGGAGATTTTCTCAGCCGTGTCTGGAGATGCCTGGGATTGAACCAGGGAATCTTTTACATGCAAAGCACTGAGGTATGGCCCTTCTGCTGAGCATAGAGCAGGCATAGGCAAACTCGGCCCTCCAGATGTTTTGGGACTACAACTCCCATCATCCCTAGCTAACAGGACCAGTAGTCAGGGATGATGGGAGTTGTAGTCCCAAAACATCTGGAGGGCCAAGTTTGCCTATGCCTCGCATAGAGCTAGCAAGGTTGCTTTTTGCAGGGATTGGCTACATGGGGGGTTTCTCTGTGGGGAACTTGATCATTCAGCCAATCCAGCCACGACTTTACCTACCCCACACCTGCTGTTCACGGGGAACTCAGCTGCCCCAGGTGTAGGGCAGTTGGGTGTGGTTTGGGGAAAACAGTGGTGCAGGCCAAATTAGGGTCTGTACCAGTCCAGATTGGAGTTGTGGGCTGGAGGTTCCCGAACCTGACTTATATGACAGAATGCATGTTTCAAACAGCAAAGTTAACTGTAAAATTGCAATTGATATTTAACCCTATCCAATGCTGGGTTATTCATAAGTAAAACCATCTTAATTGAAGCATGCATTCTCCCAAGTAAATGTGAACAAAATTGCAAACCAAGAGCTCTAGCCATGTTATCAAGTTTACATCTCAGACAGCGTGCACCAACTACTATAGAACTAAATCACAAAACATGTTTATATGGTGGTACAGAATAAATGCTAGGGCAGCTTTGCAGGCAGTAAAAATGTTTAGGAATGCAAGATGTATAACAAAGAATAGATTATTATTTCTGCTTCATGGAAAATCTAATACACTAAGAGCAAAAGATAAACAGGCCTGGAAATGCAAATTTTAAAAAGGGCTGGATATTTAATCTGAGACTGCCGGAAGTTTCACGCATGGAGCGCTTCCACTTTCAAACTGTGGTGCCTCTGTGCCAGGCCCAAAGAGAGAAATCAAATCCGCAAAGCTCAATTGCTTTCCCATCATCAGCCTTGTAACATCAGCCTTGTTCTCAGCAATGCCCCAGGAACTGAAGCTGCGAGGGTAATGCACATCATTGTTGGCGATCCATTCGCAAAAGAAAAAGCATTCTGGGACACAGAGGTCTGCTGTAGCCCCAAGCAACTTGTTCCACGAGGCCTGAGAACCCAAAGAGCTATTTCCCCGCTCTTTTATTTCGCATCTGAGGATGACAAGAACATGATTAACAGCCAAAAGGCCAGTCACATCAATGCATTAAGAGGACAAAAGAGCTTTGTGATTGACAGAGGGGACCTAAAAAGGAAACCCGCTCATTCTTCCCCCAGGAATGGCTCTGGACAGAGACGCCTGAAACCCTAGCCCTTAAAAGCTTCTCTCATTACTACCAGCTCACCTTGCAGGTAAGCACCTTCCTGGTTCAGAAAGTCAGTCACATATCTGAAATAGAGCCACCGCTAATAACTGATAATGGTGGGGGAGGGAGGGAGGGGGGCGCGGAATCACGCAATCAGTGGCTGGTTGTGCTGTTGTAATTTTTCCACTGCTTGTCTGCAGGCAAAGCAGAGAGGTATTGTCCCTGCAACCGGATCTGGCAAAATGAGCCAGCGATATAACCAAGGAGAGCATACGTTTTACTGTTTGGAGAGAGCCAGTATCAAGGAATTCCCAAACAACCACACAGAAGCCAACAAGGGGAGAAATTACACTTTTGATCAATGGGATGAATACGGTAGCTTGAGAAACTAAGGACTGTTGCATCAAATTGACTGTAAGCATTTAATGAGGGGGCTCTTTTTTTACAATCAAGCTGTATATAAATTATATGAAATGAATAAATAAACAATGATACTATTAAAAAAAAAAAAAAAAGACGTTTCAAATCTCTAGGTGACCTTCCAGGAGGTAATACCGTCTATTTGAAATTTACCAATGGACAAAGAGAAATAGTTTGTTTGCAAATGAACTCTCACATAGTAACACAGGTGGCGCTGTGGTCTAAACCTCTGAACCTCTTGGGCTTGCCGATCAGAAGGTTGGCGGTTCAAATCCCCGCGATGGGATGAGTGCCCGTTGCTCGGTCCCAGCTCCTGTCAACCTAGCAGTTCGAAAGCAAGCCAGTGCAAGTAGATAAATAGGTACCACTGCGGAGGGAAGATAAATGGCGTTTCTGTGCGCTCTGGCTTACGTCACGGTCCCGTTGCGCCAGAAGCGGTTTAGTCATGCTGGCCACATGACCCAGAAAGCTGTCTGTGGACAAAAGCCGGCTCTCTCGGCCTGAAAGCAAGAAGAGCATCACAACCCCATACAGTGGTACCTTCGGGTTAAGTACTTAATTCGTTCCGGAGGTCCGTACTTAACCTGAAACTGTTCTTAACCTGTAGCACCACTTTAGCTAATGGGGCCTCCTGATGCTGCCGCACCGCTGGAGCACGATTTCTGTTCTCATCCTGAAGCAAAGTTCTTAACCTGAAGCACTATTTCTGGGTTAGCAGAGTCGGTAACCTGAAGCGTATGTAACCCGAGGTACCACTGTAGTTGCCTTTGACTGGACTTAACCATCCAGGGGTCCTTTACCTTTAAAAAAAAAAAAATGCTTCCCCCTCTCATCTCCAGATAAGCACACATGAATGTATACACACTTGCAATTTATCCCTGCCTTGAGTGTCTAAGAGGCACAATTCCATACACAGAAACGCGCTGACATTTCTCCTCTTAAACCACAGCGGAAAGATGCTGAAATTAGGAATGGGGAGAAGGGGGGATGCTCTCACGTCTCACAAACCTGCCTCTCTGGGGAAAACCTCTTAGGTCTTCCCTTCTCCATCTCCATTAGAAAGCCCATTCCTAGTTAACACAACCCAGAAAGATGGGGCCAAAGCCAGGCCAAACCAAGTTAACAATGGCCATGAGGCAGTTGAGGGGGTCTGCTGGTTCCCAGGACTTGGGCCATAAAGCAGAGGATTTGGACCAGATGTTCTTCAGATTCCTTCCAACATTGAAAGCCTGACTGCATGAATTTCATCAGAAAAGACACATGGAGCTATGGAACACGACGACGTCCTTTGAAAGAACTCCAAGCATAACGATCAACAAGCTGCAATAACTTTTATTTACTGACTTAATCTAAAACATGGAATCAAGCTGAAAGGAAGTCATCCTTCTCAGTGTTTTATTTTTCCCAAAATTTAAGAAATAGAAGTCAGCTGGATCTAAAATTAAGGTATCATAAGACATGCCCATTATGCTTCCAATTCTCTCTCCCACCCCCCTCTTTTTTCAGTAATGAATGCACAGTAGTAGTTATTTGCAGTAAGGAAAACCTCTAAACATCTACTGCATGATACTGGGGCCTCAGTATAGAAAGTGGAAGCTTATTAAATTAGAGCTTGTATAATAAAACACTCTCAGAAAATGGACCCTGGCTCAAAAATATCAGATGTACCTCTCACTGGCACAGCTAATGGAATTACAGCAGGGATTAAATTTCACCCACTGAGACTTCAGTAATTGCTGCAGAATATATTTCAATTCCATGTGGTATGTTGGTATAGTCATACGTTTTCACAAAGGCCAACACTTCTTACGCTCTCACTGACTCTGTCAATAGGAGAAACAGTGTGTAAATGGAAACACTAGGCATATGGACCACCAAACTCCAAAATAAACTATATCAGAGTAACTTCTTTTAAAAACTTGATCTTTAGAGGAAAATAGACGCTACTTGAAATCTGGATATACAAAGAAAGCTGGTTTTTCCCACTTGACACCAACTAGTGTGAACACCAGCAAGTATCAAGACAGCTTGGTTCTCAAATGGAAGCAGATACATCTTGTTTGTTTGATCGCTTAACCAGGTTGAAATCATAAAGCCCATTGGGAAATGATCTATAATGAATTGGGGAAAAATATTTCAGAAGAATTTTCCGAAGAGGCCAGAGGCTTTCCTGTTAGGAATAATGAGGTCCTAGTTACCAAGTAAACAAATAAATATGTTTATGTATGCCACTAAAGCAGCGAGAATCCTATATGCACAAAGATGGAGAAAGGAGATAGTATCTACAAAGGAGTGGCAGGTGAAATTAATGGAATATGCAGAATTAGCAAGCTTAACCAGCAAAATTAGAGAGCAAGAAGAGAAAAGTTTTAAAGGGGAATGGAAGCCATTTGTAGACTACCTAAAAAACCATTGTAAAAATGTTAGAACTTGAGTCGGTTTGGAGTAAGTTCAGTAGTTAAAGTTTATAATGAGAAGAATTAGAATGTTTAAATAGTTAGAAAAAACAGAATATGCAGCAGAAATGGGAAACTTTAGGGAGCCATGGAAGGATGGACGGGAAGTCAATGGAATAGAATTATGGATTGGTGTCATGTATCAATTTTTTCCCTTTTTCTTCTTCTACCTTTTCTTTCACTTTTTTCTTTTTTATTCTTCAGTTCTGTATTTTGTATCCTTATTTTTTTTAATGAAATCATAAAGTCCATTCAGTTATGAACATGATTTCACACTGCCCTATCTTTAGCCACCAAAAGCCAATTCATTTTTAAAAAAGATTTATTGTATGCTTCTGGAACATATTTAGATTTGTGTTTTGGTGAGCCTCCAGGAAGAAGGGCACACATCACTGCACGCTTCCAGCAGCTCTAATCTGGCATGTGGATGCTACACTTAAAAGAGAGTACACCTCATCAGCTTAGAGGTTTGTAATGGAACATAGCTGGCATCAATCCAATCCATTTGGGCTTTAGTGAGTCACTAGCAAATCAAAGCATTTGCCCAATGATGGGCTGTGTTTATTTCCCCTAATGTGAATTGATTTCATTTACTGCTATACGAAGAGATTATAAAGCTACAGTTAAGGACAATTTAGGTAGAATCAAAGACATATTCCTAATTCCAGAGCTTCTTAAGTAGAAAAGACAGAAAAGCAATGGGCCAACATGCGAGCTCATTCTGGTCACCGAAAGGGAAGACAAACTTAACTGGAAATAATTAAGATAAAACAATACACTGATGAGCTAGAATTTCAGTATATGATAAATAGAACAAGCCTGAAAGGTAACAGCTAACTAAGTGAAGATGCTCTTGTTAGCTCTGACACTGATGTAAGGAGTTTTCTTTTTTAAAAAATATTTTATTTTCCAAAAGATTTTTCTGAATAACAACATTTTGACATTCAATTATACACCAAATTCATCTTGTTTAACTTCCTCCCCACCCCCCACGCCCGCCCTGGCTTCCAACTTCAATCAATCATCGTCATGCATATCGTTATTTTTCCTCTATAAATTTCAAATCTTTTATAATTTATACAATTTTTACAATTTATACAATTTATAAATACATTGTCCAAATTTAACCCATCATAAATGTTACAACTCTGCTAATGTTGTAAGGAGTTTCCAATGCCCCATCAGATGGTGGGCCACAGTGGGTGATATTCAACTATGTTCTACTCAGACTAGACGTATTGAAATCAATGGACCATAATCATGTTCATTAATTTCAATGCGTCTACCCTGAGTAAAACTGAGTTAAATGCCACCCACCATATTCTAATCAGTGAAAGCTTCCAGTGCAGGGGTCAGCAAACTTTTTAAGCAGGGGGCCGGTTCACTGGCCCTCAGACCTTGTAGAGGGGCTGGACTATATGGGGGGGGGGGTGAACGAATTCCTATGCCCCACAAATAACCCAGAGATGCATTTTAAATAAAATTTTACATTCTACGCATGTAAAAACATGCTGATTCCCGGAACCATCCATGGGCCGGAATTAGAAGGCGATTGGGCCGGATCCGGCCCCCAGGCCTTAGTTTGCCTACCCATGTTCCAATGCATCACCAAGCGCCATGGCTGAATGCCTGTTCTTGAAACTACTGTTTCAGAGTGGATCATAAAGGTAAAGGTAAAGGTACCCCTGCCCGTATGGGCCAGTCTTGACAGACTCTAGGGTTGTGCGCCCATCTCACTCAAAGAGGCCAAGGGCCAGCGCTGTCCGAAGACACTTCCAGGTCACATGGCCAGCGTGACATCGCTGCTCTGGCGAGCCAGCGCAGCACACGGAAACGCCGTTTACCTTCCCGCTAGTAAGCGGTCCCTATTTATCTACTTGCACCCAGGGGTGCTTTCGAACTGCTAGGTTGGCAGGCGCTGGGACCGTACAGCGGGAGCGCACCCAGCCACGGGGATTCGAACCGCCGACCTTTCGATCAGCAAGCCCTAGGCACTGAGGCTTTAACCCACAGCGCCACCCGCTGTCCCTATGAGTGGATCATAGCAACACATAAAGAGCCCTACTGAACAGAACAAAAATCCCACCTGGAACAGCATCCTACTCTCACAGTGGCAAACCAGGTGCCTGTGGGAAGCTCACAATCTGGATATGGGCACAACAGTGATCTGTTGGCTTGTAATTCTCAGTAACTGATGTGCAGTTTCCTGGAGCTGTGTCTGGCATTATTACATACTTTGCGGGTGACGCTGTGGGTTAAACCACAGAGCCTAGGACTTGCTGATCAGAAGGTCAGCGGTTCGAATCCCCGTGATGCAGTGAGCTCCCATTGCTCTGTCACTGCTCCTGCCAACCTAGCAGTTCAAAAGCACGCCAAAGTGCAAGTAGATAAATAGGTACCACTCCGGCGGGAAGGTACACGGCATTTCTGTGTGATGCTCTGGTTCGCCAGAAGCTGCTTAATCATGCTGGCCACATGACCTGGAAGTTGTACACCGGCTCCCTCGGCCAGTAAAGCAAGATGAGCGCCGCAACCCCAGAGTCGGTGACTGGACCTAATGGTCAGGGGTCCCTTTACCTTTACCTAGCATTAGCAAGCAGTGATTTCTCAGGGGCCTTACAAGCTTATGCGCACACAAGTCAAAGAAATGTCAGTCTCCAGAATTTACGGAACGCCTACATTTTAAAAGCCTTTTTGGGGATTTAACTCCCCTAATCTGTAAGCAGAGCAGCCAGTGCTTCCCAACAGGCTTAATAAAGAGACCCATTGTCAAATACTTTGTTAGATGCTGCTTCTGCATAACAGATTTCATTTGCCCCTCATAATCCCACAACATGATTTTTAGCTCCATAAATCCAGCATTTCATTTAGGTTTTTTATTCTTCTGGTTTGATTTCTTCATTATACTAATCAACATCAATCCTCATTAAACACCAGAATGAACACTGCTGACTTCCGCAAGGAACAAAATTCCACCAATGACTCAAGTCAACCATACAAATCTATTAACATTCCTTCATTTCAAAATGTCAAGCTAATGGGTAAGGACTTGCCATTGGGCGGGGGGGGGGGGGAATCCTAAAGGCATGAGAATTCTACCACAATACAAAAAAATATAATGAGAACTGGTATAGTGAATTATATGGATTTCTACCTTCGGGGCACAGAATACATTATATATAATATGCAATTCAAAATGGAAGGGAATTGAAAGGATGAACTTTTCTATTTGCAATTAAATAAAAGAAAAATTACTATATTTAATAGTACTGAGTGTTTCTACAAACTTCATTTTATGACAGCTTATTGGACTGAAGAAGAAAGGGATGTATTCCCAACAACAGAGCTTTTTTTAGGGTTGAGGTTGTTGAGGTTTTTTTTAGGGTTGAAGTTTTGTTTAGGATTTTACCCCAGGAAATAAACTACCACAGGGGCCGGATTAAACCGACCGGCGGGCCAAAATTGGGCCTCTGATAATGATATTGGAAACTGCTATATATAATTACTAAGAAACTCAGATGGAAGAGATTTGAGGAAGTCAAGTAATATGTTTATGAAGATGGATTTTTATTAATTAATTAAGTTTTTGTTTATGTGGTGATTTGATGTATTTTATGTTATATGTTCTTTTTTCTTTTTCCGTTTCATTCTTTTCTCTTTATTATTGTTGGCTCTTTCTTCTGTTATGTTTATGTATGGAAAATAAAAAATATTATTGTAAAAAAAAAAAGAAAGGAAGGAAGAAATTGGGCCCCTGAAATGGACTTTGGACATGCCTGAAGTAGATAAACAACTTCTGGTCTTGACTTTAACTGAAAATGTTACAATGTTTAAAGGTTGGTTCAAATCCCAATCTGTTAAATTACCAATACAGTGGTGCCCCGCAAGACGAATGCCTCGCAAGACGGAAAACCCGCAAGACGAAAGGGTTTTTCGTTTGCAGAGGCGCTTCGCAAGACGAATTTCCCTATGGGCTTGCTTCGCAAGACGAAAATTGACGAAAAATTGTGAGGGGTTTTTTCGCTCCAAAACCCCTTTTTCTGAAGCGCTAAGCTGCTAAAAGCATTTTAGCAGCAAAACCGCTAATCCCTTAAGCCTAAAAAAGCCGTTTTTAGCCCTTAAACTGTCAATAGCACTAATAGCGCTAATCTGCCAATGGGCTTGCTTCGCAAGACGGAAAAACCGCAAGACGAAAAGACTCGCGGAACGGATTCTTTTCGTCTTGCGAGGCACCACTGTATTAAATGGAGCTGATTTTAGGGACAAAAAATATATATGTCATGAGCTCATTTATTGGCAAATATGCCACAGGGCAAAGCACTAATTAATGAAATGAAGGAAAGTTGCAAGACCATGATGTTTGTTGAGTTTACTACACACAGTACGTCCTACAATTAATGTGACCCACAGAAAATGTGTGAGAAGGGTTCCTGGCAGACACCCTACATTTCCAAAACAAGACACTACATTGATACACATCAGATGATCAAGCTTGTTTCCAGTTCTTATAATACTTCCCCGCTTTTGCAACTAGATCTTGAAGAATAGAAGAGTTTAGATGTGTCACCCTCAATTAAGATAAAGAGACATAATCACACAGCTGGTGAGAAGATGTCCACTCAGGAATGAATGCACAAGATGAAATTAAAATTATTGCTGGTCAAAGCTTCTGGATGGAAGCAAGGCATGGCTTTTTATGCATGTACTCCCTGTGTTACACACAACTTACTATGTAGTACATATTGATTTCTCTTTTTCTTGATTGGCGTACATCTGGAGGGAAGCTTACATAAACTGCTTTTTGGTCATCTGGAGGGAATTCTGTTTGGTTCAGTTTATGTTCCACACGTTCTTATAAAATTTGCAAAGGCAAACAATAGCAAAATAACAAAATAAATAATGTATGGACATCTTCCCAACATTACCCACATTCCTCTGAGTTCATAAATGTGGAAAAACAAGCTTCACATTTTCATATACGATTGTATCCAGTGTTAGGTTATACCTAACGAAGACACACTGAAATTGATGGACATGAGTTAGGTCCATTAATTTCAATGGATCGTAGTGAAACTGAGCTGGGTATAGTCTATAATGTTGTCTATTTTCCTTTAAAACTTTGCAAAATGTATTATACAGTGGTACCTCGGGTTACATACGCTTCAGGTTACATACACTTCAGGTTACAGACTCCGCTAACCCAGAAATAGAAGTTTGCTTCAGGATGAGAACAGAAATCGTGCTCTGGCGGCACGGCAGCAGCAGAAGGCCCCATTAGCTAAAGTGGTGCTTCAGGTTAAGAACAGTTTCAGGTTAAGTACGGACCTCCGAAACGAATTAAGTACTTAACCCGAGGTACCACTGTATTATCAAATGAGAACGAATCACATGGATGACACTTTCCTTGCATTCTGTGTCCCACTGCTCCCGCCCAGCTCTGTTACCTTTGTGCAAGGCCACAATCCGCCATTGTTTGCTATCAGAATCCTTCAACTGTCCAGCAATCTTTCCTCCCATTTGGCTTTATTTAAAAATGAGGTTTTCTTTTATTCACAAAAACACTCACACCAATATTTCCCCAAAAATCTCCAGGAAGGACTCAACCCTACCCTCTTTCTAGCCCTGTTTCAGCCCCCTATTTAACTGCCATGCCGGCCCCATTGAAGAGAGACCCTAGATCGGGGTCAGCAAGGTTTATCTTGCCTGGGCCGGATTAGTCCCACAGAGATCCCTCCATGGGCCAGATTGTGGGCGCCCCCCCCCCTGCAATTTTGGGCATCTGCACATGCACATACGCAATTTTCGGCACCACAAAAGCATGTCGCCGCGCTGTGCCGGTTTAGCGCAGCACGCAAGCGGGCAACTTGGTTCGGGGGCAGCTCATGGGCCAGTCAAACGACCTCTATGGGCTGCTTCTGGCCCATGAGCCTTAGGTTGCTGACCCCTGCCCTAGATGATCAACATGCAAATGTTGGAGGAAGCGGAATTTGAACACATATGGGTTGTTGTTTTTTTTCCACAAGCTTGGGTGTTCAGGGCAAAAAGAAAAACGTTGCTGAATGTCCGGGCTGACGGATGGCCGTCTGGGTATTCTGTTCTGGGAACAAAGGAGGAGAAAAGATTGCATTACCTGAATCACAGGTTATGAGGCACTACCTAAATGGCATTGGGGTCATATTTCATTAATCATCGTTCCCCTCCAAAAAAACCAACAACCCTAGTGCTGCAAATAAATTTATGCAGCAAATAGAATACCTTCTATCTCAAGTTCCATTAAGATTTCAAAGAGTTCTCACAATACAGAGAACAAATGAGGCCAAACAAAAATGGTAGCTAAATTGGCACACATTATTTTGCGGGATTTCTCGCACTCATCTCTTCAGAAGTGGACTTGGACTTTGATCTTGCAGACAATCACTGAAGTTAATAGGACTCCTTTTGTACAAGTTTGGGAGACTTGTCTTGAGCTGTAACTGAGATGCACTCAAATATGGGAGCAAAATTCAACTGAAATCTTGGTGACTTGTTTGCATAGAAAAGGGGAGGATATACAGATGTATGTATCAGGGTGCCAGTTTCATTCTCTTCCTTTTTTGTTGAAATAAATGGACAGAAACCTCTTGCATCCTTAATAACTAGTTTCTGCTTGCAACCCTAGCTTTACACTTTCCTTTCCAAAGTTTAGAACAGATGAATTAAGACATGTCCATTGTGAATCACCAGTAAGGATTAACTACCATAGCAACCAATCTAAGCCGTTGCCCATATAACATCAAGAAAATTGCTGGATTTTCTTAAAGGTATGTTTCAGTAAGCTGGCATTTAGGTATGTGTCATGAATAGAACAAAAGGTTTGGCTTACTCTATATGGATTTTTACCACTGTATGAGGTAAATATTTTAACATCAACCTAGTTAATTTTGTATTCTTTGACTATATAAAAGAACAGTAAAATGCGTAGGAGACAAAAAAAACCTAGAGTAGAAGATACTGCACATATTATGAGAATCCTTTTATTTAACAAACTAACTCCCTCCTTTTATTTATTTTTGTTTACAAAAGAGCATAGCACTGGCAACATATGGAAGGAGGAATTTTTGGAAATTTGTAAACTCTCCCTTAAACTGAGTTCAATAATAAAGGTACCCCTGCCCGTACGGGCCAGTCTTGACAGACTCTAGGGTTGTGTGCCCATCTCACTCAAAGAGGCCGGGGGCCAGCGCTGTCCGAAGACACTTCCGGGTCACGTGGCCAGCGTGACATCGCTGCTCTGGCGAGCCAGAGCCGCACACGGAAACGCCGTTTACCTTCCCGCTTAGTAAGCGGTCCCTATTTATCTACTTGCACCCGAGAGTGCTTTCGAACTGCTAGGTTGGCAGGCGCTGGGACCGAACAATGGGAGCGCACCCCGCCGCGGGGGTTCGAACCGCCAACCTTTTGATCGGCAAGCCCTAGGTGCTGAGGCTTTAACCCACAGCGCCACCCGCGTCCCTATGAGTTCAAGAATACACATGGATAAAGACACTGCTCCTTAATATTCACCTCCATATCTACTGATTCAAATTTGATTTGGTAAAAAGGCAGGGACAAGTAAAAAATGCTCTAGACAATTATCGCAGTAGTTTTTAACGCATGTAAAAGGAATGCAGTTCTGCACCAGATCATTACATTTTAAAATGATCTACAGAAATCAACATTAAAGGAACTGGCAAGGATTTAGTTCTGAATGAAACTGGCAATATCTTTACTTGGATTTTGGAAAGTAAACCTTTGGGGCAGCCAAATATTTGGGGCAGCCAAATATAGACCTTGCTATCCAACCCAGATTTTTTAAAGGCTCTCAATACACTCAGCACTTCAGCGTTAGAAGTCAAGGGCTTCTGGGAACTCAAAATGAAGCGGGCTTGTGGACCATGTCTCTAACAGCTGATCAATCTAGAAGCCCAAAACATGCAGTCAGCAATTTTGAGTACATAATTTTTCATGCTGCAGTAGATAAAAGCCAAACACCACTCATGCTTTTGCCTTCAAAACCATCATTTGTGAAACTCTGCCATCATTCAACAGAAGTTGGAGAAACCATTTATAGCACAATCTGAACCATGCATACTCAAGAGTAAGCCCCATTAGACCACAGAAGGGCTGAATGCCAGGTAAACACGTATAGGATAGTAAAGCTATCTGTTTGGTCTTCTACGTATCTAAGCCAGCTATTACTGAGTAGTTTTTTGTTGTCTTTTTTTAATTTTAAAAAAACAGGAAACTTGAAAGGCACACATCGACCATATTCCAATGCAGTGGAAAGGATGAATTTAGACACAGGAGAAAATCTAAAGAAAGAATGAAGGAGATCACAGAAAAATCAGGGCATGATTTATGAAGGCAACAAAGCTTCAAAGTCTAAGGGACACATATAAGAGTTCCATGTGGCTGACAGCCACAGATGATGCTTAATTCTTGATATGTCACTATTTTATGCTGCAGGAGCTTCTCCCATCTTTTCCTGAGCCCCATTTCATTTTCCAGTTACACCAGGCTGTCTACTGTTTCTCCCTCTCTAGTTAGCCTTCTTGCCATAGTACCTGCAGATCTCTTGACCTGGTGTCCCATATCATGATGGTGCTACTGCTTCTTGCAATGCCTTCAAGAATATGGCCAGGGAAGGGGAGCTGGAAGATGAACTGAACTGATTGTCCTCTGTCATAGGGTGCCTGGAAGCCACACTTTTAACGAACGACAAGCTATTTTATGCTGCCGAGCATTCAGTATCAACACACACACAAACATACACACCTGGAACACAAAAGAATACCGCTGCGTGGGCAATCGTTTAGCCCGCAGTGACTTTCAAAACCAGGACAGATCCATTTCAGTGTTCTCTACAGCATCTAACACATCGCTAGCACTATATAAAATTATGTTGTCACAAGAGCTATATATGGCTTCAAGATGAACACATTTTGCAATGTTAGTCGTATTCAGTGTAGACATATGGAAATTAGTGGGGTGGAGACCTTTCATTTTAGTGGGTATACTGTGGGTGTGACTTGGATGGCTATCACCCATACAGAATTGGGGGGAAATGGAAATGGGAGAGAATTAACCATCACATACTAATCACATTAGTACTGCAGAATATCTTGTTGCTTTCGAAAATTGAGTAATCTAACCTAACAGCCAGCAAGACGGCCTGCTGGATTTATTTTCTGCTCACATTTGTTGTAAACTCATTTAAGCTGTTTGCTAGACTGCCGGGATCACAGACTGGTTAAGGGAGATGCCTTGGTAAAATGCCTGATTTTAGCATGCATCACCACAGCCAAGTTAAGACAATGAAAAGAGCTGTCATAAAGCAAAGGTCAGCCACAAAACGATGTGATCATCATGAAAGACGCCAAGTGAGAAATAAGCTAGCCAAGGAAAAAGCAGACAGAATTATGACTGTTTTCCTCCTTCACAGATCCCATGAGCAGGTTTAGAAGAGGTTTATGCAATTTGTTCAACTTAAACTACTTGAACGACTTACCAGCCACAAGCTTTGTCGCCAAGATTTGGGGGCTTGCTCTCCCTTCTCAAAATCAGCATCATAGAAACGCTGACAATATCCAAATGAAAATATCTATGCTTCTTCACCAAATGAAGCAATTCAAACACACTGAATGCTTTGAGGCTTTCCTTTCTTTGCACACACCCCATTCTGTTTTGAGCACGATCCTAAAGAAGAATTCTGGAGAACTTGGTAGTTTGGTCACAACAGCGTGGCATTTTGGTTCATCCTAATATCACTTACCCTATTTTGGCTTTTAGAATTTTTTCTGAAGGACCAACACAACTCTCTACCATTTCTGTCAACCTTGCAACATAATAGATTCCCCAGAGCTTTTGGAGTATGAAAGCAAAATATCTTTTAACATTTTAGTGGCTTGTAGTACTGTGGACAGTTTGAGCATATTACACCAATAGTGTCCCGATTGCACTGGCTGCCAATTGGTTTCTGAGCCCAATTCAAAGTGTTGCCCTTGACCTATAAAGGCTTAAGCGGCTCAGGACTGCAGTACAGTGGTACCTCAGGTTAAGAACTTAATTCGTTCTGGAGGTCCGCTCCTAACCTGAAACTGTTCTTAACCTGAGGTACCACTTTAGCTAATGGGGCCTCCCGCCACCGCCACATGGTTTCTGTTCTCATCCTGAAGCAACGTCCTTAACCCAAGGTACTATTTCTGGGTTAGCAGAGTCTGTAACCTGAAGCATCTGTAACCTGAGGTACCACTGTACCTCATGGACCACATCCCCCCATATGAACTGACCTGGAGCCTGTACTCCTCGTTTGTGACCCTACCTGATGTGCCTTTTTGCTTTGGCTCCCAATTTGTGGAATGCTCTCCGTAGGGAGGCTTGCTTGGTGCCTTCATTACGTATCTTTAGGTACCAGGCAAAAACCCAGGAGAAACCCAGCCAGATGGGCGGGGTATAAATAAATTTATTCTTATTCTTATTATTAAAACACTCCTCTTCTTTCAGGTCTCTGGCTAATTAAGCAATCTATTTGTGGGGGGGTGTTATCATTTTGATTGTTATTATGTTGTTTATTTTTGTGTTTTTATCTTGCAAACCGTCCCATGATCCTAGGATGAAGGGCAGTATAGAAGTTAATAAATAAAATGAAAAATAAATAAAGGAAGGGCTTGTTTTAGGAGGGGTGTGTTACATGTTAATTTATTGATACTTGTGCTTAGACTCTCAGCAAGGAACAAAAGGAATATAAACAGATAGATATGAATAATATTGAATAAATATTTGCATTCATGTTCTAATTTGTGTTCAGGCCTACTTTATGATTTTGCTCAAAACTACAGGAAACATTGAGAAGACCCTGTTGAAACTGGTCAAATTCAGAACCTTCTATGAAGTTATTGGCCAGTTATTTTCCTTCCCCCCGCCCCGCTCAAGATAACCTGGGAAGGCCTCCTGCGCCAACTGTGTAACAGCAGAAAAACAAAACAGAGATGGCTGCTAGTATCAAAAGCCATTTCCCCTCCATCTTCTAACAATTTCTCCAGCTCCACCCCAACATATGCACCAAGTATGTTCCTGACTAGCAATTGGAAATTACTTAATGACTGGAATTATTATAAAAGAGAAGCTTCCAAGTTTTTGCCACTATTTGGGAAAGTCACAGCTAACAAATGGAAGTAACCATGTTTCCTTCAGAAACCTTTAAGAGCTGGAAAGTTGTAGTTACTTTAGCAGAGTACCCAATATAAGGCATAATGAAGCAATTTAGGGAACGGAGGAATCAAGGGTCAAAAGGTGCTTTAGCACGGCACCTTAGAGACTAAGAGAGGAATTCAGCGCCATGCTGCTACAAGCATTTCGCCAGCGCAAGGATTTCTGGATGCCCAACGGAACAATCTCCCATCTCCTCCCCCTGCAAAATTGTTTTTGGGGTTCTCTAGACACACACACACCCAAAGCCAATCTGGGATGGGCGCAGGGGAAGGACAACGGGGGGGGAAACTGCATTACACTAGCGGACGTCCTTACATCAGATACATGAAATGAGCCGCAAAGACTGTAGGCATATATGGCCATACTTATGAGGGCCATTAAGTTTTAGCCCAGTTAAGGAATGAGTTCTTAAAAACAAGAAAGAAGCTTGTGGCACCTTAACGACTATCAAAATTATTGTGGTATTATTTCATGCACTGTACTAGCCTACATCAGATTTAATTCATTAGCAAAGCATATAATAAGTGGCAAAGGAAATGGATTTTTTGAATATCCAGAAATGGAAGGCAGCCACAAAAAAGGATTTCAAATGCTTCATGGCACCAGGAACCACCAGACCTGAACTAGTGTTTGTAGCATGCAGGGAAAATATTTTGCAGCATTAACGAAATGACCAACATTTAAGCCAACTGTTGTGTGTGAGAGGAGAGAGTGGATCTTGAGCTATGCAAATAATCCGATTATCACTTTATTTGTTAGCTCCTGAATTCTTTTATTTACTTGTCAGGATTCCTAGCCCACCCCCCAAATGGAAAATAACCCAAGGTAATTAGGGCAGAATTAAAAAATTATTAGTAAGACGCCATTATCCTAAAGAGAATCCAAGAAAAGTTTATTTTTCAGAACATCATCACAACTTTTTCCAGTACTAGGAATATTTTGGCTGGTTTTTAAGACTAGTAATAGTAGGCAGTTGCAGAATTTCATTAGTAGGTGGCAGTCCATGAAAACATTATCGTTTTCTCTTTATACACAGATGAATAAGTGGATCCTTACAGGACACTCCTTCTTCCACTGCCTTTTTAGCAGATGGTACTGCAGAATAAGATTTCAAGAAGCTTAAAAATTTGCAGTGTAAGGTAATTACTACCAAACCTGTTTTTTGGAATAAATCTAAACTTCTTCTTTTTTTAATTTGGAGAAAAACATGAAGTTATAAAAACCGGCCAAGGTTTTTCAAATTACCCTTTAACATAAAGTATGAAAAAAATATAGGACAACATACCTGAAAAAGAACATAAACAGGGCAGCAGTAATGCAGAACAAAAGGACCTACAAAAAGGAAAAAGAACATTATTATAAATAGTTGTTACCAAGAAGTGTATAGACACTGATTCCGGGTTGTGAAAGGCTTGGAAAAAACCTGGGGGAAAGTGGAGTGAGGATTCAGAATTATCTGTATTTTATTTTATTTTTAAAAAATAATTGAAGTGTGATGGTATAAGTGAAATAAACTCCTACAGTATGGTTATCCTGAATTCTCTGCATAATGCATATTAATAAAATAATGAAATTTTAATCCTCCCTTAGAGCACAATTGTAAGGGAAATGAACTTGGTTCAGATCACCTGATTCTGTGAGATTAGCTCTCCCAAACACATCATTTTGGGGGAAAGGAGCAGTGGGTCAGAAAAAGAGTGCCACATTATTTAATGTTTTCAAATTTAACAAGTTTGAGGTCTCTTCAAGCATCCCTTATTTCCAACGTGCTTTGATTCCAACATTCTGAAGATTTCTGCCTCCTGATATCCAAGTGCTAAGGGATTTGGGAATGTTGCATGGAATACTAAAGCAATGAGATGACAGAGCAGGAGTCCAAAAAGTTTTATGGCAAAAAAAGAGCCCTGCCATTTTGATACTGTTATGGCCTCATCTTTCTTTCTGGTTCCAAGCCCTTTTTTAAAAAAAAAAAAAAGCTTAAATTTTCTATGGAATCATTCTTTTGTCAAAGCTTTCACAAATGAGAATGCTCTGGGATTTATTCTAATGTTTAGCTAGACATGTTTTGTGCAGTGTCAAGAAAAACCCTGTGTGAAATATGTTTTTGTACAGTTGGTCATATGGGATTTCATAAGGTGCTAAGTGGTTTCTTTTTTAAAAAAAGAAACAGATGAGAAATGAACTTTGACGCTGAAAGTATATACAGATGATTAGCAACTGAAGTGACGGAATGAGACATGGGTTAAAAGAAAGCAATTTCCACCCTCTGTCTCTATTTAAACATCCCTACGGACACAGACTTTGTCCTTGTCCTAGCCAGCACTGAACTTCTGCCAAAAGCAAAGTAGTGTTAGTTTCAGCAGCCTGTGGTCCAAAAAGTGCCTCCAGCAGCTGCAGTTCTCCTCTGGCCTTGAAGGGACTCCTTCCTGTTCAACCTTCAGCAGAACTTTGGCTTGGGAGCACAGTTCGTTCTCTCTCTTTCAACAGGCAGCTTAGCAGATCACAGGACAAGCTGCTGACTCTCCTTTCAACTCCTTGTCCTTCCTTCTCCCACCCTACTGTTTTCTTTTCTCATGTATAACAGCGCAGGATAGGAGTCTGCTGTGTCTTACTGCCATTCCCAGTATTCCTGGAGCTTGGTTCCCATTTGCTAGTCTTAGTTTTGTCCTACACCTGTCCTGGAGAACTGATCCTCGAAGAAGACTCAAAGATTCGTAGAGTTGTAGGGTTGGAAGGGAACCCAAGGGTTGTCCAACCTCCAGCATTGAAGGAAGCACAGCTAACTCACACCACAATGACTAAACTTCTGGAAAAGTCAGGTCAACAGAAGGGAACATCTCCCAGGCTGAGATGAGGCCTCTTTCCTCTGCTAGGCCCAACAGGCAGAAGGCGGGTTTACAGACTGAACTAGACTGGCCAAGAAGTACAAAGTCACCAGACAAACTGGGCAGATATACAGATATTAGGAAGTTGGCGTCCTGGACTGAATTCTAGAAAGCATTGTAAATAATATACGAGTCAAGAAATAACTACAGGCAACTTCCCATTTGTGCACATATTGCACACATGCGCCATTTTTGGCACCGGAAGAGGGCGGGGCAGGCTTATGCTGACCCATGTGGGGCCTTGGAGCGCACTCCCGTGTTAATGGGGAGTTGCCTGTATAGAGTTTTCAAGCAGCCATTTTGTGAAAATCCCGCATTAACCCTTAGTATACCAAAACATAAAAGTAAATAAAAACAGAAACTTCAGCATATTTTGAAGGGATAATAGCCACTTTGTAACTGAGAGAAAATCCTGGTCACAAAAATTATAATTTGGGGCTCGGCTTTATAGTGGAATGGAACCTCGGTACCAAACTACAGGATAAGGAATAATATCTCTCCCCAAACGACTGGGAGGGGGGTATCCCTTTAATCCCCCATTCTTTTCAAGGCACACCTATTTTTCTTGTTCCCTCACTGTCTTTTTCACTTCCCCAAATTTCCTGTCTTTTCTTCCTTCCTGTATCTTTCTCTGTTGATTCTTATTTTCTCTTTCCTCTTTCATGTTCTATCTTTCAGTTGGGGTTGGCAGGGAAGACAATCATTGTGCTGGTTGCTTGTAAAGAAGAAAGTTTGGGATATATCTCCTGCATGTCCCCAACAGACATGCAAGTTAAACTAAGGTTACCAGATTTTTTTCAATGAATCCGGGGACACTTTTCAACTTCAATGGATTTTGTCAGGGGACTGATTTGTAAATCCAAGGACTGTCCCTGGGAAACGGGGACGTCTGGTAACGTTAAGTTAAACCTAAAAGAGGCTAGAATTCTCCCAGTCCTGTTCCCTTCCCCAACCGTTAATGTACATTGGAGGCATTCATCAGGATTTGGGCCGAGCGACAACTAGCAAGTCTACAGAAGCATCCAGATTATGGGCTGACATACAATTATTTCAACAGTTAACTACAATTGCACATATATAAACACTGCTTGCAACTCCCTGCCGTTTTCTCCACGTGCTTCCATTGCTACCTTCTGGCAAAGATCCATGCATAATTTCAGCACAGATATGCGGCCACAGTTGCATCTCAGCATGTTGGTTTAAGTTAATTATTTTATTTTTCCAGCAGTGGGTGATGCTGGCAGCAGTTCAAATTGCTACAAGGCCTTTTTGATCATTAACAGCCAACTTGGGAGCATGTGATTAAAGGCTGGATTCAAACTAAGCTTGCTCCACTGGGTTTTTTCTCCCTCACAAAAATAGCCTCTGTTCGTTTTTTCAGATTTTTTTAAAAAATCACTCAGACTATGAGTATTGTTTCTATACTTCATGACAAAGAAGATGAAATTTAAAAGCACCTTTGCAAAAGTCTAGGTCACCTGCGGGCACAATAACGTTCTAAAACTTAACCTTTAATGTTTGCCAACTCCACAAAACAAACTCTTCTCACTAGGGAGCTTGGCTTGAACATTAAGTACAATGCATTGTACAGATCAGCACAATCCTGAAGGTAACCTTGCTGTAGGAGTTGTTTTTTTAAGGCTTAATCTTCTACCAGATAAATTGCTACTTTACCTTTACATTTTACTTCTAGTTAGATAAAACTGGCAGGAAGTTTCTCATGTAGCTACTTAAGACATTTTTCAATGACTAAAAAGTGGACAATTTCAGGGACGCAGAAGCCACATTCATACCATACATTTAAAGCGCTGAGATACCACTTTAATCAACCATAAAGGTAAAGGTACCCCTGCCCGTACGGGCCAGTCTTGACAGACTCTAGGGTTGTGCGCCCATCTCACTCAAAGAGGCCAAGGGCCAGCGCTGTCCGAAGACACTTCCAGGTCACGTGGCCAGCGTGACATCACTGCTCTGGCGAGCCAGAGCCACACACGGAAACGCCGTTTACGTTCCCGCTAGTAAGCGGTCCCTATTTATCTACTTGCACCCAGGGGTGCTTTCGAACTGCTAGGTTGGCAGGCGCTAGGACCGAACAGCGGGAGCGCACCCTGCCGCGGGGATTTGAACTGCCGACCTTTCGATCGGCAAGCCCTAGGCACTGAGGCTTTAACCCACAGCGCCACCCGCGTCCCACAATCAACCATAGCTTCCTTCAAAGAATTCTGGGAGCTGTAGTTTCTTAAGGGTGCTGAGAGCTATTAGGAGCTTATTAGCCCTTCCCAGAGCTACAGTTCCCAGAATGGTTTAAGAGTCAAGCCCTCTGCCCAGAGAGCTCTGTGAATTGTGGCTCTGGGGCAGAAATGGGGTCTCCCAGCCACTCTCAGCACCCTTAAGAAAGCTCTGTTTCCAGAATTCTTTGGGTGTAGGGAACCCTGATTGCCAGGGCTGTCTTTACCCAGGGTGCAAGGGGTGAAGGACACCTGGGAGCCAAATTCTGGGGGGCACCAAATGGATACCTACTGTATACTGGTCCCTCTCGATCGGCAGCAGTGGAAAGCAATGGAGCGAAAGCCCCCGTCCCCTCCTCTTCCACTCTGTTACTCCATCAAATGCAGTATTTTCCGCTGCACTGTTGTTACAGGTGAGCGATCCCCCCCCCAAAAAAAGGTCAACAACTTTTGGTTCCCCCTTCCCAAAAAAGCTTAATAAAAGTTAATTTGGGGGCGGCTAAACTAAATTTGGGTGTGCAGAGCGGATCTTTGCACCCCGGCAGCGCATATGCTGACTGCTTTAAAGCGGTGCTTTAAATTTATGGTGTGAAAGTGGCCAGAGACAAAATCCAATCCTCTTCCACAGGGTTGTAATATTGAGAGTGGTACGCACTTCTGGTAGCAATACAACACTTACGGACAATGGTCAAGATTCAAAGGGCAGTTTTGCTAATTGGCCAGGATAGCCTCCCCAGATCAAGTCCTGGCCATACTGCCTGACTGGCTCTGCTCCAGTCCTTTCTTGGGTGTTTTTGCCTGGCTAATATGTTTCCCTGAACTATGGTGATGCTTCTTGCTTTTTATCAGAGGCGTGTTTTAAGCAGGGATGCTACAGCACCTCCTGCGTTTTTAAGCATCTCTCCACTCTCCCTGATAGTGGTGCTACCTAGGTTCTGTAGGAAATGAGCAAAAGTGAATGTAGTCTATGATACAGAGATTAAGGTAAAGGGACCTCTGACCATTAGGTCCAGTCGTGACCGACTCTGGGGTTGCGGCACTCATCTCGCTTTATTGGCCGAGGGAGCAGGCATACAGCTTCCAGGTCATGTGGCCAGCATGACTAAGCCGCTTCTGGCGAACCAGAACAGCACACAGAAATGCCATTTACCTTCCTGCTAGAGCGGTACCTATTTATCTACTTGCACTTTGATGTGCTTTCGAACTGCTAGGTTGGCAGGAGCAGGGACCGAGCAACAGGAGCTCACCCCATCGCGGGGATTCGAACCACCAACCTTCTGATCGGCAAGTCCTAGGCTCTGTGGTTTAACCCACCACCGCGTCACCTTTAGGCATCACTTAAAGAGGCTGAAAAAGATTTCCTATCTCACACTCTACACAGAAATCCCTTTTGTATCTAAATAGTGTTGTTGCACTAAGCTCTAAAGATAAAAATCCAAATACAGTACCCCACACGCCCACAAAACAAAACAAGCTAAAGTTATATCTCACAGCCAAAAAAGGACAAGAAACATTGATAGTTATTTTTAAAAACAAATAGATTTCATACCATATAAAACTATAACTGTGTGTTCAGTGGAAACCAGAGCTGTAAATTAACCTGCACTCTGTTGGAATTCTACTCCAGTTTTTTTGCCTTGCCATGACCCATTCATAGTTGATTGATGTCAGAAGGTCAACAAGCGGAGCTCTGCAACATATAGAGCTTGAAATCTTCCAGCTGTACAAATAACTACATCCAGCCGAAAGACTAAAAGTATCTCGAATGAGTGATATATGTTTGACGAGTTCTTTTTATATCATTTACTTTCCCTACGCTGTTTTTATTAGATGCTCATTAAGCAACCTGGATTTCACACATCAGCAAATCGCATGCATAAAAGCACCAAATGTTGCTGATAACTTCACAGTAGAAAATCAAAAATTCATTTCTGAACATCGAGCTGAGGCAGAGGTGCAAAACTTGCTGCAAAGCAACTAGATTTTCTAGGAGTGCTATATAGTTCCCCCCCTATTCATATCAGTCATATAGTTCCACGCAAATGAAAACTGGAATGCACAATGTAATTTGCTTGTTTAACTAACATTTAATTGGTTATTAATAATTCCTAACCAAATTTTAAGTCATTTGTAATGACTGAGTTTAAAAGTATTTGTAGTTTTTGTCCTGTTACTTCCTGTGTAAATTAATTTTGTTTTCACAAATTCAAAAAAATAATAATTAACAGTTCTCCCTGAAAACCAACCTCCTACCCCTTGCTCAGTATTCCTGTCTACTCTAATCCAGTAATAAGCTCCAATTATCTGTCAATATTAAAAGGGCAGGAGGAGAAATTACAATTAATTACAAAAGGAGAAATTACAATTAATTACTTAAAGGAAGATGATTTTGTTTGGTGCTATGTGTCTTCCAGTAACTCCAGGTGTTATTTAACAAAGAGTTCTTAAACCCCATTCCAGATCTCATAAAAACTCTTTGAATTATACAATTACAATAAAAGGCACACACATCTAGGTGTAACGTTTTGTTTAAAAAATTGATAACTGTGAAAAAACAGGGGGCTATTTGGGTGTATAGGTACCATGGGACTCTATACATCAAGCACCAAGTCCTTAATTCCTATGACACTGTGCTTTGAGGTGTGAACTACAGGCAGTTGTGGTCAGGATACTACCACCACACTGGCCAGAATATTCCTGGCCATTAGAAATCAAGCAGCCAATTCTATGCCAACAACATTTCTCTAATTTCTTCTGCATTTCCTTAGTCACAGCAACTTGTCACCGAGGAAAGCCAGGAGGTTCTCCCAGACACCTTGAGATCAACAGGTGAAGGGCGGTATACGAATTTGATAAATAAATAAAAATAATTTGCCCGCTTGTCAAATCTGGTGCTCCAGGCTACCTTCCAAATTGCAGGATGCTGACCCTTCCCACCAAAGGCACAGAGATACTTCACAGGGCCTTCAAAAATCCCACTGCACAGGTTTCGGCTTGAGTTAACATCATGCCTGGTTTCAAAATAGACTGTTGTGAAAGGTTTGGCCTAGGAGCCCTCAGCAATGAACAGAAACACTTACATGTTTTCTAATTGTATTTCTATCTGCCTAAGGCATGTACTTTTTAATAAGTAACGCCAAGGAATTTTAATGTCTCTAAATTGCTGCCCTGCAGAAAACGTGGCAAATGCGAGCTCAAGTTTTAGGAACATGAGGCTGCTGGGTTTTTTGGTTTTTTTTCACACACTGTCATGCAGCTGTCCTGGGTTTATCGTGGAACAGCTGTTTTGGATATCACTAACAGGCAGAGCACCTCAGTGCTGGGGTTTTTTTAAAAAAAGAGAGAGGGAGGGAGGGGGACCTCCTGTATTCTTTCAGCACAAAATATGAAGGGAAAAGGAAGAAATGCAGGGTACTGGTGCAATTTACTCTTGAGTAAGGTAAGAGAATAAGCAAGAAACAAAGAAACCCGCTCTTCAGGAAATGAGGCATCACCATTCTAATTTAAGTGAGGTGGTGCTTTTTTAAATGACAATAAAAATGATAGTAATAAACCTTTTAAGCAATATGTATTAAGAGGCCTGGTCAGGATTGCTTTTGTATGCCAATTTCCACGTCACGCTCCAGTTTAGTAACCAGTGAATGCAATTCTTAGGAGGCTAAATTTAAAACAAATTCTTAGGTGGCATTGCAACAAATTTTGATACATTGGATTTAAGATGCATCAGTATTATACAGGGGCCAAAGTTGTGAAGACCCGAGGGACAAAACCATTTCATCCTGCAGTAAATAAAAGGCACTAGCGCGACACGGGGATGTAGTGCCATTTAGATACCTCCAGTTTGTGAAGGGGAATCACAGCTCAGTCATCGAACACATGCTTCACTTGCAGAATGTCTCAGGTACAGTCCCCCAGTATCTCCAGTTAAAAATGTTCAAGCAGCAGGTGATGCGAAAGAGAGGTGCTGCCAGTTTGAGTAGATCTATCGACAAATTGTCTGACGAGGTATCAGACAGCTTCATTTGCTGCTAGCCTTTACTTGGAAGACTACCGCCTTAGAGTCAACATTCTATTCAATTAATGGTTTTAATTACAGTTGTTAACTGCTTTCAGTGCTAATTTCAATCTCTCTTGTAAATCACTTAAGAGGTTTTGCTATGATCAGGCAGCATAAGAATTTTGTTAAATGAATAGTAATATGATATATGATAAATTAATATAATATAATATAATATAATATAATATAATATAATAATGCCTCTCCCCAGGCCCACCAGAGCACGTTCTGTATTGCAATGGTCTTGCTGCTCTCAGTGGGGGAAATCAGCTTGCTCAAAGAGCGTGGCATCCAGGGAACAATGCCACAGTTTGCTTTTAGTTTGTGTGCCACTAGTACAGGAGTGTCCAATGCCGGCATTCAGAGATTTCACCATACAACTGCTGGTGGCATGACTTACAGGGCACTAGGTGTAGAATCTCTGGCCCATGGGCCAAACATGGCCCACCAAGGTGTCCAATTTCTCACAATACCTTCTATCCCCATACTACGCCTAGCCACCCATCAGCTGGCGTCACTGTTGATGTCAGCTAATAGGCAAGAGCGCAGGGTTTAATCTTGTATTGGCTGCACAAACCCATTCCCCACAGGGGAGAAAACTGCACAGCCAGGGCTAGATTAGCAGAGCACGGATTAAAGCAAAAGCACCATTTGAAGCAGCTCTTGAATGGGAGCCCCTTCAAAGGGGCAAAGGCTTTCTGGCTGTTCCTGTGCTTCCATCTGAGCCTCCGGAGCATGGGTAGGCAAACTAAGGCCTGGGGGCTGGATCCGGCCCAATCACCTTCTAAATCTGGCCCACGGACAATCCAGGAATCAGCATGTTTTTACATAAGTAGAATGTGTCCTTTTATTTAAAATGTATCTCTGGGTTATTTGTGGGGCCTGCCTGATGTTTTCACATGTGCAGAATGTGTGCTTTTATTTAAAATGCATCTCTGGTTTATTTGTGGGGCATAGGAATTCGTTCTTCTTCTTTCCCCCCCAAAAAATATAGTCCGGCCCTCCACAAGGTCTGAGGGACAGTGGACCAGCCCCCTGCTGAAAATGTTTGCTGACCCCTGCTAGTCTGAAGGCTCAAACTCGAGAGTATCAACTTCCTTAAAGCCTTTAGCAAGTCTACCCCTTTCCCTTTAAGTCTCTGGTCTTTGAGGATTTTTTTGTGATGTCATAATGACACCATGTGATTGACAGACGAGCGGTCTCGCGCACCTGTTGAATTTGACCAGCAAGACAGGTCCTGATGAGTGCCTGGCCCACGGAGCCAAAAGGGTTCCCCACCCCATTCTTAATTTGTGGACGTGGCTGGACCATATTAAAAGAACAGGAAAGGTACACTGCATACAGGGCCAAGGATGCAAAATTCACGAGATCTAACTTTCAAAGAGCCGAGCAAAGATATGCACATGAAATGTGTTTGTACACAAGTCAAAATTCTTAAGTACTTTCCACTTTATCATCTCCTCGGCTATCTTGAAACTCTTTAACTGCTGCAGAATTATAGCAAATATTTTGTACGCCTGTTGCCTACGGGTAACAGGAGTTTGCCCTGTAAGAATCGTGAAGCTTCTTTGGACTTCTTAAGATCAGCAGGCAGGCTGGCATCCAGTATTTCACATACTGTTTCACAGTATGCCAAGGGAAAGGAGATACTCAAGAGACAATTCACCAGAGCTTCTTGACCTTTGCATGAAAGGCTGGCCTGACCTTCATCGGGTTCACTTCTATAATTGTTATTTTTTAATTTGTTAAGTTTTTTTTAAAGTATTTCTTTTTTTAAAGATATATTTAAAACAAAAAAAAACAAAAAGCATGCTATACTAAAATATATAACTATTAATGCAATTTACTATATCAATTAAACTAATTTTCACAGCTACAACAATTTAATAATCCTGCAAGTCTTCAAATAAGAACAAAGATCAACAAGATAATCACTTCCATGCCTGCCGAATGTTATTTTACAACCATGTTCTTAAATATCCCCCAGCAGAAAATATAGATTTCCTGAGGCTTACACTCAATTATTCCAATATTAAATAAACAAACTCAATTTTTAAATATAAAAATGCCTTGCTCTCGACCCCACCCCCATAAGTAGGTTTCTTCACCTTACCAGGCATACCATTATCTTATGCTTTAATTAATCAACTATCTGCTGAATGATAAGTAGTATTTTTCCAATTCTGGCCTAGTAATATTCTGACAGTTGTCACTAAATATATTATCATTTCTATGTCATCTTCTTGTACTCAGCCTATAAAGTAACCAAATAACATCACCATTCACCCTCTTGGAAGATCACAACCCAAAAAATCATTATATTTCTGATATAACAAAATCCCAGAATATCTGGATTTTTATACACACCTACATAATGTGGAATAGGCTAGCTGCCGGCAAGCTGTATCTCCAGCAATGATCTGCATGCTCAGGGTATATTTCATTAGAAACGCAAAATAAATTTAACACATATTTATTTGGCTTGCCTATTATATTAATTTCAACAGAATAAACATGTTTCCTTTGGGCAGGGGGATGAAGCCAGAGACTACAGCAAAAGTTAACAGTGATCTCAAGGTATCTCATAAAAATTCTTGTGGAATACTCTGCCCACAGAGATTCAGCAAGCACTTCTGTGCCAACTTATAAATATCTGCTGAAAACCCTTTTTTCTGCCAGGCCTATGCATTTCTCTGACGATGGTTTACTGATTGTTTTTTAACTTTTTGCTTTTAATTATTTTATTAAAAAATGTGTTATGTTATCTTTTTATTGTTGTAAACCACTCTAATATGTTTTGTAATTTAGCAGGAAGTTAAGTAAGTAAGTAAATGTACTCCAAAAGACCTACTGTATATACAGTAGTACCTCGGGTTATAGACGCTTCAGGTTACAGACTCCGCTAACCCAGAAATAGTACCTTTGGTTAAGAACTTTGCTTCAGGATGAGAACAGAAATCGTGAGGCGGCAGCAGGAGGCCCCATTAGCTAAAGTCGTGCTTCAGGTTAAGAACAGTTTCAGGTTAAGAACGGACCTCCAGAACAAATTAGGTTCTTAACCCAAGGTACCACTGTAATACAATTTACAAATTGATTCATACTGTGTACTGATGTCATAAGCTGAAGATGACATCTTTCTCTTTATATATAACTTATATAATATTAATTGTATCTGATAACAAAAAGCACTTTCTCTTGCATAATTACTACATCAGTTCATGTATCATTTACACCAGCAAGGCTTCACTGCGCACATAGATAGTTTGTTCATGTACATTTCATACTGAGGTATAGAACATTTGCATGAAATTGTGCAATGGGGAGAACTGCAGAATTCCAATGAATTTTAGAGTCTTCACTTTTGCAAATCTTTCAAGGATAAAAAATTAAACTAGGAAGAAGAAGATTAGTCCGCCCTTTCTGCCTCAGCTGCCTAATTCAGGGGTCTGGAAAGGAAAGGAAATTGCTTAAATCCAGGTAGCCTGAGAAGAAGAAGAAGAGTTTGGATTTGATATCCCGCTTTATCACTCCCCTTCAGGAGTCTCAAAGCGGCTAACATTCTCCTTTCCCTTCCTCCCCCACAACAAACACTCTGTGAGGTGAGTGGGGCTGAGAGACTTCAGAGAAGCGGGAGTGGCTGAAGTTGTTTCGGTATTAGGTTCTACACCTAGTTTTGTCACAGTCATCATGAATTTCCATGCAATTTTTGCAGGGCTATTAGGTAGCATAACAAACTTAGTTTCCAAGCACTCTCTGGGCAATGTGATTCCATATTGTTCCATAAATATGATGGAAGTAAGGTAAAAAGGTAAAGGTACCCCTGCCCGTACGGGCCAGTCTTGACAGACTCTAGGGTTGTGCGCCCATCTCACTTAAGAGGCCAAGGGCCAGCGCTGTCCGGAGACACTTCCGGGTCACGTGGCCAGCGTGACATCGCTGCTCTGGAGAGCCAGAGCCGCACACGGAAACGCCGTTTACCTTCCCGCTAGCCATTGTGTAGTTGTGTATAGTTCAATAAACATTTATTATTTTTTCATTCTCCTGTTAATCTGTACCATTACTGAGAATTTCTGTTAAGATTTCAAATCATCTGCTATCATCTCAATCAGATGGAGAAGAAAAGTCTAGGAATGGTGATGGTGGTAAGGAAACATCCCAACCTCACCCCCCCCCCAAAAAAAAACTTTCTGCACTCCGGTAAATATTTGTCATCTCTTTTCAGGCCCGGGGCAAGGAATTTAGCAGCAACCCGCCACTGCTCTGCCTCTTAAATTCATGTTTTATGGGAAATGAATAAAACAATTTGTCAGGCGCAGATTGGGCTCCCGGCCAAGTTAGCTACACCTACACCAGCACAGCTGTTAAGATACTCTTGAGCATTTCTGCCAACAAGCCCCAAGCAAACTGCAGAGAGATAAGATCAAAAGGATGCCTAATACATGATATTAAACAAGAGATTGTGTAGATTCTTGTTAAATCAGTGTTGTCTGATCACAGTGAAATTATTAGAACTGGCAATTACAGAACATGGCTGAGCCAAAATAGAGAACACCTGTCATTAGAGAAGGGAGGGTGGAGGGAAAAACCAATTAAATCCCTAGATTTTATGGTTCACTAACTCTATATAAACATACATGCTTAAGTACTACATCAATTCTTTGTAACTACAAACCTAATTGCTTAGCCTTTAAGCTGATATGTTTTGTCCTCTTTGCTTCAGATAAATAAAACAGAATGACAGGAGAAGGATCACAAAGCTCTCATTTTGTCCCTTTCTGCTGAACCTTGATGCAAGTTCATTTCTCAAACTAAGGCATGAAAGGACAAGAGCTTTGCAGATAGGGCAAGCTTTAAATCTCAGCATGGTAAATTATCTCCATTGTGACTCGGGCCGTGGTAAGCCGTCTTCTACAGGTCTTCAAGAGGGGCTGTGCACATCTGTGGTTAGCAGAAAGGAGATACTGTATAACATCTTTGGTGCAGCCAATCCACCTCCACTCTCTCACACCCAAAACACTTACATGCGTACATGTTATAAAACTGCTTGGGTACTCTGTGGAGGGGAGTGCAGTATAATACAAAATGAAGAAACTATATGCATTTCATTTAATGTATCCCCCCCCCCCCGCTCAATAGTAAGTCAGTCCCTGCCTTCGGCTTACAGTCCAAAAGACACGACACAAAAGGAGAAGGGATTAGAAGTGAGGAGGAAATAAGCAAACTCAGGCACCAGTTCTTAGTTACCAATTTCTTCTAAGTATTATTTCTGGCAGGTAGAGAGGCAACAAGCTCACTGAAGCTCCTTCTTTGGAAACTGGGGGGGCCATGTTCGTCTTCCCCTTGTTATGATGATGTTTCTTAGAGGTAGGTGGGGACCCTTGGGCTATGGTAGGGGTCAAACATTAAATGATTAAATCTCTACAGTATAGAACAAGAAAGTTTGGAAGAGCTGCTGTGATCGAATGGACAAAAAAAACCCCTCATTGGTTCTCTATGTGCAGGAAATTATGTATTATATGACCCAAGACACTACAAGTCAAACTGTCAGTAGGTTGCCCCGTGCTTTTACTTACAAACAAATATTCAACTTGCATCTATTATCATAAAACCAACTGCACAACAGTAAAACATGTCGTGTTTCCTTGGTGAGAGGAAACCTCAATTTTTTTGTGACTTTGATACTTGAAAGAGGCAGGGAGAAAATGGGGAGTGATTTGGTTTTTAAGGGAGTGCTGCTGGGCCTTTCACAGTCATGGCAAACTAGGGAACTAATGCATTTTGCCTCTCAGATTAAGACATCTTTAAGCAGGAAGTGGTTCTTTTAATTCTCCATTCATGTATTTGACAAGCAAGTCTCACAGGACCTACACACCACTAAAAAGCCTGCCTATTTCTCAAGGCTTCCCCGCCATTCTCAAGATTAAACCCATTTCAGATGAAATGGCTCTACAAAGGCTATGGACAATCTCCTCTAGGGTATTTTCAAAACACTCACATCACTGTAAAAGGTCAGCCTGGCTGCGTCCAAATACCAGTGTTGTCTCTGCCCAAGAAAATGGAATGAGAGGAATAAGCAGGATCTCAGCATGGCAGAACTGCTAATAACTTCACACTGAGATGATGATTAGGAGTGAAGTGGAGTCATATGGTCATATGTAATCCTTCTGTAACAGTCGGGCACTCAAACTGAAATTCTCCAGCTCTTTCAGCTTTTAGTAGTCAGAACCTCACAATAAAAGCAGGTCTAATTGGTGTGAAGGGTGATGCAAAGAACTACCCTGCCCGGACTGTGTTTTGCAGGATTCTTACAGGTGGATTAAAAGTTGTGCCTTTGAGAATTAGGGTTGGCGAGGAGAGAAGGAGTAACAGACTCTGAAAAACACAGAAGGGAGGAGGGGTGGGTCAAACACAGACGCATTTAACTAATGCTTTAATGAGAAATGCTCTTAAGGAGAGCAGGTGGTTCCTGGTACATATTGTTTAGCAGTTTGGGGAGCTGCCCTTTGCATGCATTCCTTCTCACTAATGAAATGGGGATGGCACTGTAAGGAGTGTGGCTAGTTCTAAGTATTTTCTGTTAAAAGATCGGGAATTGAGATTGAATGTGGATCTAATTCAACTAGTATCCAAGATGTATAACATTTGTGGCTGGGATTAAGCTGCTTCTAGGGTCTTATCCAAAACCATGATAGATAGGAAAATACTCTTTGGACTCGAGGGGCCCTGAGCCATATAATGCATAATTTCCTTCATGGTGGAAATTGGCACTTTTCTGTCTGTTACATGGACTTCTGTGGATGGCTTGTATAATTAGAGGAACACAGTGTTCATTTGGAAGGACAGCACAACTGGGGTGGGTGTGGTATTAGTAGGATGGTGTGTATAAAAGTGTGTGAGAGTGAAAGAAGAAATTTAGGCTATGATTAGGATAAATCCTTCCAGACGCACACAAAAAGATTTCACACACTGTCGAAAAGTAGTGAATCCAAATACCACACACACAAAAATTAGTTCACTGATAATTAGTTAATAACTGTTCCCCTGGTGATTAATGATAAATTAATACAGGGGAAAGTAGAACAGCCAGAATAAAGAAAGTTCAGTTCCAAAGTTAAAACAACATTGTTCTTTTCACTGTGATAATACATGGTGTAACAAATCCTTTAAAATTACACCAGGAAAACAACAAATAAAGCTTACAAATCCATCAAAAGGTCTCAGTGACATCACAAACCACAAAACAGGGTTGGAGTGTTTTGGACGGTAACCAGACCCCAGAATTAGAGTCTGAAACAACAAACACCATGACAAACTTGATTGCAGTTGCTGTGCTTGTCCTCCCTTTTGACTTGACGTAACTGCTGTACCTTTCAAAAACACAACGGTTCTCAGAGCACTCACTCAGTTATGTCAAGCAGCACACACTCATTGCTGCTGCCTCTATCACAACTGCTTTTTAAAACTGCCGTAGGGAGATTGGCTGTTATTGGCAGATGATTCTGTATTTGGCTGTATTTGCTAGTTCAGAGCACTACAATCAGTTCCTTATCAGAGTTGAGCACCCATCTTTTGTGTATTTGGCAGGATGCAGGTAGTCATAAAAGTAGTACTGCATGCCACCTATCAAAATAATGCTCCTTCCACTGATAAAAGGAATTATCGTAGCTTCTACATTTCCCCCAGGGAAATTCCAGCTGGCACTCTCTGCATGGCATTTGCATAAACACCTGCCTTATAGAGACACGAACCCATTAAGACCAGCAGGAAGAGTACACTGGAATCTTGGTACTCTCTGGTGGCTTTAAATATCTGAGACACCAAGGGAAGCACTCTAGGACTCGGAACAATGTGAGCAAGCAGGAAGCTGTTTGCTGTCTTCTATTTTCCTTCTTATTTCTTGGTATTCACATTGGCCAACCGGATGCCTCTGGGAAGCCCTAAACCTTTAGTTGATTTCCCATAAAAATGTCTAAAACAGTTAGGGTACTGTCTAGAAACCCGGTTTATCACTCCTTATTTTTAGCTTGGAGCTGCCTGTGACACAAGCCCCACCTGTCCCTTTTATAATTGCCTAGTTTCTTGTGCTCTCCATTCTCTGTAAATGTCACATCCTCCCTGCCAAATTCCCAACACAGGAAAGGCTGCCATTTCACACGCTGACAGTCCTCCCCATCACCCTGCTAGCATTTCTCTGGCTAGGTGACTGTGGTTGGCAGGGTAAAGCCACCTGTCAGTCGGTACCCACCTGGGGCCAAAGGCCTTCAAAGATGCCTGCTGCCAAACAGTCCTTTGTCTTTCTTGATTTCCCCAGCCTGCAACTGATGCCAGACACTGACAACACCAGAGATGACCACTGAGTACTGCATATTCTCCATTGTTTTCTTGGGGATATTAGAAATATACTGATGTAGTGTTTTAATTCAGTCTTGATATGCATATTTACTGTTTCTTTCCCTCTTCTTTAGTGCATATACTCTTTTTGAATAAACTGCTGAATTGCACTGAGCTGTACTGGTTTCTGCATACACTCAAGGACTGGTTGTCCTCCCATGTTGCTTACACCATTAAAATGTCAGGGAGAGCAGAAGGGGGTTTGGGCTGAAGTTGTCAAGAATCATAGAATCATAGAGTTGGAGGGGACCCCATCTGTCATCTAGTCCAACCCTCTACAATGTGGGATCTTTTCCCTGAGACTTCATGGGTGACTGGTGTGGCAATCACACAGGGTCCCCGGATGTTTCATCGTCTATTGATCCATGTGCCACCACTTTATTTCTCGCTGCCACCACCCAGGCCCTACCTGGTACAATATCGAGTCCAGTCAGGGTTAAATTGGAACATAAACTTCTGTTTATTTATTGCAGTTTAACAAGTGTGTGGTTTCATAAACGGTATCGGTCAATTGAAATCATGGGGTGCCTATCCAGAACTATAACTTCCGCTACCTGCTCTCACTCACTAAACCATCTCTCAGATATTTACTTGTCTTCCTAGCCCCTAACTATTCGTGACTCAGCTTATTTCGCTACACTAACTCAACCTACCCACAGACTCTATCCCAATTCACTCCCACTCCAACCAACCAACCAACTCCCAACAAACTCTCCCCTTCACCCCTCCCAGAGCTGGTTTTATAGTCCCTCTGACTCCACCCACCTGGGTTCTGATTGGGTAACCTGTTTAACTATTTCACCTCCAGCACTCTCATATGTTAACGTCATATACTCCATAACCCAATCACTGCAACTAGCTTCACACATACTGCCATTTTGTGACCATTCTCAGGTGGGACCCTGTATTCACAAAAGTAAATACTGCAAGCCTGAAGTCTGCTCTTCACTGAAAAAGAGCCCTGATGGCCCACCATGAATCAATGGAAATCTCATTCCATCATGTCATTGGCACTGCTTACATACCTTCAAGCCACGACTGCAAGCTTGCTTTAACAAAAGAGAAAAAGTTCAAAGTAGATAATCCTATATAGCTGATTTCTGAACCCAATTTATTACAATCTGTACTTTTTATACCCTTGCAGAGAGTGGCCCTACACATACAGAACTGTATGTATAGGTGCACAGGCACCTATAGATTAGAATGTGTTGTAATGGATTTTGTTGTCTCAGTTTGGTTCACATTTTTGTCGTCCCTTACTGCAAATTTTTGTCAACACTGTAGTTTTGTGATTTGTTCCATAGAAGCTTTAAAACTGGACTTATTTAATGATTCTACCAACTTGCTGATATTTTTATCAACAGTCTTACATATCAATATATGTTATAAATGTACACTTTCATAAATAAAAAGAATATCCCTTCTATACTGAACGGATAAGATATATATATATATATATATATATATATATATATATATATATATATTGAGGATGCTGAAACTCATCCCTGTATTCAAAACACTTGTCAGATCTACCTTTAAATTTAAAATTAAACATACAAAAAAGCTTTCTGGAAATCTTTCTTAGTCCTTTTTTATCATGCATTTCTACTAAAAGCTTCAGTTACAGAGATTTGATGATACTTTGCATGTAAAACAAACAAACAAAGAATCCCTGTTATTTGCAGTTGCTGGCAAATATATTTCATTACATGCAATAATTGGGCATATGACTTTTACCACCAGGCAGACAAAATAACTGCAGTCGTTTCATGTAAGCCTCCTTTGTAACATAAACCAGATTTTTAAGCCATGAAGTCCATGCAATTTTCGTTAAGCAGCAGCTTCCTGAGAACATGGGCGGGGGGGGGGAGAGAGAGAGAAAGAGGGAGAGAGAGAGAGATCCCAAACTGCAGAGTAAGCACAAATCTAAAATACCTCTCACATTTCCTGGGACAGGAAACTCTGTAATGTACAGCTGACGTTAGCTGTCACCATATGATAAAATTAACTTCTGGGGGTAATAAGGCCTCAGAACAATTAACATTTTATACTTGCTGATTACTTTTGGAAACCCACGAAATCAAAAGAGTTGTTAAAAATATTGAAAGCAAAGATAATTCCTTGTGACGAATGAAAAATTGAGAAGCGTAACTTTGTTGAAGCTGACCTAAAAGGAACAAGAGCTTTCATATGATCTGAATAATTTCGGTTATTTTGAAGTGAAGAAGAAGAAGAAGAAGAAGAAGAAGAAGAAGAAGAAGAAGAAGCAGCTATTAAACTTATTGTGCAAGAGACTATGTTAAAATTATGTAAGGGCCAGTTTTATATCTATCCTAGTAATGTGGGAAAATGAAAGCACCATATTCAGAGTGAAGTTCAATATGACTGATTTTGCAACACACTAGGGAGAATAAAGCTCAGCATTTAGCCTTTTACAGATGTAGCCTTTTCCACTATGCACTTAAACATAAAACAAGACATTTTAAAAATCAAAAACAACCCCTCAGCCTGTCTCCCACACCTGTTGTCTTTTATTGGGGGGGGGAGATAATAAGGATGAATAAGGATGGGGAGAAGCCTACACAACAGGGTAGAAATTCAGCTTCGCTCCCTCTGCACCAGTGAGAGGATAAAGGCTGAGGCTGGATCACAGCCCCCCTCTTCTTCTTCCTGCTTCCTTCAGAGAGTAATATGGAGAGGGGCCATCACACAATGGCGGGGCACATAATTTGCACGCAGAGGGTCCCAGGTTCAGTCACTGGCATCATTAGGTAAGGCTGGGGAAAGACCCCTGCTAAGGTTTTTGGCTAAGCTGCAAATAGCACTTCAATACTTTCTGAGCTGAGGGACACAGGTGGCGCTGTGGGTTAAACCACAGAGCCTAGGACTTGCCAATCAGAAGGTTGGCGGTTCGAATCCCCATGACGGGATGAGCTCCCATTGCTCGGTCCCTGCTCCTGCCAACCTAGCAGTTCGAAAGCACATCAAAGTGCAAGTAGATAAATAGGTACCGCTCTGGCGGGAAGGTAAACGGCGTTTCCGTGCGCTGCTCTGGTTCGCCAGAAGCAGCTTGGTCATGCTGGCCACATGACCCGGAAGCTGTCTGCGGACAAACGCCGGCTCCCTCGGCCAATAAAACGAGATGAGCACCGCAACCCCATAGTCGGTCACGACTGGACCTAATGGTCAGGGGTCCCTTTACCTTACTTTCCGAGCCATCAGAATTAGCCACCAGTTGGGTGGCATGGAAACTGCCACCCGACTGTTTTCTTTTGGAACGACTGCTGCAAAAATCAAATCCCTCCAGGTCAAATTAGCTAGAGAACAAGGAGGTGTGGTGCTGTGGCAGGGTTGGCCCGGCCATGATATATCTATGCTCATTAAATGTTTTAGGCATTCCTTCTGCATTGCCACACAATTAATCATGCGGCTATCCCTGATTAGCTCTGGACAGGATAGCCCTGTCTTGCAAAGGTCAGTAAGAAGGGGTTTCAAAATTCCTCCTTTTAACTTATCTAGCTTGAAATTTGAAGCTGCTTTTATCTCTACTAATGTGCAGATTTCTCCACAGGTTCCTGACGGGTTCGCTACCCCCTCCCCCTTTCTCCATCAGCTCATATTCTGCTCTCAATCTACCCATTTTGTAACATTTATCGGAAAAGCAGAGCAAACATAGCATAAAGCCCAATGCATGCAAAACAAACCTACATAGGACGCCAGCAAGACTAAAAAAATCCATATTTCCTTTTCCTCCACAGACATTGCCTGGAAAATTACCTGTAGAATTATGTCTCATATTTTCCACCAAGTAATTAGTTGCTGTGAGTTGTACTGTGACAACACCAGAATGTTTGCAACTATTAAACTTTCATCTGGGGTTGCACAGAATGTAGAATATGCCAGTTTCAAAGAGTATTAAGCAAAGACGCCTAAACCTACTCCTGAGCTTTAATGCATCTGCTGGAAGAATAACTGTTAACTTTGGGGCATTGCAAAGGAATGGAAATGGGAAAGAAGGACAGGCACCTCATTTATGAATTTTCATAGTTCATGAAAATGGTATGCATTTTTAAAGGATATTTCTTAAAAAGCAAATGTAAGCAACTACATGTATACTGCATCCTGTCTCACAAGACAGACTTGAATAGTTGACCTCCCGCTGACCTCTGTAGAGCTTATCACCTCAGTTATGGAAGCACTCATTCTCTTGTTTCAAATAGACACCAGAAGACGAAAAACCTCCAGAGCAGCCACCCTTCATGATACCCCACCTGGAGCCCACACAGTCATACAAATATACCGTATTTTTTCGTGTATAAGACGATGCTATTTGCTAAAAAAATGAACAGGCAAAAAACTGGGTGTTGTCTTATACACAGATAGTGAATGCAGAGGGGGGACGTGCGATTAATGGCAGCAGCAAGCAGGAGATTGGCAGCGGCGATTGGGCCGGTGATTGGTAGCTGTGGCAAGGCCAGCTTGCGATTGGCTGTGGCTGTGGCAGTTGAGCAGGTGATTGGCGGCTATGGCAAGGTGGGCAGGCGATTGGCGGCTGTGGCAAGTGGGCAGGTGGGCTATTGGTGGCGGCGAGCGGGCAGACAATTGGCGGCTGCGGCGAGGTGTGCGATCGGCAGTGGCTGTGGCAAGTGATTGGCAGTGGCAGGCCGGAGGGTGAGCGATTGGCGGAAGTGACCTCCCCCACCCCCACCCCCAAAAAGGCAAACAACTTAATTTCTAAATTTTGGGTTAAAAAATAGGGGTTGTCTTATACACGGGAGCATCTTATACACGGGGCAATACGGTATATTTATTTCAAGTGTTGGAAGTGGCCCCACTAGGTGAAAGCAGAATTAGGAGCAGCTGATGTTTGATGATCAATCACTTCCTGTCCACTAGCAAGAAATTTGCATCTTCACTCAAAAGCTCTCCCAAAGTTCACATCCCTTTCACCTGCCTAACAAACACACTATTTACTAAAAATAACCATACTCCTTCCATAAGAAGTAGTGTGTGACTTCACTCACAAAAAGAGTTCCGCTCTGACACAAGAATGGATTTAATAATGTAAAGTTGGGAACAAAAATCAAGTTGGGAACAAAAACAAAAATAATTTAGTTAAGCAAGTGAATTGTAGGACACACCAGACTGCCACATCACTTGACTAAGTTGTGCCTAAGTGAGTGTTCTGCTACTTGAAACGTTACATATGAATGATTCTGTTCCATTTCTCATTATAACCTTACTATAGAGAATATCTTACACCAGGTTATGGGGAACCAGCAACGCTCCAAATGCTGTTGTGTTACATAAAATGTAATTAAGGAAAGAATTTTCTTTGTTCTATACACATATTACAACCCACATTTAGTTTGCTAAAAAGAAATCCAGAGAAAGTCTGACCTAGGAAAAGTCCAATTGATTAATTTTGTGCTGTAATTCTACAGCCTTGGCCATTACAATGAGATTTTCCACCCGCCGAAGTAAACTGTCCCTTTTTTGTCCTGTAGCAGGACAGAACAGTATTGTTAACATGGCAACAGGCAGTGAATAATACACTATGTTTAATTATGCTATCATTTTAGCATGTTTGCAATTTCAGGTTCAGAAAGCTCAGGAACTGGCAATCCCCATGAACATTTCATTCAGGTAATTGATGTTAAAAACTTTGTTTCTTTCATCAGTGAACAGGAAGTTCTAAATAAGTCTGCAGCTTTTGCATAATTATATTTCTGGCCTATTTCCTGTGAACTCTCAGTAGACTCTCCTGTAAAGCACAACCCTAAGTTCACATCCTCTGCAACCAAGTCCAAAGCCCTCTATCCCTTCCCCCCCCAAGAAAACTGCTTCAGGCACGTACACGAGAAACCTTCTTTTTTTAAATCTGACAGAGCATGCAGACATGGTTAGGTCAAACAAAACAACATTGCAAAGAAAGAGAGGTACAGCTTTATCCAAATTACTGTCTTGTAGAAATGTCAGCAGTAAAGCAAAATATTGCTTTTCTTGTTGTTATTATAAAAAGTAATTCAATATTAAAGCCTAAGCAGCAGGGAATTTTTTATAACTACTGCAGTTCCCTGGGGTGTTCAATTAAGGTATTTTTTTTAAAAAATCCTATTTCACATGTGAAGCCCTTGTTCATCTGTGAAGTGTTTTGTACTCTGAGAACTCAACAAACATTGGTAATCCCAGGAACCCCACACAAGTGCATTTCAAATAACCCAGTGAGTTAGTTCAAAGAAATATCTGACTTCCTTTAGCCTGGTTTCAATGGACCTGACCTGGTGCAAGTCTTCTTTTGTGGCCCATGTCTTCATTATACTGTGGAGTTTCATTTGTTACAATACCATGTGATAAGGTTGAGTCTTTGTTTGGTTTTTAAAAAGCAAGATTTTGCCCAGGGGGCTGAACCACAGCCACACTTCTAGTCATCATTATCCCACCTATCTCCTTTAAAGGCACAATACATTTTTGGCATAAGGCATTCTGAACACTTTTAGCTTTTCCTTCAGCCGTAATGCAAATACAGACCTACGTTACATTCTATTACAAAATCCTGTTATTCAGTTTTCAGGTTAGCATTAACAGAATGTTCGAATATTGCCCCCAAAGGAGCCAAGCCCTGAGGAAGAATTTCAGCACCTCCTCCCATATCCAAAAATTACATAACTAGAGAAGGGCCCTTTAAAGAGCATGTCAAGCTCATCCAGGGAGGTGGGGTCCATAGCAGAACAGGCCCTGCAATCCTTCAACTCTTTGCTGAGGCACTATCCTTGCCTACAATAGAAACAGAGCTACAACCAACAGATCACACTGAGAGCTTTCCATGGTCCTGATATGACCTGCCTGAATCTCTTGAACCTGCGTTCACGGACACATCCTTAAATAAGTCCATGCAGTACCATTTCCACTGAGAGGCCTCCACCTGCAATATGGCCATTACTTATTAACTTCATACAAATTTTGATGATTCTGCTTTAAAATACCTGACAGTCCTATCCGTGTTATAGGGATGTCCAGTGTTGTTTACGTCAGTACTCTTTGCAGCTCTACTAGGGACGAGATTCCTGACAGCTTCACTCACAAGGGTCATAGGAACATGCAAGCCCACTCACCACAACAAGGTGATGATCCAGCGAGTGAGGGCTGGTGGTCAACAAAAGAGGTTTAAAGACTGTCTCAAGGCAAATCTTAAAAAAGTAGTATAAACACCGACAACTGGGAAACACTGGCCTGCGAGTGCTCCAGTTAGAGAACAGTCTTTACCAAAGGTGTCATGGGCTTTGAAGACACTCAAACTCAGGACGCAAGGGAGAAACATGCTAAGAGGAAGGCACGCTTGGCAAATCCACACCACGATCAACTCCCACCAGGAAACCAATGTCCCCACTGTGGAAGGACACGTGGGTCCAGAATTGGCCTCCACAGTCACTTACAGACTCATTGTTAAAACCGTGTTTATGGAAGACAATCTTACTCAGCTTCCAGTTATCGCCAAAGAAGAAGAAGACGATGACTAGGGACACAGGTGGTGCTGTGGTCTAAACCACTGAGCCTCTTGGGCTTGCCGATCAGAAGGTGGGTAGTTCGAATCCCCATGATGGGGTGAGCTCCCTTTGCTCTGTCCCAGCTCCTGCCAACCTAGCAGTTCGAAAGCACACCAGTGCAAGTAGATAAATACTTACCTTCCCTGCGGCGGGAAGGTAATGGCGTTTCCGTGCGCTCTGATTTCTGTCATGGCATTCTGTGCACCAGAAGCAGTTTGGTCATGTTGGACACATGACCCAGAAAGCTGCCTGTGGACAAACGGCGACTCCTTCAGCCTGAAAGCAAGATAAGCACTGCAACCCCATAGTCGCTATTGACTGGACTTAACCGTCTAGCAGTTTTACTGTTTTTAAGACCCATCCAGACTCATTCAAGGATCAATCCCCAAATTACATGAGAGAAGATGTCAGTAATTTTAACATGTATTGCTGACTGCAAGAGGAGAGCAGCAGCTAAGCATTCAAAACCTCAGAAGGACCATATAACACTATCCTGTCATTCCACTACAACTCTAAAGCGGTAGACAATTCCATTCAACATTGCTGAAGATTTATATTAATCTTTATGATATCCCAGAATAATATGTGCATGAGACTCTTAATCTCAGGGTCATGGGTTTGATCCCCATGCTGGGCCAAAGATTCCTGCAATGCAGGGGGCTGAACTAGATGGCCCTCGTGGTTCCTTCCAACTCTACAAATCTATGAAAATCCTTGCTGGTTGGGAGGAAATTTTATCTACTGCTGCAAGAAACATCCCTTGGTTTGTTCATAACACTCTTCAATAAAAGGCAATTAACAATATTGTGATAGTTTTCCCCCTGCCCGCCCCGCCCAAAAGCCACAAGCAGTAAGCCAAGAACAAACTTTGGTTCCTAGTCTTACTTTTTGCAAGCGCAGCAAGAGCAAGGGAGAAGCAGAGTAAAAACGTTTCAGCTGCATGTTCACATTAAACCATAGTTTGTTTTAACTATAATTTAATGTGACGTATGAACTCAGACATTATTTACATGAGCATATGGCAATTTACCAATCTACTGTCACTGAAGTAGGTAGGTAGACTCCTTTTTCTCCAAATCCCAGCTGATACTTTATTTGCTATTCCTATATGTTTAACCAGCACTCACATGGTTTGTAAGAGATAAAATAAACCCAAATTGAAGATTTAGTACCCTTAACAAGAGCCTCATTTGAAGTCATCAGATATCCTTAATATTAAGACAGTGACTTCAAATATTTCACGGAGCCACCAAGAAATGGATTACCCACAAGGGAAACATAATCTTTGCCTTTAAGCCCTTGGTTCTGCTATCCCAGCCCCACTTATTAGAATCCAGCAAAAGGACTGCTGCCCCTCACCTCTCGGAATCACTGGTGTCTCCTTCTCCCCTCCCATTATTGCTTTCATTGTATTAAGAATTATTAAACAGATTTCTCAAACCCTATTTTGCTACTTGACCAAGAATCCCAAGAGTTCATCTTACTCCCCACCACATGCACACCATACTTTAAGTAAAAAAGAAACGAACAGGAGAAAAGAGAAACAAGAAGGAAAAATGAAAATTGGGGAGGGAGCGAGCCCAGTGTTATTCCATTCCAGACAGTGAGATTCCTCTTGTAAAGCACTATATGCCTTGCAAGTATCTGTTGTGGTCAACAGCTGAACCAGAGGCAGCATACTTTAATAACCCACATTTGCCCCAACTCTGGCCTACAGGCTTATATTGACAAATGAGTTATTCCGCAGCACAGGTTTACTCTGTGTAGAAACCTCAAACAGAAGAAAAGTAGACACAAACCACCAAGCTCACAGAGATCCTTTATGCTGGGCACCAGAATCACTGTTCTATTAGCCTTTTATATTAAAGAGACTCTTGAGTCCAAGCTAAATGAGCTCAGTGGAACCCTAGTTACCTTGCTAGACAGTACCCCTTTACCAGGATTGTCCTAAAAAATTGCACCATGCATTTCTGGTCACTGTACGGCTCTGCAATCCCAAAGAGCACAGAGAATGAGCTTTATTTCAGAGGGCTAAAGCACAAAACTTCTCAGAACACATGTGTTCGACTAAATAAAACGTTTTACCCTGCCTATGTGGGCTCTCAGCAGCAATTAACCAACAATATTATTCCCAAGCTGTTCTAATTTCCTCTTCACACTTTTGAACTGAGGTGCTGCCTAACTAGAAACAGGTTTGCAAACCTAACTTGATTGAAAACATTGAAAGAAAACATGTGCCAAAAGGAAATGGGCAAAACCTATAAGGAAAACAAGAATCCCTTCCCCATTTTAAACAATGGGTAATGTTAAAAAGAACTGCCCAGCAACTCCAGTCTGAACTCAAAGATAAATTCTGAACTTTGCTCCTTATTTTTATAAGTCTGAGAGTATATGCCATTAAAAATCATCAACCTCAAAACATTGGGAGGAAACAGGAAACACCATACAACTCTTCATATGTGTCATATTTTTTTAAGCTGAGGTTTAACCTGACCTCAGGAGGACCCTAATGTTTATGGGCCAAAGGGAATAATTACCAAAAGTGAAAACAACTGAGACAAAACCAGAGCAGCCTAGGCAGGCGGCACATTGCCTTAAGACAGCCAGAAGTCTGACTGTTGAGTCGAGTAACACATGCTGATGTTGACATACTTCATCACTTTGCATCAGTGCAAGATATAAATTGATATTTGGAGCTATCACGTTACTGAAAAGAGCTGGGAGAAATGCTGTCTTTTCGCACAAAATTATCTTTATGTCATGAGCAGGTAATTTTAAACGTACTACATTGAAGCCCATTTACCCTAGGGCTCTAAGCAAAGGAATGCTATTATGCCATTATACTTGTAAGCAAACCGAATGCTTTCTCTATTTTGAATTATGTTCTTTTTATTTTTTAAAAAAGAAGAAGTATGGACTGATTCATACCCTCTAACATTTCATGGATGAAAACAGAGACACTCTTGTGTACGAGGAGGCAGAGCCAGGGGCTGTTTTGCAGCCCAGTGCCATGGCCTCGGAGACAATAATGGGTCAGCCATTTCACCAGGCTATAGCCAAGAGTGAAGGGCAGCAGAGCCGGGACCACTCTGTTGGCACCGCTAAAAGAGCAGGTGCCTTTGGCCTCTCCTCTCCCTGAATGATTTCAATTCAGGCTGGTAATCAGGGCTGGCCCTACCATTAGACAGAGTGATGCAGTGGATATTTCTTGGTATTGACATCAAGATGATCAACAGTTACCCGAGTCTTATTTCTTCCCCTTTTTGAAGATGGGGACATCTGCCCACCTCCAGGGACCTCACTTGTCCTGAGATTACATCCACAAGCTCCTTTAGTACCCTTGGGTGCAGCTCAACAGGCCCTGGGGATCTGAATTAATTTAAAGCAGATAGGTGTTCCCTTACCACCACTTTTCCTATCTTGCACTGCAGCTCCCTCCTTGCATTGTGTATTCCGTTTCACAAGGGTGGCCACTGCTTTCCTTTTGGGTGAAGGCAAAGTAGAGGCAAAGCTGGGTAGTTCCACCTTCTCTTTGTCACCCAATAGCATTTTTCTGTCTTCTCCATGCAGAGGACCTACTACATGCTTGCTCTTCCTCTTGCTTCGAACATAGCTGAAAAACCTGTGTTATTATTTTTAACCTCTCTTGCAAGCCTCAGCTCATTTTTAGGTTTGGACCACCTGACTTTCTCCTTGCAACTGTTGGCTACTTGTGTTTACTCTTTTATTGTAATTCCCTTTCTTCCATTTCTTATACATGCCCTTCTCATCTGTAAGCTCCTTATGCAGCCACACCAGTTTCTTTAGGTACCTTCCACTTTCCATTCTTGTTGGAATTGCCTGCATTTGCGCCTTCAGTATTTCACCTATTCCTAGGATGGTGAAATATTGTTCTTTGCCTCAGGCACAGAATGTCTTGGGCCAGCCTTGCCCATCATAAGAAGTTTATGTTTGCTTGTTTTCCCTCTTCCCTCACCTTTCCTTTATTTTTCTTGTGTTGTGTCTTTTGGTTTGTAAATCAGGTGCTGTTTGTTACCGATCTTACGTAATCTGCTCTGGCAACTTTCTTGGCTGAGAAGCAGGGTTAAAATGCTTTAAGCAAATAAATAATAATTAACAAACACAAGCCATATTCAACTTGTAGAAAACAGGAATGAAAAGTGTGTAAAGCAGATGGCACTACATGACGAGCACTGAGGAAGCCACACAGCATGCCAAATACATTCAAGCATAGGTGCATTATGCTGCATTTATATCATTCAGAAAATAATGGACCCAAAAAATGACTAGTGAAAAGATTTGTCAGTGAACCCATGCCCCAGAATTTTTTAACAGATATGGTACAGTGCTTTTCTCCTCACCACTGAGCCATGACAGCCTCCCCTTTCCCAACACACTTCAAATTAAAAAGAAGGCTTACAGAGCAATGACACCTCTCTGACATGGATTAGAGTCCTAGAAGCCTGCTTTTTTATTTCATTTATTATTTCGTCCATTTATTAAATGTATATCCCACCCTCCTTCCCAAAGCAGCCCAGCACAGCAAATTTATAAATATGGGAAAGGTTATTACGCTAGGAACAGCCCAAGCTGCAGCCACAAAAATGGCCGAATTTAGGAGGGCTATATCTACGCACCACCAAATGCCTCTTCATTCAGAATGGATCAAATGCTTCAAAAGCCCGTGCCGAAATGTTTAGTAAAAAAAATGGTGTTAAAATCCAATTGCACAAAGCCATACAAAGCTTGCCCTTCCTGGGATGCTGCTGTGAGCTAATGTAGTAAGAGCAACTCTCCATTTATGCATTTCCAAGGTACACACACACACACACACACACACACACACACACACACCTTGAACCTGGAAGTTGCACGGAAAGTGGCAAAAAGTGTGTGAGTCTTTGCCAGTGCAATCCCAGGAGCCTTCCCACCAACCTTTGAGGCCTGTGGAGAGTTGGCGTTTGAGCAAGGAGATTTGGAGGGAGTGATTGTAATAGAGCAGGGGTGTCCAACTTCCAAGAGACTGTGATCTACTCCCATTTAAAAAAAACCTGGCAGTGATCTACCGTATTTTTTGTTCCATAGGACGCTCCGTCCCATAGGACGCACTTACTTTTTTGGGAGGAAAATAAAGGATTTCCCCCCCCTTTATTTCCCCCCCAAAACCAGGTCGGGGAACAGTGGGATGGCGGCGCTGCGCCTCCCCGCTGCCCCCCAAGCTCTGCTCTGCTTCAGGACGCCCTACGCGCCGGGCGGCAGGCTGCGGACACCTGCGCGAAGCACGGGGCGTCCTCTGAAGGGCGCCCCGTGCTCCGCGCTGCAGGCTGCCGCCCGCAAGCCTTGCGCGCCCGGGGGGAATCCCCCCCCGTGCGCAAGGCTTGCCGACACCTGCGCGCTCCCGGGGGGAGTTTCCCCCCGTGCGCAAGGCTTGCCGACACCTGCGCGAAGCACGGGGCGTCCTCCGAAGGGCGCCCCGTGCTGCGCGCTGCAGGCTGCCGCCCGCAAGCCTTGCACGCCCAGGGGAACTCCCCCGGGTGCGCAAGGCTTGCGGATAGCTTCCTGGAGCCTGGAGAGCAAGAGGTGTCGGTGCGCACCGACGCCTCTCGCTCTCCAGGCTTCGGCGAAAGCCTGCATTCGCCCCATAGGACGCACACACATTTCATTTTTGGAGGGGAAAAAGTGCGTCCTATAGAGCGAAAAATACGGTACCCGTTAATTTGAGCAAAGGTGTTGCGCTTTTGGGGGGGAGAAAGACCCAAATTTGTGGAGCATTTTTGTTTGTTTGTTTGTTTGTTTGTTTTGTTGGAGTTGATCAGGATCAATCGGTAGATAGCAATTGACCTGTTGGACATCCCTGTAGTAGAGTTTGTGGGAGTTTTGTTTATCAAGGATTTCCAGAAGTTTAGAGGGTGTATACAGGCTTTTCATTGGTGTTCCCAATATACACGATTTCCCTTAAACGTGCGGTGCCTCGGAATGGATGCGTAAACGGGGAGTTGCCTGTACCTGTATCCATATCTGATTTTAATGTCAATGTTCTAGTAAACAGGCATCCTGTTCATTTCCAAAACCCTGTTTAATTGCATTTGGGTAAAATAACAGGATATTTCACTGCTGTAAAACATTAGACAATGGAACAAGGTTCCAAAAGAAGCCATCAATGGGGCTATTCAAATCAGGATACTCCATCCATCCATTAACAGCCATTTATGAATAATTAACTCAATCTGTACAACAATGAGGGTGGCTAGGCCAGCCTGCTCATTAGAGGCCCACTTTTGGCATTAGTGGCCACAAGCTGAATTGGTACTGATGAAAAGAGAATTTAAAGGGGTGGGGGCTTCGGCGAAATTAAATTGTTATCTGAGGATTAGCAACTGCGGCTGGCAACAGAGCACAGGCAGGGCTAGAAAGTAACTGAAAGCATAGCTACACTTGTTCAATATGTGAGCATCTTACTATTAACCAGAACACAACATTTAACAATAAAATGTATGGATGTTTCTCCCACCATTTGGATGTTACACGAGTGCAGCTCATTTCCAGCATCTAGGAACTCCGGGGAGGCATACCACATATGCCTGGTTTCTTGATTTGGGGAAAGAGCAATAATTTAAAGGGGAGGCAGTTGGCATTTTTAAGCAGAGATACAAATGAGAACTCCTGCTTTCGGCATGTTTGTGTGTCAGCTTCAAAGTTTTCCAAATTGTGAAATATATCTCAGCCAGCCAGCTGGCAGTACACGCTCATATAAGAGATAGTAAACAACTCGGAATCCTTCAAGAGAACTTGGCAGCCGTTCCATCAGCTTTATGAAATCAAGATACAATATGGACATTGAAATGTACAGAAGTTCCTCAGCGATGTAATTCAGGAACCTAACTGTGCCTCTTTAAGTTTACCATGTGACTAAATGCATTCTGTAATTCAAAAATGTCAAGTATCTTGGTAGAAGCCCAATGGAGAGATTGCTTCCAGTCCTCCACAACTCCCCGGAATCCTTTGTGTGTGCTAGTTATGTAAATATACAATATGGGCTTGTGGGAACAGAGACCGTTGAGAGATGTGGGGCTTGCAAAGGAAGTCAGCAATTCAGGCCCTGTTCTGGTGGCGTTGGAGCCACTGATTCACAGCTGTTTCCTGTTCTCAAAAATACAATACTAGATGTCCAGGGCTATCAGAAGAAGCCCATGTCTAAGTTCTTTCCTTAACTCCTGCTGCCCCAGTTTTGAAAATATGCAACACTGGCATGGGGAAGAGCCATGACAGTTGTTCTAAGAATTTTAAGGTCTCAAATTTAGAATAAATAGCCATAAATGCACACATATCTAAATATATGAACTATGTGTCTGAAATAGTATAGGAGAGCAATCCTGAAGCCATTTTGACTCTCCCAATGACCTCAAATATTCCTCTGCAGTAAGGGAGGCAAATGGGGAAAGCCTTCCCATTGTCTTTTTGCTTGCAAATCCTGTCTTAAGGGCGTATTTGTGTATGAATAGAGTGAGCCTATGACCTGGATTCAGGAACTAAAGTGAAAAACTGTCTGTGGACAAACGCTGGCTCCCTCGGCCTGTAAAGCGAGATGAGCGCCCCAGAGTAGTTTGTGACTGGACTTAACCATCAGGGGTCCTTTACTTTTACTTTGTGCCACAGCAGCTGCATTACACCAGGAAAAAGTAAGACAGTGGGTCAAGGATGAAAAGTCCCATTTCTTATTTTTGCAGCACTACCTCAACTGATTGACAGGGACACGCATTAAGTAGCTTTATTTTATTTTTTAAACAGAAATGTAAAGAACAACAACCAACAATGTGCCTACATTTTGTACTGTTTTATTGTTGTTAGCCGCCCTGAGCCCGGCTTCGGCTGGGGAGGGCGGGATATAAATAAAATTTATTATTATTATTATTATTATTATTATTATTATTATTATTATTATTACATTGCTGTTCTTTGGAAAGCCAGCTACTTGGGGCCCTGCCTGCAGGACCAGATAAGTGAGGCAGAGGCCTTTGCCATGCCTGTGGCACAATGGAATTTATGCAACAGAGAAGAAAGACACACAAAAAGGGGAGACTGCAGAAACCATAAAAGTCTGGAGAGATAAATTCAGAATTCCCATCTCTGCCAAATATTTTCCTCCATTATTTTTGCAGTTCTGGGCAGCCAGGATATAGAAAGCTTCAACTGCAGTGCCAGCAAAAAGGGCTGAAGGGATTTTTATTCCTCTGGGTCCCAGGGACTGAGGGACCTTCCCACTTCCCAGCAAAGCCCTGTTCCTCTCCAGCCTCTTCCATTGCTGGTCCCTTTCTCACATTTATTAGAAGTTGGCTGCAGAGCTTACTGCACATAGCAAGTTTTTGGAGAGACCATGGTAGGGACAACCACCTCCTCCACCTTCACCATGGGTAGGCTTCATTGAAAAAAGCCTTCTATCATTTTACTCCAGTTTCTAAAACAAGGAAAGAAAGGAAAAACCTGCATCCCACAAAAGCACATGTGGAAAGTAGTGGAAATTGCTGAAGTGCTTTATATTTCAGTCTCATCTCATTAAGTTGCATTGCTTACTTACTCACTGTTTTGTTTCTCCTCAAACTGCCTGCTTACACTCACATGAAATTCCTAGTTACTTCCATCCAAAGAGCTATTAACTTGGGAGTTGGAAGGAATAGGGCATGATGATTGCTCTGTTGTTGTTTAGTCGTTTCCGACTCTTCATGAACCCATGGACCAGAGCACACCAGGCCCTCCTGTCTTCCACTGCCTCCCGCAGTTTGGTCAAACTCATGTTGGTAGCTTCAAGAATACTGTTCAACCATCTAGTCCTCTGTCGTCCCCTTCTCCTTGTGCCCTCCATCTTTCCCAACATCAGGGTCTTTTCCAGGGAGTCTTCTCTTCTCATGAGGTGGCCAAAGTATTGGAGCCTCAGCTTCAGGATCTGTCCTTCCAGTGAGCACTCAGGGCTGATTTCCTTAAGAATGGGTAGGTTTGATCTTCCTACAGTCCATGGGACTCTCAAGAGTTTCCTCCAGCACCATAATTCAAAAGCATCAATTCTTTGGCGATCAGCCTTCTTTATGGTCCAGCTCTCACTTCCATACATCACTACTGGGAAAACCATAGCTTTAACTATACGGACCTTTGCTGGAAGGTGATGTCTCTGCTTTTTAAGATGCTGATTGCTCTACCTCCTAGCAAAACCTGAATTTGGAGGTTTGTTGAACCACAGAAAGACACAGAGAGAGAGAGACAAGCAAGAGGTGGAGAAAGAGCCATGAGGAACTTTAATACTTGCCACACTTCTGCAAGATTCCAAAATCCAGTAGCAGCCCCAGAGCAACTCGTTTTTCAGTAGCTTGAACACACGGAGTCCTCTCAAAAAACAGAAATACTTACATTCTATTTTTGTGTAATGAATGGAAAGACAGATTCACAGCTATAACAGGAGCTTCTATATAGGAGACTAATTAATGCCATATGTCTGTGCAAATTACTAAACCAGATGTGTTCCAGAGAGTAAGAAAATACTTCATATTCCAGTTTTCCAAAAAGCAACAACCACCAAGTGGGGGGGGAAATGAGTTAGAGAACAAATCGTAACAGTAGTTATCAATGATTTCTTCTTAATATCTCTTTATATTCTGATTTTTAATATATATTATATTCTATGGGGGGAGGGATTTGAAGGTCTAACAACAGAGAGTTGGGTAGCCAAAAGCCAAATTACCCAACTTCAGCAGTATGCCATCCAATAGGGCCCCAATTCAGCAATGTAGCACGACAGAGGTTGTGCACCTCCTGACTGGTGGTTTCCCTTATATATCTGCTGTTGTTACGTTCTTTCTCCAAAATGACAGAAGGAGGTTTTAACATCACCGTTTTTAAAACACAATTAGTGGTTTGGCAGATGACTGAGAAAGGCAAAATGGAAACAAAATGTGCACTTCATTGTATCCCAATTCAAAACAAAGAACTACTCTCTGGCAAAGAGAGAGGATGAATGAGTGTGTGTGTTAGGGGAAACACAGACATGACAGTCGTATTGTAGTGAGACCACACTGGAAATGTCCTCCCTACATTCAGTTCAATTCCTCTCCAGAGCTAAAACAGTGGTAGATGGAAGGTGAGAAGGTTCTTCAAATTTTAAATAGAAAGCAGTTGTTCGTGTCTCAGGTTGGCGATCCTCCCTACATGTGTTCAGACACCTCAACCCAACCCATGAGTTTTAACAAGGAGAAATAGAAGATGGGCATAACCCAGACGATAACAATGAAAACCTTCCCAACAAAAAGCTATTGACTAACAACGAAAAGCCCTGACTAGCAACCAGAAGTTGTATGCCATTTGTAAGCTGGGTGGCCAACTTTAAGGAGCACCATAGCTCAGTGACAGAGTACATACAGTGGTACCTCAGGTTAAGTACTTAATTCATTCTGGAGGTCCGTTCTTAACCTGAAACTGTTCTGAAGCACCACTTTAGCTAATGGGGCCTCCTGCTGCCGCCGTGCCACCAGAGCACGATTTCTGTTCTCATCCTGAAGCAAAGTTCTTAACCCGAGGTACTATTTCTGGGTTAGCGGAGTCTGTAACCTGAAGCGTATGTAACCTGAAGCGTCTGTAACCCGAGGTACCACTGTACTTTGAAAGCAAAAGGTCCTCCCAGGTCCACTCCCTGGCATCTCCATGAAGGACTGGGAAAGAATCCAGTCCGAAACTCTAAAAAATCACTGCCGGTCAATGTAGGCAAGGCTGAGTTAAATGACAAAGTGGTCTGGTCTCTGTCTATGGCAGGTTCCTGTGTTCCATAGTGCAGCAAGCATGTGCAGATTTCTTGAGGGGGTACCAAATAATGATCTGTGGAACTTTTAAGCATTTGCAGATGTCCAAGCTCGCAGCAAGTTTAAAATGTCCCCACAGCATTCAAATTTATTTGCTTTCAGCTTTAATGTTTGGGGTCACTGCATTTCCCAGCACATCCTATATGTAGATGGGGATACAGGTTTTCAGAGATGCCAGGAAATGCTTTCTGCAGTTGCTCCCCAGGAGAAGAAACAAGAAGTTCCCATTCTCTAAACCCACATGGCCTTGTAATTGTACATCTGCCGGTTGATTTCCCATTATTCCTTCGCTTTATTGGACAGGCAGAATGCCAACCACAAAGGCTGCTCAAGCAAGTTGTGGAAACAGAGAAGAGAAGAGAAGAGAAGAGAAGAGAAGAGAAGATCCATATGTGGTCCAAAGGAAAGCAGAGCAGTATCTTTGGCACCAGCTTGGCTGCAGGAGTTGCCAGAAGGAGGCCTTTTCTTCCCCCGAAGAAGAAACCTGCTTTTAGTTTATTACTAATTTCAATTTTTACAACGTCTTAAATTCTTGTTAATTGTTTTTATCCATAATTTTACTGTTTTATATTTTTTGTAAGCTACTTTGAGGCTCATTTTACAATCAGGCAGCATATACATTTTATGAAATAAAGAAATAAACCTCCTTTAAAGCTTTCTAAGTTGGTGGCCATCGCAACCTTTGTGGGAGCAAATTCCACATTTTAGCTATGTATGTGTGAAGAAGCACTTTCCTTCCTCTGTCCTGAATCTCCAACATTCAGTTTCATTCAGTATCTCTGAATTCTAGCATTATCATGGAGATGCCAGACAGAGAATTTGGCATACAGAGCATGTGCTCTAAAATGAGCTCCAGACTTTCCACATTGGCACACCTTTGTTCCAGTTTGTAACTCTGTGAATTTCCCACCTCTTATCCCATTTGTATGTGTTTCCTGTACGTATGAGCTTCTTCTCATACCTACGGGACCGCCTCTCCTGGTATGTCCCACAGAGGAACTTACGGTCTTCAAACAAAAACATCCTGAAGGTCCCAGGCCACAGAGAGGTTAGGCTGGCCTCAACTAGAGCCAGGGCTTTCTCGGCTGTGGCCCTGATCTGGTGGAACGCTCTGTCACAAGAGACTAGGGCCCTGAGGGACTTGACATCTTTCCGCAGGGCCTGCAGGACAGAGCTGTTCCACCAGGCCTCTGGTCAGGGCACAGCCTGACTCCCTCCTCTGGCAATCTTCACAGAACTTTAGCCTAATGGTTGCCATCAATTTGATTTGAATTAATTTTATAATGAAATGATTTTAGAATGTTGTACTATTTTATTGTTGTTAGCTGCCCTGAGCCCAGCTTCGGCTGGGGAGGGTAGGATATAAATAAAATTTATTATTATTGTTGTTATTATTATTATTCTCATAAAAGGTGGGCTGTTCTATTTCAAGAGAGTCAAGACAGCCCAAAGGTGCAGAAGATACACTTTTAAAGCATCAGTGTGCTTCACCTAAAAAAAAGGTACAGAGGGTCCAATCCTCCAGTTACTAGAATAACCTGATCCACAGGGCAGCAAAGAGGATGTGCAGTCAAAAGAATTCAAAGAACCTAAAGAATTTAAAGAACCTAAAAAATAATTCTATTTCAATAAACATAGTGTAATACTAACTGCAGCATAGTGGATTTGGTCTGTTTCACTGGCTTTACTGTTCTATTACTCTTTGTTAAAACATCTCTTTGAACTACTGTGTAATGGAATCCCTCTCTCCTAGGAAAAAAAGACATACACTTTTAGAATTTAATGTCAGTTACAGTCTTAGTGAAATACTGGTAGAAATGATTTGAGGAAACACAGGATTCACTGGGCAAAAATGATAAAATCCTACATATTCCGGAGCTGCATGCATTTTGCTAGGCACAGAAAGAATTGCATGGCGTCCAACCAATTTCAAATAGCTGGCATTGTCATAGGCTCCTATGATGTAATTGGAGGGAAAATTCCACAGTATTAACTTGCACTTAATCTTCATTTTGCCAAGAGTTAACATTCTTCAAGCATACATGTTAACAGGGTTACAGGGTTACAGAATTCTAGAAAAGCATTATTTTCTCACACTCTGACTGAACATTCCAGGAAACCTTTACTGTGCTCAGCTTTCCGCAAACATCACATTTGAGACAAACAAGTGTGAGATGTTTCAGCTCCCGGGACCATATTCCTAAACTCATCTGTTTCTTCAAAAACCGAAATTTCTCTAGACCATCAAACTAGAGTTTCTAATACAAAATGCTCAAATTTTAACAAGTGTGTGTTTGTATATACAAAGGGAAAAGAATACATGTAGAATGGAAGTTTGTTATCTTCTCCGCAAATTAACATGATAGCAGCAAAGCATTCAGACAACAAGGAGGGAAACCAGAGATGACTGAACAATCCGTGAGAACGGAACTTTTGAACCCACTATAAGAATGACATCTTTGTGATACGAAGGAGAGGGGTGAGGAGATCAGATGTCTAGGATCACATCACTATTTTGCTCCGTAATATGCCTGTGACTGGGGCCTGGCATGCCCTCAAGCTGAAACTATACATGAAAAAAAGGGGAAAACATGCCGAAAACAATATTAATTAAATCAGAATCAGCTTTAAGAGTAACTTTCACTGCTTTTTCAGTCTATAAACTGCAGGAAGCAGTTTGTGAACTGAAGATCTCTTTCATGCACTATACATCTTATCAAACAGACAGATCATTATGCTGCTAAGTCAAGAGTTAAAAATAAAAAAGCACAATTATTCAGCAGTTTCAAGAATAAATTCCTTTCTTAAAGAAGAAATGGCTTCTTTAAAAAGGTGCATTTCAGAATTACCCTTGTTTGGACTGTGTTTTTAAAATTCTTCCTTTCTAGCAGCCTCTCATGCCTGGCACTGCCTGGGAATTCTACACCACCACACCCGCAAAAAAGGGTATTTTAAAAAAAGTGGCGGTTAACATCAGCACATTTTTGAAAGGTTAGTCCACAATCTTGATTCAAAACAGTGTCCAATTGTATCACACAGACAAAAAACTGCTCCTTGATCTCAGGAACCATCGTGCAAACTTTGGTTACAATATTTTAAAAGGTGTCCAAATGCAAACCAAACAGGCGAACAACTTTCCAAAATGTATAGTAGATAAATCCTGGTATTAAAATAGTGATTTTTTTCAGATAATAAAATAAAAAGTTCTTTACTACATTTGCATGCAACCAATCAGTCTAAGGAGCTCAGACAAAAGCAACCTCAAAGCAACCTTTTGAAGCAAGCTAGGTTGAAATATTGTGATTTACTTGAGGTCACCCATTGAGTTTCATATGATTGTGTTCTGTGTGACACATTTGTTGCACTTTTGAGGGGTACAGTTGGCAATTTCCATCAAGTTTTACCTGGTTACATGTTTCCATGGGGTAGCAATGATAAGACTTTTGCAGAGAAAACCAGTGGGACCTTAAAAGCTAATAAAATGGCATAAGCACTTGGGGATTCAAGTCCAGTTTGCCATGCTGTAAGCATTAAGTGAAATCCTGGTTTGTAGATATACAAATGAGAAACTTTTATGGTGGACACTGAACAGTAATGGTTACTGTAAGTGATAATAAGAACTTAAGTAAATAGACTTTTTAAACCTTTTAATAACACTTTTAACCTTTTACAGTAGCAGCCTGGTGATGATTGTATTACTAAGATGATTGCATTGACACCTACAGTCAGACAGAGAACCATTATATGATAATATAATAATAATTTTTTATTTATACGCCACCCATCTGGCTGGGTTTCCCCAGTCACTCTGGGTGGCTTCCAACAGAATGTTCACAAGAAACACAGGTGTCCTGGCATGGGTAAGGCAATTAATACATGTATTTTGATTTTTTAAAAAACAAACACACATTGTCTCAATTTAGCACACAAGTAGTGGCATTAATTAAGACAATGTACCAGGTTTACCAATGCCAGGATAGCTACAGTTTCTATTATTGATCCTTGTAAATTATTCCCAGTCCCACTACTAGTAATATCTCAGCAATTATCCTCCCTACCATAAAAGGTTAAAGCTGTGAATGTCTGCAATGTTTGCATCTCATGATCATGCAACTTCCACAGTACAAGTTTCTCCTTTATAGACTTGCCGACTTGGATTTCATTTCATGCATCTGACTTGAGTGGGCTTGAGAGAACGGAAGTTTATGCCATAATAAACTGGTTAGACTTGAAAAGGGCCAGTTTAATGTCTTTAAACCCATCCTCCCTGTGCATGCTTCAAAATGAACTGGCATGATTAGAATAGGGAATTAGGAAACTGGTGATTCTGATTAAATTGTGATGGTTAAGCTCTTGTCTCCAATTGCAATGTTTTAAATAGAATTTCAGCTATGAACTGGTTTCATTCTTTGCTCTCTTCCATAAACACACATATAGTGGAACCTCTACTTATGTTGACCTCCGGTTACAAATCCTTTGGGATACGTACGCAGCAAACCTGGAAGAATTTTTCCGGTTTTCGCCATGCACACATGCGCGGAAGTGCTCTACCGCCCTGTGCGCATGTGCAGAAGCAGTCCCGCTGGTTGCAGAAACCTTGGGATCTGACCAGAGCTCCAGAATGGATCACATCCGCAACCAGAGGTACCACTGTATGACCCTTCCTTCACACCTTTCACAATCACACCGCTAGAGCCATTCTCCTCCCTCTCCCCATACGCATAAATGCATCACTCCTTTTGCAGTCACATACCCTAATTTTCAAGAAGATCAAACCTATCCATTCTTAAGGAAATCAGCCCTGAGTGCTCACTGGAAGGACAGTTCCTGAAGCTGAGGCTCCAATACTTTGGCCACCTCATGAGAAGAGAAGACTCCCTGGAAAAGACCCTGATGTTGGGAAAGATGGAGGGCACAAGGAGAAGGTGTCGACAGAGGGCGAGATGGTTGGACAGTGTTCTCGAAGCTACCAGCATGAGTCTGACCAAACTGCGGGAGGCAGTGGAAGACAGGAGTGCCTGGCGTGCTCTGGTCCATGGGGTCACGAAGAGTCGGACACGACTAAACGACTGAACAACAACAAACCCTAATTTCCATGCTTATGTGCACACTATTATTATTTCCACCCCTTCATTTGCCACTCAGCTGTCATATTCATACCTCTCTCATGACATTTGCTAGCATATCTGTAGTCCCAATGTAGTGATTTGCCCAGGCACTTCTAAATTTAGTGAATCATCCCCATCCTTCCTCCAGAGTAGTGGAGCTAGGGGCTATGGCGCATCCTGTGCACCCACCCAACCATGGTGCTAGGCAGCATCCTAAATCTATGACCTCTCCCTACTTTAATGCTAAATGTCTCTCTTGGGGCCCCTTCAAGTAGAATTAATAGATCCTGACTTGGACAGGAGTTCAGACAAATTAGGAACTTCTGAAGTTGCTGACACAGACCCTTTAAATTCTCATTATTTTTGATGAGCGGAACTTGCTGGGCTCGGCAACTTAATTCAAGGAAGCCAAACGTGACACGATTGCAGAGCTTATTCCAAATATGTCTCTGAGGAAGAGCATGTTCCATCACAAAAGGCCTTTTCCTGCAACATCCCAAATCCTGCCGAGTGTTTCGTTCTTGTCCGATCAGCTGCTTCAACCAGAGGAAGTAGATCATCTGCTTGACCACACAGATGCTATCAGTTCCAGAATAGTCTATAGATATAAGACCTCTTATCGCTTGTTACATTCTGCAGAGAAAGCTCAGAACAGGCCAGGTCTAATACATCCCTGCCCTCACCAGAAAGTAGCAACTGGAACAAGCTGCGCCTGCATTTATTTGGATATGATTCCCTTCCTGAAGACCAGATCCGTCCCCAGAAAGAAGTTCAAATAAACACACCACAGCCCAATTCACTTATTTCTGCTGGGAAGGAAAAGGCTTGCGAGACCTAGAGACTCACACAAGGTGAAATGTTCTCCATCTGTAATTATGAAAAGCTGGGAACTAGATGAGCTAATCCTATCAGAGACCATTTTACAGCCCTCCCCCCCCCCCAACTCCACACCATCAAGTACCTGCTCTAGGGACTTGGCAGAAGCTCATTCACAACACTTGCCAGGCAGCTGCCGAGATATTGCTTCAACCCTGGCCATATCCCAGTTGTTTGGCTGCCCAAGAAACATGATCTGTGCAGAAATCTCAAAGCTATTTGTGTGTTCATTAGAATATAGATGGGCAGTAAGAGAGCCTTGAAATTCAGCTTTCAGTAGGAACCTGGATGTGAGCCAGATCCGTCTCAATCTATTGCTGAAAACAGGAGCATTTTGAGATGCATTTTTCACCCCTGCAGGCTAGCAGAGAAAGGTGTGTAAGATGGTCGTAGAAATCAAGTTGGCAGCTTGCCCTAAGAGAAAAGAGAGATGCTGGGAAGAATCTAAAGGCCGGCTTCACAATGTTTAGGGAAAACACACTGCTCCTTAGCTCAGCAACCATATATCACTTGCCATCTGAAGCCTGAGTGCTGGCATATGGATATTATCTTATACCTCCAGATTCCCAGTGCCCTTTTGCAGCCAATAAATGGGAATTTTGCTGACATGGTCCTTACTGTTTAACCCTTGAGACAGAAACACCCATTCTTCATTATTATTATTATTATTATTATTATTATTATTATTATTATTAGAATTTATGTACTACTCTTCATCTAAGGATCACATATAAAACACAAATAGAAAACACAATAGAAAAACACAAAAATACATACCCTCATAACAAACAATTATACTCCACACACAGTATTTATGGCAAATACGTTCACATTCTTGCAAGTTTAATTTGAGAATTACAACACAAAATTGCCCAGGGTGTCTTAAAAAAAAAAAAAACCCCAACAACCTCAAGACTTTGAGTAAAAACCTTAGGAAATCAGGGGAGCAAAGGGCTGGATTCGTAAATAAGACGAGTGTTGCTTAGCAGCAGGCAAACAATGTAATTTCCTCCAAGAACTTCCCTGAGAATCATACCATTCTGGGAAACATGGGAGAGGATCACAGTTGCCTTTGTCCAGCAAATCTTTATTCCCAAAGTGCTATTTTCAGAATTATATCCAGCTTTTCTATATCTGATATAATATGGCGGGAGGCAGGTGACACTATGAAATAAGCCTCCTTAATGACAAGTATCTCAGTTAATTTATTTGGGGCCTGAGAGGCTTCAAGAGGCAGGAACTTAAAAGACAGATGTCTTGCATCTTTCATGGTCCCTTGGTGATGGCCCTCAAAACACAAATGACAACTATTGTTAGAGGCAGAAAAAGAGGGTATAGAGAAAGACAGGCATGGCTAGAAATAAAATCGCAGCTCAATGCTCTTTAAATTCCCAGTGCTCTAAAGTTATGTTCAGGACTGACAAAACCTTTACAAAATAGTCAGACATCAACATAATGGCTAAGAGCGAGAGGAGAAATGGGTGACCTCTGAACCACTAAACATTCTCCAAAAAGCGAGTCTTGATAGAAATACTTCAGCAACAAGGAGAGAAATGTGCTCAGTCCTGAAGGCAATTATATTCTTGAATTTCATTACCTCCCCTGATACTATTAGACTTCTTGGAGATCAGTCAACTTCATGACCATAACCAGTCCTGAGGTAATTTTTCACAACCCTGTGGCTGTTGTTGAACAGGAAAACCGGTCCAAGAATTATCTCTCTCACTTGGATGAATGACACTTGGCAGCAACGGATTCCAAATCTCATGCCAAAACCTTGTCAATAATTCTGTAATCCATATGTAAACAGCAAATAACACAGCTCTCAGCACAAAAACCTGGTTTCTTATGTGGAAAGGTTGACAAAAGTAAACTATATTCATAGCCAGAGAGGCTACGGAGATGACTCTCCTGGCATGCAGAAAAGCTGTAAGCAGGAAATAAGGGGGAAGATTTCCCTCAAATATTCAGCATTATAAACTGCAAATCCATCTGGACCTGGAAACAAGCCAACAATGAAGAGTCCTTAGCGATTTCTCTTGTTTGAATAGTGTGTTTTTTTATTTTAAAAAAGCTGTTTGCTTCAGTGCAATGTGAGGGTCTGTTATTAATTCAGAACTAGTCTTGCTTTTCTCTGCCTGTCCCCAGCACCAGCCGCACTTACCACATTGACAGAAATTATCTTAAATATGTTTTTAAATAATGCATTATTTTAACATATACTAGGTGATGTGTACTGGTTAAAACCACCAAGGATCTGACCACAGGCTTTTCTGTCTATACTCATCCAATCTGTATCATTTCCTCAGCTTCCCAACAATTTAGCTTTTGGGGATTTCACCACCAGATTAGCACTTCTGAACTGAGCAAGTAAACTTGGAATGTCCAAGTATTAATCTCTCCAATTCTGGCTTTAACTACATTTTCAGTAAGAGCACACAAACACTCAGCATCTGCATTTTTCTTTTTACTTTTTATTTCTAAAATGTTTATGCCACTTAACATAATAATAAAAACTCTACACAGTTTACATTAACAGATCAAATCTGTTATAATATCCTAAAAATGAATTTAAAATAAAATGCAACTATACATCGCAAACAAAACAAATTAATTATCTTCATAGCCACAAATCTGAAGGTTTTATAGAACTTGGTTATATATGCTTTCCACTTTCAAAGTACAGGATAACCCTTGCAAGTACAGCATCAAGCTCCTTCTAGAAAGATACACAGGCTGAACAAACCTATGAAGATATTCTTGCAATCCTTTAGTTGCAAGTTTGATTTATTAACCTGGAGATCATAGCATCACCCTTTAAACAACTGTTCATTCACCTAAAGGCAATCACAAGCCCTCTATATGCTTGTGTGACTATGTTCATATTGATATTCCTTATAAAGGCCAAAATATATGGTGTTTCATGGTGTACTCTTCCCCATTAACTCATACACTATATCATGTGAACTCTGTTCCATCTAAAATACATACACACTTCAATAAGCAGCAAGCCAACTCACACATATATTCCAGCTTTGCAATGTGTCAATTGACAAAGAGTTTTTGAAGAACTCCCTGGACAACAGACTGCAGGATGGATCATTGGTAAAGCCTGTAACTGACCCTTTTTACCAAAGGTGCAAATTCTGGGTACAGTGAGTCATCTTTAATTGGTGATTATATCCCCTGTTGTGGTTAAAGCTTGGTGGGCATATGCTTTGAATTGTTATATGGTAGCCTGGTGGGCATGTTCATTTGTACTCAGAAAAAACTGAGTTGAACCCTTCTTTTCAAAGTCTCGATTTCTGCTCTCGCTGTAGAACCCTGCTAGTTGCTGTATTTTGACTGATGTTCTAGTTATTTCAAATTCTAAGATTTTATATTGTGTTGTGATGCAACACGCCCAAAGATCAATAAAACTGATGAAGTGCTGGATATAAATTGAACAAATAAATAAATACAGTATTAAGGAACAAATCTTGCTGAAACTGAACATAACACATGTTCATCAAAATTGCTCATAACCTCTCCATTACTCTGGATTGCCTTCTCTTAGGTCCATTGCAGATGGAATACTGGTCAAGAGACCAGGAGCACCTCCCTTCTCCCACTTGAATTCCCCTACCTTTTCACTATGTCAGGGTTCCCCATGATTACTATGGCGCAGCTACAACTTTGTATTATGGTCACCATGAAGCAGGAATGACCAAAACCTGCTAACAGCTTCAAACCCTGTTTTCAAATTGCAGTTACAATTTTCAAGAAAAAGTTCTGCCTTCTTAATTGTGCATGAAAGCTTTTACTTTACGTCTTTGGTAACAATCACCACTAAGTTCATCAAGGTAACAGGGTCATGTCACAAATATTGCCCATTATACAAGTGGGATCTGGGAGGGAGGTGAAGTTGCATTTGTAGGGTCCCTATTCACTGTTCCAAGAATCCACATCTTATTTCAATATACTCCATTTCCTCTCCCCTTTTCCCATCTCCTGCATCACTCTCAACATTCAACATCCTATGGCAACTGAGCATGCTCAGTCCTCAACGGACAATGGGGGGAGTGTGCCTCATTAGGTTTCTTTTCTTCTAAAGATTTACTGTAGTTCTCCTTAGCCTGTCACCTTCCCTCCTTCCTGTGTATGATGGAGGGGTCCTGCTCTTTTGACAACATAAGAATTGCATCTTCCCCCGCCCTGAATAGAAAATAATGATGATCTACATACAGAATTATCTATTTCTAAATCATCATCATCTTTCAACAGCTCTAAGTATTTTTTGCCCAAGATGGCACCAAGTTCAGTTCTAAGACTATAAACAGCAGGAGAAAGCAGCAGGAGTCTTACCTCTCCGTGTCTTAAAGGAGTAATTGTTCCTCTTGACACCCCCATGCGAAATAGAGTTTCGGTGGCCTGCGTACAAAAAAGTAAAGTTATTTCAAAAAGCAGTCAAATCTGGAATCCTTTTTTCAAATATCCACAAAAATAAAACCATACCTACATGGCAATCCTACACACACTAGCTTAAGAGGTAAGTTCCACTGAAGTCAATGGGACTTACTTCCAAGTCAACACAGAGAGGACTACAGTTATTAAATTATTTCTGTACATTGTATTCTTTCCAGGTGAAAGTGTTAAATGAAGGAAATTTTTACACAAAGAAGTTGACACTTTGCATGCTGATGGGGAAAAACAAACATGAAGATACACATCCACACCCAATAAACAGCATTTAAAAATGTTACTTTATTACAGAAAAGTAATAACAGATATATCTCATGAAATGAAGAGATCTGTCTTCTGTGTAGCTCAGCGCAACAGCTTTTAGAGAAAGCTAATTATAAAGAAAACATAAGCCTTTTCAACAATGGTCACCCACAAAATAATGCAGGCACTCAATAATCCTCTTTTCTGACCACCGGTAGCATAATGCAGTGATTAAAAAGATAAAACAAAGAAAGAGAAAAATAGTTGAACAAATTGCTTGCCATTTTTATCAGTGTTTCTGACTGAATGGACTAAATGGTTGGGTTAGAAAGACTCTTCCCATTATAAGAGGAATGCCCTTTCATTCATTGTAAGGAGAGGAACATGACACAGATAGCTTTTTAAACGCACAACATACATGGTGAATTGCTTTCCTAAAATCGCATAGTGAGGTGAGCATGAATGCATAATACTTTTAACTGTCCCTTGCACTTTCTACTGGTTTATAAGCATTTTATTTCCTCATACTTTTAACTTTTTGTTTCCAATGAATGCCCCCGCCTACTCGCAAACTTTTATTTATTAGCTCATTTACACCCACATAAGTCCATACCAGCTCCAATACCTACTTCTGTTTCTGCCTCTTGAAGATTAAAGGGGTGAGAACCTCATGCAACCTTTTGTGTTCTTCAGAATTGATTCCTTTCATCCATTCTTTCCACCAACATTTTAAGGATGTTTCACCCAAATAGAACATTCTGTCAAGACTGCTAAGCTCCCTTTGTTTCCATTGAAAACCAGTGGTGTGTGTGACTTTCCTTCTTCTCCCACTGGCAAGAGATCTCTTTTAATATGCTTGTACTCGCACAGCTAAAATAAATTGTCAAAGCTCCTAAAAGAAAAAGAGAGGTGTTCACATCATTTGTGAATCTAGGGCCACAGATTCCTTGATAGGATCACCCCTCACATGCGTTGAGTGCAGCTAAGAAGATTAGAACTAGACTTCCTACTTAAACTGGAGGGAAAGGCCCAACACGGACAAAAGCTTCAAGAACAGAGGCAGCAGCAGCTGACTATTTAAGGGGTTATGTAATTAGCCAATACAAAGAGCAAGACTGGGAAGCGTAAGAAGATGTCGTGTTAACATAAAACCCCCGTGGCTGTAGCAAAAACGTTAAGTGAGTTAATAAAGTCTACCCTTATAAAACTCACTTTATGAAAAATTATTTTAATTTTAAAAAATGTTAAAAACCTCATAACATAAAGAGGGAAAGTGAAAATTTTGAATTTGGGGTGGAATTTGGGTTGAATTGCCTGAATTAACACGGAAATTTAAATGCTTTGGAAATTTCATACACAACCTCAACATGTTCTGCTCAAAGTGTCTTTCAGATTTTAACAGTGCACTACTGCTGCACAGAATTAGAGCCGCAATGCACTTAAGCTCTGTTCCCGTGAAAGAATCCAACAGTTTTAATATTCTACATCAGAATATTGACTTGACCACCATACTTCCATGTTCCAGATTGTATTTTTGCAATGTGCTGTACATGGGGATGCCCTTGGAAGATGACTCAGAAACTTCCATTGGTCAAAAATGTAGCAGTCAGATAGCTGGTTGGGCATCTAGATCACATGTTAAAGTGAATGCATTTGCCATATAACCCGTGTTTAGCTGCATTATTTGCCAGTTCACTTCTGGGCCCAGTCCAAAGTGCTCATGTGCTTGAATTGAATCTCATGAAAAAGCGCCCTGAACTCTGAAAAAACTACGATAATAGGTGAGCGTATGCTGTTAGTGAGCACTCCAAAAATCCAGTTTTTGCCATGGTAGCCTGCACCTGAGAAGGGAAGCTCTGGTTTTGGCCTAGAGAAGCAAGGGAAGAGCCTCCATTACCGTAACTGAGGCGGTGCATCTTCAAGCAAGCTGAGTTACGCTGCCTCTCCTCTTAAATGCACTGATTGCTTTCTCCTTCACTGTAAATCTCTGCCATACTCCTCTAAAGGAAACTGTTATGTACTGAGTTGAATAGGATCCAAACTGCAGCAGTCTGATTGGTCCTAGAACAATAGGATCCAAATTGCAGCAGTCTGATTGGTCCTAGAACAATAGGATTCAGAATGCAGCAGTCTGATTGGTCCTAGAACAATGCAGCAGTATGATTGGTTGGCCACCCAATCATGCTCCAGATATAAGTGATTCCACAACCTGATTGGCTTACAGTAGAATTCCAGAATTAGCCAATCATGTGCAGCCCATTGTGTAAATAATGTATATAAAGCAGATACTTTGAGGGGACTTTCATTCATTCCTCCTCACTACTATGAGCTGAATAAAGAGCATGAAATCACTTTGCGACTCTGAGTATATTTCAGAAACTAAAGCATCAGACTCCTTGAAGTGTTAAGCCAAAATATGATCACCTAAAATGTCACTCCTTTGGACATTTGGACATCCTCCTTCTAACCAAGTTTGTTAAAATAGCTCCAGGCTTTTGCCACAAGAGCCAAAAAGACATGTTGATCCCTTTTCCCCTGGGAAAGCAGAATAAGCATGAATTTTTAAAAGACCTTTCTCAGACATTGAAAACAAATACTTCCTGGCTGGCACCATTTCAATACTTTTAACACCTGATCATTGCCAGCAAGACAGTATTTAAGAGGCTTTGTCTTTTCTCCTTACTAACAAAGGTATAAAAGAGCTATCAGCTCCCTGCACAGGGCCTTTCTTATGTACTTTCCCCCACCCCACCCTCCTCCTCCTTCCATTATCTTTCTCTTTCTGTTGCTAAAGAGCTACCTCAAACTACAACACATCTACCAGCAGAACAAGGGCATGTATTAAATCTGCCTTTCTCTCTTCCCTCTAAAGCTTATATCCCTGCCCCCACCCTGCCTTTCCATTTTCAAATTGCTTTATTTCCCTGATTATGCTCTTTTCTTCTTCCTGGGTTGTCTCCCCACAAAATGCCACTCTACTTTGCTCATTACACACAGTGCAAAAGCAGAGCTTTAATACCCTGCCATTGACCCCAAAGTCTCCCACTTGCATTCTTTTTAGTGTTGCCTAAAAATGGGCTCAAAGCTCAACCTGCCTTCATCCTCTGACCACTTTTCCTTACAACTCCATCATTTTCCCTATCCCTCACTCGGCAAACATTCTCCCCACTCCTCCTGTTTTGGTTTTATTGCATCCTAGTTTTTCAATATGTTTTAGAATATAATCTGTTTTATTCATTTTATACTTCTTAACCCTTATACTTCTTAACTTCTTCTTAACCCTTGGGGTACCAAATTATAGGTTGCATCCAGGTCTCAATGTCAAACGATCCAAACGGGTCGGGAGACAAATCAGAGTTGCATGCGAGAACTGCTGTATTGTATGTAAACTGCACACTTCACAATGGTGAGCCTCTTCTTCTCAAAGACTCTCCTTTGTGATAGGAGATAATGTGATAGGAATTTTATGGTATTAGATATATGGTAATGTTCATAACTGCACATACATAGATCAACACAGGAAGACCAACCTGGAACCATTTTGATTCCTAAACTGACCAAATCCTTTCTCTGCAAGGTTAAACTGGAAAAGCCTCCCCATTGTCCCCATTGTCTCTTTCCTCACAAATCTTGTCTCAAGGATATGTCTGTTTGAATAAGGTGTGAGCCTGTGACCTGGCCCAGGAAATAAGTATTTTAGCACTACAAAAGAATGGCCAGGCACCCCAGGCAATCCAATCAAGTAACTTGCCAGACAGGAGATAAACTGTGAGAGGAGAAAAACAACATTTAAATTTCTGATGTAGGTGGGATGTATCTGAGGGGTGGTCTTAGGTTACACCCCTTCTGTGATGTATGTATGATGTTTCTGGGGGTGGTCCTGATCTAGAGAATGGGAATTTCAAAAGTCTTTATAAGCCCTTGCACAGCAATTTTGGGAGTCCTCTTCCTCTCCTGCGTGGGAGGGGAGTACCCTGTTGCAACAGATCAATAAAGATCAAGCTTACTAGTTACTTTGCTTCTCAATATTCGCTGGTTGGCCTCTGTTATTTTCTCCTGCCAATAGGGAACCTATGTAAGGACTCTATATGGGCTCTTGGATACCCCATAAGGGAAAAGGGCATATTTTTATTTACAACACCTTCAACTCTAATCTGGCAGAAACCATTACAACAGGCTGTAGGAGAGGGAGAGATGGGAAGCAGGGCCCATACCGTCATGTCTGCTGAAAAACCAGCTACATTGGGTTCCTCCAGTCCCTGAAATGGTTACATAACAACTGGTTGTTTTAAGTATTACCGTCATACCTGATGTTACATTTGCTTCATGTTACATTCTTTCAGGTTAAGTCCCGTGGTGACCTGGAAGTACCGGAAAGTGTTACTTCCGGGTTTTGCCGCTCGCGCATGCGCACAAGCGCCAAATCGCGTCACGCACCTGCGCAGATACGGCACTTCAGGTTGCGCTCTTTTCATGTTGCGAACAGGCCTCCGGAATGGATCCCGTTCGCAACCAGAGGTACCACTGTATTTGAAAACCAGTGCCTGAGTTTGCTCCCCCCTTCTCCCTCCCCATCCCCTTTTTTCTTTTATGTCACATATTTTAAACCAACAGGCAGGGATGGCCTTTCTTTAAGTGGTTTTATGCAAGCGGCTCTTCAAACCTTTTTGGCTGAATAGCAAGTTAAAAATACTTCAAATATCCTATTTACTGGAATTTAATGCTCACCTTTTTTTTTGGCCAAATTACATTACAAAAATTAAGGTGCACATTAGATTCGATGGCACGTTTACATTTGCCAGCAAATACTTTTTTTGATTTCATGGTTCTGAAAACTGAGGTGTGCATTAGATTCGATGGTGCATTAGACTCAAGTAAATATGGCAAATAAAGACATGGCATCTCAAGCTGTTATCTCAGCCAGGAAAAAAGAGCAAGAAGCCAAAGGGGTTCACAATTAGAACTTAAATAAATCCCTTCCCAGCCTCCTGACCAAGGTCATTAGGAAGGAGAAAACGTTAGCTCCATTTTAAGACACACCAACAGCTAATGAAGAGCCGCTTTAGCTGGAGCTCCCAATAAATTTATGTTCTGCCACTAATCCGGTGCCAGTCTGGGCAACTGTGAACCCCTCCTCCTGGATGACTATGGATTTGCAAGCCAGGAGGAGATGCAATCCCAGTTGGCGGATTACCCTCCTGTTGAAAAAGGAAAGACCAGTTCTTCACATTTCAAGTGCTGCCTGTCATATACCCTTTCATGTACATAGTAGCATTCCTATGGCAATTAAAGTAACTGCTCGATTACCAAATACAACAGCAAATCTACTTTCTAAAGATCAATAAAATGAGTTGAATTATATTAAAAGTCCTTTCTATGCAAAATTGAAGTGGCCTGCTGTATCAACAGACTCCTAGGTAACCTGCACCCACAAGTATGAGATCAACACTGGATAATCCAGAGCTTTCCAAACTGTGTGTCAGCTGCAGTTTGTAGGTGTGTTGCAGGAACGCTCCCCGTGCTCTTCAAGGGGCTGGAAGGCGGTTAGTTTAACCTAGAGTTTACTAGTAAAAATGAACTGCCATGTCACGAAATGATGCATGTCTAAAAAGTGTGTCACCAACATGAAAAGTTTGGAAAGCTCTGGGATAATCCATCCGCCCTTCAGATAAGTAAGGGCAAATGTACAGAAATACATTTAGGCAATGAAATTCTGTGCCAGAGGAGAAACATCAGGCTCCATCACTGCAGACCTTTAAAGGGGTCCTGAAAACTTGCTTGTTAAACAGCATTGTAATCAGGTTGCTGATTTAATAAAGTTTAGTTATAGTTATTTATCAGATCCTAGTGTTTTCGGTGGTCTATATGTATTTTAGTATTGATGCTGATTCTTATCAGTTCTTTGTTTTTAGTCTTATGTATCTATTGGGGGGGTTTTCTAAGCTTACTGAATAAGAGGAACAACAACCAGTAACAACAGATGTGGACAAATACAACTTATAGAGTTTCTCCAAATTTAGAATTGTGAAATAGCTTCCACATGGAAGCTCACAGAAACTTTGGGAAATGCCAGCCCACCCCTTCCCAAGCACTGAAAAGGCATTGTGGTATCTAATCAATGGCCAACTCAATGGGGGACTGACTGGGAACGTACCCAAATAGTGTATGAAGGATATGATAAATGAAACTACGCTTGGCACATAATGGGGCACACAAACACTTTAAAATTACTATATATAGCCAAGTTGACACAACAGCCAGAAGCTGATTCTGGTTAAGATTGCTAGAGGAATTTGATCTTTGCAAATTCCACCATGAACTATCTGATCCCACACCTCCCAAAGAAATACAAGAAAGTTACAAATTCAGAAGGAAATGTGCTTAAAATCCATAGCTAAATGCAATTTCTGTACTGGTTTCTGTCATGAGTCCCAAGTGTCCTTGAGGGGCTGGTCTTTTCAGGATAAGGGGTGGGGGGAGTTTAAGGAGATGCCCAATGGCAGCCCTGGTAAAGCCACATTACAATCCCAGGAGTCATCCGAGCTACAAGGGGTGGGGAGTTTGATCCCAGAGAGGAACCCAGTGGGTTGTCACCTTGCTGGGGCTTGTCCTGCCTGTCCCACTCCCATTTTGGTACCCCTCCCGCGCCACCAGAGCCTCTATCCTCACCAGCCTCTGATGATGAGCCTCCACACCCCCACCGAAGGCATCCAATGCTTTTTCTGATTCTGAGTTGGCACTATCATCTCTTCTATCACCTAGGTAGGACATGGAGACACCAGAGCTAGCACAAACAGACAGCTCAGGCCCAGACACCAAGGCGAAGTTCCTGTTTGCTGATGCAAACCCAAACTGAATCCTGCTTGGCACACTGAAAAGCCGAGCTCACCCCTTTCCTTTATAACAAGAGCCCAAGGAGCATGTCAACTGTTGGATCAATCTCTTAGCTTGCCTAGCCATGCGCCATGCCCTGTACCTGTTGTGCTGATGATCCTTGCTTTGCCTTTCTACCATATAATAATTGTTGTTGTTGTTGTTGTTGTTGTTGTTGTTGTTGTTATACCCCGCCCACCCTAACCCAATACAGGGCTGCCTTCAGCTGTCTTGTAAAAGTTGAGTAATTCTTCATCCCCTTGACATCTGAAGGGAGGGTTTCCAAAGGGCAAACACCACCACCAAGAAGGCCCTCTGCCTGGTTCCCTGTAACTTCTCACAGTGAGGTGGACCTCAGTGTCCAGGCTGAACAATGGGGGTGGAGACGCTCCTTCAGGTATATGGGGCCAAGGCCACCTAGGGCTTTAAAGGTCAGCACCAACACTTTGAATTGTGCTTGGAAAGGTACTGGGAGCCAATGTAGGTCTTTCAGGACCATATTGACCTGAGCAATAAAGTCTACAGTAGAAAATGAGATCCGAGTCAAAGTCTGTCATCCAGCAGGAACCAGGACTATTTCTTTGTTAAAAAAATAAAAAATTGCAAAAATGGAAATGGAAAAGACTTATGAGTGAACACAAAAAAGTGACTCTGGGCAGAAACAGACTGATTAGCCCATCCCTAGCAAAGTGAAGTGAAGCACCTATGAATTAACTTTATTAATAACTAGCTCCACTCCATGATAGTATTATGCAAGATATTAAATGGGAAGAGTGAACTACAAAGCAAACATGCTTCATATGGGAATATTCGGAGTACATTGGGTATACAGACACACTTGTAACTAACTAACTAACTAACTAACACACACACTCACTCTCTCTCTATATATATATATCAGAGAAAGTGTGCATTCTGTAGAACAACATAAATTGGTCCTCATAATACTCACATTGAAGCTGCTAAATGGGAGCATTTTCCAAAACAATATGCATTTTATAGGCAGCAATTTCCTTCAAAATGACAAACAATGCGAGCGCATTTGACTCCAAGCCTATCTTTCACAACTGAATAGCACATTGTTGTTTAAGAGACTAAATGTCTAACAGCACAAAAATTGTTTCTGATTGGTCTATAAGAGGGATGAATGGCTGTACTCTAGGGAACAGCACTGATATGATGGCCAACCAACTGCAATGCTAAGCAGGATAAAAACATGCAAATAAATAAAACTAAACAGCAAAACAATAACCTCCCCTTCCCACAGACACATTTAAAAGGCTGTAGAATATTAATCAGCCAAAGGCCTGGTGGAAGAGTAACATTTCCAAGTGAAATCAACAGGACGTAAAAGCCCTAAATTTATGCCCAAAGAAATACAGCAATATATTGTAGCCCTATAATATGTAGCAAACAGTTGTATATTTTGCTCCAGTTCCATGTCACATCCTTTTTCCAGAGTGTTTACTCAAAGAGTAGGAGTCTCCCTCACCCGACATTCCAAGAGACTGGAAACATGGGTCACACATAGGAGTAGTACCAGATTTAAAGTGCCCCTCCTTCTGTTTCAAAACCTGGATAGTGGCCAGACCACCCAACAAATAACTCTTAACTCTAGTCATCCCAACACAAAATATCGTTGAATTTAAAACAAATGATCTTGTAGCACCTTAAAGGCAAACATGTTTATTGTAGCATACGTTTTCATGGGCCACAGCCTGATTCATGCAAGGAGTTAATAATTAAATTCAATTAAAATGTGTGCTTTGCCCCCTAGAAATGCATATTACTTCATCACAGACCAGATACAATGTGACAGCAGGCTGCAGTATTATATTTCCTCATAACATTTAAATAGCATGCCAATTATTTTGCAAGATAGCATGCCAATTATTTTGCTCATATCAGTTTTCTATCATGCACAGCATGGATTCAACCAAGAACTTGCAAACTCATGAAAACCTCTAGTTCCAGTATTCATAGCTATCAAAAAAGGTTTTAACAGCACATCTTTCACAGAGATATAATATGCGATCATTGTTAGAATTCAACCCCCAAAGAACAGCTGAAGCATTTCCATGAGAGTTAAGTCAGCCATGCTCCTTGACACTTGGTAACTTGCCTGAATCCAGCAGAAACTGCCACAGATAAGCAGCCCATCAGGCCAGCCCAAACAAGTGAGATGCAAGAGGCAAACATCAGGAGTATCTTTCTGCATTGTATTGCACTATATTCCATACATAAATAAGCTATGGGAGCCAAAACTGACGACCCAAAAAATTATGCAATTTAAACCCAACCTTTTCCCAGATTTAACTTTCTGAAACCAACTCACAAATTTTCCTTAAACACGGATATAAGAAAAGTTATGAACAAAGATAAAGAAGATTAACAACAATTACCAATCTTTGTGTTGGAACTATCAAGAAGAGACGGATAGCTTTTCTCACCATGTGGTGGAAATGCAAGGTGTAAAAAAAAGAGCTTTTAAAAAATTATTTGTCACATTTATATACTACCTTTTTCTTCCAAGGAGCTCAAGGGTGGTGTACATGGTTCTCCTATCTGTTTCATCCTTACAACAACCCTGTGAGGCAGGTTAGGCTAAGAGATGGTGACTGGCCCAAGGCTACCTAATGAGCTTCATGGCCAAATGGGGATTTCAACCCTGCTTTCCCAGCTCATAGTCCAACACTCTAACCAAATTCACCTTCCATTATTTTTACTAAACTATGTGAAAACAAAGTTAGATCTGAAGAAGAAGAACAGGTTTCTACATGGTTGCTGCAGCCAGAATTTGGGGTTTTGAGGTTATGGTCTGACAATTTATCTAAGGTATCAAGAAGGAAGACAGAGTCAAGGTAACTTTTTGTTACAGAAAAATGTATGTTGTAACAATAATAAAGTGGAAATGGGGGGGAAATCTGAATAGAGGAATTCCTGATCCAGCTAGAGTGATACTGATTTTATATAAGCATTCTTGTGTATTTTTTTAAACAAAATGACAGGGTAAAAATGAATAAATAATATACAAGAGCTGGAAAATGTGAACCAAGGAGCTATGTCCTTTGCATACAGTAACTTTGAAGTAAAGGTAAAGGACCCCTGACAGTTAAGTCCAGTCGCAAACGACTCTGGGGTTGCAGCGTTTGTCTGCAGACAATTTTTTCAGGTCATGTGGCCACATGACTAAGTCGCTTCTGGCGAAACCAGAGCAGCACACGGAAACACCGTTTACCTTCCCACCAGAGCGGTACCTATTTATCTACTTGCACTTTTTGGGGTGCTTTCGAACTGCTAGGTTGGCAGGAGCTGGAACAGAGCAATGGGAGCTCACCCCACTGTGGGGATTTGAACCGCCGACCTTCTGATCAGCAAGCCCAAGAGGCTCAGTGGTTTAGACCACAGCGCCACCCCCGTCCCAGCTGTACAGTAGAGCACAGCATGCACTCATTCACAAATTCAGGTGCTCCATCATAGCTCGAGAGTTAAAACTAGTGATCAATATACCAGACAACAGGATTCCCAAGCAGAGGAAGTTTATAGAACGTCTCCAAGATGTTACAGGTCAAAAAGGGCCTCAGATGTACGGCTGACTTTGTCATTTCAACATGAGGAACAAGCTAAGTTTCTGAAGTGACTTGTCAGCACCAGGGGCTAACACTCATGAATAATAGTTCCTGAGCCACAACCTGCCTTAGAGGGATGAATATCTTGCTGTGCAAAGTGTTAAGACAGGGCACATGCTGGTCTGCTTGCATTAACATAAGCAACAGAAACGTTTCTTGCTTACAAAGCTACACTGAGAAATATTAGGTTTACGAACAAGATGAGGCCAACTTGGAATACAGATTTGTACAGATCCTGTTGAGAAAATGTAAAGTGGGCAGATGTGGGACAACAAACTTGCTATAAGGTTCAAAAGATTTATGTTTTATATATTTCACAATCATAACAGTTTCAATTTGTAAAATTACACTACCTTTTACATTCCCCCAAAGGCCAAAACAGGTTTATGTGTGCAATATTTATAAAAGGAAGACGTCACCATCCCTATACTAGTTGTTTTTCATGTATATTGATTGAGTCCAATGATTTATACATATTATAGGAAAGTGGAAAATGCATCCTGTCCTGGCTGCCAGTGATTTATCACAAGCCCTTGGTAAACAATAAATATTACCAATTGCATCTAATTTGGGTGACAAAGCTTTTTTGTTCCAATACACATATGTCATGCAATCCCTCTGAACTAATCAGAAACAGAACAAGACTTAACCTATTTCACATTTCTTGACGTTACCCCTGCCTCCTGTCTAGACAGATGGCTAATTAGAACGGAATCGTTTCTTACGGAGGATACACGTAATATGATACAGAACTAGTTGGTGCAATATTTACTTTTGGAGTATAGTCAAAGTGAACCAAAGACCTATAATTAATTGGATAGGAACAGTTAAAAGTTCAGGCATATACTATAAAGGTGATATTTTCATTTTAAAAATTGAGCATTTTCCCTAGAAAGTGCATTGGTTATGTAATGGAAGGCAAGGAATAATGGGCTTTGAAGACTGACTTTTTTATTTTATAAGTTTTATTTTATATTATAAGTTATATCCTCTACCTTCAACATAAATTTTGCTGCCATCTAATAATAACTAATATAAAGCATACAAACTAAAGCAGTAAATTAAAACAACTGAAAGCGGAAACAATCCATTCAAATAAACAGTAAAATTAAACTGCTCTATTCTTTTATTTTAAAAAAACCACTTAATTTAGCAGCTTTTTAAAGCCTGGGAAAACAGATATTTTTGTCTAATGTCTACATAATAGTAATGAGGCCCAAGACAGGCTTCTTTAAGAAGGGCAATACAAAAGCAAGGAGCCACAACAGAAAAGGCCCTCTCTCTAGTTGCCAGCCGCAACACTTCACACAGGAGAACCCAGAGAAAGTTTTTAGATTACAGTCTCAGTGGACCGGCAGACTGATATGGAAGGCGGCCCAAAAGCACCTGTATGTTGTCAGGATTGAGTTTCAATTTATTGACTCTCATCCAGTTTGACATTACTCCCAAACACAAATTTCAGTGTCACCTGAAAGACAAACCTGGAAATGTCATCAGCATATTGGTGACATATTTGTCTACATCCTGCAAAGGTTTTAAATTTAGTAGACATTTTGATACAACTGAAAGTACATCACAAGCCACTGATGAAGGCAATTTTCATAGGGCAGAAGAACGGCTGTAAGGGTAGCTTAAGCAAAGCTTGATCCACCCTTATAACTTTTTGACTAAGCGTTGGGGCAACCTTTGAGGAAAGTGCAAAACAAATTAAATGCAAGTTGCAAGATTGTGCCAGCAGAAACTCTTAGTCACACAAACCCTTAGTATGCAGTTAGCTTCTGGTTGTGATTCGAGGTCCCGCCACCCGCATAGGATTAAAAATAAGACACAAAGACACATTATTTTAGGTTAATGGGCAAAATTAGGCCACATCTTTTATTGGTTACAGCATGTGAGTAGTATTGGCTTAGGCACTGGATGAAACAGCAATACAAGACTCCACCCCGCACAGCCGGGAGAAATATCAGGGTTAACAACCAATGGGAGGAGCTTGTTGATGCAAATACAACTGGAAGCTCCCCCATGACGTCACCAGGGTCGTACCATGGCCCTAGCCACCAGCAGGGCATTGGACAGGAACCACGACTGCCAGATTCCTTTAACGGAATACCCAAAAGAGGAGGGGTAGATGATGGCCCATACCCAATCCTCCAACACAGCACACATTCCAATGCCTAACCGCCAACACCAGAAAGCTGTGATGAATTGCTGCGAGGTAGGCGAGAAAACCAAGAGGCTGGTGCCAATTGGCCAAATGGATAAGAAAAGTCCTACCAGGCCCCTTGGGCAACCAAGGCAACCAATCGAAGTCCATAGCAAGGTCAATACGCAAATGAAGCTGACCTAAGAGGGAGGGAGGGCGGGAGATGCGAAGAAAGCAGGAGCAGACTGGGAGCTGAGTGCTGCCGTGGCTGTTTAAATGCGACTAGCCCCACCCACCAGCTGGCCCTATTGGTCGGCTTGAAGGCTTGGGCATGGCAGCAGAAGCAATCAGGAACAGGGAGCCGAATACGCCTCCCTGCCACTGCGGGAAGCTGCTCCCATTCACAACCCCTCCCCTCTGGGAGCAGGAGAGGCCTTATCATAAAGTTTCGCCAAGTCTGAAACAAAAATGAGGAATAGCCTTTCAATTCCCCTTTTCACTTAAAAAGCCATGATATGAAGGATTCGTGGAAAATGAGAGTTTTGTTCTGGCAACAATAAGAGTGGCCCTGCCAAAATCAGCCTGCTGAAATGAATATATTGTGATTTAAAGTTCCCTAGCATTACTTGTCATGGGCTCAGAGAGAGAGAGGGGAGGGGGGGGAGCATGGCTGATAAGAGCTTGCTCCTATTCCAACTATGAGAAAGAGAAGGGGGAAGAAGACATCACAACACAGCTTAAGGCAGCAGAATCCAAGGAACGTAATGTTCAGTGAAAGGGCTGTGCTATTCGTAAAACACCACAAGTCTGCTCTGATTACGTTCAACACAAACAAACACACAAATTGTCCAGAGATGCAGTATCAAGGAAGAGCAACTTTGAGAATTAAGGCATCTCAATAAGTATTCTGACTCCAGAACATGCTTTTTTGCCTCTGAATTACCCAATATTGGATCAATCCTTCTTTAAAGTATTTTGAAGACAACCATGGTTAAACCTTCTATTGCACACACACCAGGCACTCATTGCCAAACCAAAAATAAACTGAAAGGCATGGCCAAAAGCTTTAAAGCAGAAAGTCTATACTACTCCCTACAAAATGGTGGTGTCACTGCAATGCAAAGACAAATCCTTATTAGATTCCAGAGGCTGCAGTCTCTGAGGCTGGCGCCCATGGAGCTAGTAATTCAGGAATGAATGAATCCCTCAGTGTGCTTTGCAGCAATTAAAAAATTTATATTTCATAAACTGGCACTCCTGTCGCTTCATTTGTGCTAATTGACCACAATGCAAAGCATTATCCCGATATCCCAAACTACAAGTTTTAACAGCCTTATAAACAGGGCACCAGGACAGAATTCTTTGTGTGATTAGGGGCAAAAAAGGGAGCAGATTAATTTGTCACTAGCTAAAAAAGAGCAGGGCTGGAAACAATCCAACACTTCTCAGTAAGTGTTGTTTTACTAGCACAGTGCTGTTGTTAAGTAGACTGTAAATGAACTTCTAGCCTGCCTAGATGAATACTGGGAAACAATCACATCACTGTTTTTATAAAATGTTTAAGGTGTTTCAGTACTACCCCCATCGCCCTCTAACACGGTTTCCTACACCAGCTTCCTTCAGCAACAGACTTTTATTTGGGCCATAAATCACTTAAAATTCAACTTGGTACCCAGACACATAGTTGAAACTCTACTGGCAAAATGTGGTCTTATAGTAGTCTAAGTCACAGCTCCAACAATCCATATGTCCCTACCACCTACCAATAATTCTGGAGCAAAAATAAATTTCTACCAGTACTTGAATCCTAGCTATATTTAGGAGGCATTTTCAAACACAAAAATGTCCCTTTTGGAAAAACAGCATATTCTGAACATAAAGACTCCTCCTTTAAGAGGACTGACCCCTTTTTTTTAACTTAAAAAAAATAGTTGCTGTTTATTAAGATTTATACCCCACTACTCAAGAATTTGCCAGGGCAACTCACAACAACATATTTAAGAGAGAAAAATACATAAACGTAAGTTGAAAATATCAAATCTATTAAAGTACAATTGTTATCATTAAATAGATAAATTGAAGTTTAAAAGCCTAAAAAATACAAAACTGTTTGCCTAGCAAAAGTCATTAGAGTGGATACTAGGTAAGTCTCTTAGAGGAGTGTGTTGCAAAGCTGGGATGCCACCTTTCCCTGGTAACCACCAGCCACACATCTGAGATTGGGAGAACTCAGAGAGGGGCTGATGATCTAAATAAAGGCAGACACCTTTGGAAACAGGATCTTCTTTATGTGCCCTGGCCCCAAGCTATAAAGGGCTTTAAAAGTTCAAGACCACTCTGAATTGGGCTGAGAAACAGACCTGAAACCAAATGAATTGATGTAGGATGCTAATAACCAGTCTCAATTAGCAGGTGAGCAGTCATTTTGTGAACCAAGTACAGTTTCAGAACCATCTTCAAACAGGTAACTTGGAGATTACCAAAGCATGGATGTGCCAGCCTTCTCTGTCTAGGTGGGAACCCAAATGGAATGCAATCTAAGTTGGCAAAAAGGCCATTCTACTTTTGCTATTAATATGCATTTATATAAATCGGGAGTAAAACCCATCTAGAAGAAAAGGCAGCATGAGGAACATTTTAATACTCATACGTGGATTGAAGTATTTCTCAATCTTTATTCAAGGCTGCAAAGGCTGTGTAAGAACAAAGAGCTAATAGAAAGTCAATCACAATGAAAATTAGGAAGACTAGTAAAAAGGAATTCAAATAGGTAGCCATGCTGATCTGACGTAGTCAAAATAAATTTAAAAAAATAAAAATTGTCCAGTAGCACCTTAAAGCTTATACCAGAACACACAAAAGCTTATACCCAGAACAAACTTAATTGGTCTCTAAGGTGCTACTAGACAATTTTTTTATTTAGTAAAAAGGAAGGTGCAATCATTTCTTTATCCCAACTGATAATGCTGCAAATACAAAGGTCTACACAGCTGTCTTTGGATACTAACCCCTTTCTCCAGGATACCTCATTCTGATTCGAAATGTCTATATCACATTAAGTTTAAATACCCTTTGAGTATCCAAATTTTAATTTTTAAAAAATCTGTTTAAGTTATCCTCTCATTGTTACTTAGTTATTTTGTTATGGGTGAATACTTAAGGTTACATACAGGATGTGTGCCTTACTTGAGTACAGTGGTACCTCAGGTTACAAACACTTCAGGTTACAGACTCCGCTAACCCGGAGGTAGTACCTCGGGTTAAGAACTTTATCTCAGGATGAGAACAGAAATCACGCGCCAGCAGCACAGCAGCAGCGGGAGGCCCCATCAGCTAAAGTGGTACCTCAGGTTAAGAACGGACCTCCAGAACGAATTAAGTTCTTAACCTGAGGTACCACTGTATTTAGCCCCTTCGCAAGCATTTAATCAGTCTTGGCATCTTTGCGACCCTGCAGCACTTATTAGTTGTAAAACCTTAGCAATAGGATAAATAATAGGATATGATAAATAAATAATTACTGCAGATCAGTAAGTACAAGTGTTTTGTTGTCAAATTGCTGCCTGGTGAACCAACTAGTAGGATTACCACTACCAAAATCTTTAAAGACAGGCATTAATGGTTGACAACTTCATCCCCATTCAGGCAGCTCAAATTAAATATGGCCAGGAATACCAGTCAAAACAATTTCAGTTTTCAAATATCTGGAACCAATTAGCTGAGGGGGAAAGTTTCCAAAGGGCCACCCATTAATAAACACAAAATAATTTGCGTCTGCTGTCTTGTTTGTGATAATTTTTTTATTGCTACCTCAGTTTCAGATGTCACAGTAATTACTTCCACATTCTGATTAAAACACGAATTGAAGCCACATGTTAAAAGCCTCTCTCTCTCTCTCTCTCTCTCTCTCGTCAAAAACAGAAGGAATAAGCTCGGTTTTTAAAGTTATTGAAACACTGACAGCTAAAAAGAGTGCTGCCTCATTTCTGAACAACAACTGGACTCCTAAGTTTCACTGCCCTGAAGCAATAAAGCATTGTAATAGCTCCTAATTGAATCCCTTCAAAAGAAAATTAGTTAACCCTTCGATGAAAAAGTAACTAGGCTCTCTCAAAGATTTACAGTAATTAGAAGATTAAGAGCTATATTAAAGGCATGCAGCACCACTGTGACAGAGAAACGAACAAATTCCCTCTTCCATTATGTATTTATTTTGATTTACAATCTCTCATCCCAAAAATTTAGGATGGCATCATATAAACCCAGTTTTAGTTAGGAATGCAGAAACAAAACATCTAACTACCGGTATATAGTTTTAGATACACAGCTCTCTTTTCATCATTAGCTTTCTTTTCATGTTGTTGTTGTTTAGTCGTTTAGTCATGTCCGACTCTTCGTGACCCCATGGACCAGAGCACGCCAGGCACTCCTGTCTTCCACTGCCTCCCGCAGTTTGGTCAGATTCATGTTTGTAGCTTCGAGAACACTGTCCAACCATTTCGTCCTCTGTCGTCCCCTTCTCCTTGTGCCCTCAATCTTTCCCAACATTAGGGTCTTTTCCAGGGTCTTCTCTTCTCATGAGGTGGCCAAAGTATTGGAGCCTCAGCTTCAGGATCTGTCCTTCCAGTGAGCACCCAGGGCTGATTTCCTTAAGAATGAGTATGTTTGATCTTCTTGCAGTCCATGGGATCTCATGAGATTCTTTTCATACATACACACAAAGACACATGCAAAAGCACAAGTCTCTCTGTGCAAGAGTGAGAGGTAGCTAGGCACAAGCACACACAAATACTTATATAAATTAATGTACCGTATACTGCAAGAGGAGAAGCCAGTCCCAAATAGTTTAGGCACACTTTTATCAGATGGCTTTCCTCTCTTTCCCACAGGAAAGCTAATCTTTCAAATTGTGACAACTGGAAAGGAGTCAGTCCCAGAATGACTATGGTAGTTATACGATAGTCTCCCCACTCCCTAAAAAGTTCTACTTCCAGCCTGCTTTTATTTATTTAATAATTTTATTTTTGTTTTAAAGTATCCCATTTTTTAGGGCAATGTGCTCCCCCAAAGAGGGGCATACAAATCATAACAGAATATAAACACAGTAATTTATAACAGGGTGGGAAGCCTATGGCTTTTCAGATATTGTTGGACTACTATTTCCATCATCTCCAATCTTTGACCATGCTGGCTGGGGCTGACAGGAACTGGAGTCCAACACCTGGAGAACTGATTTCCCACCCATGGTTTAAAAACATCAGTCAACCCCCTTAAAATAGGCTGCAAAGGCACAACTAAGCAGCAGAGAGAGAGAACAGCAATAAGGCAATCCTAATGAAAGAAAAAATAAATAAATAAAATTAGAAGCTGTGGGGCTTCCTGGGTAATTGCGTTCCAAAGGTATGGGGCCACCACTATAGAGACCCTGTCTCTAGTATCCATCTACCTGTCTCTTAATGACAGGCCAGAAAGCAGGGCCTGCAAGGCTAACCGTAAAGCTTGGGCAGGCATAGGTAGCCATTCAGGTAGCATAGTCCCCATCTATTTTATTAACATTCCCTACTTTAAAAATAAATAAATGAAGTACTTATATATTTAAGTAATGAGAAGCATAGTATTTATTTATTTAATGTGTTTGTATCCAGTGTTTCTTCCAAGGAGCTGTAAAATGGGATATAGTAGGCTAAGAGAGATGCTCATTGACCAAGTTCATGGCTATGAAAGGATTTGAAATGGGATCTCCTCCCCTTTGACCACTGTACTACTCTGTGCCTTAGTGACCCTATTCACCTTGCATATGTGGAACAGGAGCCACAGAGGCAATGCCCATTCCCATTCCATAAAGGCGAATCCAGGTCCTTCCCTTCTTCTAGGAACCCATCCTTAGCCTGCCATGAAACATTCCCTTCCTGTGTGCTTCCTCAGAACAGCTGGCCTCTTTGTAGACTGGGTAGCAAGTTGGTACAATGTTTGCCCTGAAATTTGATGGGTCGGAGTAAGGCTTTGTTAGTTATAACACGCCTGTTTTAGGTTTCCAGTTTGATAGAACTGCAGCCAGCTTTCATGGTCAAATAGGTTATCAGGATGAAACAGAAATACAGTGGTACCTCGGGTTAAGAACTTAATTCGTTCCGGAGGTCCGTTCTTAACCTGAAACTGTTCTTAACCTGAAGCACCACTTTAGCTAATGGGGCCTCCCGCCGCTGCCGCTGCACAATTTCTGTTCTCATCCTGAAGCAAAGTTCTTAACCTGAGTTACTATTTCTGGGTTAGCGGAGTCTGTAACCTGAAGCGTATGTAACCTGAAGCATATGTAACCCAAGGTACCACTGTATTTAATAGGACAAAAGAACTGTATAGACTGTGGTGCCAAGCTGCACTTTGCACCCCGTACCAAAAGCTGTTCTATAAGCAAGCAGCCACAGATTCTGAACATTTTTAGCGCAGAAATTTGGAACCGCTTGTAGTGAAGTTAGCAAGGGGGGGGATCACGTGCTCATCACCAGTAAAATTTACTAAAAACTTTCACTGGGGCACGGACATCAAAAACACACTGAACGCCAAACAGTTTTCAACAGCTGACAATAATTTTATCTGGCAATTCTGACCAGAACACTTTTACTTACAAGACTCCGTGACAGGGATCCAAGCATTAGTAATGCAGAATGGCAATAACTTGTTGACCAATCTTATTTAAGTCATTTCATGACGGGAGCCAAAACTGGGGAAATATTTTCCAAAGTTTAAAAGGTGAAGCAACCTCAAAGTGAAAACTTCTTGACTATTCTATTATTTTAAGTTTATGGGGGAACGTTTAATGCATTTGGTCTCTCACTCAATTACGTTTTCCAAGAATATTTGGTGCGAGGGGAAGAGAATCCCTTTGCTGCACATGTAAGCATTACACATTTTCTCAACAAGTTGACTCGCTTTACATCAAGGATTAAAAACGGAATACTCTTAAGAAGTCTATGAAATGTAGACTCTCTTATGCAGTCATCCTACATGCAATACCATTACTCCTCTCCTGTGAGGTGATTTTGAGACGGGGCGGTCAAATACCTTCCTCAAATACTTAAATCCATGTGATGCAAAGGTCACTGCAAAGATGCAAGTCAGCCAGCAACTTTGAAATAGCTCAGATAGCTTCTGTACATAAGCAAACGGAGTTCTGAACTGGCCTCTTAACTTTTCAAGTAATTCTCTTCCCTAACTTACCTAGCTGCCCAGCATACTTTGCATGTCTAAGATTTAGCCCTTCCAGGGAACAAAGTTAGTTTGAACAGCTACAGGAAGCAGATTGGGCAAGACGAAAAGATCCATCTATATGACAGGTAGTTCCAGGTACAGTGGTACTTCTGGTTAGGTACTTAATTCGTTCCAGAGGTCCATTCTTAACCTGAAACTGTACTTAACCTGAAGCACCATGGGCCCTCCAGCTGCCGCTGTGCCGCCACTGCACAATTTCTGTTCTCATCCTGAAGCAAAGTTCTTAACCCGAGGTACTATTTCTGAGTTAGCAGAGTCTGTAATCTGAAGCGTATGCAACCCGAGGTACCACTGTACAGTGGAACCTCAGGATGCGAACAAGATCCGTTCTGGAGCCCTATTCGCATCCCAAACGGAACACAAGACGTTTCGCCACTTCCGCGCATGCGCGTGATATCATTAGCGTCTTCGCATGCGCGAGCGGCGAAACCCGGAAGTAACACGCTCCATCACTTCCGGGTTGCCGCGGAGCACAACCTGAACACGCTCAACCTGAAGCACATTCAACCCGAGGTATGACTGTATAGCTATTTTGACATTTTTTTTCTATTTAAATCAGTAATTTTCTCTCAACAGGTTTTTTTCGGTTTTTTGGTTGGTTGGTTTGTTTTTGCCCCTTAACTAATCAACTTGGGGAATTTTCTTTTCCTTTGGCTTTTAGCGACACCAATCCTGTCTGCAAAGTGACCTGCCTCCCATCAAGATTGACATTTACAAGCTTTCCTAGAGTGTACCTTCCTCCACTTTCTTCCATTAATCAAGACATAAGGAGCATATCACAGAGACAAGATTCCACCTCCCCCATATGCCAACTCAGGGGCTCTGTTTGTTATCTGCCTTGGTTCAAGCACACTCAAGTTCCATTTAAAACGTTCCCTCTGCCATTTCTACCAAGCACCTAGCTGCCCATTTTCCAAACCTCTGACAACTTTCCCCTGAATTAAAGTTAAAATTACATTTCCCTCTTGAACCCAAAAGGTGCACACATCTAAGAATTGCAATAATTTATTTATTCCATCATTCTGAGAAGTTACTTGCCACCCTTTAATTAAATTATTTTCAGAGTGACTTGCAGGTAAAGTAATAAAATACAAAGCAAAATGTATATTGTAACAGAGAATTACATATCTGAAGTTCCACTTCTATGAAAGCACAGACCAGCAACTTGTGCAGCCCTGCAATGTGAAGTCTGCTTTAACAGCCAGGCAATTTTGCTTGTTTCTGTATCAGGCGCGATTGGATGCTCCAACCAGATCTAATAAAGTGATATGGAAGAATCAACTGCACCGCACAGAAGCTAATTAGAACAAAATAAGCTCAGAGCAGTGATCATGCAGACATAGCAGGCAGCCTCTTCTGTGGATGAAAATGATTGGCTGAAGGAATTTTTAATTCATTTATTTCTGGCAGCTTACTAAAACATCACAACACACATTCTGGGAATTACTGCTTTAGCCTGCAAATCTCTGATTGTGTCCAGGGAATATGGTAGCTGTGAAAAACCCTGTAGTGTTGTAAGTACAGTGCTACCTTGGTTCTCGAACTTAATCTATTCTGGGCATCCATTCAACTCCCGGAACCGTTCGAAAACCAAAGTGCAGCTTCCGATTGGCTGTAGGAGCTTCAATCGGAAGCTGCGTCGGACGTTCAGCTTCCAAAAAATGTTTGCAAACCAGAACACTCACTTTCAGGTTTGCAGCGTTTGAGAGCCAATTTGTTTGACAACTGAGCCCTTCGAGAACCAAGGTACCACTGTACTATTTTTCACCCCAGGTCCTTTTATCCGGCTGGTTCTCCTTTAGGGGCTGGAGGTAAATAAGATGGGAGCTTTGAGTCATTCTATTCAATGCATCAAAATACACCTGTACATAACGCTCCTGGCAGCGACTCCCTTCTGAAGGATCCTTGCGCTGGAGATGGTCAGTACAAAGACTCTCTCCCCGCACATCCTTTCTGCCACTATGACACTTTTATAACAGAAAAATGGAATACCAGAATAAGACTAGGCTGCAATTTGGAAGTTTCTGCCTTGTCTGCATTAAGCTCCAGTTTATTTGCCCCAGCGCAGCCCAGCCCTATCAGTATGCATTTAGAATTTTGACTCTGAATGCAATTATTATGTAACTGCAAATGCAACTCAGATTAGATCTTCTCAATATGCATGTTCATTGTTAGCACATTGGAGTTTAATTCTGAGCAATTATAGCTGCATATTTTTTCTATGCTATGCTGTGGTGACAGGCTCAAGCTCAGCCATGAAGCAGAAGAAATGTGCCGATCCTGTCATCATTTGTCATTGAGCTATGCAACTTGCTAAGGTCCTAGTCTCCTATTTGGATTAGCTGTGCGTATATGTACATACTGTATATATCTGTTTTGTTGAATTACCACTCTCCCATATGCTACTACAAAGGCAATATTTATCTCCCCTGATCAATAAACAAACAAACTCTCTCCAGTAGCCTGGATGGCACAAAGATAAAGTCACATGCTTCAAGCAGTCAAAGATGTACCGTAGGTATTCTGTATACAGTAAAATACTGAAGTGGTCCCTTGGGTTTGCTCTTTTTAAGAATGTTTTTTAGAATGGAAGCTTTGAGTCATGACGGTGGGGGGGGCATATGTACAACTTCAACAGGACTTTGTTTGTTTTATTGCTATTTTGTTAATGTTGTTTTATAGATATGAATGCTGTAGTACTTTGTGAATCCTATGCATAATATGATTTTTGGTGTAACTGTGATGTTTAGCTTATTTGTTAGTTGTTTTGTTAATAGTGTTACATAGATGGCAATTGCTTAATTTATGATTGTTTTACTGATGATTTGTTAAGTATTCTATATGATTTATGCTGTATTTGTGATGTTCCATTATGTTATTTTTATCTTTTGTTTGTACGCCGCTTTGGGATTTAGTTGAATAAAAAGGAGCATAGAAATACAGTGGTACCTCAGGTTAAGTACTTAATTCGTTCCGGAGGTCCGTACTTAACCTGAAACTGTTCTTAACCTGAAGACCACTTTAGCTAATGGGGTCTCCAGCAGCTGTCGCACCGCTGAAGCCCGATTTCTGTTCTCATCCTGAAGCAAAGTTCTTAACGTGAACCACTATTTCTGGGTTAGCAGAGTCTGTAACCTGAAGCGTATGTAACCTGAGGTACCACTGTAGAATAACAAAAAGTCACTTATTGTTGTTTTATTATTTAGTAGATGTCTATGTTGCCCTTCGGGACGCGGGTGGCGCTGTGGGTTAAACCACAGAGCCTAGGACTTGCCGATCAGAAGGTCGGAGGTTTGAATCCCCGCGACGGGGTGAGCTCCCATTGTTCGGTCCCTGCTCCTGCCAACCTAGCAGTTCGAAAGCACATCAAAGTGCAAGTAGATAAATAGGTACCGCTCTGGCGGGAAAGTAAACGGCGTTTCCGTGCACTGCTCTGGTTTTCCAGAAGCAGCTTAGTCATGCTGGCCACATGACCCGGAAGCTGTACGCCGGCTCCCTCGGCCAGTAAAGCGAGATGAGCGCCGCAACCCCAGAGTCGGTCACAACTGGACCTAACGGTCAGGGGTCCCCTTTACCTCTATGTTGCTCTTCATCTGAAGATCACAGGACTGTGTTTGGTTGATCAGGGTGTAGTGAATGGTCCTGGATGGAGTTCTGCACAAAGGTCAGGAGCATAGCACAGAAGTGCTCCTAGATTCAGCACTGTCCTGGAACCAAGTAAGAGCTGCTCTGATCCATTCATAACAGACAAGGCTGCTGCAGCACCATTCTCAACAAACAATTTGGTAGGGTGGACAATACAGATGTGAAGTTCTTTACTGCTTGAATAAGTCACTGTTTGAGAGGGCTGATCTTACATGTCAGCCAAATCCCTTACATGATTTTTTTCTTCTCCAACACAGCTCAAGTTTGTACACTGTAGAAAAATATAAATGAACACTTCAGCATTCCCATATCAAGCTTCTAAAGCATTTCTTGGGAGAGTTGTAAAAGGCCACGAAGAGATGCTTTCTCTGGTTCCTGCCAGAATTTCTGGGCTGAAGTGACAGATGAGATTTCCTGGGGCTAACATGCCATGGCCAATTAGCCATGTCAATCCACAAGTATGCCAGCTGCCAGGATCTAATATTATTAGTGCATGATTTTAAAAAGTGAAGACATCAGCAATGTTAAGAGTTCACATAACTCCTAATTTTAAAACTTGCCTCAAAAAGATTTATTGAGGTGGCAGCAACGGCGACCTTAGATTTCGGCTTTTAAGAAGTAAATATGAGTACTCTCCATTTCCTTTAACCTGATTATATAATGCACTGTTAATCAAATTAGCTTATATTACAAGCCTTAAAAAATCTGAATTATCATGTATCTTTTGCTTATGTTTCATATAACTTTCTTATTTTCAGGGTATCAATTTATAGCAGTATTGTCTTTGCTATAGCCTAAACTGCTTATTCCACAAAATATGAGATGCCTAATATATACACAGCTAAGCAATGAGGGCATCCATTTCAAAGGGCAGAAATGCATTTTTGCAAAGTGTACTGAGCACTTTCAAGCTAACACAAAACATGCTTGTTCTGTGATTGCTTTAAAACATGTGCATTTCATTTTAAAACAAGAATCTCAGTATTGTTGAAAGTTCGACTAACTTCCTTGCAAAGTCACCAAAACAAACTGAAGTCACAGAGAGCAGAGATTGTTTTTCCCACCAGTTGCTTACACAAAGTGTAGCTCTAGAACAAACAGAGAAGGCTGACATACCAATAGCAAATCCCTTTGAGCCTACACAAAGCCTACCTACCACTTTCAGGAGAGGGGGGGGGCAGATTTATTGTTAAGACACTAAGTACGGTAAGTCCTGGAAGTTCCTAAATTCTCAAAAGTCTGCTACATAGTAACTCAGTGTGGCTGCCCCTGTTCTGTGGAATGGCATTCCTGCCGAAATACAAGATGAGCCTACTTATCTGCACTTTCTGGAAACGACTGAAGACATTTTTGTTCTGATGGGTTTTCCCAGCCGGATAAATGGGTCTTTCTCATAAGTGTCCAATTGCTAAGAGTTTTCAAATCTTCTTGTTAAAGTATTTGCTGTTTTTGTATTTTTAACCTTTTTAAATTATCTTGCGTGCAAATCGCCTTGAGAAACTGATTTAGAAGGCAATTAATAACATATAGGAAACTCTCTACAACTTACCCCCTACTCTTCAACCCAAACCTTACTCTAATCCCATTAGCCACCCACCCACCACACCCTAGGTCAGCGCAACCCCACTGGTACCTTAAACAACACAAAGAGAGAGATACAAGACAACCCAAACGGGTTGGCAGGGAATCGCCCCACACAACAGATAAGCAAGATGGCTAACCTAAAAGCAATTACATTAAACGTGAGGGGGCTGGGAAACCCTATCAAAAGAAAACGCATCACCTCATACATAAACACCATGAAACCACACATCACCTTCCTACAAGAAATACACAACCCACCCAAAGGCAGCAAACTCCTGAACGACCCCCGCTTCAGTCAACAGTGGGTCGCACGAGGCTCAGGGAAAGCTCGTGGTGTAGCCATAATACTCAGTAGAGACCTGAACTTCACTGCCACAACAGTCCTCAAGGACAAAAAAGGCAGATTCATTTTCGCCAAAGGGACACTAGATGGCAAAATCAAACTGACAATCAGCTCCATATATGCCCCAAACACGAAACAACTAGAATTCTTCCAGAAGACACTAAACAAATTCCTCTCCTTCTCTGAAGGGGAAGCAATCCTAGGAGGGGACCTCAATCTAAATATGAAAGGTATATCCCTGAGAGATATCCACCCTACAACCCCATGGGCAACCTTCCTCAGAAGGAAACCCCCAACAACTAGGAACCCTTACAAGTTACTAAAAAACAGGGGTCTCTACGGCATTTGGGGCGATCAAAACCCGGGAGACACCAGCCATACATTCCAATCGGGACGCCATAATACAGTGTCCAGACTGGACAGCATTCTACTCACACAGGGTCTGATCCCCTCAGTGGAATCAACAAACATAGGTAACATTAAAATCACAGATCACGCTCCAGTAGAAGTCACCGTTAAAATAGGAGAAGGAACAGAAACCACCCCAACATGGTCCTTCAGTCCCATCCTAACTACAACCAAACAAACTAGAGAGAGTCTCACAAAAACCCTCCAAAACTACTTCAAGGAAAACGATGTAAACAATATATCAACCCCCCTCCTATGGGACGCAATGAAAGCGGTCACCAGAGGAGCTTGCATAAAAGAGAAAACATTCCTTAAAAAACAAACCTCCTCAAAAATTAGCAAAATAGAACAAGACATCACAGCCCTCTCATCACGCTACAAACAAACAGGATCTAAAAAACTCCTCAAAACTATAGAACAAAAAAGGAGAGAACTAGACTCCCTAGAAATTAACAAAACAATGATCAACATTCTATACTCTAAACAACGTTTCTACGAATATGGAGGGGAAAACTCCAGATTACTAGCAAATAGATGTAGGAAAAAAGCACTCAAAACAAGAATACACTGCATCACCAAAAAAGACGGCAACATAACATTCTCCCCCAAAGAAATAACCTCAGAATTTGCAGAATTCTACTTCAACCTATACACCTCCCATAACCCACCAGAGAAGGAAATCAAAAAATTTCTAGCAGGACTGACCATGCCTACCCTAACTGATGAGGAACAGGAATTCATGGACAGCCCTATCACCCCAGAGGAAATAGATGCGGTCCTCAAAAACCTGAAACCACACAAAGCCCCAGGCCCAGACGGCTTCACAGCAGAATTCTATAGGAAATTCAAAGAACCCTTGATGCCCTACATGACCCGCCTATTCAATGACATCATAAAAGGGGGCCCCATCCCCCAAACCTGGACCCACTCCAAAATAGTCTCCATCCCAAAACCACTAAAAGACAGCCTCAAAGTAGAATCATACCGCCCAATCTCATTAATAAACCAAGACTACAAGATATTCACATCAATCTTGGCGAACCGCCTAAAAATCTTCCTACACAAGTTAATAGCCCCAGACCAGACGGGCTTTGTCCCTGGCCGCAATATAACAGACCCCATCAGGAAACTAGTGAACCTGATCGAGCACAGCAAGGCAACCAAACTCCCATTGACAATTATGTCCCTAGACATCCTCAAAGCCTTTGATTGCTTAGAGTGGAAATACATATTAGCAGTACTAACTAACATGAAATTTGGCCCCAACTTCCTACAAACCCTCAAACAAATATACTCCCAAGCCTCAGCAAAATGCAGAACTAACAATTTGGATTCCAATATTATAGCTATCCAAAGAGGCACGAAACAAGGATGCCCGCTGTCTCCCTTCTTATTTATCCTGGCTCTGGAACCCTTAGCAATCTGCATCCGAGCAGCCACAGACATCAAGGGAGTGGAAATAAAAGGCAGAACCTATAAATTAGGGCTCTTTGCAGATGACCTAATGGTCACAACACCAGACCCCATAAGCACAGCAACCTCCCTAATCAGAGAACTCAACACATTTGCAATGGTGTCGGGCCTACAGGTAAATTTTACAAAGTCAGAAGCTATGTGCTTCAACACCCCTCCTCACATCCAAAAGGAACTCACGAAGGTCACCAAAATAAAACTTTGCCATACCAAGTTCAGATACCTAGGGGTACAAATAACCAGAAACCTCAATAAATTGTACCTCCACAACTACAAGCCCCTGTGGCGACAAATTAACAAAGACCTAACGAGGTGGAATAGCATGAATTTCACTCTCTCAGACAAAATAGCCATGATCAAAATGATCACACTCCCAAAACTAACCTACCTATTCCAGGCCCTCCCAATCTGGATCCCCTCAACCCAACTTCGCAGTTGGCAGAGAAAACTACACTCTTTCATCTTCTCACATAAAAAACCAAGAATAAGCCCCAAATACCTGCACCTCCCCACCTCAGAAGGAGGATGGGGAATCCCCAACATAGAAGCATATTACAATGCCAACCAAATACGCCATATAATCCCATATATACTAGAAGATGAGACAAAACAATGGGTACACCTAGAGAGGGAAACAATTAAAAATACCTGCACCACAACATACCCACTCCTCCCAAACAAACTAAAGAAAATCCCCACAACACTTAACAGATACACACAGACCATGCTCAAAGCATGGAAAACACAAATAGGCAAACTATCCCCAACCCCATCCCCACTAATCCCCCTGGCGCACCACCCATTATTCCACTATGCAGCACAAAACCTCCAGATAAAAACCTGGCAAACCAAAGGCCTATATCGCCTAATAGACTTTTATAAAAATAACAAACCTTTGTCAACACAAGAAATACAAGACAAACTAGAAGACACCCAAATGCCCTGGTTAACACAACACCAATTACATGCCCTCTTAAACAACCCAACAGTAAAATCAGCAGCAACTAGGCCCCTGACAACCTTCGAAAACCTCCTCCTGACAACAAAGGGAAACGGTAAAGGGACGGTATCCGCAATATACAAGATACTACTCCAAAACCCCGCAAATCCCCTAGATGCAATCAAAAAACAATGGGAGAATGACATAGGCTATGAGATTAACCCCACTCAATGGACCAGAATGTGGTCTAAACCCCCCTTTAAATCCATATCAACGAAAAGAAAAGAACTCACACTGAAACTCACCTACAGGTGGTACCTAACACCAAGGAAACTAGTGCTAATACACCCAGGAACCTCACCAAAATGCTGGAGAGGGTGCATCTCCACAGGCACATACCTCCACATGTGGTGGGAGTGTCCCAAAATCCAACTATTCTGGACAACAGCCATACAAGAAATATGTAAAATAACTAAACAAGTAATAGACATCACCCCAGAATTGGCCCTACTAAACATTTTCCAAGACAACAATGCCCATTTACACCACAAAGAACTCATAACCCACCTACTCTCAGCAGCCAGAAGCATCATAGCCAGACACTGGAGAGACCTGTCAGGAGTAAGTATGGACCAATGGTACCAAATAGTATGGGAAACAGCCCTACTAGAAAAATTAACTAATAAACTGAAACTGACATGGGGACAAACAGAAGAAGACGCCTTCACCCCGGTATGGCTCCCCTTTATCACATACACAGCCCAACAGGACAATGACAATAATCCACCAACAACATACAAATCAATATGGCTAACCTGACCCAAAACACCCACCCACCTCACTCACACATGAAAACAAAGATCACCACAGCCAATCACAAGCAAACAATCACACCCTAGGCCAACCCCAACCTCTCTCACCACCAAAGGAACACAAGTGAACAACACAAACAACGCTGACCCCAAACTCTACATACATTAAACACAATAGAAACACCGCCACCCGACCCCACCCCCATCCATCTTCCCTCTCTCAACCCCCCCTTTTTCTTTTCTTCTCCCCCTAATGCCTCAACAAATTAAATGGATTTGTAAAAATGTTACATGGAAAAACAGCAACGAGGCATTACACTTACTTCTGTAAAACAAGAAAACCCTTAATAAAATAAAAATAAAAAAGGCAATTAATAAATCAATGATAATAAAGTCAGATAAAAAGCATTTTATCTTTTTCTTTGCTTACATCATTTCTCAGGCTGTTTTATCATTCATGAAGCTGTTCATTAAAATGGACTGCAATTTCACTGAAATATCCTGCATATCACTTGGAACATCTTTAGTAGTCTCCTCCAGTGCAAAACAAACTCCTACATGATTATTATATCGAGACATAATTATAGAGCAGATATATACTTAATGAACCACGCTCTCAAAGCTACACAGATCACTGTTTCCTGGAACCTAATGGCAAAAAAACCCTTCATGTGCCAACTATGATATACGTGAGAGCTTTCTCCATACTCCTACTTGGTAACACCTTACTGTTGGTAATAAAAACCTGGTTTTTTTGAAAGCTGTTCTGCAGCTGTTAGAATTATTTCTGCGTTGACTCTTTTCTTAAAATCTTGTAGCAAATTTTTACGTTTTATGTAGTTGTGGCTGTGGATTTGCAACCAGATCTTAAAGTGAGTTATTTTAAAAAATTGTTTTGGATGCCCTAGGTGGCAGATAATCATGTACTTAAGTTTTAAAATAAAGGAAGTTCTGAAGAATATTAGTAGTCACACTGTCTTCAAAAAAATCAACAGATAATTCCACCAGCCAAAGCAGGACTCATTACCTAAGTTCAACCAATCCTCAAACAGCATGTTACCTATTTCTAAACTATTTTCTAAAAAGCCGTGGAAAATATGCATGTGACTTTCAAACAAAAACATATTAGAATGACAGAAGGCAGAATTTGAGGATACACGAGAAAGTGTTTTGAAAACCAAAAATATTCTAATATAGAGTCTTCTACCCTGCTGATTTGAATTGAGTAGCAATAATGAGTGTAATTCCAGTTCACTACCATAAATCTTTTTTTTTTCCTTCGTCCCATAATGATATGAGTGTTCTCCAACAGCAATTACTCACAAGCAGGGCAGGGAAGATACTCATCTGCAACATTTTATGGTCTTCATACAGCTCAAAGGGACACAATGCATCAGTTTATTAGCATTGTAGCACAAGGGTTTCAGCATGCTCCACTTTTTCCTTTCTTCTACGTATGTATGTAGCATGTAATAATAATAATAAATTTATTATTCAGAGTCAGTCCATCTGGCTGGGCTTCCCCAGCATATCTAAAAACATAATAAAAACATCAAGCATGAAAAACCTCCCAGTACAGGGCTGCCTTCAGATGTCTTCTAAAAGTTGTGTAGTTCTTTATCTCCTTGACATCTGAAGGGAGGGCGTTCCACAGGGAGGGTGCCACTACCAAGAAGGCCCTCTGCCTGATTCCCTGTTAACTTCGCTTCTCGCAGTGGGGGAGGCTCTTGGAGGAGGACTTCAGTGTCCGGGCTGAACGATGGGGGTGGAGATGCTCCTTCAGGTATACTGGGCTGAGGCCATTTGGAGCTTTAAAGGTCAGCACCAACACTTTGAATTATGCTAGGAAACATACTGGGAGCCAGTGAAGATCCTTTAGAACCTGTGTTATATGTTCCTGGCAGCCACTCTCAGTCACCAGTCTAGCTGCCGCATTCTGGATTAGTTGTGGTTCTTGTCTACGGTACTTTATATAGCAGACTTCTTCAAAAATTAAATAACCCATTGACCTTGTTTGGACATAACGCTAAACCACAATTTAGCATTATGAGAATGAGTCACAGGAAATGTAACTTTTCGGTTTTCCAGTTTTTCTTCCAGTGCTCAACAGAGGAGAGGGGATGCACTTGAGGCCAAGGCCCACGCAGATATAGTACCAAACTATGGCACAGAAGTATGTCTGAACTAGGCCAATATCTTAGAAAAAGAAAAGGGGGGTGAGAGCAAGGAAGGCCACCACTGCTACTGTTGCGGTAACCTCAGTTCCCCCCATGATTGCTACTCAAAAAAACAATCTCTTTTAAATATTTTATCCTTTTATTTTTACTTCATTCCTCTAAGTGGAAAGAAAACTTTGGTAAGTAACTGGTTTGAAGCTTGGGTAAAAAGCTGGAAGTTTCAAATAACAGCATTAGAGAAATAAGAACCAAAAAGGTAATACTGGGTTTCATAACTACCCATTTTTAATTGTACCTTTCCCTTTGGTTGTAAGTTCTCCAAGGACATACATTATTTTATAATTTTTTATTGCTTTCTTTGCAACTTATTGTTTTATATTTCATGTTAACTACTCTTAAGAGTTTCACCTAAGAAGCAATATGTAAATTTAAGTTTTAAAAAAATACTGATTTGCATACCACTAATTATTCTACTCAGTATTGCAATCACCATGTGAAGCTTTCTGAATTACTCCCACTCCTGCCACTCATTTTTCATTGTTTAAGTGTCTAGAATTTTACACAGCTTTATGCAATTTTTCTAGCTCCAAAGCACTTTATTCAAATGGAGAACATTTTGCCAACTTGTCATCTACTGTGCCTTTTACTTTCAAGGAATCTAAGAAGGATCTTATTTACAGTCCTCTCCTACCTTATTATCCAGAAATAACTGTAGTGATCACATTTCACTTTCACCCTCCAGCTGGAATCCTGGGGTTCGCTTTGATCCCAATATATCTTTAGAGGGATCGTCTTATATATACATATGTTACCAATACACCCTTTTTACCATCTTAGAAATGTCTTGCCTTCAACATGTGCAATCCAAAATAGATCTGGAAAGACTTGTGCATGTTTGTTGAGCCTCCAGGACCAGCTACTATCATTCTCGGTTCCTTGGTATTACAGAAATGTTGATTCATTGATTGCAACTGGTTCAGATTCTGTAGCCCACATTCTCAGCTACATAAGGTCTCATATTACTTTATGTGAATTCTTTTTTTTTTACACTAACTTCCAAAGAGATCAATTATTGTGTTATTAAACTTGCGTGTCACAAAAAAAGCCTATGGTGCTGTACAACATCTGCATTCATCTGTCTGTGTTTGGGTACTGTTAAATTGAAATTTTCAGAACCACAATCTACCGAAGACTACAAGATCACACATGTCAGTTTAGCGGTGACCACCTCAATTTTAGTTCAGTATCCGGAAACCTGGTGCCTATGTTCACCTGACAATACCAGGGCTCAGCAGGAAGTCCACATTAGCAATATAATTCCTTCAGACGTATTTCTTCTTGTGACAATAGAGAGTAGTATTTAAAAATTAAGAATCAAAGTTCTGATATATATATATATATATATATATATAAGCCAACCTTACATCACATTGTTTGTAACGCAGACATCAACCAAGTATATGGAACAATAACAGATGAAAAATAATGTATACTGCTTGTGAAATCCTAAGCAATCTTCCCAATTTAATTTGTCATAGTTAGAGATAGTTGGAGATCTATAAAAGTCCTTTTTGCTAATCTTTTACCATAAGGCAGTTCACTGAAGACTCCCCCTTGTGATCTTAATTTGACCATGAATAGCCTACACACATCTAGAAGAATGTTAAATTACACAACCATGCAGAAGACAGCTAAATAAATTCTTTCCGATTCACAACTGCCTTATTAAATTTGTATTCCCAGTGCTCTGATGCTAAAGGTGTTTTTATGTAAAATAATAGTCTACTTCGATAATTCTATTCTTGCTCTTGTATATATATTAATATATTTAGTACCTATCCTAATACTAGAATTAGTTATCCATACACCTCAATTCTTTCTACTGTCATAAATAATTTTAATTAAAATTAAAATTAAAAATATGGTGGCTATTGCCACCATAGGTCCACAAACACAGGAAACACAGCTTACCAAATATGTATTTCTAAACTTCCCATCATTTGGTTTAGAAACAATCTGGAAATATGATCAAATTATTCCTCTCTATAGACCTTCACAGGACAAGTTTGCTTTGCTTTATTAATAGGCAGCTGTGTTATTGTATTACTGGAGCAAGCATGGTATAATTTCCTTGATGAATCTGAGGGACTCCAGAGAAGCATATCAAGAAGGGAGCATCAAAAGAACACAGAAGAATGACACCCTTTGAATTGTGATTGTATTTATTTTCAAAGAAGTTCAATACAGAAAGCTGATAATGGAAAGTAAAAAGTCACATTAAACACATTGTTCAGAATAAGTACCCACTTGTCATAAAATTTAATCTTTCAATATGCAAGTACAATATGCAAGAGAATTTATCGGGAAGAAAAGCAGTTTATCCATTTGCCTACAATATTAGAAGTAAATATAACATATTTTCCACTTCACCATCTAGCTAAGAACCTTCAGGATCTCTGAATTAGTTGGTGAAATCTAGGTACCGACTGAACCAGTAAATTATGTATCACATTTAAGGGATACATTTAACAGCTTCTAAAATGATTCCATTTTAATATGTAGGTGAAATGTTAAGAGTTTTACTTACCAAATTTGCCATGTAAATTGTAAGCAGCCCTCTCCTAGAGACAGAAACCAAAACATAGAATTATTAAGCCATACTGAGCTTAACTGCTGATTTATTGCACACACAAAAACCCAGAACTTCACTCTAAGTCTATGGTAAATTCTACCCCTGCCTGACATCCGGAGAGCCAGTCAGCATAGATAACGCTAAGAGTGATGAACCAATGGTCCAACTCATTGGCTTAGAACAAATGTGCTGGCTTCCAAAGAGAAGACTGGTCCTCCTAAGGGACCTCATTCCATCCTTTTTAGCTCAGTGCAGCATAATCCTTAACCATGATCTGCGGCCAATGTTTCTCCTTTGGAACCTAGAATCCCAGGTTCACATGGCAGGCCAAGCCAAGCCAAGCCAAGCCAAGCCTTGCTTTAGCTACCATCTTGCCCTGATTTAAAACCTGGGGAGGAAAAAGTGGGATGGCTTACAATGACTTGTGAACCAAGCCAGTATAGGGCAACTTCCTATGTTCCTACACACTCAACAGCCAGAGGGCTGAAAACACCAGCTCTGCTTTAGAACTCATTCACACTAGTGTTTTGCTTTGGTGTTTATCCCACACTGGTTTTTAGTTTGAAAGAGGTGATTTGTCATTACGTTTGCATTTCTAATGGCTCCTTGTTCACTACAGAGTTCAGAGGCTGGGTTTGAACTTTAAGGCCATCAATCTACTGCATTTGTATCTTTATCCTTCCTCTAAGGCAGGCATGGCCAAACGTTGCCCTCCAGCTGTTTTGGGACTACAATTCCCATCATCCCTGACCATTGGTCCTGTTAACTAGGGACGATGGAAATTGTAGTCCCAAAACAGCTGGAGGGCCAAGTTTGGCCATGCCTGCTCTAAGGCAACATGGTGCCATCAGGATGTTATGGGCTAAAACCCATTGGTCATGCTAACTGAGGCTGACAGTAGCTGGAATCTAACAGTATTTCCCCCCTTATCAGTGAAGTAGTTTAAGCTGCAAGATAGTGATTGAACCTGTGCGAAGATTTGGACACAGCTCTCCCTAGTTCAAACACATTTGTCATAGGACTCACATACAAAGACTCCTCAGATTACAACTCAAGCTTTGATCTTCAATAAACCAGATCCGATCTCTTGTTGATGCTATGAGAACTGCTGCTTCAGCTCTATCCAACTTTCCATGATCCAGTTACAGATGTTCTAACTTTATTTCACAATAGCTTTATCTAGTAATATTCTCAGCATATGTAAACATGCAGCATGCACATGGATTGATACTCAGTGCTCCCTGGTAGAGTTATACCAGGTATATGGTTTAATGCAGGCATAGGCAAACTCGGCCCTCCAGCTGTTTTGGGACTACAACTCCCATCATCCCTAGCTATCAGGACTAGTGGTCAGGGATGATGGGAATTGTATTCCCAAAACATCTGGAGGGCCGAGTTTACCTATGCCTGGTTTAATGTTCAGCTACTTGCCTGAAGCAAGTAGAAACTGCCCTACCAATGAATCATCGGGAATTGCTCAAAAGGGCAGGTGAAAATGCTGCTGCTGCTCAGCCTGGAATAGAGGTGAATGCCTGGGTGAGCCAGGAAGAGGACAGGATGCCATTGCAACCCTTCCCTTCCTTGATCTTGGGACCATCGGCTGCCATCAACAGAAGCAATGCCTACCTTCCCCTAGTGCTGCTTCGCCCAAATGTCATGCTGAGCCAAGCAACACCATACCGTACCTTAGTAGGTTTTGACCGTATCTTGTTTTAAGATCTTTCAGTTAAAATAAAATACGTTTGGCAATATTTCAATACATCATTTTGCATTCTACATGGACAAATTCCTGTATTTATTTGGCTTAAACTGGAGACATGAGCTAATATCACCATTATTTTCTGACCATAAATGTGATAGCATGAAACTATTCCTAGCTGTTTTTCTTCAGAAGGTAGAATCTGATCAGCAAATACAGACCTTTTTATATAAAAAGGAAAACATACCACTTAACCTGTACAACTAAATCCAATATACATAATCCAAACCCATAGCCAAATCAAGAAATCACCAATTTTCCTTCCAAACAGCTGCGTAACACCTATTACCAAGCACTGAAAATCCTGCAATTCCAGATCGAGAACTAAGATGGGGATGGAAGGGAAGTCTGAAATAACAAAGCATTACAGTTGATGTTTAGGTTATGCTTAATCACTCACACCCACCTATTTCCTACTTTCAGCAAAGTCTGACAGTGAAATACCAGTGCAAAAGTTCACTTAAAACCAACAAGAACAGCTAAGCTTTCATAATAATACAGAGAATGCAAAACACAGACTTAAGCAGTGACTTTTCAATATAAAAAGAACCCAAACACAAGTTGTTATGAAAGCAAATACCTATCATGACACATGGTTTATAGTGTCCTGTACAGTCACCATTTCAGATCTCCAAAATGCCTTTGAGTAAAGTAGACTTGAAAATAGAATACAGCGGGAGAGCTGTCTAACACCAATATTCACTTGAAAACACACACACACACACACACACACAGAGAGAGAGAGAGAGAGAGAAAGAGAGAGAGAAAGCCTAATCAAAATTGCCAATGCTAAAGATCTATACTACAAAACATTCCAAATATCTCCACTCTTCCAAAATTGTTTTAAGTAATCTGGAGATGGGGGAGGGAGGCAGAAAAAATCCCTGTGCTGTAGCTTAAGCATATTATCAGACAATTTTGCACTACTAGAAAAAGACATATTTATAAACCAAAATGTTGCATGCATGCAGAAACCATTTTGCACGGGGGTTCCAATCCAGGTCCCCAAATGCATAAGCCCACCCTGTTCTGCCCTCTTTCGGGTCCAAAAGGACCTGTGAGTTGGCAGTCACATGTCAATTGGACACACGCACTACCTGTACCTAAATGTATCCACTAGTCCTATTAGCATTTTCTACTAATGTCTATTTGATTATCTGGATTCAGACGCAATGATCTTACAGTGACCAAAACTTCATCTGGGGAACGTTTACTAAACTGTCAATCTTATTTTATAGATGGGCAATTTGTTTGTTTATTTTGTCTGCTTGCTGTTATGTGATTCTCTATTTAAATGTTAATTGGTTTGTTACCTAGCAGAGGTGTGATTACTTAGTTCTGCTGCATGCTGTCATTAATGACTCTGCCAGCCCTAATGGGCTCATGAAATTAAAGAGTGGAGATATTATATTCTTACCAAGGTGGCATGGGATTGGAACAGATGTACAGTGGTACCTCAGGTTAAGTACTTAATTCGTTCCGGAGGTCTGTTCTTAACCTGAAACTGTTCTTAACCTGAAGCACCACTTTAGCTAATGGGGCCTCCTGCTGCTGCTGCGCCGCCGGAGCCCAATTTCTGTTCTTATCCTGAAGCAAAGTTCTTAACCTGAAGCACTATTTCTGCATTAGCAGAGTGTGTAACCTGAAGCGTATGTAACCCGAGGTACCACTGTACTTTGAGGCTCCTTCAAACTCTAAGATTCTATGAAAATGTATTATAAGTGCAGCTTATAGCTACCTTAAAATTAAAGCAAGTGACCTGTAACATCAAAAGATCCACTACTAATTAAACTAACCATGACCGCAATCTTCCAGGAACATCCTCTCTTCAAGCCCTAATGAAGAAAGATTGATCATTATGTACTGCTATAACATTTGACTCATACGCATTTCTCAAGGCGGCATTTCAAGCAGTGGCATGGACATCAATCCATCTTTCTTTGCTAATCTGAAAAGGGGCAAGGCCATGGACCACGAGATTAAAGGAACTATATATGGCACAAAATCCTAATGAATACACTGACTCACTTTTATTCTAAAAAGAAAATGCTAGTGAATGGTGCCATGTCTTAAGGATGCATCTAATTCACAAGAAAAGGAGGTCACAAAGCTTAATTTGAAATTTAAAGCAGTTTATGAATGCAGATCTGGAATGGAGATGAACTCCAGCCAAAAACATTAATTGAAGTAATGTGTGAAATAACAATCTCTTACATTTTTTTTTTTGGGGGGGGGGGGGGACTTGGATACCTTCTAACTGGAAAGTAGTTGATACTGTGCCTATGTTTATAAAAAAGGAAAAAACAGAAGAACTAAGCCCTCTGTTGATTTGACCTCAAGGAAAACTACAGAACAAATATTTATGGAGGCCAGAATTCAAAAATATGGAAGGAAATAACAAGTGGGTGGCTCGTGTTCACCAAAAGCTGATTGTGCCAAACTGATTTTAAAAGGTAAGTAGTTTACTGGCCTAGAGCATGACAATTGACGAAGTTAGTTCACCTGCTTGAGAGTTTACTACCTACTTGCTGGACTACGTAGCACCATTCATGGGGCACAATTCACTTGCTCCCATGAACGCCTAAGGATATGTGACATGGGACAAACAATAGGAGACCTAATGTACAATGCAGCTTGCCATAGGGAAGACAACTCTTGACATGCCTCCCAATAGCTTGTAGAAGCCTTTTCCACATAGACATAGGTTTCTTTTCCTCCAGTATCTCTCAGGATAGACAGATGCCAAGAGAATCCATAGGATGGAAAGAAACCCATAGCAGCAATTAGAAAAGCCATGTAATTTTTTTGAACTCTGGAAGTTTGGCACTTAACGTTGGGTAGATGTATATCCAGGGGTTGGAAACATTCATGGAGAATAAGGCCATTAATGGCTACCAGCCATCATGTCTGGGTACTACTTCCACTTTGTACCTTGTTATCAAAACTGAGCAGAAAGAGGGTGATCTGAAAGTGTGGGATATTGACATCAGTCTCTTGTCATGGTCAGATCACTTCCTGTTGAGATTTAGTCTTTCGGCACCTTTTCTCCTCTGCGGAGGTGGGGGAACTATTATGGTATGCCCTCAGAGGCTAATGGATCCAATGGGTTTTCCAACAGCTCTGGGATGTTTTCCCGCTAATATGACTGGCACTCCTGTCAAAGCCCTGGCTGACCTCTGGAACATCCAAATGGCTTGGGTCGTTGGCATGATGGTCCCTGAGCGCACTCTCCTGCTTTGCGGAGCCTGTTTGGCTCCCTGCTATGCTCTAGAGCAGAGCCTTCCAGACTTTTTATGTTGGTGACACACTTTTTAGACATACAGTGGTACCTCGGGTTAAGTATTTAATTCGTTCCGGAGGTCCGTTCTTAACTTGAAACTGTTCTTAACCTGAAGCACCACTTTAGCTAATGGAGCCTCCCACTGCTGCCGCACCGCCGGAGCACGATTTCTCTTCTCATCCTGAAGGAAAGTTCTTAATCCGAGGTACTATTTCTGGGTTAGCGGAGTCTGTAACCTGAAGCGTCTATGTAACCCGAGGTACCACTGTACATCATTTTGTGACACAGTAATTCAGTTTTACTAGCAAACCAGAGGTTAAACTAACCCCTTCCCAGTCCCGGGAGGAGCACAGGGAGCATTTGCGTGACACACCTACACACTGCAGCCAACACACTTGAGGATAACATTGCTTGCATCCACCAGGACATGGGGAGGCAAACTAAGGCCCGCGGGCCGGATCAGACCCAACTGCCTTCTGGGTCCGGCCCGTGGACGGTCCAGGAATCACTGTGTGGATCGCCAGCGTGCGCAAGTTATTTCCCTCTCCCTCACACAGCGGCAGCAGCAGGGCCTCCTCCCTCCCCCCTCCTGGCTTCTCCCCGCCCTGCCTAGAGGAGGAAGGGGGCTGGGCTTTGTTGGTGCCAGCAGCAGCAGTGCTCCAGCGGCCACCATTTTAATCAGCCCCTCTCCAGAGCCTTTTTGCACGCCACTCATCATCACGCTGCCGCCAGCCTCTGCCGCTCGCAAGACACAGGTAAGAAGCCACCGGTGCTCTTGCATAATTTTTTTCCCCAAAATATAATCCGGCCCCCCACAAGGTCTGAGGGACAGTGGACCGGCCCCCTGCTGAAAAAGTCTGCTGACCCTGCACCAGGACCTTCACTGTTACAGCAGATGATTCTCAAGATGTGTCCAGAGCACTAGTCCTGTTATGCTGGCTGAGTTTTAGTTAGTAAGGCTCAAAGATGTGGACAAGGTGCTTGGATCGGTCAGGGCAACCTGACCCTTCCCCTCTTGGCTGATAAAAACTAGCAGGATTGGGAGAGGGAGTGTTCTCTGCCTGTTTGAAGGTGACAGTGTTGAAACCACTCCTCAAAAACCTTTCCTGGGCTCTTCTTATGTTCTTACTTCATCAGTAACAAATATTACCAGGGTAGCTGGAACAAAAAAAATCAAAGTACTTGCTAATGCTGCAGTCTGGTGATGTTCACAGTTCTCTATCAGTTTTTTTAAAGCAATGAATTTAACTGGATATTAATTTGCTCATAAACTATGCAACACTGAAATATCATTCAAAACAAATTTAAAATTAACATGATTTTTACAGAGCACTCTGGATCTTGAGCGGAAGAGATCCCTTCCAACGGATGCATTTGTATTTGAACAAATGAGTATAAGAATCAAACAAAGGAGATAAAAGGATATTTGAGGAAGGTTAGAAACCAAATAGGCATGAACCAACCTAATAAATATGAGGAAACAACTAATCTTCCCCCTCCACTTTTACAACAACACTGAAGAGTTCAAATACTTGGAAGATGAGACAATAAAACTCCTACATATCTAGTACAGGAGCATTCATCTAAAAATTCCCAGGACATTTATGGAAACTGCTTCGGTGGTCAAAGCCTTTCTGCACTCTTGTGCGCATTGAGTGGGAGAGTTTCAAAGGCAAGCAAAATTGATGGTAAGCTCCCAAAGCTTAATTTTCACTGAAGTGCAGGCATCCATCATTTTTGCCCCTAGAAAGAAAAGGGGGGGAAGCAAGCACAATTTCAAAGACTCTGCAGTCCATTCAAAGGAAGAGCTTTTGACTCTACATTTCCAGTTTGGTATTTGGTTCACTTTTTGCCAGGATCACAATATCATTTTCTCACCTCCACAGCTATATGATTCCAGCATAACTTCAATGACAGCTACAATCCCCAAGACACTGAAGACTAACTACTCAGGATATTCCCTAAGGCTAAACCATTAAAAGGGTAGCTATCTTCCCCCTAAAAGAAGGCTATAATTTTCCACTGCGAAATGAGTTGTGTATCTGAATAACTCATCCGGATTTACATATTTACATATTATGGGACATATCTTCTGCCGTTAGTATTTATGAAGAAGGATAAATATCTGACACAAAATACCTATTCTGTGACCATGCTTTCTTCATGCTTCTGAAATTTCACACATTGTTTTATTATTAAAGATGATATTCTTAGAGATTTCTCCTATTTTAATCTGTTTTGATAATACTGTTTCACTAATTTTAATTATTTATTTTTTACACCGCTAAAGATTTTAAATATTACATGATTCAGACATGTTTTACAATAAATACTTTGCAAAAAATTCTATACAACCAACATTAAGGAAAAAAACATGGCAATGATTGGCAGCAAAACAAAAAAATTATATTAACAAAATAAAATACATCACTAATCATCAGATCAAATTTTATTTTTATTGTTTTACTGTTGCAAAACAAATGAAAAGTTATTTGATCGTACAAAATATAATGGGAAACTGAGGAATGTTTGCCTATGAATTGTTCCCTCTCCTCTAAAGAAGTAACACATGATGTAATTTGTTGTATTTCTCCAGTGTTCAGGGTTTGAAATTAGCAGAGTGCCAGGCACATTTTGCAGCTAAAGATTCTCCATTTGTGAACACCTCAAAAAGTCAGGGTGCCATTTTTTGCGCTTGCCTGACACTCAGTGATTACTGAAATGTATGGGCTTTGAAGCCTCGAAGTATATGTTAAGGATAGACAATATGTTAAGGAGTTTAACAATAAAGAGTAGAGTTTCGAAAACTGAAGTACAGTACCAATATTTTTATTGCAAACACTAAATTAAACATGTATTAACAATTTCGGCTAAAAATGTGATGTTAACAATGTGTCACTTATGTGAATCGTGTATTAGTTCATGCTTATCAAAATTATGGGGGGGGGGAGTGTTGCCACTGCTAGTCGCAGTGGCAACTAGACAGTTTGTTTTGGCACCCAGAACCCAGGTCCCCAAAGCCATTTGGCTCCTAGCTTTTCTATCCCAGTTTCTAACACTGCAATTGTGCCATATTTTTAACTATTCATGTATATTTTGAGGTCAGAATGGGATTTCCTTGTATTCCCCCATACACACATACACAAACTTATTTTGAGTCCTACCTCTGTCTTCAAAACCCCTGCCCTTCTATTATTATTTTTTTCATTTTAATTACTTTATTTTATTTCATAAGCAGACAAACAAACAATGATCATTCACACAGACAGAAATACAAATATCCCAGAAGAGAAAAGAAAAAGAAAAAAGAATACAGTCATACCTCTTGTTACGTTTGCTTCATGATACGTTTTTTCAGGTTGCGTCCCACGGCGACCCGGAAGTACCAGAAAGGGTTACTTCCAGGTTTCGCCACTTGTGCATGCGCAGATGCGCAAAATGACATCACACGCATGCGCAAAGCAGCAAATCACGACCTGCATGTGCACAGACGCGCAGATGCGGGTTGTGTTCCTTTCAGGTTGCAAAGGGGGCTCCGGAAGAGATCCCATTCACAACCAGAGGTAACACTGTAGTAAAATTAATACACCCATGTGATTTCCCTCCTCCAATACTCATCATCTACATTGCATCTTATACATCTCATCTTTAATGTTCTAAATATATTAATTTCACCTAAGTCTACTTTACAAACTTAATCTATACATACCAACATGTTCTCCTTAGAACAGTGTTTACTCATGTACTCTTCAAAACATTGATTTGTCTGGTATCTTATGGCTGCTGTTAATTTTGCCATTTTGAGTCCTACCTCTGTCTTCAAAACCCCTGCCCTTCTATTAAATTTATGTTTGGCAGAGATGGCAACACACACAGAGGATATTATGCTTCAGTCGGAGAAAGGAGGGGAAATAACCTGTCTTCTGTAGAAACAAGACAGGAGGACATATTGGCCTTTCAGAAATCATATTCTCGAGAGCCCTGGTGCTTTACTGATTTCAGACTTACATTTCTATTAAAATGAAAGAGGTATGACTGATTTGTACACCGTGCTTAATGCCAACCACAGTCGCTGCTTGCCAAAGAATTACAAGACTGGTTGCAAAACTCCTTTCGTACACAAAAAGCTCATATCAAGCGGGCAGAAAGCTTGAAATGCTGCTCTTGCATCTTTTTAGGAAAGTATAAGTCACAATACACAACAGAGAGTTAACTTATTTTGTCCAAAACCATATTTATCGGGGCTGGGAGCAGATGCAGACTCCACTGCCTTCCATTAGCCAGGTTTTTCCCTTCCCAACTCCTTGCTTTGTTTACAGTCAGATGAAGAGTTCCAATAATCTCAAAAACTTTGCACACTATTCTGTGAGCTTTTTTTCCAGGGCAATATTTTTACTAGGCCAAATATGGATTTCAGAATGTATTTTAACCAGACTACTGCCTTGTGAACTTAAAATAAGGCCATTCTGAAGCAGGAAAAAGCTCCAGGGAACAGAAAGTATTTTATGGAATTAGCTGGTAAAGTTTAACCATTCCAAGCTGCCACAAACATTAAATTGCAATAACATTCAGCCCATGTACAATTTGTGTTCTAAGTTGTCAAATCCACAAAAGCCACAGCAATTTTCTCATGTTTAGCTTATGGCACATATACTGTGGCATATTTAATAGGCAACATACTACAATCAGTAATAACAGTATGCCATACAATCAATCTCTGTTAAGAAAGTGTTTATTCATGCACCTGGAGAGCCAACTTTAAAATGAAATTAAGAAGTACAAAAAGATCCATACATATGCCTGCCAATTTTGCACAGGCAATTAGTAACATTTCAGGGTAACAGTGCTCAATATATTTATGCTTGTGATCAATACAGACTTAATCAGAACTCTGCACAGTTAAGATTCTAAACAGAAAAAGCCAAACTCATTATAAGCATACTTAAGACCTTCAAAATGCCAGTCTAGTATTAAAATGAACACATTTAAATTTCTCAACTGCGAGGGTCCCACCTCAAACTCTGGAATGACCTTTGTAAATATCCAGCAAATGTTAAGGACATTATCCTCCCTTCCCACCCAACCCCCAATCCCAAAAGGAAGTTAAAAGGTGTTAGAAGTAGCCTATGGTACATTTTTATTGCCAAATTACAGAACCTCAACTTAGGGCTTTATAATGGCACCAATGACAGAGCCTGCTCTACAGCAAGGAGACAGGCGCCACTATAATGTTAACAGCAACTAAGTAAACACTAATTCTGCCTAGAGGACAGGGCACTTGAAGAAGGGAAAAGGAAAACACACACAGAGCTCCCTTCAAAACCACTCTAGATCTTTATTTTGATTAGCTATAATTAGGTTTCTTTTCTCCAGTTCATAGTGGTGTAATTAACCAAGGAAAAGCGTAAAGGGCTAGGCTCATTAGGCAAAAGAATACACAATTAACTTCTGGAGAGATCTAATTGCCTTTCCTCAAACTGTGTTAAAATTAGCACTTTACTCTTATACAACACGCAACTCCATTTGCATTGCTAGGCTAAAAATGACAGGGTCTAGGTAGCAGATTTAAAATGAACGCTTACATTTAGCACCCCTATCTTGGATCGAGGTGCTGCCTGACTTGTTAATATGATTCATTTGCAGGGGGAAAGAGGGACACACAGAGATGCACCAAATATTTTCCAAACCTTTAATTGCGCTAGAACGTAATGCTAGAATGTCAAGACAGAGAGAAGATGTGCCTTTACCCTTCTTCTCTGATAGCAAAAGGAGGAGAAAAGCACTCCCCCCTTTGTGGCCCAACTCAGTCATCTCCATGGGAAATGGAGAGGTGAAATTGGCAAACAGGATTTTCATCACTTCCTCTTAATTTACAAGTGGAAAACCTGGGTCCCAAACGTCTTTCAAACTCTAGCATCATCAAGAAACCCAACTGAAGCAGCAGCTGTGCAGATAGCTGCAAGGATGGCTCTCAACAGCTGAGATCACAAGGTACACCTGTCACCCCAAGTATCCCCCTGTTGAAGTGGATATAAAATAGGTTCTGCACGATTGACATCAAGTAGACTGGGCTAGTCCTCACTGCTGCAGATTCCACCATGTATGTGTTGCCTTGGATCTGTGCATGGATGCAGTACACCCCGGGGGTTGGTTTATTATTGAAAGGTTTCTAAAGTGCTTCCCAACATGTTTCCATGTTGCAACAAATATATCAAAAGAACAAAATATATAGTAAAACAAAAAGGGGGGGAACCATATATAGAACAAATGCATATGGAGAGAAAATTAAGTACAGTGGTACCTTGGTTCTCAAACATAATCCATTCTGGAAACCTATTTGGCTTCCAAAACATTCGAAAACCAAGGCATGGCTTCCCATTGGTTGCAAGAGCTTCTTGCACTCAGCAGAAGTCGGGTCACACGTTCGGGTTCCGAAAAACATTAGAAAACAAAAGCATTTACTTCCGGGTTTATGGTGTATGAAAACTGAAATGTACAACAACGGAGGCGTTCAGGAACCGAGGTACCACTATGCAAGACCTTAATAGCATTAAATTACAAGCTTCCAATAGAAAATGGCTGAATCAGTCTTAAAGGAAAGCCCTCTTTCAAAGATACACTTTCAATAGCAACCTAAAAGCAAAAAAAAATGCTAGTTCTTGCAATGTACAAGTCTTTCCTCCAAAAATAACCTACCCAGCATAGTAACAGACATTTTGCTAATATACAATGATGTAAATGATATAGACGTAAGTTTGAGTAAGCGAGAAGGGCCATGGCTCAGAGAATGAGTGTGATTTGTACACAGATCCCAGGTTCAATCCCAGGTAGGGCTGGGAGAGATGCCCTGCCTGAAACCCTGGAGAGCCACTGCCAGCCCATGTAGACAACGTTGAGACAGATGCGGTGAGGGGTCTGACCCAGCAGAAGGGTCCTATTACAGTCTTACTGAACAACATGAAACCATGAAACTTGCATCTGAGCAAACATGCTTAGGATTACACTGCAGGTTGCATTTGAAGAGACAGGCAACAGCCTTTTTTTTCTTAACAGAAAAGAGAATAAAACATTTTGGCTGATTTCAGGGCAATCAATTTGATAGCAGAAACCCACTGCCAGATTACTGTGGTTTATGAACAGCTTTGATAATGTTGACAATTATGGCAATTTCAGTGTCAACTAACTGAAGGAAAAACAGAAGGCTTTTAGCCCTTCACTAGCTTGCCTTCAATGTTCCCCACATTTTCCTAAAGATACAATTTGTATACAGTACTCTGGCCCAGAACCGAAACACATCAACACTTACAATGGAGGTCTAATTTACAAGCATTTCATTCCTGAACTCAGTCTGATGTGGATGCTCTGTAAGCAAATGCCTACAGGGAACTTAAAATAGAGTGCCCACTGAGAAGAGATTAAGTGATTATTTGTTACCAGCTGCTAGATACGTTTAAAAGGCCAGAAACATATTTAAGAATTTTAAAGTAAAACAATTACTGTTTGTTTATTTCCCCCTCTTTTGACCTATTTGGCACGATGAGAGAGAAAGAGCCATTTAAAAGAATATGAAGACGTTTGGTGATTTCACATAGGACTGGATTCAATTCAGTCCTGCACATATTAGACCCACTGAAATGGGTTACTAACACAAATCCATTCATTCCAGTGGATCTGCTTTAATTTAGCTGAATACAACCTATAGCTTCTGCAAAGCCACCATTTCTCAAAAGTACAGAAATTGCACCAAATTTGAAATGAGCAGAGAATTCCCCCTCCTAACAAAATTGGTGGGGGATGGAGATTGTTTGTTTTATTAAGCCCTTTTAAAAGTAGGCTTGCAAGCATCTGGTCAACGCTGGCAATAATCTCAGTAGCCAGAAGGGTGGTTGTATAAAATGTACGGGGGGGGGGGCAGCAAAAATCTTGTGCTCTGCATAATTCCTTGCTCCTCCCATAATTTGCATAGCCATTTATTTGCCAAATAAATCTGTGTAATTTATACAGGCCTCTAAACACACTGGAGGAAAAGTATTGTGCAATTAGAAAGCAACTATCCCACAGTCATGGAGATATATGATAGGGATATTCCAAAGTTTGCTTCTGGGCTCAAGGACATATACATTCCACTTTTTTTTTTCAACATTTCAAATTTCAGCAAATAACTAACTGGGAACTAGCAATCAACTTCAGCATCGCCTTGCCTTCCCCTCCTCTATCCACCCTCACTTCTTCACTCATTCTGATCAGTTTTTTTTCTAATAGAAGCCCCAACTCTGACCAGTTGACAGGTGTAAAGGTCTGTGCTATTAATGAATAACAACAAGTTAGCTCACCCAAGTATAAGCCTGAATGTTTCCCTGCTAGACAACCAGACTTCTGCGCCTGAGCAGAAGAGATAAGAACTTGCACTCCACAAGAGCTCAAAACTCCATACTGAAAAGCTGTAATGACGGGAGCTTTATTGAACGTTTTTTAGAAAAGAAAAGAAAACCCACAAACTTGGATAAAGAGGACCAAAAGTGGATTCTGTGAAATTACAAGCTTAGCTAACCACCTTGAACCTAATCTGCTTCTGAACCAGATGTCTGGAAATGGACTTCAACACAATTCTGGATTCATTAATAAACACCTTATTTCCTTGCAAGCAAAAGTGAGAAAAATCTTGTTTCAGTGCCCCAAAATCATGGTTAAACCGAGACCAGTGCCCTGGAGTTAAGATATTTTTCAGAGTTTAATATTACTGTTACTCAACACCACACAAAAGGAGCAGTAAAGTGAACATTTGCATCAAAATCCACAAGTTGCTTGCCCAGAAATTATCCACTATTTCCATATTACCCTGACCACAGTTCACAGTGGGGGAAATACTCCATTTCTTCGCAAGTAACAAACACTGACCCAAACACAAGAAGGGTGCCAGGGCAAAGCAGGGGGGTTACCCTATAAGAGCTAATAAGAGACAAAATGGGTTACGCAGTTGCCACCCTGGAAGAAATTTATTGCAGTCTCCCAAGTGGTTATCATGTTACATTAAGCCACCTTAAGGAGGGATCATTTGGAGGGGTGGGGAAAGGGTGTTAACGGGTGCAGTTCTTTTAATGCTTCTTGGGAGGCAGTGTGAAAATCTACTGCCAAGCTCTGGCTTATTCTTAACAATGTGTGTATTTTTCCAAGCAACATTTCTTTTTCCTTAGTTTTAGACGTGCAATAAAAAGAAGTTCAAATTGTCCTTGGCAGAGATGCAGAAAGCTGTCCTGATTTTCCTTGAGGAATGAAACTGTAAAGCCAACTGGAGTGATAGCGTCAAAGAAGTTAACTTTAGGGAACCCTATCAAGGCCACCATCTGAAAAGCGGTTAATGAAAAAAGGAAAGTTTAATAGGTTTCAACCATTAGAAACAGGAGCAAGCAGGAGCAGTATTCTCTTCAAAAATTGGCCTTAGCAGTCTGTGTCATTTTTCCTTCAGGAACATGGAACACTAGGAATGGGGAGTCACCTTCCAAAGACTTTTAGATTCTAGGAGGAGGAGTTTGGAGAAACACATCCATGAATCCAGCTGCAGGCGGAACAGCAGGTGCCTCTGAGTTCTGAAAGAGGAGCATCACCTCTCAGGAGGAGCCAGGCGGGCCCAGGTCCAGGTGGGGGGGTTGCCACGGTGACAAGGACCCACCCTCCTTTGTGACATCTCTTGCTTCTCCTTTAAAAGCCACAGACTTGGAGGAGGCCATTAGTAGTGAGGCGAGTGGAGGAGAGAGGCGTTAGTGGCGTTGGTGGAGATTAGGTGGAGGATTAGTGAATTGTTATTTTTTCATTTTCTTATTTTGATTTTTATTTCATTTATTACTTTGATTTATTTTGATTTTCTTTTATTCTTTTAATTTTTTATTTTAACACTTTTGTTTTTCATTTTATATTTTTTGTGCACATCTGTGCATATTTTGTATTTATTTTGTATATTTTTATTTTGAACATAAAGTAGTAGGGTTAAGTGTAGACTTAGGGTGGGGGTTAGGTGTATGCTTAGGGCAGGGGTCGGGGTGGGGTCAGAGTTAGGCTTGGGTGGTCATGTTAGATAGCTAGCTACTTTAGAGAGGAGGGTGGGATCTTTTCCTGGACAAAATGGGCAGACTGTAAGTAGCATTTCTACCCTTTCTCTTTGCCTGGGGGGGCGGAATGTGAGTCCTGGGGTCTCCTGCACAGCCTTGGCTCTCTGGAGAGGCCTGGTCTTTGTTCAATGAACTGTTGCAACAGGACTTCCAAATACCACATGGAAGAAGCAGAAAGAAGCCAACTGTACCCACAACACCTTTTAATAAAACGTCATACGTACATCACATCTGCGTCACAAACTGGGAGGGTTTATCTGGTGGAAACCTGAGTAATAGGTTTGCCCCTGTCCCTCCCTTGACCTCCACCTTACACCCATTAAGTAAAACAAAGGAAAATATATACATGTTCCTGTTTCTCAACCAAGTTGAGTACCCCCTATTGTCCTGGCCAAGTCCCCAAATCATGTAGGTTGGATCCACTCTTGTTCTTGAGATGGCAACCTGTCTGGCACTCAGAGACCAGGAGGGCAGTGATTACCACCCAGGCAGAAGGGTTGCTGTGTATGGGGTCTCATGCTTCAGGGATGATGGCTGCCCCATGCCATATCCCAAGTGCCTCCTCTGGTAGCCATCTTCCTTCTGAGCAAAACAGCATTGGAACAGTGTCAATCCAACGTTATATTGCTTTTATATGAATATTTGAAGGTTTTCCTGCTGCAAAAGTAGGCAAGTGCTACGACCAGATACTAGGTAACCTTGAACAAGATACACATAGCAAAGACTAGTTCTTCTTCTTCTTCTTTTGTGATCACTCGTAGCCGAGTAAGATTGACTTCCATGAACAGTGAGTTTTAACCATGAGTCCATAAGTGACTGTGGAGGCCAATTCTGGATCCACACGTCCTTCCACATTGGGACATTGGTTTCTGGGCGGGAGTTGATCACAGTGAGGGTTTGCCAAGTGTGTCTTCCTCTTAGCTCGTTTCCCCCTTGCGTCCTGAGTTTGAGCGTCTTCAAAGCCCATGACACCTTTGGTAACGGCTGTTCTCCAGGCAAGTGTTTCCCAGCCATTGGTGTATACAACATGTTTTTAGATTGGCCTTGAGAGAGTCTTTAAACCTCTTTTGTTGACCACTAGCATTACGCTTTCCATTTTTAAGTTTGGAATAGAGTAGCTGCTTTGGAAGACAATAATCAGGCATCCAAACCACATGACCAGTCCAACGAAGTTGGTGTTGAAGAATCATTGCTTTGACACTGGTGATCTTTGCTTCTTCCAGGACACTGGTATTCGTTTGTCTGTCTTCCCAAGCGATGTGTCACATTTTTTGGAGACACCGTTGATGGAATCGTTCAAGGAGTTGGAGATGGCATTTATAAGTGGTCCATGTTTCACAAGCGTACAGTTGGGTTAGTAGTACAAGAGCCAAGACTGAAACTCCAAAGACTAGTTTCAATGGACCAAGAACGGTTTCCATGGCTGGAAACCAAGACCCACCTCCCAGGCCTTCTTGCTGGGAGTCCTGCAGGACCTGCTCCCTGTCTGACAGGCCTTTCCCACCTGGCCTGGGAGGGCAGCGCTCAGACTGACTCCAGCTACATTTCCAACCTGGGACGTTTGGCTGAAGGATGGGTATAAATGTGGTGTATAAAGGCCTGTGGAAAAATTCTGCCTCTCATTTTCCTTCTCTTCCATCCATCGTAGAAGATTTATAGGAAGTGCAGACCTCAGGTTCTGCTGGACCCCAATGAGGCCACTGGGTAAGGAGGACGGTGCTTTTTCTCCGTTTGTTCTCATTCTGTTGGTTTTCCAACTAATATGTGGGTTCTATTCATCTTTTTGAGGGGGGGACTGTTGGGGCCAAGGGTCCACAGGAGGCGAGGTGTATTTCTGCACAACTAACATATGAAATGGGCACCAACCTCCAAATGCAGTCAGCAGGTAAGGCTTTCTCAAAGGCCCATCTGTGGTTAGAGATGCCCTGTTTCACCTGTGAGAGAAGGTGGCACTCCTGGCATCCTGCTTACCTTTTTTCTCTTGCAGGTGACAGAATGATGCCGGCAAGACTTCCTGAACCACCTTTTCATGGGGGCAGAAGGGAAGCAGCAGCTGTGGAACCAGATCAGGTAGGAGGAAGGGGCTTGTGGGGACAGAGGCTGAGGGGTGGAGCAATGTCATGGAATGGTTGAGTGAGGAACTTTCCCCTGTATCAGAAGACAGGCTCCGGCAAATGAAGCAGATGAGATCCAGAGAAGGCCGTTTCTGCACGTGCTATAGAGGAAAGTGAGGGGCCGATGGGCTCCCGGGGCTATTTATTTCACTGACCCCCCATTTTCTTCCATGGAACTCAAGATAGAATATTCCAAAATAACAACAAACTGGAAGTTCTAATGCAGATGTTAGGGCAGAGAAGGAAACCAAACACACCCCTACCCTTGCAGAAACGTTATCAGCAAAAGAGGGCAGCAAGCAGGCACCAGGTCTGAGCAGGGACAAGGGCTTAACCGTGCTGGATGAAGGAAGAAAGCACAGCTCATTTCCCCAAGCCAACACAAGGAGCTGCAAATGTCATCTCCCCGCCCCCTGTAACGGTCACTTTGGGGCAGAATCTGACCTTGTGTTCTCCTCCAAAATGGTCTGGGTGAAGAGAGAGGGGAAACTGGACACAGACGTTGCTCTCTGCAGTTGCTTTGGAAGAGAAGGGAGGACTCTGATTCCCTTTGCACAGAGAGGACCATATGGGGAGAGAGAGGGCTGGTTTCCCGCAATGAACTCTCCCTGCAAATTTTGCAGGGTTCCCATACTTGCATGCTCATATTTTAAGAGATAAATGGTACAGACCAACAGGGCGAAAACAAACTGTGTGGGGTGGGGGGGAGTAGACAGTCTGCCCATTTTCCTTCTCCAGTTCTTGGCAATCTCTTTATGCCAGCTTCTTGCCAGGCCTATTTCCTTTCAAGGACCTTAGCGGCAGTTCATGAATACTGCACCTGTTCCCACTAATCCCTTTCGCCCTCTCTAGTGACTCCTTCAGTTGTAAAGAGCAGCTATGGATGAGAACAACATGAGCACAGCAGGAGGGAAAAGGAGGACTTCATTCCTAAGGACATCTTTAGGAGTCTCAGGAGAAGCAGGAGACTGGAGAAGGGCAGGCGGGCGTCTCAGATATGTGTAGAGGTCAAATGGAGTAATATGAAGAGTACTTTCATGATATCTGGACCAGTGAAATGTATGGGAGAGCTGCAGGGTGTGTCAAATCATGGAGCAAGAAAGTCAGATCGTATGTTCTGAGGATTTTTACAAAGCCAGGATTCTTGAAGAAGGTCCTCTGTGAAACCCGACACTCCAGAGAAGTAAAGTACAGTGGTCCCTTGGGTTACAAACACTTCAGGTTGAAAACTTTGTGCCAGGATGTGAACGGAAATCGCGCGACGGCAGCAGTGGGAGGCCCCATTAGCGAAAGCGCGCTTCGGGTTAAGAACGGACCTCCAGAACAAATTAAGTTCGTAACCTGAGGTACCACTATAAATAGTAAGGCTGCTCATTCAAAGCACATCCCCCTCCCTCTATGAATCCTGGGCACTGCAGTTTACTCCTCACAGAGTTACAATTCCCCCAGAATTTTTTGATTCAGCCATTATACAAACATCTTTTCTTAAAAAAGTGATGAAGTTAAATTAGACAGTAGGTTAACAGATAAATATAAGAACCTAAATGATTACACCAAAGGTCTAACTAGCCCCACATCCTGTTTCCCAGAATGTGAGCCCACAACCAGGAGATGAGGCCAAGACCCCTCTCAGGCAGCTGTTTCCCCAGCGACCACAATCCAAAGACATGCTGCCTCTAGTCCTGAAGGTTGCATATAGCTATCATGATAAGTAGCCATGGATAAACCCCTTTTAAAAAATTAAAAAAACCTATAAGTCAGTAACCATCACATCATGAGATAGCAGAATTCATCATTTAACCATCATTTAAGAAGTCACACAACTCCATACAGATTCTGCACAAGAACAAGCAGAACACAAAAGCACTAATTTATTCCAGTGGGAATTCCTGGCAGTCTTATGAAGTTGTGGCTATTTGGCAAGGAGGTAAGAAAGCAAGGATGCCAGGAAAGACTAATAATGAGTGGCACTAGGCACCTGTCCCTTCTATTTGTATGAGGCAGGGTCACAAACCTGAGAAAGACAGGCATGGAGAGATTAAGTGGTGACAGCTTCAAGCGCTGGGAGGAGCAACAGTATAAACACAGCAGAGGGCAGGCAACCATTACGTTTACAGTTATTGCTAAGGATACATCAAGAGCAGAGGGATGAGGACTAGGAGTAATGGGGAATACCTGGACCTATACAACACAGAATTCTCATCCTCTAGAAAAACTGCCTGAAAACAACAGAATCTTAACAGCAACTAGCTCTGCATTTTCATTCATGTATGTATAAACCAGCAACCCTAAACAAAACCACCATGTATTTTTTCAAGTATACTACCTACCCACACCGCAAGCTCTTAATAAAAATAATTTTATTATTTGTACCCTGCCCATCTGACAGCTGCATACGACACAATATATTCTCAACTTGGCTCCATGCAATTGGCTCCCACCTTCTGTTAAAGTGTGGAAGCAAGTAAAGGATATATGAATACATACCTGCTCTTCCTTTCAATAAGAATAGCCACATAAGAAGCTGGCAAAGCAGCGCCAAAACCAGGAGTCCAAAAATAAAATTTCCCAAGTATCCTCCTGAGGAAATAAAATGTGCAATATTTGTTATTGTGCATGCTAAAGCATAAAGAAACATTCTTGGGTTAATACACAGCATCTAGTAAAAGAGTACATCTGTTCATATACAGTGGCTTAGATCCAGAGTAATTCCATTCATAGGAAACCCCCACAGGGGGAGGTAATTTTCACCAATTCCTCTTCCTTCAAGCCCTCTGTACCTCCCAGAAGCGTGCTCCACAGTGCTGGGGTACTCTCCGGGACAGTATGGAAGGGGGCACAGGGGATTTAATGGAGAACCAGCAAAAATTGCTTTTTCCTTCCTCCTTTCAGCAGGAGCTGTTTGCAAAACAAAAATGCTGGATGCAGCCCAGTATGACAGATACAAAGGCTGCATCAGGCAAAAAGCAGCCCATTGCCATCTCATGTTTCTTCTTAACAAGAACATCAAAGAACCTCATAAAATTTCATTCTTGTAACACCCAAGGAAGAACATCAATTTTACATCCACTATATTTCAAAGGATTACTTTGTTACAAGGCACTACATCTATTTTCCCAGTGACAAAATATATTTGTTATCACAGGACTAGCTGTAGGTTGGTCCAGCCTATGCCGAAAATGTTTACTAGTGCCCAATAAAAAGGACATACTTAAACGATGCTTGTTTAAACATTAAAAGACTGAAATGCCTAGAGTCCTGTATTTCTTTGAAACTCCTTGCTTGTAATTTCCCAGAAGCATCAATACTACCTTCTGGATATTCTTACCAGCAGGAAACGACAGCACAAAAAGAGGCACTTTAGCTGACTTCCCTATACCTATGTCTTTCCCCTCCTCTAGAGTGCAAAGCATGTCAATTTGGTCAGGCTTCTGGTGACAAGGGTTAAGATTTTAACATATGTTTTGTGTGGTCTGTTTTCTATTTAGATATTTTGTTTGTGCACATTTTATACTGCAACTGCTTTGGGTCCTTGGAATAGGGTTGGTTTCAAGTTCAAATCAATAGGTAAATTACATTTCCAATGCACTCACAGAATATTATACCACTGACTTGGTATATACTTATTTTCATTTTTTAGAGTGGGAGTGACTGCCTGGGACAAGAAAAAGTTAGAATCATAGAATTGTAGAGTTGTGGAAGGAACCCCGAGAGTCATGTAGTCTAACCCCTCCAATACAGGAATGTCAACTAAATCATATATGGCAGAAGGCCAACCAACCTCTGCTTAAAAACCTCCAAGGAAGGAATGTCAACCAGACAACCAAGCAAGCTGTGAAACTTCACAAAAGTTGTTTTCCCCCACCTTTACCTCATAAATGACAAACGTAGGCACATGCAAGCAAGAAACCTAATAAAAACATTTGTGGGCTGGGGAATGATTCTGAACTTCTTAACGAAGTTTCTCTGGGCAATGCAACTATCATGATGTTCTTAGGAAGAACCCAGAGATGAGTTTCTAGTATGTTGTCCAGTTTCACACCTTGAACTATAGAAGTGGCAGCTGTCACTCCAAGAAACAAAGGTAAATTTGCACAGCTTGGGAAACACAACTGCCAATAAGAAAATCTTTTCCCTGTCTAACTCTCTAAAACTAACCCTTTCCAGGTTGATGTGTAAGGACTGGCAGCCCATTCTCCATCTTTCACGTGGAACTGCCCCCCTGAATGGATAGAGGCAAATCTAGAACAGTGACTCACGCCAAGATGGAGCAGGCAGCCTTCTCTGGGGGCATGCTGTTCTCATGCATGTTTGCACTGTGGTCAACTAAGTGGCCCAAATGCAACCAAGACAGATACCTATGACCAACCTATGGTCCCCCATTATGGTTGGAATGAAAGTTCTTTGGGCTTCCATTTCTTTATTTTATTCTTACAGCACATTAGCAGCTCTCTCATAACATATTAAAGAATCTGGGGTGTCTTTGTTATTAGGTGTTAGATGATGTCAGAAAAAGGAAAGAAGCATGATTGCTGTACCTTGCACTGATTATTGTCCTTTCCCCTTCCCTCAAATGACCACACTTTGTTCCAAAATGTTAACAGTTGAAGTGGCAAATATGTTTGCGTGGAAAGGAAGAAATAACACAATAAAAAAACTTCTCAAGCTCACTATGCCCTAGAGAACAAAACAAGATTGTGTACTTGGTAAATATTTCATTGTAAGCTGCTGATCTGTGCAAATGAAAGAGTTAAGAGACATTTCCTGAACAGAAAAATGGGCTTGTTTTCATAATCCTACAGGATGACCCCGATGGCAAGTAAGCACTTTTTAGCTAACAAAGAGGAAACAGCACTTGTCTGCCATCTCCAGAATAGCAAAAATATGTGAATGTAAGCTCAGCAAATAAGCCCTAGGGATGGGGTGGGATAGCAATCTAAACATAATAATAAATAATGATGGGAGGGTTACATTTTAGCAGATACATTAATCTTGTTCCCAAAATAGCTGTAGTCTCTTTAAAAAAAAACCACATAGAGAATTAGGACAGAACATGTCAGCCAGGGGTCTAAGGACCACTGGGATGCTGCACCTAAAGGGGTGACCAATCTAGTCCTATCCATCAGCCACAGAAGGAGCAGTTGCAAGGATTTTGCTTCCTTTTTAGAGAAAACACAAGAATTTTCTAACCACTATCAGCATGCTTTTTTCCTCCTTCCTCCTAATCACTTTTTTCTTTTGTGTTATGTGCATTAGATTATAAGCCTAAAGGCAGGGACAGTCTTATTATTGGCATGTGTATGCCAATCTGCGAATCTTTTTTGCAGCTGAAGAATAAGGTAAGAATTTTTCAAATAAATAAATTCATTCCACAAGTCAACATTAATTACAGAAAATGCTATTTTACCATCTGCAAAGTTTGGCAAAGATGTAAAATAAAGTTAAACCAACCTTAAAATGCAGAAAAATGCAATATACAAACTTCCATTTGCTGTCAGAAAGGATGTTGATTGTAGGATCTCAGGGAGCAGTTTGTGCAAATAATAATCTAGTTTTCGTTTCCGGAGAATTGCAGCAATCTGAAAGAGATAAGCCAATTCAAGTTTATTTATGTATTACATTTTTTATTTCACTGTTCTGTCAACGAGCTCACATTGGCATACGTGGAAATCATACTCTAAGAATGAGATTTGAATTAAACCCCTAACCAATTCATGAACTTTGGCTAACAAAATGAGTATTTTTGTAGAATTTTTTACAGCTGTTAAACTACTTCTTCCAGACCAGAATGTATCAGGCATTCCAAAACTGTGATCATACGGGGAACATTTTAGCCAGACACGTTTAAAAGTTTAGCTACTGCATTGTTGTTGTTTAGTCATTTAGTTGTGTCCAACTCTTCGTGACCCCATGGACCAGAGCACACTCCTGTCTCCCACTGCCTACTACGGTTTGGTCAAACTCATGTTGATAGCTTCGAGAACACTGTCCAACCATCTCGCTCTCTGTTGTGCCCTTCTCCTTGTGCCCTCAGTCTTTCCCAACATCAGGGTCTTTTCCAGGGAGTCTTCTCTTCTCATAAGGTGGCCAAAGTATTGGAGCCTCAGCTTCAGGATCTGTCCTTCCAGTGAGCACTCAGGGCTGATTTCCTTCAGAATGGATAGGTTTGATCTTCTTGCAGTCCCTGGGACTCTCAAGAGTCTCCTCCAGCACCATAATTCAAAGGCATCAATTCTTAGAAGTTGGGATTCATCCAGTCCAGCCTTTCACATGATGAATTCTGCATTTAAGTTAAATAAGCAGGAGACAATATATAGCCTTGTCGTACTCCTTTCCCAATTTCAAACCAATCAGTTTTTCCATATCCAGTTCTGACTGTTGCTTTTTGTCCCACATAGAGATTTCTCATGAGACAGAAGAGGTGATCAGGCACTCCCATTTCTTTAAGAACTTGCCATAGTTTGTTGTGGCCGACACAGTCAAATGCTTTTGCATAGTTAATGAAGCAGAAGTAGATGTTTTTCTGGAACTCTCTAGCTTTCTCCATAATTCAGCGCATGTTTGCAATTTGGTCTCTAGTTCCTCTGGCCCTTCGAAATCCAGTTTGCAGCTACTGCATAGACCATACTAATTAATTACTGGACAGAGTACTTTGTGCTCCAGTTTGAAGAATCATCTTTAAATTCCCACAGGGAAGTTTATACTAGTTTCAACTGCCTTTGCAAGGCACTTACAATATAATGGGCTAGAGTCCTAGAATCATAGAATTATAGAGTTGAATTAAAGGGAACAAACTTTTCAGTCTTTTAATATTGTAATCCTATGCACACTTACTTGGAAGCAATCCTTAACTATGTTAATAGGACTTACTTCTGAGAAAGCAAGCGTGGGTATTTACTTTTAAAGTACTTTCACTAGTGGGATAAAGGAGATATCTATCCACTAATGGGTTAATCCCTCCCTCCAGTTTTTAATGACTATCCCAGTCCTGCTGGCCCCTTCCCAGTTTTCATCCACAGCCAAGCCACTAGTAGACAGATATCAAGGAGGTGAGACTTCAACAAAAAGCCAGCAATTCAGAGCCTGCCAGAATCACACATACATAACTCAAAAAGGTCCCAAACGAGCTTAGATTCAACAGTGCAGCGAGTATACTTCTCATGAGTATACATATGAAAGTATAACACTGGCAAGAAGGGGCAGCTCTGGATGCCTCATTCACTCTATCCCAGAAAGAATGCACTTTCACCCAAATTATCTTTGACATTCAGCCACTAATGGGATGTACCTTAGCTTGGTTCCTATAGAGCAGGAATATACTGTCAGTGTTGAAATCGAAGAGAGGCATTTGCTGGAATGCTCTCCTACTGAAGGTCGCCTCTACAGAAGCAAGTACCGTATTTTTCGCTCTATAAGACGCCCCAGACCACAAGACACACCTAGTTTTTGGAGGAGGAAAACGAGAAAAAAAATATTCTGAATCTCAGAAACCAGAACAGCAAGAGCGATCACTGTGCAGTGAAAGCAGCAATCCCTCTTGCTGTTCTGGCTTCTGGGATAGCTGCGCAGCCTGCATTCGCTCCATAAGACGCACACACATTTCCCCTTACTTTTTAGGAGCGAGAAAGTGAGTCTTATAGAGCAAAAAATACGGCAATCCCAGTTTGTAGTGTATAGTGAAAGGAGACAGACTTCCATGTAGATGCCCTTCAGATCTCAGCAAGTGGGGAGTTAATGGAGAATGCTGCACACACAACTGAAGATCTAATAGGGTATGCTGTGATGTGGGGAGGCTTAGAGAGATGGTGTGTGTTATAGGCTTGATGGATGCATAGTCTGAGTCAGGAAGCGGTGGTGCAAAAGGACTTTGTAACCTAGAGATCTAGGGTGAAAGAACACAGAGAGGAAACATGTCTGACAGAGCTCTTACAGCACAGTCTCCACACACTAAGTCTGGGCGTTCTTGAAAGAATGGGAAGGCTGGGGATGAAAGGAAGTAGAATCAGCTTCTGTGATCCATGGAAGATGGAGACCACCTTCAATCTGAATGTCATGTCAAGACGCAGGATTACTCTCTCCATATAATGATATCCATTTTTAGCATGCACACACAAAAATCTCTCTTTAAAAACTATTGTTACAAAGAAACAAAAAATCTCCATCTTCTCACCCATGTATTCTACAGTGATATCTGAAATTACCATATGTTTATCAAATGATGGGGGGAAAACAGCAGCACTTGGGAAGAAACCCCAGTTTTATCAAAGAAACCTAGCTTCAACCTATTAATATACAATATTAATTATTCTTAATGCATCTTGCTTTCAAAAAAACATCTTGGTTCTTTCATGAAAGACGCCACCTACATGCATAGCCACAGAAGAGACACTCCTTTGTGGTGTGATCCTAAATAGTGTACAGCACTTCCTTAACAGTGAAGCAATACAGTACTTGTAAGTCTCTTTCACCCAACTGGCATCTTCCCTCCTGCCTAAGAGCTGAGAGAGACTCACAAGCAATCTCACCCCACACTGCTCTGCCTTTTTCCTTCTCCCATGGCAAACCTCTTCTGTTTGATCCTCCTTCTGCTACCCTAACCACAGGTCCCTATTTCTATTTAAAGGTAAAGGTACCCCTGCCCGTACGGGCCAGTCTTGACAGACTCTAGGGTTGTGCGCCCATCTCACTCAAGAGGCCGGGGGCCAGTGCTGTCCGAAGACACTTCCGGGTCACGTGGCCAGCGTGACATCGCTGCTCTGGCGAGCCAGAGCCGCACACGGAAACACCGTTTACCTTCCCGCTAGTAAGCGGTCCCTATTTATCTACTTGCACCCGGAGGTGCTTTCGAACTGCTAGGTTGGCAGGCGCTGGGACCGAGCAGCGGGAGCGCACCCCGCCACGGGGATTCGAACCACCGACCTTTTGATCGGCAAGCCCTAGGTGCTGAGGCTTTAGCCCACAGCGCCACCCGCGTCCCTATTTCTATTTACTATTTCTATTTACTATTTACTATTTCTCAATTAATTCTTTTTCTCTAAATCCCATACATTTTTTCTCTCTCCACCCCCATCTCCACTACTCAACCTCTCTTTTCACACCCACAGATCTCTCCATTCCATACTACCCCTTCTCCCCACCCCTGCCCTGCCCCAGTAATTCACAGAGTGAAAAAGTGTCAGAGGTACAGTGAGAGTCCCAATGTGGCTGGATTCAGCAGAAAGACCATGTGCCTCCAACTCTAGGGAGATAAGGGATAATACGCCCATTCTCACTTCCATGTTTATGTACCTGTCAGGCTTCAAGGTTCCCACAAAAAGTAGAAAAGGAACAGAAACAATAGGTATTGTGAACTCCTCCAGAAGAACAGTCAGGCAAAGGAATCAGTTTGTGGGCCTGGTGTTGAATTGGCTTGCTCTAGCTCATACTGTAATAGTCTTTAAAAAAACACACAAGAACTAACACTAAGAACACTTTTGAGACATGCTGCTTTTCTTCAGATTACACATCACAATCCAACAGTTAAATGTGTTTATGGACACAATTCAATGCATGTTTACTCAGAAGTAAATCCCACTAAGTTCAAAGGGATTAACTGCTAACCGCACCAAACTCTTTGCTATTTCATAACGAACAGCCTTTCGCAAACTAATTAAATGTTTGCATGACACCAAAAGTGATAGCAAATCCAGCTTGTAGATACAGAAATCTAAACATGGACTAATTACAACAGCCAAATACATTCGGAAATGAATTAACTATTATCCTTCAAAAGCAAAAACAATAAGGCAATCTAATCTAATGGCCAATTTCATCTAGTACTGACCAGCAGTGGCTCAGTCCTCAACAGAAGTCTTTCCCAGCCCTGACACCTTACATCCTTTTACCCAAAGATGTCAAGGACTGAACTTTAGATCCTCTGTCTGCAAAGCCAGATCCTTTCCCCCTTCATCTTTCAACCTTCATGTATGCCTACCACTATTTGACCTGCCAAAAAAATTGTTAGAACCAAACTCTGCTTGTATGAGCAAATGCACTGGGGCCACAGCTCAGTGGTAGAGCATATGATGTTTTGCATGAAAAATATCCAAGATGCAGTCCCTTGCACCTTCCGTTAAAAAGATTAGGTAGCAGGTTGGGGAAGAACTCTGCCTGAGATCTTGGAGAACCACTTGGACTAAATATTGGGGTGGGCTGATAAGTTTGATCTGAAAGCATCCTTCTGCATTCCCCAACTTCCTAAACTCAAAATCTTAACCAGGATCACACATCAACTCTAGCAGTAATGACAAGCTCCCCCCATCTGAACCCCTGGCCAGCAGCAGCCAGTCAGCATGGACAATACTAAACTAGATGGACCAATGGTCTGACTTGATGTGGGTCAGCTTCCAACACATTTGGGCCACAGCTCAGTAGCCAAACAACTGTACTGTATGCAGAAGATCCCAGGTTCAATTCCCAGCATTTCCATGTAGACCTGGGAAGGTCCCTCCACCAGAACTGTAGAGTTAGAAAGAATCCTGAGGGTCATCTAGCCCAACAACCTGCAATGCAGGAATCTCAACTAAGGCATCCATAGCAGGTGGCCATCCAACCTCTGCTTAGAAACCTCCAAGGAAGGAGAGTCCACCACCTCTGGTCCATCCCACTGTCAAACAGCTCTTACAGTCAGAAAGCTGGATGGAGTGGTCTGATTCATCAAATGTTTGACTCCCAGTGGTATCCTTTTCCCTCCCCCTATGCCCCTTTCTGGCCTTCAAAATGACACCCTACCCAGCAATTGCCACACATCCCTCTTCAATAACCCATTTTAATACCTTCCCACCCCAAATGCCACCTACCTACCCTTCTTCCTTCTTCTCCCCCCGCCCATCGTCACCAGTCTGACAAGGGACCATTTTAATACCCTCACTATAGGTAAAGGGACCCCTGACCATTAGGTCCAGTTGCGGATGACTCTGGGGTTGCAGCGCTCATCTCGCTTTATTGGCCGAGAGAGCTGGCATACAGCTTCCGGGTCAAGTGGCCAGCATGACTAAACCGCTTCCAACGAACCAGAGCAGCGCACGGAAATGCTGTTTACCTTCCTGCTGGACTGGTACCTATTTATCTACTTGCACTTCATGCTTTCAAACTGCTAGGTTGGCAGTTCTATACATAGCTACAAATCCTTCCTGCTTCTTCTTCCCCCTTCCGACCATTGCCTCCTACCTGTCCTCCATCCCCATTCCTCTCCAAGGGGCCATTTGAACACCCCCTCCCTATATACCTATACCTATCATTTCCCCCTTCACCACCCCACCATTGCCACCAGCCTGCCATACCCCACTCCTCTTCAGGAACCCACTCTAACGCCCCCCACACCCCAAAGGGCACCGTCCCACCTCCATAGCATACCAGGGGTGCCAAGTTGAATACTGTATTTGGGGTCGGGGGGAGAGAGGAACAAGCACGCCCTGCCCCACATAATCGATGCCAAGGCGTGGGGGGAGGGGCAGACACATACACCATTCGAATGGCAATGCCCATCCACTTGGGGGGAGCCTCAAATATTTTATTTGGCTCCCTTCATTTCCCCACCCCGGGGGGGGGGGTGGCAGGAGAAGGGGGGGTGGGCCCTTCCTCACCAGGTAGAGGGTCCCGTAGATGCGGAGGGATTCGAGCAGCGCCCCCTGGGTGATGTCCGCGAAGGCCCGTCCGCAGCGGGGGTGCCAGGTGTGCCCGATCTCGTAGCAGCTGTGAGGGATGGACTTGCTCAGCGCCGCCATCTTGGCCCGCAGCCGCTCTCTCTCGCTCTCTGGCGGAGGGGGGCTCGGGGGGAGGGGGAGGCCCCGAGCGCGTCACGGCCAATGCAGGAGAAAGGTCGCGCGGGGCGGCCCAAACCGCCGGGGTTACTCGCGGTCAACCGCCTCTCGCGCGCTGTGTGTATACGGCCGGGCCGAGGGGCGGTTTGCCGGCTCGGCTCGCGTGAGCCGCAGCAGCCAATCCGGAGGCGGCTTCTCGCCGCCGGGGCTGCGGATTGGGCGGAGTTGGCGCGAGCTGGAGAGGCACGAGCTCCTTCTCGCTCTCGCTCTTTTTTTTTTTTGTTACCCCCCCCTCCCCTCTCAGCTTCTCTCTCTAGTCATTTGGGCCACGCGGGCTGTCACTCAAGGGCTGCGATGATGCACGGTGGTGTTTTTGCAAAGGGGAGCAGCCGAGGAAGGAGCAAAGGTGGTCTGTGTGTCTTTAAATGCAGGCTCAGGGAAATGATTAAAAAACAAGGAGCATGTGGGTATATATGCCTAGTACTTAATGCAAAGCCGTGCACAAAATAAAGAAATATATGTCGCCTTGGACTGGACTTAACCGTCCAGGGGCCCTTTAGTTTACCTTTACCTTGCAGTACAGTGGTACCTCGGGTTCCAGACGCTTCAGGTTACAGACTCCGCTAAGCCAAAAATAGTACCTCTGGTTAAGAACTTTGCTTCAGGATGAGAACAAAAATCAGGATGAGAACAGAAATCGTGCTTCGGCGGTGCGGCGGCAGCGGGAGGCCCCCTTAGCTAAAGTGGTGCTTCAGGTTAAGAACAGTTTCAGGTTAAGAACGGACCTCCAGAACGAATTAAGTTCTTAACCCGAGGTACCACTGTACTTAATGCAAGCCCATGCAAAGAGGAAAGAAACGTGCCTTGAGGCTTGCATTGGTGGAAACAGGCAAGCAAAGCTGTTCTGGAAGGAAGGCTTTGAGGAAATTTGCATGCGGATTGCATAAGCAAGCGCTTGGCTGCAGCTCCCCTTCGGCTTGAACGCGATGTCTGTGTCCTTCGCCCCCGCTTTGGGTAGGAGGGTTAAATAGTCATCCGCTGCGCTTAACCTTTCCGCCTTAAAGGAAGTACAGGAACCGCGTAAGCCTCCCCTGGATGGCAGGTACACCGCTGCTTGGCCGATTTGTGCCTGTCTTGAACTTCAGGCCATTGGTCCATTCGTAGGTTTGTGCCCTGGAGCATTGCACTGAAATGCTGCTCGGATTTCATCACTTGTTAACCTCTCCCTTCCCACGCTCTTATCCATATGCGTTTGTGTGCGCGCGCCAGTTGTAGCTGGCAACATTTTGACTTGGGACGGAGTGCATTTTTTAACCTTGCTGTTCTCATCGCAACAGGAGATATTTAGGAAAGTGTGCCATTAGGCATGTGTAGAGTACCACTGTCTCCTTTCTGCAGGATATCAATTATTCTCTGCTTATCTATGGACAGGAAAAGTTTCCCTGTAAGACAGCACAAGTATGATTTTCAGACAAAATTGACCTCTTATTTAGAAATTAACCCATACCGCATGATGTAAGTTTTTGAATTCATGTATTGTTGACACCTGCACATCTGCTGCCAATAAACTAAGCACGCTTAGTAAAATGTGGGGGGGGGGGAACTTGCATGTGCTTTTCCTTCCCAAAAAATCAATTTAAACACTCATTATCACTTCTCTAAAGTAAAGGAACAAAGTATTTGGACCAATAGACACACACAAAAAATTTTTTTTCACTGGGACCAACACACAGCGGAGCACAACAGAACATATTTGCAATGCATGGTCAGTCTTGAAAACGGGAAGTAACAGTTTCTGCCCATGTGCAGAGTACATCACACCAGACTATTCATAATTATCCTCTGTTATGTCTGAGATTTGGGAGAATATCTTCCAGGTTTGAGGGAGGATGTGGACATCATTTCCCTCCATTCAAGACATATTCCCTGCTTGTGGAGGGGGCTTGTTAGATGCAGAGCCACGCATCTTTTCTGGTTGTCCTCAATAAATATCTACAACACAGAATGGTTGAACTCTCATTATCAATGGAACAGGGTTCCCCAGTGCAAGAGCAACAATAAACATAAACATTATACTCCGAACATGTTGACACTAGCAGTGGGAAGAGCACAATGCCTTGCAAAACCAACCATTGCAATTATCCTCCCTCCGGGATTGTTCTTAATGAAGAGCAGGTTGCAAATATAAATAAGTAAGAGTCTTGCAGCCCCTTAAATAACAAATTGATTTTGGCATAATCTTTTGCTGCTCACTTCATCAGCTGCATGAAGTGCAATCCTGAGTTTGCAGGAATGTGTATACACATGGTTTGGGTGGGGTGAGGGAACTGTTAAAAGGGTTAGAGGGGAATCCGATGCGGAAAGTGTAGGAGCTAATACGACATGTGGTCTGTTGTTTATTTGGTTTGTTGCAAGGTGTTTTGTCCTTCGCTGAAAAGGAGAGCGTTTGGGAAGTCCTTGAGAAATGCAGATACCTAATTTAAGAAAATAAGAGAGGCCTGCTGAACCAGGTCAAAGTCCCATTTGGTTCATTATGCTGTTCTCAAAACGGCCAGCCGTTCTCAACCTGTGGGTCCCCAGATGTTGTTGGACTACAACTCCCATCATCCCTGAGCTCTGGCCTTGCTAGCTAGGGGTGATGGGAGTTGTAGTTCAACAACATCTGGGGACCCACAGGTTGAGGAAGGCTGCTAGCAGCACATGAGCGCAACAACACTCTGTGTACCTGCAATTCCCAGCAAATGGGAATTTAATTGGCACAGGGCATGGTTGCCAGGTCGAAACCATTTACTCACAAGGGAAGATTAAGAACATGAGAACCTGCTGGGTCACACCAGTGGCTCATCTAGTCAAGCATCTTGTCCATGCAGAGGCCAACCCAATGCAAGTGAGAAGCCCGAAAACAGGACCTGACTGCAACGGCCTCTCTCCACTGGTTGAACTGTCGGTGTTGCTGACATTATTACACTGAGGAAATTTGAGCAGAGTATAACCTCCTGCTTGTAACTGGCAAATGTCTACAGCTTATACCAGAGGATTTCCTTGGTGATTGCAATGATGTTGCCATTGCACAGAGCAAGGGTGACTTATACACCTAGTCTTGGGGCATGTACAGAGTTCTGGCCAAACTGAGCTTCTCGGGTGCAGCAATCTGGGCTTCTGCCTCCAGGGACGAAGATGGATCATGGAGCATCCCTAGCCTGGGCACTACTTACCGGGGGTGGAAGGGGGACACAACCACAAATCCAGTCCATTACTGTGTGCCTTGATTCCTGTATTGAAGGGGTTGGACTAGATGACCCCTGGGATCCCTTTGAACTCTATGATTCTGTGTTGGTCCCACCAGCTTCATTTGGTGATGGCACAAGACAGGGCCTTCTAGGTGGCTGCTCCCAAATTGTGGAACTCCCTTCCACGGGGGACTAGGCTGGCCCCCACTCTGCTTTCCTTTTGCAGCAAGTAAAGACCTTTTCATTCCATCTAGCCTTTGGCTACTAACTGGCTGTTGCGGCAAATTACAGGAATATGCGGAAATGGCACAATTGACCAGCAGACTGAGAGGCAATACAAAACAATCATTTATTCAAAAATGGGATATGTATAAGAGTTACTTACAGAAATATAATAGTGGTATAATATCTATGACAGCATTTGAATGACCCTTATTTAAAGTAATTGTTCAGAAATAAGGTAATGAGTACAAACTGTTGTAAGGAGGTATTAGAAAATACAGAAAGAGCAAGGTAATCATGTTAAGTACATTCAACAGTACAAAGAAAGTTTACATCAGGAAATGATAGGAAGTCTATTTTATGTTAGTAAAAAGATAGGAAAAAAAAGATTGTATAAATTTAAAATGCAGTTTGCATTCATTGGAGGAGACGGGAAGAATCCCCATTCAGATGGCATTCAAATGGAGGCAGTCTACGCATTCAGTTTTCAAGTGATGTAAATGCTTGTGTGGACCAGCTGCACGTGTGGATCGGGTCCCTGAGCCGAGAAGTCCTACCCAGCCCATATCCTTGACATATGTGCAGCAGCACCTGCCTTCAGGGAGTTCTTAAGTGCAAAACTCCAGCTTCTGCTCGGAATTTGCTCGGAATTTATAGCATTAAGCACCAAAGACCTTTCACATTATTGGAAGGCAGTCTTTATGGCATGTGACTCTATAAGTTGTTTGTTCTTTTCTCTCCCCTTTTAAAAGCAGAATATGATCTCAAAATACCCTTGTGTCTACTGATATTTCAAGGTAAGGGAATTAACTGGAGCCGTTCCCATTTTCCAGATGTCATTTTTCCAAAATAAATAAGGGGTGAATTGTTATTCACAGCAATATCCTGCAGTTTTGTAGAAAAACCTGGACTTTCTCCAACGATAAATGTGTATCCTTTCTTACAAAGATATTGTGAGTCCCTTCTCTCTCTCTCTGTTAATCATAACTATTTCTACTTTTTGGGGAGGGAAGAAACCTCATAAAACAAGCCAAAGGACTAAATCATTTACTTGGTTCTTTATCTGCTCCACCACATCCCGTTCCCACGTAGCAGAAGACACGTTGTGAGCATATAAATACAGGAAATCTTACTTGGAGGCAAGGGAGCTTTTCTGTGCACAGACGGGCAATTGATCTGTGGAACTCATTGCTGTGAGATTTTGCAAAAACCCAGCTTTTGAGGTCTGGGAAGAGGAAGGCATGTAGGTCACATTAAACAACATAGCAAACACCGCTCCTTTTCTACCCCATGCCCCAACAAATCTCTTGGTGTGTGGAGGACTCCAGTCTGTGGTATTAATTACACCATACCTAAGCTTTATGATTGGATAATGCTGGCCCCAGATAGCTGCATATTCTTCCAGGTGAGTCCAGTTGTAAAAAAAACCAAAAAAACCTCTAGATATTGGTAGAAAGGCTATGCAAGACCCCATCTCCTTGACATTCAAGTTTTCTACATGGAGTATACCTGAAGGAGCGTCTCCACCCCCATTGTTCTGCCCGGACACTGAGGTCCAGCGCCGAGGGCCTTCTGCGGGTTCCCTCACTGCGAGAAGCAAAGCTACAGGGAACCAGGCAGAGGGCCTTCTCAGTAGTGGCGCCCTCCCACCAGATGTCAAGGAGATAAACAACCACCTGACATTTAGAAGACATCTGAAGGCAGCCCTGTTCAGGGAAGTTTTTAACGTGTGACATTTTAATGTATTCTTAATCTTTGTTGGAAGCCGCCCAGAGTGGCTGGGGAAACCCAGCCAGATGGGCGGGATACAAATAAATTAATTATTATTATTATTATTATTATTATTATTATTATTATTATTATTATTAATGTTTTGAATGTATGAACATTCGACCAAGTGAGCTCCTGCTTGCATTCTGAACTGGGGCAGCCCAGACCCAGATTTTCCACCTCAAAGAGAGCTAGGGCTCAACTTTGGCGAACACATTTTAAATCTTGATCAAAACTCTTGTGTCTCAGTCTCTCAGTGTTTGTATGTACAAGTTTCCCAGGCTTCCACACACAAGACACATGCCCCAGAGATCTGTTTATGGGGCCAAAGTAACTAAGGAGCAGCGGATCTGGCAGTAACTCCACCACACAGGACCCAAGTTACCACTTCCCATATTATTTTGGCTGCAGAAGCATCTCCCTGAAGAGTTAAAACATTCCTGTGAGAAATATTAAAAGCAAACACTAAAACTCACGTAGGCTCCTAACGTTTGCCATTCTTCTGGGCAGCCTTACAAGATGTTTTGATGCTCAGCTGATACAAATAAAGCTGTCTTATTCCTTTTTTAAAAAAATTAATAGTTTATTGGGAATTCTAACATGCATCGAAATAAATAGCGGCAGAATGTTGAAACGGGTTGCTTTTCTGTTAAAACGTTTTGCAGAGAGCTCGAAACCTCGCTTTGAACGGCTCCATGAAAACGTCTTCGGCTGGTATGTGAAAGCCATGGGATTAAACCATATGGGTTCTTTCCAGACATTTGTCTGCACAAAGTTTGTGGGGAAGGTTATATGACATCTGCTGTTGGCTGAACATTCGTTCTGATCTGTTTGTGGAAAGGTTATACATTGGCTCTGTCTGCACTGTACATGTAAAGCAGTGTCATACCACGTTAAACAGCCTTGGCTTCCTTCAGAGGATCCTGGGAGTGTTAGAAGACACCCATCCCTTAACTGTAGCTCTGTGACGGAAATCGGGGGTATCCTAAAAAATCTCAGCACCTTAAACAAATGATTGTTCCTACTGCAGTCCATGTGCTGGTAACCACCAGGCTAGATTACTGTACTGGGCTCTGTAAAGGGCTACCCTTTTCTTGTTGCGGCAGAATCAGCTGGTGATTTTTAAGGACCACCTATGTGGATTTAAGGGACGTGGGTGGCACTGTGGGTTAAACCACAGAGCCCAGGACTTGCCGATCAGAAGGTTGGCGGTTCGAATCCCCGCAACAGGGTGAGCTCCTGTTGCTCGGTCCCTGCTCCTGCCAACCTAGCAGTAGATAAATAGGTACCACTCCAGCAGGAAGGTAAACAGCGCTTCTGCTGCTCTGGTTCACCAGAAGCGGCTTAGTCATGCTGGCCACATGACCCAGAAGTTGTACGCCGACTCCCTTGACCAATAAAGCGAGATGAGTGCCACAACCCCAGAGTTGGCCACGACTGGACCTAATGGTCAGGGGTTCCTTTACCTATGTGGATTTAACGGTTGGGACATTGCAGGGAGACTTTTAGAACACCCTTGCCCAAGTTTCTCCTCTGCCTAGGTGCAAGGCAGTCAACACAAGCTGTTGCAACAACACGTGCAGTCCACCATTTCCCATTTGTTTCCCCAATTCTCAAAAACAAATAAAAATAATCTCTTATTTACCAAAGGAAGGCTGAGAGTCGCACTGTATTCACCATCTCTCTCAGCAAATACAGTCATACCAAGACGCGGCTTCCGATTGGCTTCAGGAATGTCCTGCAGCCAATGGGAAGCCATGCCAGACGTTCGGCTTCCAAAAATCATTCAAAACCAGAACACTCCTTTCTGGGTTTTGATCATTCAGAAGCCAATTTGTTCGGGAGCCAAGGCATTTGAGATCCATGGTATGACTGTAGACAAACACTGCAATCCTAAACCTTGGTTACAATACAACAAGTACACATTGCAGCCATATTCATATTGAATAACCAGATTCGTGCTAGTTGTATTTGCTTCATATAATCCTTATTCATTTGCTTCATCTCTTCCAGCAGCAGCAGCAACAACAACAATCCAAATGGTCCACAGAGCTCCGTGTGTTCATAACTTCTTCCCATCTATTTTTCTTTGCGTCTGCGCAGATGCGATTTCCGGCACCGCGGACACAAGTCTCCGTGCCGCGCTGTGCCAGTTTAGCGCAGCATGCGGCAACTCACCAAATGGGCAGCTCAGTTCGGGGATAGATCGTGGGCCGGTGAAACGACCCCCATGGGCCACTTATGGCCCATGGGCCTTAGGTTGCTGACCCCTGGAGTAGACCAATACTCTGTTTAAGACAGCTTTTTTGGACCCCTCATCTCAAAGGCTTTGGCTCTATATGCCAAGCACTGTTTGTCAGCCAAAACCCCAAGTACAGCTGAAAACCAGGAGTGTCACTCAATCCGCATTGGGACTTAAAGCAAGTGGCCTTTGGTAACAACAGCTTGGTACACACTATATGAGCAAACCTCAGAGGGAAGGAACTGTAAACTTTCGTTGTTGTGCTCCAGGTGATTTTCACTGCTCCAGTGATGCAGAGCGACCATAAAAACCCAGCTCAACGAGCCGGTTGCACAGGCTGTAAAGGCGGCTTTGTTTCATTAAAATGATCGGAGCGTATCTGTGAATTAAAAGCAAGCTCTTTAAACACACTCACTGCATCCTGCAGCAAAAGCGTTGTGGACTGGTATGCTATGCTCAGTTGGAGCATGGTTTATATTAACTCTTCTATGGAAAGACGAGGAGCTCTGATTCCAGTAACGCAAGCAGGTGTTTTTTCCCCATTCTCCTGGGAAGCATTTTGCTCCCTGTGGGCATGGAACTTGATTGGTTAAATCGACACATGGGATTACCAGCTTTTAAAAACTCGCCTGGTACCTGTGACTTTAACTGTAACCTAGCAGAAGGGGGGGGGGATTAGGAGAGGGGAAACATTTTCCAATGGTTTTGCACTTTCTACTGCTCAAGGCACAGGTTGCTGTTGGAGAAACAAGAGCAAAACCATTAAAAAATTGGCAACTCTTCATATGTAAGATTGTGGCTTGCATACCCTCCAACATTTCTCCAATGAAAATAAAGGTAAAGGGACCCCTGGCCGTTAAGTCCAGTTGTGGATGACTCTGGGGTTGCGGCGCTCATCTCGCTTTACTGGCCGTAAACTGGCTGTATAGTTACTTATCTCCATACCCTCCAACATTTCTCCAATGAAAATAGGGACATCCTAAGTAAAAGTGAAAAGGGAAGCGGGTGGCGCTGTGGGTTAAACCACAGAGCCCAGGACGTGCCGATCAGAAGGTCGGCGGTTCGAATCCCCGCAACGGGAGCTCCCGTTGCTGGGTCCCAGCTCCTGCCAACCTAGCAGTTCGAAAGCACGTCACAGTGCAAGTAGATAAATAGGTACTGCTCCGGCAGGAAGGTAAATGGCGTTTCCATGCGCTGCTCTGGTTTCATCAGAAGCGGCTTAGTCATGCTGACCACATGACCCGGAAGCTGTCTGCGGACAAATGCCGGCTCCCTCGGCCATTAAAGCTAGATGAGTGCTGCAACCCCAGAGTTGGTCACGACTGGACCTAATGGTCAGGGTTCCCTTTACCTTTAAGTAAAAGTAACACTCTGGGATCAAATAATAAACAAGGACAGCTTCTGTAAATCCAGGACTTTCCCTGGGAAATACGCACACTTGGAGGGTCTGGGACTCAGTATTGTGGACCTGACTACATAAACAATAAACATGGGCAAGATCCAGCCCAAATGATTCTTGTAAATCCTTTTGATTTGTAAATACATGCTTACCACTCACCCGCTGAAATCAGCAGGGCTTAGAAGTACTTAGGTTGGATTGTGACCCTTGGGTGCAAGTAATGACTAGGATTGTGATCTTACAGTTATTTAACCCAAGACGAAGCAGGCATGTTGTCAAAATCCCTCAGTAAACTGGGGGTTCTTTTCTTCTTGTACCATAGCATAGAAATCTTAACTTTCCTGAGTGGAATAACATCCTGAACGCAATCAGTCTACTATTTCAAAACTTCAAGACTCATTTGGTATTTTGGAATGAAATTTCCACCCAAACAAGGCATCGTTTCACTCAGACTGCCAGATCCCAAATTATAAAACCAAGCTGTTCGGGGAGAGATCAGTGACCATAATTGAACCAGAGAGCAATTTGCAAGGGAATAATGTTTTGTTTTTTTAAAAGGGGGGGGGGCAAAGATCAGTCATGGGAATTTAAAAAAATCCAAATAACAGAAGTGAAGCAAGTAGACATTAATAGCAATATTATGTCTCCTGTTAGTATGGTGCTTTTTAAAAAAGACATCCCCCAGCTGTGTCAGAAGAGAGCGTTTTATTAATCAGCAAAGTAGTCTGCAGCAGAAGTGGATTCTGGGAGCTCCTCATTTAATGCCTCTTGGTAATGTTAAGTGCTGTCATTTTACTGGCCCTGCTCCTATGCCTTTAACAGCAGAAACTAAGTAGACAAAGCCCTTCCCTTTACTTATCTCTCAGTCAGGAAAAGTTTTGACTGCTTAATTTCCACGTGCCAAGACAGCTACAACAGCAAGACAGAGGTAGACCCCTTGTCTTTGTTAGGGGAAAAGCAGGGTTCGCACTGCTATTTTTTCTCAAATTTCATTTCACTGTTATCCTTCCTTACCCTAATAATAACAAACATTTCTATCTATACAGGAAATGGTTATACAGTGGACACTCGGATTGTGAACGTGATCCGTGCGGGATGCACGTTCGCAACCCGCAGCGTCCGCAACCCGCAGAGGAGTGTCTGCACACATGCGGGTTGTGATTCGGCGCTTCTGTGCATGTGCAAAACGCGATTTAGCACTTCGGCGGATGCGCGACTGCCGAAGACTTGTCTTAAATAAGGATGTACAGTATTTTTCGCTCTATAACACGCACCCAACCATAACACGCACATAGTTTTTAGAGGAGGAAAACAAGAAAAAAAATTCTGAATGAAACAGTGGATGTATCATTTTTGTGCTTCATGCTGTGGCCACAGACATGTGATTTGACGGTGAGTTTGGTGTAGCCCAATGCAAAAATCCTGAGAATCCATGTAGATCTGTGCTTTGTAACCACGTTTTTGCACCATTGTGGCCCCAGGCAACAGTGGGTGTGTGATTTTTTTTGGAGCAGGTTGTAGCCATGGACATGCTTTGTGATCTGATGGTGAATTTGGGGTGACCCAATGCAAAGATCCTGAGGATCCATGTGGATCCGTGCTTTGTAACCACGTTTTAAGTGGGGAGGGAAGGAAAAACACAGAAGGGACAAGGAGCACGAGAGGGGTGTGCGGAGAAGCAGCTGGCTAACAATGCAGGAGAGGGGTTTAATGGGAGGGAGGAAAGGAAGGCAAAGGTTTCCCCCCACCCACCCAAGCCAGCCCCCCCCCTCTCTCTCTCCCACCTGCATTTTCCAGCTGCCTGCGATGCTGGACGCAGCAGCAGCGGAGCACGGAGAGGAGGAGGTGGTGGCTGTCGGCTGTGCTCCTAGCGAAAACAGTGGGCAGTAAGACCCTGAGGCAGAATGCAGGAAAGCAGCAACCTCCTCTTTTTAGCCTTCCCTCCTCCGCGATCTGATTTTTGCTTGATTTTTGCCCCTGTACTTGGGCCAGTCGGCTCCAGGGACCACACATTCGCTCAATAACACGCACAGACATTTCCCCTTACTTTTGAGGAGAAAGAATGTGAGTGTTATAGAGAGAAAAATACGGTAGGCAGGCAAGGGTTGGCTGATGGAGTTTGGTGGAGCAGCACTCTACTTGCCATAATGGGCAACCTCCACAGACACTCAGGGAGAGATTTCGCACATCACCAGTTTCTGCAGGTTAAGTAGCACAGATGACAGTAGGACTCTTTATTAAGCTTGATTCTACTTACCTGTAACTGAGACCAGTTGAAATGAGTGGATGCATAGCCTAGAGATATAAAAGGTCCATTACACACTGAAAAAAGGGCAGGTGGAAGACACAGATTTGAAAATGCTCATTTATATTTACAGAGGCAAATTTAGCAGTAATTAATTTCTGGAATTTACAAGAGAAATACAGTACATCTTGCCAAAGTGAAGAAGGGGGGGGGGGTTGGACTATATGATCCTTGTGATCCCTTCCAGCTCTAACAATTTTATGATTATGTCCGAACCCCACTGTTATAAGAAAGTTAAGGTCTCAAATATACAATATTCACAAATGCACACATATCTAAATGTATGAACCATGTGTCTGAAATAGTATGAGACAGCAATCCTGAAGCCATTTTTGACTCTCCTAATGACCTCAAATATACTTCTGCAGTAAGGGAGACAAATGGGGAAAGCCTTCCCGTTGTCTTTTTGCTTGCAAAGCCTGTCTTAAGGGCGTATTTCTGTATGAATAGGGTGAGCCTGTGACCTGGATTCAGAAACTAAAGTGTTAACCATCGCAAAAGAATGGCCAGGCTGCCCGGGTGATGCAGTCAGTGGCCATTATCGGGTATCCAGGCAGGCAGGATTTCTGCTGTAGACCGCCTCCTTCTGTGATGCTTGTATGATGTTTTAGGGGGTGGACTTGGACAATTTCAAAAGTCTATATAAGGGCTTGCGCACCATTGTTCAGGGTTCTCCTCCCTCCTGCGTGTGGGGACCCTGTTGCAACAGTTCCTGTAATAAAGATCAGGCTTACTAGCTGCTTCTCAATATTCTCTGGTTGGCCTATGTTTTCTCCTACTGATAGGGACCCCACTTAAGGACTTTATACAGGCTCCAGAATACCCCATAAGGAAAGGGAGCAGCTTTTCTTTATAGCACCACCCTCCTTTGAAGCATGTGTAAGAACATAGGGAGCTTGCTGAGTCAGGCGATGACTCATCTAGTACAGCATCCCAGTGTCCCAGTGGGAAGCAGGACCTGAGTGCAAGAGAGTTATCACCACTTCCAATTCACAGCATCTGGGAGGCATACTGCCTCCGAAAGTGGAAACAGAACCTAGCCAACATGGCTGGTAGCCATTGATGGCCTGATCTCCATAAATTTGCCCAGTTCTCTCTCTCTCTCTCTCTCTTTTTTTAAAGATTTTTATTGATACAACAAGAAAAAAGAAAAAAACCACAAGTATCAAATTACACACAAGAATAACCATAGACACATAATTTTCTTAGCAAACAATAAAACATATATTGGTCTTAAGACTAAAGACCTGACCTCTCTAGAGAGGGAGAGCCAGTGTGGTGTAGTGGTTAAGAGCGATAGACTCGTAATCTGGGGAACCGGGTTCGCCTCTCCGCTCCTCCATGTGCAGCTGCTGGGTGACCTTGGGCCAGTCATGCTTCTCTAAAGTCTCTCAGCCCCACTCACCTCACAGAGTGTTTTTGTGGGGAGGAAGGGAAAGGAGAATGTTAGCCACTTTGAGACTCCTTAAAGGGAGTGAAAGGCGGGATATCAAATCCAAACTCCTCCTCCTCCTCCTCCTCCTCCTCCTCCTCCTCCTCCTCCTCCTCCTCCCGTCTATTCCATCATTCAATTTCATATTACTTATTGCCAATACACACTTTTATCATAATTAAACTTATTCTTAATAAACCTAATTTCTTATATCTACCTTGCAACTATTACTGAAGTTCCTCAAATGCTGCAACAGAATTTAAACTACCATATTTATTTTTCAGATATTCTTTGAAAACCTCCCATTTTGAAACAAATTCCTGTTTTGATTTATTCTTTATTTTTTCTGAGAGACCATCTAATTTGGCATATTCTGTCAGCTTTTGGATCCAATCTTGTATAGAGGGGATTTCATTACTCTTCCATTTTGCTGCGATCAAAACTCTTGCTGCCACCGTGGCATATAAAAAGATACCCTTCCTCTTTTGTGCAATATCCAAATCTGTTATTCCCAGGAGGTAGGCCTCTGGTTTTTTATTGAAAGAGATCTTTAGCATTTTTTGCAGTTCTGCATGTATACTCTCCCAGAATACCTGTATTTTCCTACATATCCACCACATATGGTAGAATGTTCCTGAGTCTCCGCATCTCCAACAATTACTTGACACATTTTTATACATTTTTGAAAGTTTCCATGGTGTTAGATACAATCGATGTTGCATTTTTTGAAAGTTCTCTCCAGTGGCGTAGCGTGGGGGGTGCAGGGGGGGCCGGCCGCACCGGGCGCAACATCTGGGGGGGGGGGCGCTCGCACTTGCAGCTCTCTGCCCCTACCTGGCTCACTCACTCTCTCTCACTGCAGTGCTGGCTGTGCGAATCCGATCCGAGCCGCCGGATCGCCGCCCACTGTGGAGGGGAGGGTGCCAGGCGTGCGGTGCGGTGCGGAGAGAGAGCGAGGGACTATCTGGGGGAGGGACAGTGCAGCGGGGTGGGGGGCGCAAATTACTTGCCTTGCCCTGGGTTAGGGGGCACAAATTACTTGCCTTGCCCCGGGTGCTGACAACCCACGCTACGCCACTGGTTCTCTCTAATCGTGTAACAATTTGTGAATTTCCAATTGATCTTCCAGAAGTTTTCCCATTTTTCCCAGTTCTCTTTTAAAATCACCCACGTTGGTGGCCATCACTGCCTCATGTGGCAGCAAATTTCAGAGTTTAGCTCTGAGCTGTGCAAATAACCACTTCCCATTCTCCATCCTGAATTTTCCAATGTTCACTTTCATTGGATGGCCTGATTTCTAGAGTTATGAGAGGGGAAGAAAAACTTATCGCTTCATAGCATCAAAGGATCATCCAGTGGCGTAGCATGGGTTGTCAGCACCCGGGGCAAGGCAAGTAATTTGCGCCCCCTAACCCGTGGATTTGCGCCCCCCTAACCTGTGGATTTGTGCCCCCTAACCCTAACCCCCAGATGTTGCGCCCGGTGCGGCCGGCCCCCCCTGCCCCCCCATGCTACGCCACTGGGATCATCTAGTACCAGGGCCGTCTTAAGCATATCTGGCGCCGTGGTGCAAAGATCCCTCCGGCACACATACCTGCTTCCCAGAGTTGTCGACCTTTCCCCAAGCCTCTGCGGGGATCACTCTCTTCCCGCGGAGGCTTGGGAAGGAAGCTGCACGCCCACCAGCCATATGGTTGACATGGCGCAGCTGGCAGGCGTGCAGGGAAACGGGAGGCTGCTGGCGCTGGCAAAGCCGCACAGCTCCCCCATTCGCCGGGTGTCCCTGAGAGACTGGCGCCCTGGTGCAACGTGCCAGTAAGCCCAATAGGAAAGACGGCTCTGTCTAGTACATCCCCCTGTAATGCAGTAATCTTTCGCCCAACGTGGGGCTTGAACCCACAACACTTTCTCTACACCAGGCATAGTTGCACACACCTCTGTTGTGCCTTTTAAAGGTAAAGGGACCCCTGACCATTAGGTCCAGTCGTGACCGACTCTGGGGTTGTGGCGCTCATCTCACTTTATTGGCCGAGGGAGCCGGCGTACAGCTTCCAGGTCATGTGGCCAGCATGACTAAGCCACTTCTGGCGAACCAGAGCAGCGCACGGAAACGCCGTTTACCTTCCCGCCAGAGTGGTACCTATTTATCTACTTGCACTTTGGCGTGCTTTCGAACTGCTAGATTGGCAGGAGCAGGGACCGAGCAATGAATCCCGTCGTGGGATTCAAACCTCTGACCTAGGCTCTGTGGTTTAATCTACAGTGCCACCCGCATCCCATCACTGCAAGTACTTATGCTCAAATGCTGATGTCCAAATATACTACCTCACTTCTGCTAAGTATTCCTGTTGATATGACAGGGACCCAACTATCTGCACTTTCTAGAAACAGTTGGAAGACATTTTGTTCTAGAAACATTTTGGAAGACATTTTGCAGGACTCGAACCCCCGACCTTCTGATCGGCAAGTCCTAGGCTCTGTGGTTTAACCCACAGCGCCACCCGTGTCCCACGTTGTGCCTTTTATCTAAACCCAAAAGCTCCAATTGTTGCAGTACAGTCATACCTCGGGTTACAGACACTTCAGGTTGCATTTTTTCGGGTTACGGACCGCCAAAGCCCAGAAGTACAGGTTACTTCCGGGCTCACTCCAGACATCCACTTACTGTTGGTTCCCTTGCCTTCCACACTCCCAGTCCCCATGGGTACCACCTTCCACTGCCTGAGACTCTGAGGAGCTGGCACTACAGATGATGCAGAACTAGACGAACAAACATTATGAAATGATACAAAACCACTTCCTGTGTTCCTAAATCTGCAGGCAAGCCTCTCAAGACGTTATCTCCCGCTAATGTTTACATACAAGTGTCTGTTACAAGAATTGGGAACTGGAGATGGTTAAAAAAAGGAGTCAAGCCTACAGGTAAGTAGGTTTAAGATTACAAGCCTTTGATGTTATGGGGATGAAGGTCTCTTCTGACCTTGGAGCCTCTGAAACTCTGCAACATAATCCAACTTTGAGCTGCTTCAGCTGTGGGGAGGAAGGATTGCAGCTCTCGGAGCAGACATGCCTAGTCTCCCACCGGTTACTTTTAGACTCGAAGGGCAATGACTTCTCCATCAAGCACCAGTTGATCCTGCCAGAAAGCATCTCCTGTGTGGGTCATTATCTGCATAGCAAAAGCATTAAATCATTTCCTCCCCCAAAGCCTGCTGGCTCTCTGGGCCTCAAGGTGGGAACAGCTCCATTCCAACCCACTTGAAGAAGAAGAAATAAAAAGTATCCTGAAGGTCATTCCTTCAGCTGGAAAAAAAAAAACCCTGGAGAGATGCAATTGGAAACAAAATGAGAGGGGAGAAAGACTCTTGCCTGCTGCCATACTGGAACACAAAACTCCACTACACCCCAAAACGTGTGAGGGTGAAAAGCACCAAATAAAAAGGGGGGATTTCCCATGAAATATATACTGTATTTTTCCATGTATAAGACGCCCTCATGTATAAGATGACCCCTATTTTTCCAAACCCAAAATGAAGAAAATGAAACCCCAAAATAGAAGTGAAAATCTGGATGATTGGCAGTGGCAAGTTGTTGGTTTTTGGGGAGGCGATCGCCCTCAAAGTTTCCAGCATGAGGAGCATGCAGTGCACCGTGGTACAGAGCAAAGACAGCGATTGGGGCACCACACACTCCCCCTCGGTAGCAGCTGCTGCTGCGGGGAAACAGGCTCCCAAACAGGATGCCAGGTGTGCTGGACCCGGGGGTTAACCCGAGCAACGCAGTCCAGGTCTGGTTCCAAATCCAAGGGTTCCGCAAGGAGTCAGTCCAACAGGGCCAAGGCAGGAAACCAGGCTAGGTCAGGCACAGGGTCACAGGCAGGTTCCAGCAAGCAGCAATGTTGCTCCCGCAACGTGGGACGGGGTCCGACAGCCTTTTATCTCTGATGGGGTAATGCCTGGTCCTGATCCCCCAGTGACTCACCTCCCTGTTTCGCCCAAAGGCCAGCACTCCTCCTGCGAGTACTCAGGTCTCTCCTTCTCTCAGACCTTAGTCTCTGCAGCTCGGGAGATGTCGGTGGGCTATTAGACCCAGTGAACGCCTCAGCTTCTCCTGACCCAACTGGCAGTGGAGCAGCTGTAAGTGATGGCCCAGCTGAAGGCAACGAGGTCATCCCCACATCTGGAGCCAGGGCTGACTCGGCCCAGCTGGTGTTTGTTGCAGGGGAACCTGTACAGACTGGGACTCTTCAGGATCAGGCCCCAGACTCGGTTCAGGTGCCGCCTGAGGCAGAGGATCCAGTGCGGACTGAGACTCCTCCGGCTCTGAGTCCAAGCCCGAGTCCCAGGCCATCACACCAAGGAAGAGCCATGGGAAGCCAGCGCCCACTCTGCGCCAGGCTATGCAGTCTATCAAACTGAGCTGAGGAAGGTGGTGAGGTGGCTGGGGGCAGGGTGGGCGTTTAAGAGGGGAAGAGGGAAAGAAGGGGAAGGAAACGTAGCTGAGGCAGCTCTCATCGGCGGCGGCAACAGCTGCTCTCGATCCCGTGGTCGAGCCAGTGGGGGCTTCAGGAGGTGAGCCAGTCACCAGCATGCAGCCCAGGGCGGGAAGGGGGGCAGCAGCAGGAGGGACCACCTCAGCCTGCCCAAGCCAAAATCCCAGACATATGCCTAAATATTTTACAAATTCCCCCAGATTCCCATGTTCCATGTACAGTGGTACCTCGGGTTAAGTACTTAATTCGTTCCAGTGGTCCGTTCTTAACCTGAAACTGTTCTTAACCTGAAGCACCACTTTAGCTAATGGGGCCTCCTGCTGCTGTGCCGCCGGAGCACGATTTCTGTTCTCATCCTGAAGCAAAGTTCTTAACCTGAAGCACTATTTCTGGGTTAGCCGAGGCTGTAACTGAAGCGTATGTAACCTGAAGCATATGTAACCTGAGGTACCACTGTACAAGATGACCCCCAATTTTTTACTTTTTTTTTTTAGCAAAAAAACTCGTCTTAAACACGGAAAAATACGGTATAAACCAGATATCTGCTCCATTTAGTGGGAAATTCTGTTTTTGGGCTCCCATCTATTTTTTCCTTCCTTCTTTTTTTCGTCCAGCTCTGCTTCTAAGGCTTTTAAAAAACATCGAGCAAGTGATGCTTCTCCTACAACTTATTTCCATCCTAGGAAAAAAATTAACTTGCTTAAGTTATGCCCAGCGCACTGCTGCTAAGAGACAAGAGGAGAAAGGCCAGTTAAAGAGGCAACGCTCAGAATTGGAGTCTGCCAGAAGGAGCTTAGGATGTTTTGAGTTCCGAGGAAAGGCACGGAGGTGATATGGTAGAAGTTTTTAAAATTATGCATGGTTTTGAGACAGTGGTTTTTCTCCCTCATAGCACCAGAGCTCATAAACATCTAATGAAGCCGAGTGTTGGAAAATTCAGGATAGATAAAAGACAGTAATAACAATAATAACAATAATTTATTATTTATACCCCGCCCATCTGGCTGGGTTTCCCCAGCCACTCTGGGTGGCTTCCAAAAGAATATTAAAATACTGTGATACATCAAACATTAAAAGCTTCCCTAAACAGGGCTGCCTTCAGATGTCTTCTAAAAGTCTGGTAGTTGTTCTCTTTGACATTTGGTGGGAGGGCGTTCCAGAAGGGAGGGCGCCACTACTGAGAAGGCCCTCTGCCTGGTTCCCTGTAACTTGGCTTCTCGCAGTGAGGGAACCGCCAGAAGGCCCTCGGTGCTGGACCTCAGTGTCCGGGTAGAACGATGGGGGTGGAGACGCTCCTTCAGGTATACTGGACCGAGGCCGTTTAGGGCTTTAAAGGTCATAAAGTACTTATTCATGCAGCACATGGCAACGAAACATGTCTCTCCCATATCGTTCTCTATGGCCACAGCAGGCGCCGCAACTTTCCAGCAGTTTGACTTCACTCCCAAAGGCACACTCCTCCTTTGTCTCCCAAGACAGACAGACGTCAACCAACATAATTAAACTCTATATAGCCCTCGCTCCCACAGGAGGCAGTGGTGACCAACTGGCCATTGACCAAGATGGCTTTAAAAGAAGACAAGACAAAATCATGGAGGGTAAGGTTATCAATGGCTACTAACCGCAATGGCCATAATCCTGCTGGAGGTAGTAAAGGTAAAGGTAAAGGGACCCCTGACCATTAGGTCCAGTCATGGCCAACTCTGGGGTTGTGGCACTCATCTCGCTTTATTGGCCAAGGGAGCCAGCGTACAGCTTTCGGGTCATGTGGCCAGCATGACTAAGCCGCTTCTGGTGAACCAGAGCAGCACAAGTAAACACTGTTTACCTTCCCGCTGGAGTGGTACCTATTTATCTATTTGCACTTTGACGTGCTTTCAAACTGCTAAGTTGGCAGGAGCAGGGACCGAGCAACGGAAGCTCACCCCGTTGCGGGGATTCGAACCACCGACCTTCTGATCGGCAAGCCCTAGGCTCTGTGGTTTAACCCACAGCGCCACCCTCATCCCACTGGAGGCAGTAAGGCTTCTGAATACTGGGAAGAGGGAAGAGGGCTCTTGTGCTTGAGTCGTGCTTGTCCACAGACATCTAGCTGGCCACTGTAAGAACAGGATGCTGGACAAAATAGTGGACAATCTACTCCAGAAGGTATATGTCCCCCACCAGAGGTACTACCTCTCCCCATACCCTACCATAAAGGTAAAGGGACCCCTGACCATTAGGTCCAGTCGTGGCAGACTCTGGCAACGGGAGCTCACCCCGTCATGGGGATTCGAACCGTCAACCTTCTGTTCAGCAAGTCCTAGGCTCTATGGTTTAACCCACAGCGCCACCCGCGACCCTTACCCTACTATACAGAGGTAGAATTCATGCATATAGCCCTGCCCACTTTTGCCCCTGGCCCCACCCACCCCATGGTAAGTGGCTATCCAGAAAGTTGCCCACAATAGAATATGGCCCTCGGGCTGATGAGGGTTTCCCACTTCAGGTCCAGATTAATTAAATCGTTTATTTTAACAAATAGTGAACCCGTAGCCTGGCCTCTGGGCAGGTGAAGGAGGGAGAAAGCTTGTGAGCTTTTCTATTATGCATATATATATATATATATATATATATATAGATATATATAGATATATATAGTTATCTCATGCCCCCATGCCTCCTGGATTCATCACGTACTGTACCCTATCATATAAAAATAATTAAGATGTAGATGTCCTCCTGCAGATTATATAGACAAATGTAGATATTGGCACACAGGGGCTGTAAAGGGTTTAAGATGATATTTACAAGCAGTAATCAATCAGTGGCTCTGTTGAGCTGCATTTTTAAAGTATAGACCCTTTGGGGTGTTATCTGTGATCTTCCTGATAGGAGTCTTTGCCAGCTAAGTATGCCAGCCTATATGCTCCCTTTCTTGCCTCCTGTCTCTTGATACCCTGCCCTCCTTGCCTTTTCCTGCTTTGATCTATTTAAAGAGCCAATTATGCATGTGCTTATCTGTGCTATGGAAGCGCTGTTAATATATGCATGAAGTAATTGCTTATCTTTTCCAACTGAGGTCACCGGTTTAGCTTGCTGCCGCTTTTCCCTAGGCTCCTGTTTTGAAAACACAAACTTGCCCACAGGGTATTTTTAAATTTGTATTTTAGCTAGCCAAAGAAATGCACGGGCTTCAGTCCATGGAACGCTTGATTGCTATCACTTTCGCTAAGAACAGAACAGCCTCCTGGATCAGGCCAATGGCCCATCTAGTCCAGCATCCTTCTCTCACAGAGGCCTGTGGGAAACCTACAAGCAAAAGGGCGCACTTTCCCCTCCTGTGGTTTTCAGCAGCTGGTAACGCGGGTGGCCCTGTGGGTTAAAGCCTCAGCGCCTAGGACTTGCCGATCGAAAGGTCGGCGGTTCGAATCCCCGCGGCGGGGTGCGCTCCCGTTGCTCGGTCCCAGCGCCTGCCAACCTAGCAGTTCGAAAGCACATCAAAGTGCAAGTAGATAAATAGGGACTGCTTACTAGCGGGAAGGTAAACGGTGTTTCCGTGTTCTGCGCTGGCTCGCCAGATGCAGCTTTGTCACGCTGGCCACGTGACCCGGAAGTGTCTGCGGACAGCGCTGGCCCCCGGCCTATAGAGTGAGATGAGCGCACAACCCTAGAGTCTGGCAAGACTGGCCCGTACGGGCAGGGGTACCTTTACCTTTTTACTCAGAAGTATATTGACTCAGACTGCAGAGGCAAAGCATAGCCATCATATCTAGTCAGCCCTGTTCACTACGAATTTGTCCAATCCTCTCTAAGAACCAGTGGGGCTACCTTTGAAGGTGACCTGGAAACTACAACTAATCCAGAATGCGGCAGCTAGACTGGTGACTGGGAGCGGTCGCTGTGACCATATAACACCGGTCTTGAAAGACCTGCACTGGCTCCCAGTATGTTTCCAAGCACAATTCAAAGTGTTGGTGCTGACCTTTAAAGCCCTAAAGGCCTCGGTTGAGTATATCTGAAGGAGCGTCTCCACCCCCATCGTTCTGCCCGGACACTGAGGTCCAGCTCCGAGGGCCTTCTGGCGGTTCCCTCATTGCAAGAAGCAAAGCTACAGGGAACCAGGCAGAGGGCCTTCTCGGTAGTGGCGCCTGCCCTGTGGAATGCCCTACCATCAGATGTCAAAGAGATAAACACTATCTGACATTTAGAAGACATCTGAAGGAAGTTTTTAATGTGTGACATTTTAATGTATTTTTAATCCTTGTTGGAATCTGCCCAGAGTGGCTGGGGAAACCACTCTGATGGACGGGGTACAAATAATAAATTTATTATCATTATTATTATTAATTATTATTATTATTATTATCCAGGTTGGTGACCATCACTGCCTCCTGTGGCAGTGAGTTCCATAGTTTACGGATGCACTGCATATATAGGATTGAGATGCACATCTCACTGAGCTCTATGGGACTTACCTCTGAGTAAACACATGCCTAGGATCACATCGATAACCACATTTTTCGTCAGCTGTAATCCGAGGGGCTGAAGAGGGACTGGCCCTGACATTAGGCAACTCGCTTCACATGTTTTCTTTAGGGTTAGTATTCAGCTGTAACTCTTTTTGTAAAATTGTTCTCAACCAAGTTGCTTTTTGTAAATGTTGCACATTTTTTCTCGCTTTTCTCGCTTTTTCTTCTTTGTAAGCCACACTGACTGTTGTTGTTGTTGCTGCTGCTGTTTTTACAATCAAATGGTGTACACATCGCCGGATTTATGTATAAGCTTAAACAAGCTATAGCTTAGGGCTCCACTCTCTTGGGGGGCCCCAAAAAATGTAAAGGAAAAAAAAAACCACTGGATGTACATTTCCAAAATATAAGATAAAAAACAAGTAAAATAAAACCTACATACAGCAACAGTGTTTTGTGTTGTGTAGGTTCCTATGATGTAAGTAATGGGCCCCACCTGCTAGCCTGTGCCTTAAAATACCACTAGTTTGCTCATTTCTGTATATAGGGTGTCTACATTCTGCATGTGCAAATGGCTTTCAATAGCTATTAGGTCCTTAAATTGCCATATAGCATATATTCAACACAAAAAAGTGACAATTTATTGCTGACAAATGACAGCTGGACATATAAAAGGCCCCATTCCCTTCAGTAGCTTAAGGCCTCAGCAAACTAAATCCGGCCCGGTGTTTTATGAAATAAATATATAAAATATATTTTATGAAATAAATACGTAAGCTAGCACCTCGCTGCTGATGAACATACTTTGTACAGAAGAACACAGAAGTGGAGAGCAGGGACGGATCACAGGATGCTGGGTAGACTTTGCCCCATGCTTGTGCAAATAGCAGCAGCAGATCATACTTTCACACAAAAAACAGTCAGTTTGAGAGAAACATACTGCGCGGCTTGGCCCTCAGTGATGCAAGCCCAATTTTCAACCTGCAATTTTCAACACTGTTTTTTAAAACAACAACAACAACATCCGAAAGATCACTACAGTACTGAGGTTTAGGCAGCAAGCAACCTCTCTCTACATGTTCCCTGGTAGAAAATCCATCGAGCAGACATGCATCAGGCAGGCCTGAAATCCTTTGCACACTCACTGGGAGAGTCAGTCCGGCCAGTGCCTGCAGAACTTCTTGTGGGAATGTTGTAGATACTAGGAGAGGATATATTGGTTTAACAGTATCGTTCCTCACTCACACTTGTGAGTCATCAGCAGAGTGCATTCCCCAATAGATAGCAGGTGTGATGGCCTGGGAATCCGATTCAGAGGCTGAACCGGAGGAACCCCAGCCTGCACAGGAGTCCCCGCCTCCAGGGCCGGCTGAACTGGGGCAGGGCCTTGGATCTGAAGCACCTGCACCTGTGCCGGATCCTCAGGAGCAGGCACCAGGTGAATCCACTCTGGCTCCGGAGGTGATTGAAGACACAGTGCCTACAGGTGCACCTCTCCCAGCCCTGTCAGGGGAAGGTGAGTCTCCCCCTGGGTCCAGTAACCCACTGGCCTCTCCTGAGCTGCAGAGGCTCAGGGCAGAGAGGCGGAGGGAACTGGTTTCTCCCAGGAGGAGTGCTCGCCTTAAGGCCAGGAGAGGTGGGTCTCCTGGGGGCCGGGACCACCCCTGGCCTCAGAGAAGATAAAGGCCAGTCAGCCCGGTCCCAGGTTGCGGGAGCAACGTCATTGAAGAGCTGTTTCGGCCAGCACCCTGTCCTGTTCCTCGAGAGTTCCTGTCCTTGCCCTGCTCCTCGCCCTGGACCCCGCTTCACCCGTGGAGGACTGTCTGCCAACCCTCGACTCAGGTCCTGGCCCTCGCCCCACGGTAACCTCCCCCTGGGACCAGCACAGCAGGAAGCTAGTTGGTAGATTCGTCTTAATCTCTTTACTCAAGCAATCCAATCTGGCTTTGTTCATATTCCTGGTATGACTCCTTTTATCCCTCCTAAAAAGAACAAAGGCACAAGAAGCTTCTTTTAAAAGTAATAAGAAGTTTACTCACATTCAGTTCACAGTTGGATCCCTGAAGGCAGGCTTTAGCTAGTAGTTGTAGATACAGTGTGGCTTACATCCTTGTAAGGATGGGCCCATGTGCTGCTGGCAGAGAGCCAGCAGTGCAGTCCAAGAGAAGAAAAGGCATCAAAAGAGGAAGGTGGCTGCGTGACTGGACCTTTTGTGGGGTCTGCAAGTGTTATGTACTGATGTTCCCACCCTGGGCCAACAGGGGGATACTGCAGATAGTTTTCACTCAGGTCCACGTCAGTTATTTTAGGCGGGAAACCCTGGGTTGTTGTTGATACAATGTTGACAGCCGGCTCCTATAAAAGCAGGCCGGCTGAGCTGTTTGAGGTTCAGTCTGTCCAGCTTACAATAAAGAGCTGCTCTGGAGAAATCACTGTGTTGTCTGATATGTTCGCCCACAACTTAACAGCAAGGGTCATGCCCACCTACCTTGTCACATGCAAAGGAAGGATGCTCCAGACCAGGTGTAACAGGAAGTTCAACTGGCTGGATCAACATCCCCCTGTCTGTGTCCTCTCTAGGCAAACAGGAAGCGTTGTACTTGACTGCTTATGTTACATCCCACACTTCTGATGTTATCAGAATCCAAATGCCTCCTCACTTAACTCATGCATGCCGAACGAGAAGTCTCTGAACCCGGCATGCATCTTCCCACCAATGCCTTTAAGTTAGAGATCGCAAGCTGGCTGGAGAAGCATCACACAGCTAGATTAATTACCAATGGTTGGAGGTGACGCGGCAGCTAAAAAAGCCAATGCAATTCTGGGCTGCATCAATAGGAGTATAGCATCTAGATCAAGGGAAGTTATAGTGCCACTGTATTCTGCTCTGGTCAGACCTCACCTGGAGTACTGTGTCCAGTTCTGGGCACCACAGTTCAAGAAGGACACTGACAAACTAGAACGTGTACAGAGGAGGGCAACCAAAATGGTCAAAGGCCTGGAAACAATGCCTTATGAGGATCGGCTAAGGGAGCTGGGCATGTTTAGCCTGGAGAAGAGGAGGTTAAGGGGTGATATGATAGCCATGTTCAAATATATAAAAGGATGTCACATAGAGGAGGGAGAAAGGTTGTTTTCTGCTGCTCCAGAGAAGCGGACACGGAGCAATGGATACAAACTACAAGAAAGAAGATTCCACCTAAACATTAGGAAGAACTTCCTGACAGTAAGAGCTGTTCGACAGTGGAATTTGCTGCCAAGGAGTGTGGTGGAGTCTCCTTCTTTGGAGGTCTTTAAGCAGAGGCTTGACAACCATATGTCAGGAGTGCTCTGATGGTGTTTCCTGCTTGGCAGGGGGTTGGACTCGATGACCCTTGTGGTCTCTTCCAACTCTATGATTCTATGATTCTATGATTCTATGATTCTAGGTGTGCCAGGACTGGAAGGAAGAGTAGCAGAGTTTTTGCAACAATTGGCCAATCCTTGGTAACAATAGTGGCATTTTAAGTCCCATTGGTTCTAAAAGCAATTACTGCACCTCTGAGAGCAGGGCAAGCCCAGGTAACATGGGGAGCTGCCTTATATGGAGGCAGACTGTTTCACCGAGTGAACGTCAAAGTATCCCAAATGTTCTGCTCTGCTTCCTCAGCAGGAGCAATAAAGGTAAAGGTAAAGGTACCCCTGCCCGTACGGGCCAGTCTTGACAGACTCTAGGGTTGTGCGCCCATCTCACTCAAAGAGGCCGGGGGCCAGCGCTGTCCGAAGACACTTCCGGGTCACATGGCCAGCGTGACAAGCTGCATCTGGCGAGCCAGAGCCGCACACGGAAACGCCGTTTACCTTCCCGCTAGTAAGCGGTCCCTATTTATCTACTTGCACCCGAGAGTGCTTTCGAACTGCTAGGTTGGCAGGCGCTGGGACCAAACAGCGGGAGCGCACCCCGCCGCGGGGATTCGAACCGCCGACCTTTCGATCAGCAAGCCCTAGGCACTGAGGCTTTAACCCACAGCGCCACCCACGTCCCTGAGCAGGAGCAATAGTGTAGTCCTTTTCTCAGTGGTTCGCTGGGGCATCCTGGTTAAACGTATCAAAATATTTCAGAATCATGCAATACTTGTGTTATAAGAATTTTAAGGTCTCAAATATAGAATAAATATTGATAAATGCACACGTATCTAAATATATGAACTATGTGTCTGAAATAGTATGAGACAGCAATCCTGAAGCCATTTTTGACTCTCCCAATGACCTCAAATATTCCTCTGCAGTAAGGGAGACAAATGGGGAAAGCCTTCCCGTTGTCTTTTCGCTTGCAAATCCTGTCTTAAAGGCGTATTTGTGTATGAATAGGCTGAGCCTGTGAGCCTGTTAATTCAGGAACTAAAGTATTAACCATCGCAAAACAATAGCCAGACTGCCCAGGTAATGCAATTAGTGACCATTATAAGGTATCCTGGCAGGCAGGATTTCTGCTGTAGACCGCCTCCTTTTGTGATGTATGTATGATGTTTTAGGGGGTGGTCTTGGGCAATTTCAAAAGTCTATATAAGGGCTTGTGCACCATTGTTCAGGGTTCTCCTTCCTCCTGCGTGTGGTGAGTGGGGACCCTGTTGCAACAGTTCCTTTAACTGCTTCTCAATATACTCTGGTTGACCTCTGTTGACTTTCTCCTACCGATAGGGAACCTTAGGAGGACTCTGTACAAACTCTGGAATGCCCCATAAGGGAAAAGGAGCAGTTTTTTCTCTCCTTATAATGCAAGTTTGCTGCTAGGAGATGCAGCGATGGCTCCTTGCAGGAAAATTAACTACCAACCCCAAAATTTGGGATCCTCTCCAAACCCATGCTCAAGTTTTGCACGGTTTTTCTTTGCATCATTTTGCAGCAGAAACCTGGCATTTTGCAGCCCCTGACAAACTGAGCAGCTGATACATCAAACATGGTGTTTGTACTTAACATTTACTACGAATCCCAAAATTTGGGATCCCCTCCACATCAGTGCCAAACTGTTGCAGTTGTTTTGCAGCAAAAACTCCATGTTTTGCACTTGTGCCATATTCTTTCAGGAAAGTATTTCTGAATGACGCATCCAAACTATACATTTAAAGTCAACTTCCTTGTGCACGATATGGAGGTAAAAATGAAGAATCTGACATGTGCCTTTGTGTAAAGTACAGTAAAGGAGGAAGTCACAATCAGCAACATTCTGTGCTGTCTAAATTCTAAACCCATGTGTGCTGGCACTTTTAAGTACTGCAAGGAATTACTTAGGTCAGATTTGGACGGCTGATCATATAAATATATTTGTGGAGTGACTACAGTGCTGGGAAACAGCACTTTTCTTTGTTGCGCTGTGGGCATTGGCGTAAACCTCATTTTGCGTGATATAAATATTTTATCTTTAAACATGATTGCCCCATCTCTGCATGTCATCTGTCGCGAGCTGAACAGAGCCCTTTCTTCCACATCAATATGTTGTTTGGTGGCTCCATCACTAGCCTGATTCAGCATATGATAAAGTCTGTAAATGTTTAATCTCATGCTAAGACGGGAGCTTTGTTCTAAAGCTAGGCTCATAGGTGCCAACTCCCTGGGGACCTGGGCACCCACAAAATTCTCCATGAAGGGGCTAGGCACCCACAAATTTAGGTGCCAGGGGCCATGCATGCTGCATGGTACACACAACCCCGGGCACCCATGGTTACAGGGCCAAGTTGGCACTCCTGGTCTGGCTGAATAAGAATTCAGTTGCCCTGTATCTGCCCCACATGCAGAGAATTGTGTGAATCAGCCTTGAGTCAGAGCCGGCTTACATGACCAAAGTTATATGCTGGGAAAATACTGTATTAGCAAAGGGCTAATATTGTCCTTGGGACGCTGGTGGCGCTGTGGGTTAAACCACAGAGCCTAGGGCTTGCCAATCAGTAGGTCAGCAGTTCGAATCCCCGCGACGGGGTGCGCTCCCATTGCTTGGTCCCTGCTCCTGCCCACCTAGCAGTTCAAGTAGATAAATAGGTACTGCTCTGGCGGGAAGGCAAACGGCATTTCTGTGCGCTGCTCTGGTTCACCAGAAGCGGCTTAGTCATGCTGGCCACATGACCCGGAAGCTGTACGCCGGCTCCCTCAGCAAATAAAGCGAGATGAGAGTCGGTCACGACTGGACCTAATAGTCAGGGGTCCCTTTACCCTTTAATATTATCCTTAGTCCAGTAGAGTCCTGGGTCGTGAAGAGTAGCTGAAAATAATGATTACAGTATATACTAAAATATATCTTCATTTTATTTTTATTGTATGCATCAGAAGTATACAATATAACATAAGGACATGCGATACACCCCCCCCCCATTTTACAATGAGAAACCTAATCAAGTCCTTAGACGGTTCTTCTTCATTGTCACCAGGAACTACTGATAACAAGCTCTTTAACCATGGGCAGATAATGAGGCTTATCTCAGCAACAGCATCATCCCAGAGACAACCCCAAAATAATAAAATCATGAGACCACGAGGGTCATCTAGTCCAACCCAATGCAGGAAACTTTCGCCCAACACGGGGCTCAAACCCCTAACCCTGAGATTAAGAGTCTCATATTCTGCTGACTGAGCTATCCCAGGGGATGGAAGAATGTTTTAAATGGAAACTGTTTATAGATCTAATTGTTTTTAGACTGTTTTAATGCTTTTTTTGTTGTTGTTTTCATTCTTAAATTGTTTGTGCGTTGGCTCTATGTGGCTCCTCGGGGACAAAGGGCGGGATATAAATTCAAAAAATAAATGTATTTGCTGCTTTGTTTTCCAGCATGAAATGCTGGCTGCAGCGTAAGTTGGGGTCCAAGCCCTGCAGGAACCTGAGCACCAACACACACAAAAATTTGAACTTGTGGAAACTTCCCTTTAAATTTGTGCTAATTGTTTGTTGAGGAACATTTTCCATATCCAGTCCAGATGGTGGTTGGTATCTGATGCCTCCCCAATTATTTTGATAAGTATTAATTGATTTAAGGGACACGGGTGGTGCTGTGGGTTAAAGCCTCAGCTCCTAGGGCTTGCCGATCGAAAGGTCAGCGGTTCGAATCCCCGCGGCGGGGTGCGCTCCCGTTGTTCGGTCCCAGCGCCTGCCAACCTAGCAGTTCGAAAGCACTCCCGGGTGCAAGTAGATAAATAGGGACCACTTACTAGCGGGAAGGTAAACGGCGTTTCCGTGTGCGGCTCTGGCTCGCCAGAGCAGCGATGTCACGCTGGCCATGTGACCCGGAAGTGTCTCCGGACAGCGCTGGCCCCCGGCCTCTTGAGTGAGTTGGACGCACAACCCTAGAGTCTGTCAAGACTGGCCCGTATGGGCAGGGGTACCTTTACCTTTACCTTTTATTAATTGATTTATCTGTATCTACAAGAGTTCTGAATATTGTGCTCAAATGTATAACTTTTATATTTTCCCAGAGAGATTATTATTATTATTTTCATATACCACCTTTCTCTCCCAGGAACTCAAGGTGGCGTACATGGCTCTCCCCTTCCTCATTTAATCCCCACAACCCTGTGAGGTACGTAGTTTAGGCTGAGACTCCTGCATTGCAGGGGATTGGACTAGAAGATGACCCTCAGGAACAACTCCAGCTCCAGTTCTGTGATTCTACAAAAGGCAGTGACTGGCCCAAGGTCACTCGGTGAGCTTTGTGGCCAAGTGAGAATTTGAACCCTGGGGTCCTAGTTCTGCACTCTAACCACTACACTACACTGCCTCTCCAACTGCCCCAAACCCTGAAGAGCTATTTCCAGGCAGGCGAGACTAGCCTTTCCCAAGCTGGTGTCCTGCAGATGTGATGAACTAAAACTCCCATCCACTGCTTCCATTCCTGGTGGAAATTGTAGTCTAGAACATCTGGATGACACTTTCTTGGGGAAGACTAATCTAAGCAATGCATGGATCATTTGTCTGATTTTCCAGATGTCTCCTGGCCCATTGACTTATCTTCTACTGGATTCCCATCTGTCTCCCCCCCCCCCACAATTTAGTTGTTTGAATTGACCCTTATTCTTCCTATGCAAAATGGTTTATTAGTTGTTTGACCAGTGGAATACCACAGCTGTCTGCTCTTATTTAGGGGGAAACAATGACTCTTTTGTGTTAGGCTGAATCTTATCAGGCACACGCTGCAACATAATGAATGGGTGCAACTCCCTGCAGAGAGTTGTAGATGGGTCTTATCTGAGAGGGGGACCCTTGCAAGATGTGCGAGGATTAGAAAAGGGTGTGAGAGACATTTGGGAGATGCAGAAGAGGGCGTGGAGGTGAGAGAACAAAAGCAATCCTGTCACACTCAACAGTATTGGCACAGACCCAATCCTAGGCATGCTTACTCAGAAGAATTCCCAGTTGAACCTTATACACAGTTGCTCAGGAGAGAGCTTCCTTCAGCTCAGTGGGTTTGAGTTGATGTGCATAGGATCGCACTGTAGGTGTGTAGAGCATTGCAGCCTCAGTAGCAGTGGCGTAGCATGGGTTGTCAGCACCCGGGGCAAGGCAAGTAATTTGCGCCCCCTAACCCGTGGATTTGCGCCCCCTAACCTGTGGATTTGCGCCCCCTAACCCTAACCCCCAAATGTTGCACCCGGTGCGGCCGGCCCCCCTGCACCCCCCACGCTACACAACTGCTCAGTAGGAAACGGGAAGGAGCATTTTCAAAGAGCCTGATGGAGCTGGGCTTTTGGCAAAACTGATGCAACTAAGATTGCTGGAAGAAATATCAACAACCTCAGATATGCAGATGACACAACCTTGATGGCAGAAAGTGAGGAGGAATTAAAGAACCTTTTAATGAGGGTGAAAGAGGAAAGCGCAAAATATGGTCTGAAGCTCAACATCAAAAAAACAAAGATCATGGCCACTGGGCCCATCACCTCCTGGCAAATAGAAGGGGAAGAAATGGAGGCAGTGAGAGATTTTACTTTCTTGGGCTCCATGATCACTGCAGATGGTGACAGTAGTCACGAAATTAAAAGACGCCTGCTTCTTGGGAGAAAAGCAATGACAAACCTAGACAGCATCTTAAAAAGCAGAGACATCACCTTGCCAACAAAGGTCCGTATAGTTAAAGCTATGGTTTTCCCAGTAGTGATGTATGGAAGTGAGAGCTGGACCATAAAGAAGGCTGATCGCCGAAGAATTTATGCTTTTGAATTCTGGTGCTGGAGGAGACTCTTGAGAGTCCCATGGACTGCAAGAAGATCATACCTATCCATTCTTAAGGAAATCAGCCCTGAGTGCTCACTGGAAGGACAGATCCTGAAGCTGAGGCTCCAATACTTTGGCCGCCTCATGAGAAGAGAAGACTCCCTGGAAAAGACCCTGATGTTGGGAAAGATTGAGGGCACAAGGAGAAGGGGATGACAGAGGAGGAGTTGGTTGGATAGTGTTCTCGAAGCTACTAACATGAATTTGACCAAACTGCGGGAGGCAGTGGAAGACAGGAGTGCCTGGTGTGCTCTGGTCCATGGGGTCATGAAGAGTCGGACACGACTGAACAACAACAACGAAACACTGAGTCCTGCTTCCTATCTCTCCCACTGAGGCAGTGTGTTGGAATGGTAACAGCTCATAGAATCATAGAGTTGTGACCACGAGTGTCATCCATCTGCAGTGCAGGAATTCCTTTGCCCACTGTGGGGCTCGAACCTGCGAGCATAAGATTAAGAGTCTCACGCTCTACAGACTGAGCAATCTTGTTGAGGGAGAAGAGGCCTGATGGAGCTGTTGTTTGACTCCAGTTCCCATCAACCCCAGCCAACATGACCAATAGTCAGGGATGAGGGGGACTGGAGTCCAACAACGCTCAGGAGGAGTTCACTATTCTTGTTCTAACTGCTGGACATGCGTAATAACAATAACAATAATTTTATTATTTGTACCCTGCCCATCTGGGTGGCTTCCAACAAATATAAAAGCATAATAAAACATCAAACACCAAAAACTTCCCTGTACAGAGCTGCCTTTAGATGTCTTCTAAAAATTGTAGTTATTTATTTCCTTGACCTCTGATGGGAAGGGCTTTCCGCAGGGAGGGTGCCACTACCGAGAAGGCCCTCTGCCTGGTTCCCTGTAACCTCACTTCTCGCAATGAGGGAACTGCCAGAAGGTCCTTGGGGGAGAATCTCAGTGTCCCTGCTGAATGATGGAGGTGGAGACGCTCCTTCAGGTATACAGGGCCAAGAGCTTTAAAGGTCAGCACCAACACTTTGAATTGTGCTTGGAAACATAGTGGGAACCAGCGTAGATAACAGCGTATGATTGCACTGTTAAACTTACCATGGAATAAGCCCTATTGAATACAATGAAGCTTCTGACTAAGCAATAGCTTCTGACCATAGCAATAGCTCCCATTGTGGCATAGCTGGTGGGACTTAATGGATAAGCAACCAAACTTTTAGTGTCATTCTCCCAGTTCTGTGGATTCCCACATGACAGGGTGGATGTTGCCAGCCTTCACGTCTTGTTTGCAGACATCATGGTAACACAGAGCTGGTCTGCCAAGTGGCCTGGTGCCTGAAGACAGCTCCCCATAGAGCACGACCTTGGGAGAGATCCTGCCATCTTCCATTCCATGGATGTGACCTGCCCCAGCTGCAACCAAACATGTCTCTACAGCCACAGCAGCCGCTGCGACCTTCCAGCAGCTTGACCTCACCCCCAAAGGGGCACTCCTCCATTATCTCCCAAGACAGACAGATGCCAACAGGTTCTGTTGAGTATCGTCCAATAGCAGGCACCTTCTGTTTAAACCTTTAAATGTTTGCTGAAAACATTTCTATGCTGCAAAGGTTTTGAAAAAAACGTCTGCAGTAATAGCAAGTGATATGTGAGTTAAGTGTTTTCATGTGCTTTTTAACGTAATTTGTGTGTAATTGTTGTAAACCACTTTTGATTTTCTTAAATGACATTTTAGCCCATGAGTATTCTTCATAAGGGACGTGGGTGGCGCTGTGGGTAAAAGCCTCAGCGCCTAGGGCTTGCCGATCGAAAGGTCGGCGGTTCGAATCCCCGCGGCGGGGTGCGCTCCTGTCGTTCGGTCCCAGCGCCTGCCAACCTAGCAGTTCGAAAGCACTCTCGGGTGCAAGTAGATAAATAGGGACCGCTTACTAGCGGGAAGGTAAACGGCGTTTCCGTGTGCGGCTCTGGCTTGCAAGAGCAGCGATGTCACGCTGGCCACGTGACCCGGAAGTGTCTCCGGACAGCGCTGGCCCTCGGCCTCTTTGAGTGAGATGGGCGCACAACCCTAGAGTCTGTCAAGACTGGCCAGTACGGGCAGGGGTACCTTTACCTTTATTCTTCATAAATAAATAAATAAAATTGATAGAATCATAGAGTTGGAAGGGACACTGATGGTCACCTAGTCCAACCCCCTGCAATGCCGGAATCCTGCCCACAGCCATCCCTGGGTGGCCTTGAACCACCAACCTTCTGGTTAACAGCCGGACACACTGACCCACTGCACCACAAGTGTCACAAGGCATAAAAAGTTACCCTCAACAGCTGGCCAGTACAGTGAGTGGGATGTAAATTCTGTTCAGAGTGTCTGGTTGGTGGTTCGAGGCCACCCTGGGAATCCTGCATTGCAGGGGGTTGGACCAGAATGGGGCCCCTTCCAACTGTACATATCTATGATTCTAAAGCCACAAAATGCATAAGATACGTGCTCCTGTTCATGTTTGTTCAGCAGCAAGCTCAAAGATCCTTCCGAGCAAGTTTGCAAAGAATTGCAGCCTTGCAGGGGTGCCAACTGGATTAAGCCCTGCCCCACATAATTGATCACGTGTTGCACCCCCCAAAAATTTAAATGGCAATGTCCATCGACTTTGGAGAGGGCGGAAGCTGTCCCCCTCAAAAAAAATATTGGAGGAAGGGGAAGAAGAGACCTCGGCCCCTTGGAATGGGTTCCTCTGCAGCCTTGCGCCCCAAGCCGGAGCTAGCCTAGACGGCAGCCCGCCCCCTCCACTTCCCAGGCGGTTCGGTCATTTTCAATTCCGCCGAATACGCTAAGCAAGCTCCGCCGCGGCGCTCCTTCGCCCTGGGGCACCGAAGCCTCTTCCAAACGGCCGCCGTCGCCCCGCCGCTCCCGGGAAAGTGACCCCGCGCGGGCTTCTAACTTTCCCTCGGTGGGCGCGGCTCCCTATCGGGGCGGGCCGGCCCCTCCCCCGCCCGCCGGCCCCTCCCCCGGGCAGGTTGCTCCCCCCACCCCTCGCCGGCCTCCGCCATTGGCCGCGGCGCCTGGCGTTCGCTGGAGGGGCTGCCTCGCTTGGTGTCACCCCGCGCTGCGCCGCCGGCTCAGCCAGACGCGCGCTCCGAGGGCGCACGGGCCGGGCGCACGGACTGTACGGGCGTTTTGGGTCGGCGGGGCCGCTTTGGGGTGGCGCCTCGCGGCTTCCTCGTGTCTCTCGGGCTGGGCTGGAGCCCGGCGGCGAAGGGGAAGCCGGGCAGCTGGCTGGGCGATGGCCCCGGAGCCGGGGGAAAACGCTGCCCGGCTGCTGCTACTGCTGCCGCCGCTGCTGCTCCTGCTTCTCCTGCGGGCGCAAGGCGCGCGCGGCTTCGACGAGGAGGAGCGCCGCTGCGATGCCATCCGCATCCCCATGTGCCAGAACCTGGGCTACAACGTCACCAAGATGCCCAACTTGGCCGGCAACGACTGGCAGCCCGACGCCGAGCTGCAGCTCACCACCTTCACGCCGCTCATCCAGTACGGCTGCTCCAGCCAGCTCAAGGTGGGTCCGACGTCTCCTCTCCGCGCCGGGTCTGGGCTCTTTTCCTCGCTCGCCAAACGCCCAGGGATTTATCCGGCCCTCGAGGCTGGTAAAGGCTACCGCTTACCTTGGGCTGCGCGCCGGCGGAGCTCCCCACGGACGCTTCTCCTTGGGGAGTCGTCAGCCTTGAGCTGCGCCCAGTTGCCTCCCGCGGGTTGCGATCCTGAGCCCATTTTACGTAGGAGGAGTAATCCCGTTCTTTAACGGGCTTTAACGTCGGGGAAAACGCGCGCAAAAGAGAACGCCGCTCAGCCACTTCTGGGTTTTTCAAAAGACTGGTGTTTTTTAGCGCCAGCAATGAGCCAGAAGTGGACGCTGCGGCTGGAGTGAATGCATGAGAGGGTCTCGGGGCGTGTGCAGAGTGCATTTCCCTTACCGCTGTGGGAAGGTGGTGATTCGTCCTCTGAGGGTGGGAGCGCACTTCACAAGCCTAGACGTGGGGGGCTACGTGCTCGGGAGCGGAATGCTTTCTGTTCATGCTTAAGGTTACTGTTCTCTTATTGCTGCACACAAAAAGGAACTTTAGCCAAGGATGTTGAAGGTGGGTGGTGGGGCTCCGCCTCAGACCCAATTCTTCTGCCATACCTGGCGTGTTATTCACTGCTAGGATGAGGAAATAGTGAGTGTTCCCCACCCTTTCGAAACACACTCATGGCAGCAATGGAGAGCCTAATCCACTCCTGGGTGTTTCCAGACAGAAGGCTTTGGGGGGATCAGGTGTGCTGATTCAGCCGGGAGTCTGAAGCTGGCCAACTCTCAAACAGGGCGGTGCGTTGTGCATGCCATGCCCACCCTAAGTACTTCAAACCTCAGACTGGGGGCTTATTGGATCCGAGTCCAAAAGGCTGGAGATCAGAGTTGCCTTTCTGCTTGAGTGTAAAGCCCTTTCGCTGTTCGACGCTACTTTTTGCTCCCTGTGCCACCTGCCTCTTTGTGTTTTGATTTCCACCACCTCCTTTGTCTCTTCCCCATTCTGCCGTGATGACCTGATAACGAACCTCTGGTGTCAGTAGCCCTAAACGCTCTGGGATCCCCGGTTCTCGGTAATCCAGGCTGCTGGCCCTTTCAGGTGTTCCCTCCCTCGCCCTGGCAGTTTGGTGCAGAAGAGCTGTTGAGCCCTCCAGCGGCAGGCACCAACTTTAATCCAGCTCTGCCTCCGCATGCGTGGAGCTTTTGCTGGGCAGATGTTGCTAAGCCTCAGCTGGGCAAAGCCACCCCTGCAAGAAGAACGCTGCCCCAGGAATCCTGTTTGCCCTGTGTACCTGACCCCTTGAAACTCAGATACATACACCCCCAATTGCACAAGGACGGGCACGCTAGACTTCTGCACAGCCCCAGGGAAACGTGTCTCCTTCTCCTTGAGCTGCTTTGTGGAACTTTGCACCAGATATAGACCATCTCCCTCCTTTGTAGAGCTGACCTGAGCCAGGCAGACACACTCTCTGATTGCAGGAGAGTCTTCAGAAAGCGATGCTTCCGCAGGGGGCTTCCCAGAATCTTGCATTTGCTGGGGAACCGCAGCAGGTCTGCGGTAGACCTTCAGTTCTTTTCAGTGAATTGCCACGGCTCACAATCAGTCCAACGCCCGCTTTGCTATGCTTTGGCACAACCTGGCGCAAAGAGCCCTGAGGGCAGATAGTAGCTGACATTTAGAAGAGAGGAAAAACACACACCAAAAAACAACCTTTGCCAAGTATCTCAAAGCAGCAGGTGCAATTGGATATTTACCCCCCTGGTGGGTGGGTGGAAGAGGGAGGGAGAGAGAAGAGTTCAAATTAGGAACGCCACACATTGAGACATCTTCACAGCTTTCTGAAGATGGGTTGCAAATTCTTGCCATCCAAGGTGAGGAGGGTGGCAGGTGCACTTAAGCCAACCAGGATTCAGCCCTGCCCCCGTCATTTGCAGTTTTGTTTTGGTAATTCTCTGTTCAGTTGCAGTGAGGAAGGTTGTTTGCTCCTTTATTTTCCAACTTGCTGGTGGGCAGTTAATATCTAACTTGCAACTCTGGAGTGCAAAGCCACAGTTCCAGAAATCCCTGTGCATTTCAACAGGTACTACATTTATTTCCGGCTTTTCCTCCATGGAGTCCAAGGTTGCATATATAGTAGTTCTCTCCCAGCTCCCACCAAATTTTACAACAACCCTGCGAGGTTGGTTAGGCTGACCCAGGGGCAGTGGCGTAGCGTGGGGGGTGCAGGGGGGGCCAGCCGCACCGGGCGCAACATCTGGGGGGCGCGCGCTCGCACTCGCAGCTGTCTGCCCCTACTAAAATCCACGGGTTAGGGGGCGCAAATTACTTGCCTTGCCCCGGGTGCTGACAACCCACGCTACGCCACTGCCCAGGGGCGTCTAGTGAGCTTCATAACAGCAGCAGGGATTTTGGACTTGCTTCCTCCTGGAACTACGATAGTCTGAGACGAAATGTCAAAGCTGCTTATGCCATTTCCCTTCTATTGTACGCAGAGCAGCTTGCAACGTAAGAATAAAAACAATCAAACGAGCGAGTTATAAAATATGCAACTAAACCACACTCTTCTGGGCCTGGAAGGAAACCGGAAGGCTTATGCAGACATGCGAGAAAGAACTTTTGGTGCAAACATTTCCACTGGGTGTGAATCTGCAGATAAGAAACCCACTTACAATAACATCTAAATCCAGGAGGGGCTGCCAGGGTGAAACAGAATATTCAGAAGATCTCTCCAGTTCTCTTTTGCTTCCCGCGTTCTCCCCCCTCCCTCTCTTGAGGTTAATTTACCCGTGAAGTCGGAAAGCAGTTGGCTTAAGAAACGATGGAGCTGAAATGGTCCCCCCCCCCTCTGATTGGCAGGTTATCCCTGCCTGAATGTATGTTCCCTCTGGCAGCTCAGGAATTTGGACTGCGGCTCACACGGGAGAGAGTGCACTCTGAATTGGAGTTAATAAACAAAACGAGGAGCAGCTATGCCTGGAGTATTCCAGCTATTTTCACACCACTGGAGAGAGAATCTTTGAGTTGACTTCTAAATGGAATGTACTAAAGAAATGGGCAACTGTGCAGCTTCCAAGCGCAGGCAATGGCAAATGAAATGCTTGGTTTTTTCACGCAGTTAAAACAGCCTTGCAAATAAGCTCAGACAAGTTACTAGCCCACAGATATTTTTATTAGCCCACATTAGTAACTGCGGCCTAAGATTATTGTGATGTTTTAAAGCATTCCTGCCTGGTCATAGAATCTTAGCGTTGGAAAGGGACCCCAGGGGTCATCTAGTCCAACCCGCCCGCAATGCAGGAATTTCAGCTAAAGCATCCTTGAGAGATAGCCATCTCAGATGGTCATTGAGAGGGATTCTGTGCTTACTGCTGGCAGCTAAAGTGGTTGTTTACAAGCTTAATTTTCCTTCCTTCTTTAAAACTGTTTCTTAATGGGAAGCCTGGTATTCTCTTGCATGTTTGGGAAATAAAGCTCTTTCAGAGTTTAAAGAGACAGGTTTAATTTAAAGAGCATAGGCCTTGGACATGTCACTGAGCCCTTGTCTGAAAAATGGGAGTAATGAGACTATAAAGCACTTTGCTAGACTTATTCCCAGCAATACCAAAACTTTCAGAACCCTAAAAAAGGGAGAAAATCTGTCGAAACTTGGAAGTTATCCTGCCCATGCTCACTTCATAAATGCAGAGTTTTAAAATCTGTATCTGAGGGCAGAACTCAAAACTTGGGTTCTTACACTTGCATTAAATAATTCCCGGAAACAATAATAGTGTGGCTTAGAATCATGAATTGTACAGTTAGAAAGGGACACCAGGGGTCATCTAGTCCAACCCCCTACAAGGCAAGAATATTCCGTTTGATTCTGTTGCATGGGTCAGGCATGATAGCCAAGTCTTTATAGAATTGAAGGAGGAGATGCTCTGGATGGAATTGTAGTCTGGGAGGGGGGGAGATATATCATTGCCCTTTCCCATGAAATTTACCCTCTGTAGCATATTTTCTAGTTTGAGTTTATACAGTGGTGCGTCGGTTTCAGAACAGCGCTGTTTATGAACAATTCGGTTTACAAACGCCACAAAATTTACCTCAGTCTAAGAATGGAATCCGAATGGTGGAAAGGCACTGGCGGTGGGAAGCCTCACTAGGGAAAGTGTGCCTCAGTTTAAGAACCATTTCGGTTTAAGAACAGACTTCCGGAACAGGTTAAGTTCGTAAACTGAGGTACCACTATACAGTGGTACCTCGAATTAAGAACTTAATTCGTTCTGGAGGTCTCTTCTTCACCTGAAACTGTTCTTAACCTGAGGTACCATTTTAGCTAATGGGGCCTCCTGCTGCTGTGTGCGGCCGCCGCACAATTTCTGTTCTCATCCTGAGGTAAAGTTCTTAACCTGAGGTACTATTTCTGGGTTAGTGGAGTCTGTAACCTGAAGTGTCTGTAACCCGAGGTACCACTGTACTCCTTAAAAATTCTTGTATTCTGGACCAAACTAAATGTGCCTTGTCACACAATTTGGTGTTGCAGAGCTTTTTGTTTCGTTGTTTAGCCCAGTCAGGACTGTCGTGTGGTGGGGGTCTACAGTCTTAACCAGACTTCCCTCCCTGATCCTGCAATCTGCCATGGAAGGAGGAAAGGGACCATCACAAATAGTCGGAAGGCAGGGTGAGTCCTGACTGGGACAGTGGCAAACAAGCAGCTATGCAGCATCAAACTACATGATAAAAGTTAGGGTTTGCCTTATTTTAATAAGTGAAAATCCTGACACAAAATAAAATTGCCTATTTTTAAGGGAAATCGGGAAAAATGACATTGCTGGCATGGCTTGCCATACGTCCGGATTTTCCTGGATGCTCCTGCCAATTTTCACCTGGACACTGCTTATCACCACAGCGTTCCAGATATGTCTGGGAAATTCTGTACGTATGGCAATCCTATAAAAGTCCCATCTGGTTTGGCCCATGGCCTTCAAGAATGAATGATGTGCTTTTTCTGTATGCATTTTGTGAAATATAGCTCTGTGCTGATCCTTGGTATGACCTTGGCCAAATCTTAAAGTGTGAGCAAAATGCACACTGAAGCTTTTGCAACTGAACACTTTCAGGTTTATGTTCTGTATTAAAAAGCGATTCCCAAGTTTATTTTCCCTCAGTGGCTTGGGGCGGGGAGAGCGTGCTGGTGCCGACCTACAGCCTCCTAAAAGTTGTCTTGTCCTTTCTTTCCTCCCCCTCTCTCTTTCTTCCAGTTCTTCCTTTGCTCCGTCTACGTCCCCTTGTGCACGGAAAAGATCGACACCCCAATTGGCCCCTGCAGCGGCATGTGCCTCTCCGTCAAGAGGCGCTGTGAGCCGGTCCTGAAGGAATTCGGCTTCTCCTGGCCGGAAACCCTGAACTGCAGCAAGTTCCCACCGCAAAATGGCGACAACCACATGTGCATGGAGGGCCCGGGGGACGAAGAGGTGCCTCTTCACAGCAAGTCGCCCTTGAACCCTGGAGAGGAATGTCACTCGGTAGGATCCAACCCGGATCAATACATCTGGGTCAAGAGGAGCCTGAACTGCGCCCTTAAGTGTGGTTACGACGCCGGCCTCTACAGCCGTTCGGCCAAGGAGTTTACAGACATCTGGATGGCTGTGTGGGCTAGCCTGTGCTTCATTTCCACAGCCTTCACGGTCCTGACCTTTCTGGTTGATTCCTATCGGTTTTCCTACCCCGAACGCCCCATCATTTTCCTGAGCATGTGCTACAATATTTATAGCATCGCCTATATCGTCCGGCTGATCGTGGGCCGGGAGAGGATTTCCTGCGACTTTGAGGAGGCGGCAGAACCTGTCCTCGTCCAAGAAGGCCTCAAGAACACAGGATGTGCTATCATTTTCCTGCTGATGTACTTTTTCGGGATGGCCAGCTCCATCTGGTGGGTGATCCTGACGCTGACCTGGTTCCTGGCCGCAGGGCTCAAGTGGGGCCACGAGGCCATCGAAATGCACAGCTCGTATTTCCACATCGCGGCTTGGGCCATCCCTGCCGTGAAGACCATTGTCATCCTGATCATGAGGCTGGTGGACGTGGACGAGCTGACCGGGCTGTGCTACGTGGGGAACCAGAACCTGGACGCACTGACTGGTTTCGTGGTGGCTCCTCTTTTCACCTATTTGGTGATCGGGACCCTGTTCATTGCGGCCGGCCTGGTGGCTCTGTTTAAAATCAGGTCCAACCTTCAGAAGGACGGGACGAAAACCGACAAGCTGGAGAGGCTGATGGTGAAAATCGGGGTCTTTTCGGTGCTCTACACCGTCCCGGCCACCTGCGTCATCGCCTGCTACTTCTACGAAATCTCCAACTGGACTATCTTCCGCTACTCGGCGGACGACTCCAACATGGCGGTGGAGATGCTGAAGATCTTCATGTCCTTGCTGGTGGGCATCACCTCCGGCATGTGGATTTGGTCTGCCAAAACGCTACACACCTGGCAGAAGTGCTCGAACCGGCTGGTGAACTCTGGCAGGGTCAAACGGGGGGAGAAGAGGGCCGACGGCTGGGTGAAGCCTGGGAAAGGGAACGAGACTGTGGTATAAAGTGGACCAACGCACAGCGGGCGGACCTGCCGGGTGCGCGCTCTCTCCGCCTGTGGGAAGAGCCAGGTTCACGCGAGCAACTGCGGCAGGAACGTCGCAGTGGTTTGCATGCCACGGAAAGGAGCTGTGCTTTTTGGGAGGTGGTGGGGAAAGGGCGTGCAGAGAAGGCCCGAATAAACTGCAATGACTTGTTTGTGTGTGTGTGTGTGCTGTGAACAGCAGGGCTTTGCTCCCGCAAAAAAAAGCAACAAAGGGAGCCTGCAGAGGCTTTCAGAAGCTGTGAAGACAAAAAATGGGAACCGGTTGAAATGCGGCATCCTTGTGCCTTGAGGAGTCTTGGGACTTAGCACCTCCTAGTGACGCATCATGTGCCTTCTCTTTATTCCTCCTCACCCTGCCCTGAGTTGTATTTTTAGCTGTGTGTCTTGTGCAGGAAAGAATTTAGAGAGGGGATCTCTGCTGCTGTTGTTCTAGGGAACTCTTCTTCAGGGCTGCTGGCTTCCAGGGACTTGAGATCCTGCTGCGCAAAGGTCTGCCGCCATGGAGGGTTGGAAGGTGAACGTTCGTCTTCCAGCGCCTGCCCTGATGTCTGCATGCCACTAGGGCTGTCAGATAATTGGAAGCCAAGCACAGTCCCTATAGTCTAAGCCAGCCTAGGACAACCTGATGGCCTTCAGCTATTGCTGGGCTACATCAGCCCCTGCCCGCACCCCATGCTGATGGGAGTTGTAGTCCCAACAACCTCTGGAGTCCACAAGGTTGTCCGAGGTCAATCCAAACCATGAGTAGGCAGAAGGTAGCTTACTGGTAGATTTCTGAGATGTTTGCTGTTGGTCTGCAAGGACGTCTGACTCTTGGATGTTCAACCATAGCAGCAACACAGTGACCCTCTCTGAATTATTCTGATGAAATGAAGGAAGCTTGGGGTAACCCAGGGGTGTGTGTGTCTGTGTGGAAGGCCTGTAAGATCTATTCAGTTCTGGGACTTGGAAGCACATTTCTGGGCTCAGATTTCTTTTGTTCTTTCCCAGTATTAGGTGTTCTGCACAAGCTCCAGGTGCTGAACATCAGGATCTTAAGTTAAAAAGCAAAACCAAAGGAGATTCTTGAAACCTGCTGCTTACAAGAAATAGACAGGATAAGGGTGGTGAGTGATGGGTTGGCAGCGTTAGGGTTCTACTGGTGTATGGGGGATGTTGTCCTCCAGGCATACAGCTGCCTGTCCCTGCCGCAGAGACATCACAGCCAGGAGGGTGCCTCTGCCATTTGCGCCCCCCCCTCCTATGCCACTGCTGCCCGGTCCACAGCTATAAAGCTACTGGCTTGCTAAAATTCAGGCATGTCCACGACCCCCTTCTTCCTGTGCTATAAGAAACCCCTGGCTTTACTTTGAGAAGCATTCACAGACAGGCTGAACTGGTAGCGCTCTGTGGCTCAGGCTGCAAAGGCTCTGGGCTGCCTCCAGACAAGGGCCACACTCGCACCTGTGCTGCTAATTTTCCCAGGAACTGATCTACCACGATCAGAGTAATTGTACGGAGCAGCCTTGGTTGGACTGTACCATTTCTAGCTGCAGTTGCAAGACCCCCCCAAATCTTCTTGCATATAGAAAGCTAGCACCTCAGGGAGAGTGCTCGGCCCGAATCTGTCACCTTGATGGGCTAGTTTTCTTTCTTTCTTTAAAGGCCAGGATTGAGGGAGCATCCGACATGCAACTCCCACCTGTTGTCTGAAGAGGTTACAACCTGGATAGAGGGCGAGAGCGTGTGGTTGCTCTCAATGCTCAGGTCAGCTTTTGATAAGTCCATTTGATAAGATCCATTCATGCAAGCTGTTGGGTTTAATGGGATTTGGATGGCGCCGTCCTTTGGGAAATTCACCGTGTCCTCTTGCACGGTTCTTGTTTCAGCGAGGCTTTGTGCAAGAGAGTTGCCTGCTTGGCTGTGCTTATTGGGAGAGACAAAAAAGTTGGAAACTGAGAGCCTAACCTTAGCTTGCAGCTAGATTCCCATCTCTCTTCTCCCTCTCCTTTTCCCCGAATCTCTTTCAGTCTTCCCCCAGCACTGATACATGACTCTGCTGTTCCCAGTGTCACACACTCTCCAGTCTCAATAAGAAAAAGTCCTCCTTTATTTTTATAGTCGTCTTTCCTTCTAGAGCATGTGGGTTAATAGGGAAAAGTGAGTGGAGGGTCATTTCTGACAATTGGCTTATTCAGAGACTGTTTTGTTTTGGTTTCTTTTTCTCTCCTCCCCTTGCCTCGCCAAACCCCCCCTCATTCTCCCCCCCCCCCACCGGCCACCGCCGCCACAGGCCCTCCAAGTAAACCTATCAGTCCTTCCCCGGAGACCCATTGCATTAAGCAATTAAGGCTTAATATATTTCACTCTGTGTGATTGCATCTGTGTCGACGCCGGTCTGGGCAAACCGAAATGTTAAGTTCCTTGGCAGCTTTGCCTGTGCACAGATCAGTTGCATAATTTGTGTGTCAATTACAATTAAAAAGACATTCTCCAGCCATGAGACCAGGGGGTACAGCTGACTCACTCTGAACCAAAATGAAAGCGCTGTTTGTGCGTGCGTGTCTTTATCAGTCCGAGAAGAATGTGAGTGCGCGCTTTTCTTGTCTTTAGCTAAAAGGGTAAGCTGCCCCCTCACCCCACCTGCCCTGTTACATGACCCCAAGAGAATAAACCTGGCTATTGCTTGGTGAGTAATGCCATCTTAAAGCTAGGCAGCCAAGTTCAGTGAAGCAATATTTAGCTGGTGGGAGTTTGATGACTGTAAACTTGACTTTAGCCTGTAGGCAGTTGGCAGAAGCTGCTCAGATGCTTGTCAGAGAACAGAATGTTAATGGTTGCCCGATTGCCTGGCGGGCAGTTGCGTTCACAGCACGGCTTGCCTTCCTTGTGTGGGCCTTGAATTCAAGAGTTTTCTTCTTGCGTCCCTTCCCTGTGCATGCACAGTCCTTTCTCCAATGTGCAAATGTTGTGCATGGGTGGCGCATACCATGGAGAGCAGCCGGGAGGGAGAACCTGCGGCCCCTCCAGATGTTGCTGAATCCCAACTCCCATCGTTCCTGACCTTGGCCGTGTTGGCAGGGGAAGATGGGCGTCGAGTCCCAACAACAAGCAGAGGGCCATCGTTTCTTTGTAGGAGAAGGTGGTGCCACTGTACAGGCACATGTGCAAACCAAGTGCTGAAATAATATCCCTCCCTCCCCGGCTGGTACTTTTGGGTTGGCACCGCAAGCACAGAGTTGGGAGCGTGGAGAGCTGGGCATTTCTCCTGCTGCTCTCACTAGGCTCCTTTTAAAAAAAGAAAAGCAAAAACTTTCCGGTCCACTTGGCTGGTGATAGAAGGAGTTGCAGCAATATTTTCCCCTCTCCCTTTCCAAAGATCATTCAAGTGCCTCTTTCAAGCTGCCTCGATCAATGCATATGACAGATTGTTTCTGCTGGGTGCCTTTTAAAAAAAGCACCTGCTCAAACTGGTTGGCGCTCGAGAGTTCTGCCGTAGTTTCCTTTCTCCCTTTCCACCCACTTCAGTGGCTACGCCCGAGCTACTGCTCCAGAGGTTATTTCAAGCCCACCCACTGGTTCCCATGTTTCCAGTGATAGCACAGTGCAGGGAATTGGCCCGGTGCTCAAATGCTAGTTTCTCCCCAGGATGAACGGTGATTTTCTACCGCCACTGCTTTAGACACCGGCTGCATTCACAAGGCAGTTTATTCCTTTTTCACAACTTCCCTCTAACTCCTAAGCTCTGCATTCTATTTGAGCTTTTGCAAAACTTTAAAAGTCACTTCTGGAACTATCGTGCAACATTGTGTCTGTGATATTTGCTTCCAGAAAAAATAAACCTGTTTGCAAATACAGTCATACCTCGGGTTGAATGCGCTTCGGGTTGAGCGCTTTCAAGTTGCACTCCACAGCAACCCGGAAGTAATGAAGGGCGTTACTTCCGGGTTTCGCCGCTTGCGCATGTGCAGACGCTCAAAGTGGCGTCACGTGCATGCACAGAAGCAGAAAAAAGTGACGCGTGAGTGCGCATATGTGCCGTCGCTAGTTATGTTTGCTTCTAGATGTGAACGGGGCTCCGGAATGGATCCCGTTCGTATCCAGAGGTACCACTGTACAGTGGTACCTCGGTTTACAAACTTAACCCGTTCCGGAAGTCCGTTCTTAAACTGAAGACTAAACCGTTCTTAAATTGAGGTGCGCTTTCCCTAATGAGGCCTCCCGCCACCGGTGCCCTTCCACCATTCAGATTCCGTTCTTAGACTGAGGTAAAGTTCACAAACCAGAACACTACTTCCGGTTTTCCGGAGTTCGTAAACCGAATAGTTCGTAAACAGGGCCGTTCTTAAGCCGAGGTACCACTGTAATATGGATGCTTAGTGCACAACTTCCACTACTATATTCCAAGAAGTGGCTTGCTTTTGTGTCATTTGAAAGCTGAAAAATAATGTGGAAATTTAAAGTTAGGGAAATGTGATGTTGGGCTAGGCCGCCGTACGAATGCAGCCAAAATAGAGTTCCTCCGAAGCTCAGGGAACCTTGCCATAATAACACAGTGCAAACCCATTTGCTCCTAACATGCTTTCTCCAAACTGAGGGGTCCACAACCCCCATCAGCTCCACCTAGCACAGGTTTCCAATGCATTAAGAAGACCCCTCAGTAAACTCGCAAGCAGAGCCTGAGCCCAACAGCGCTCTCCCCACTTGTGAGTCGGCTGAACTAGCTCAGTCAGTAGAGCAGACTCTTAATATCAGGGTCATGGGTTCAAACCCAATGTTGAGCATTACAGGGGGTTGGAATAGATGACCCTATGGGTCCCTCCCAGCACTACAATTTATGATTCTCAACAATGTGTATAATGAATAAAGAATATAGCCATCCTGGCAAGTGACCATCAATGATAATTCTCACTTGCTATTGGTCTGCCTTTTTAAATATTTAGGTTTCCTGTTTTATAATCTCAATGCCAGTGAATCCAGCCAGGTGAGGGGAAATTGTACCTGAGAACTGGAGCATAAATACATGGTCCCAGCTATAGAGTCTCTGCCTGACACCTGTGTTCCTCCATTGTTTCTTATTCCCCATGTGCTATTACTAGGCAATCTCCCTCTCTGCTGTTGGCTTTGGGGGTCATGTGGCCTGGGCCACCTTCAGCGCCACCAAAAACCATTACAGTGGTACCTCGGGTTACTTAATTCGTTCCAGAGGTCCATTCTTAACCTGAAACCGTTCTTAACCTGAAGCACCTCTTTAGCTAATGGGGCCTCCTGCTTCTGCCGTGTCGCCGGAGCACGATTTCTGTTCTCATCCTGAAGCAAAGTTTTTAACCTGAAGCACTATTTCTGGGTTAGTGGAGTCTGTAACCTGAAGTGTATGTAACCTGAAGCATATGTAACCCGAGGTACCACTGTACATGGCAGGTGTGGGGGGTTTGATGACCCTTCACACAAACAGTATCATCCCTATATCCCACATCCCGACTGTTGTGTGTGGGCCCAGGAAGGAGATATCGCTGCCACGTATTCGGTGCGCAGATGTATCTACTGGATCCCGGGGGGTGGCCCTCTCTCAATGTCTCCGTTCATGGAAATGCAGTTTGGTGTGATCACAGGGGCTCTGCCCCAGAACCCCTTGCAAATCTTGCATCCTTAATAAATAAATGAATTCTAAGGACCCTGTGGCTGCATCTCTTGCCAATGTAGAAATGGCCACTTGTCTCTTGGACCCTGATCTGTGCATGACTTCAGAATAAAGGAACCCTGAATTGGCGAGAGAGGACTATGGCATTTCAGGCTGCAGGTGTGAGCCCACCAGTGCTGAATGTCCTCTCCCCCCTTTTGCTCCCTGCAGGTTTTTGTTTTTTTAAAGGCATATCAGAGGATGAGTTGAGCACAGCTCATTCCTCCCTGTTCTGGCTTTCTGTTGCTAGCTAGCTTCTGCATAGAGGGAGGGGTCTAGGGTTCAAATTTGCTCTCCCCAGGCTTCTGCATAGAGGGGGGGGTCTAGGGTTCAAATTTGCTCTCCCCAGGCCAAGACACCCTTTGCCAGACCTGCCTTTGCACCCTCCTCTCGTGTTTTCTCACGGCTCGAATGTGTTTTGGATCATTCTTCTCGGTTTCCTAGCTAGAGAGGGGCATGCGAGCGCAAGGAAGCTTGCCCGCTGCACAAAATCCACATCTATTGCTCTGTCCTCCTCCCGCTCCTGGCAGGCGGCCCCCAGGACGTTGTCCAGAAGGGATTGTGGCCCTTGAGTGAAAAAAGGTTCCATCTCTCGTGTCATAAAAGGACATTAAAAAAAACAACAACCGAACCCCTGCTTGTGCTCTGAAATGGTACAACCGTTTTTTGCTCATCTCAAAATTCCTCACACCTCTTTTCTCTGCAGGTCTGGAGTAGAGCTGAATGATTAGACTTTTGGGTTGTGGCTTTCATTTTTATGTATTCATTCATTCATTCTCTCTCTCCCCCCCCCCCTTTATTGCTATTTGTTCTTCTAACAACAAAAATATGATGTTTCCAAGATTTAAGCACCTTTACTTCCAATCTTACTTTTCCCTTTAATAAAGTTCTCTTCTGTTCTGGAGCAGTTTCTCCCTCCCTTTTGCCCTTTCCTTGCTCCCATTAAAAGTAATTGTCCTAAAACAACCAGGTTTCTTAAGCTGTTTGGCACACAGGTACATGTTTTATGTTACTCACCTTCAGGATGATAATTGCTTATCCCTGAAACTTTTTAAGGTAAATGGACACTGATATATATTTTTTCTTTGTTGGTGATTGTACAGAAGAGTTAACTACGTCTATTGTAAATTTCTAATTTATCATTGTACAAAAGACCCCAAACTTTGCTATTTAATTTTTGTATCAAAATAAAAAGAAAATGTTTTTATTAATATGACGAAGTGGTGGCAGGTTCTTTTCCCTTCACAATGAACGCTGAGTGAGGGTGAGGTGAGGATTTGAGTGTTCAAACCCTTTAAAAGAGCCGCAGGGGGGTCGTATCTTGAGGTCTTCTGCTCCAGCCCCCACTCAATGCTAGAAAACCATCCTCAGCAGATGGTTCTGCAACTTATTTGAAGACCTCCAGGGAAGGTGTGGTGAGACAAAGATGACCTTCAGTACATAGTCCAGCTGTTGCAGTGGGTCCAATGAAGAAGAAGAGTTTGGATTTGATATCCCACTTTATCACTACCCTAAGGAGTCTCAACTCCTTAGGAGATGCGGGTGGCGCTGCGGGTTAAACCACAGAGCCTAGGACTTGCCGATCAGAAGGTTGGCGGTTCGAATCCTCACGACAGGGTGAGCTCCCATTGCTTGGTCCCTGCTCCTGCCAACCTAGCAGTTCAAAAGCACGTCAAAGTGCAAGTAGATAAATAGGTACCGCTCCGGCGGGAAGGTAAACGGCATTTCTGTGCGCTGCTCTGGTTCACCAGAAGCAGCTTAGTCCTGCTGGCCACATGACCCGGAAGCTGTACGCCGGCTCCCTCAGCCAATAAAGCGAGATGAACGTCGCAACCTCAGAGTTGGCCACGACTGGACCTAATGGTCAGGGGTCCCTTTACCTTTACTAAGGAGCCTCAAAGCGGCTAACAATCTCCTTCCCCTTCCTTCCCCACAACAAACACTCTGTGAGGTGAGTGAGGCTGAGAGACTTCAGAGATGTGTGACTGGCCCAAGGTCACCCAGCAGCTGCATGTGGAGGAGCGGGGAAGCGAACCCGGTTCACCAGATTACGAGACTAGCACTCTTAACCACTACACCACACTTGCTTTCAATGGTCAAGAACGTGGCGGGAAGTGAGGGGCAGATGAGGCTCATTGACTCGGGAGGGTAACCCATTTAGGAGAAGGAAAACACTGATCCTAAAATTCCGCCTTGCAGGACATCTTCAGGCGAAGAAAAGGCTCAGGAGTAAACCCTACGCATCTCCAGAGTGGAGTCCCTAAGACAGTTGGATGGCACCTTGTATTCCTCCTTCTGGCAACTCCTGCAGCCAAGCTGGTGCCAAAAGTCTTGCTCTGCTTTCCTTTGGACCACCTCAGCGAGGCCGAGAGGGGGGTGGTTGTCTTGTCACGTGGGCAGTCCAGGACCTCCACACACACTGCCCAGGCTTGCACCCCAGAGAGGTCACTTTGGTGCTGCTGAGGTTTGACTTCACCCTTGGCAGCGCACTCCATTGTCTCTCAAGACTGACGGGTGCCAGCAACAGGTTACAAGTTCTGCATTTGTTCCCCGGTGTGATGGCCTGGGAATCTGATTCAGAGGCTGAACCGGAGGAATCCCAGCCTGCACAGGAGTCCCCGCCTCCAGGGCCAGCTGAGCCAGGGCAGGGCCTTGAGTCTGAAGCGCCTGCACCTGTGCCAGATCCTCAGGAGCAGACACCAGATGAATCCACTCTGGCTCCGGAGGTGATTGAGGACCCATTGCCTGCAGGTGCGGCTCTCCCAGCCCTGTCAGGAGAAGGTGAGCCTTCCCCTGGGTCCAGTAACCCTCCAGCCTCTCCTGAGCTGCAGAGGCTCAGGGCAGAGAGGCGGAAGGAACTGGGTTCTCTCAGAAGGAGTGCTCGCCTCCAGGCCAGGAGAGGCAGGTCACCTGTGGGCCGGGACCGCCCCTGGCCTCAGAGGAGATAAAGGCCAGTCAGCCTGGTCCCAGGTTGCGGGAGCAACGTCGTTGGAAACCTGTTTCTGCCATCACCCAGACCTGTTCTTCCAGAGTTCCCGACCTTGCCCGGCTCCTCGCTTTGGACCCCGCTTCGCCCTTGGTGGACAGTCTCCAGACCCAGGACCGGACTCTGACCACGCCTCACGGTAACCTCCCCCCGGGACCAGCACACCCGGACAACGTGCCACCTAGTCGTCCAGTCTTATCAAAACATTTGTTTGATAGAGATCTACGTTAGGCTGCCTTCCTTTTAATTTAGAGCCGCTGTTCATAATATAAGCATGTCGTGTTCAAACCCAAGAGGAAGAAGTGACTGCATTTAGCTAGCGCCTGTTAAGAAATCGCCCCGCCATGTCTCTATTTGCATTAGCCTTTAGCTAATTTCCTGACGGCTACTCCCATTTCCTGACGTTCATTCTAAGGAAGAGACACATCCTTCCTGAAATTCATTTGAAAGCCGGCCTTCGTGTTAGTACTGCTGAGTAGAGCAAAAAGCAGAGCTAGGCACTGGCAGAGCAGCCTCACGCTGAAGGATGTGCAAGCTTTTGAGCACCATAGAGCTCTTTCCCCAGGCAGAATAAGAACGCACTACCAGCCCACAGCTTTGTCCCTTTTCTGCACCATTTTGCAAAGTTCTATATCATGTCCTCGTGAAAAGTCATCAGCATTCTGGTGCACCCATGTCCTAATGTATACACCCCCCCCAGCAATTTCCCCAGTATAGAATGCTTTTATACATAAATGTGTACAAGGATGTTTATATGAATGGAAAGTTAATAAAATCTATGCATTGGTGAAAATACAGATTTTTTAAAAAATGCACACTTCTCTTAATACACATTATTGTGCATTCTTTTTGGTTGGATGACTGCACCACAGAATTCAAATAATTCAGAGAAGTGCAAATTGGAAAGGGCCAGTCAGATGCGTGGCATATAAACAATATAATTATTATTATTGTTATTGTTGTTATTGCATTATTATTTCAGGTTGGGGTCTGAAGCAAATTCCACCACACCCCATTTTCAAGGTGCTTTCCTGACCCAGCCATTCTCATATATGTACCCTGGAGGAATATTGACATGTTCAGAAATGTGAGACAGGGTTGCACCATAGACCTACACTCCCTGGCAGGGAACTTTTATTAAGTGCTCCAAGCGGCGGCACTTGGTAGATATTTTATGCGTCTTAGTTGGTTCCTGTGTCATTTCAGATATGCAGGTTTGATGGAACCCACCTGAACCCAGTGGACCCTGGGGCAGTTGAGGATTATTAACTGGTGCAAAACACCATAGTTTCAACATTAGGAAAGATCATAGAATCATAGAGTTGGAAGAGACCACAAGGGCCATCGAGTCCAACCCCCTGCCAAGCAGGAAACACCATCAGAGCACTCCTGACACATGGTTGTCAAGCCTCTGCTTAAAGACCTCCAAAGAAGGAGACTCCACCACACTCCTTGGCAGCAAATTCCACTGTCGAACAGCTCTTACTGTCAGGAAGTTCTCCCTAATGTTTAGGTGGAATCTTCTTTCTTGTAGTTTGGATCCATTGCTCCGTGTCCGCTTCTCTGGAGCAGCAGAAAACAACCTTTCTCCCTCCTCTATGTGACATCCTTTTATATATTTGAACATGGCTATCATATCACCCCTTAACCTCCTCTTCTCCAGGCTAAACATGCCCAGCTCCCTTAGCCATTCCTCATAAGGCATCGTTTCCATGCCTTTGACCATTTTGGTTGCCCTCCTCTGGACACGTTCCAGTTTGTCAGTGTCCTTCTTGAACTGTGGTGCCCAGAACTGGACACAGTACTCCAGGTGAGGTCTGACCAGAGCAGAATACAATGGCACTATTACTTCCCTTGACCTAGATGCTATACTCCTATTGATGCAGCCCAGAATTGCATTGGCTTTTTTAGCTGCCGCGTCACACTGTTGGCTCATGTCAAGTTTGTGGTCAACCAAGACTCCTAGATCCTTTTCACATGTACTGCTCTCAAGCCAGGTGTCACCCATCTTGTATTTGTGCCTCTCATTTTTTTTGCCCAAGTGCAAGATCACACATTAAACCAAGTGTCCTCAAGCAGATGAGATGCCCAGGTTGTATGAGCATATGTGTGAACAGGCCTTAATCCTAAGAAGGCTTCTAGGCAGACTGTGACATCAGAATATACAACAGAGTCATTTCTCTGGAAATCAATATGTTAATGGTTTGCAAATTTCCGCTTCCAAGCGCTACATTTTTTGATGTAAAACAAGGAATTGGTGACATCTAGTGGTGGTCCCAACTATTGCTCAGTAACATTTCCCTCACCTCATGAGAAAACTTCGGGATAAGAAAAGGCTGAGGAATAAACCCTACAAAAATCTGGAGTGGAGTCTCTGTTATGGTTGGATGTTGCCTTGTACGTCTCCATCAAGCAACTTCTGCAGCCAAGCTGGTGCCAAATGTATTGCTCTGTGGCGCTGTGGTCTAAAGCACTGAGCATCTTGGGCTTGCCAATCCAAAGGTCAGCTGTTTGAATCCCCAAGACGGGATGAGCTCCAATTGGTCTGTTCCAGTTCCTGCCAACCTAGCAGTTTGAAAGCACACCAGTGCAAGTAGATAAATAGGTACCGCTGCGGTGGGAAGGTAAACAGCATTTCCGTGCGCTCTGGCTTCTGTCACAGTGTTCCGTTGCGCCAGAGGCGGTTTAGTCCTGCTGGCCACATGACCCATCATCATCATCATCATCATTTTTTATTTATATCCCACCCTCCCCAGCCAAAGCTGGGCTCAGAGCGGCTAACAACAGTAAAAATAGTACAGTTTACATAAAATCACAGTCAATTAATTGAAATACATTCTAAAATCAATTCATTCTAAAATCAATTCAGAATCAAATTAAGAATTAAGAAATTAAGAAAACTCAAATTAAGAAAACTGTGGACAACCACAGGCTCCCTCGGCCTGCAGCCCCATAGTCACCTTTGACTGGACTTAACAATCCAGGGGTCCTTTACCTTTTTTTAATGTCTGCTTTCCTTTGGAGCACATCAGCAAGGCTAAAGAGGGAGGTCTTGTTGTCTGGGCAGCCCAGGGCCTCCCTGCACCCTGGAGAGGTCACTCCAATGCTGCTAACACAGCAGTTTGACTTCACCCCCGGAGGTGCGCTCCATTGTCTCTCGAGACAGACGGATGCCGACGACTTTCCCCATCTCAGGCTTTCTCCTAATACCAGAGCGTATTATTCACCGATGGTAGTTTGAGGCCTGATCTACACATGACTTGGAAGAAAGGGACAAGGAGATACATGACACAGCAATGGGGAGAGCGGGAAGAGAATCGTAGATGTGTGGTGGAGCAGCTGCTCTGCATGCAGAAGGTCACAGCTTCAACCCCCAGCATCTCCAGGAAGGACTGTGAATATCCCCTGCCTGAAGAACCCTGGAGAGATGCTGCCAGCCAGTGTCTGAACAACAGCGAGCCATATGAGCCAATCGCCCTGTGTTCAAGCCTGCAGAAGCATAGCAGGTTGGTGTCTGGGTGGCGTCTGACAGGCATCCTGACTGGGTCACCAAACTACAGTCTACCTGTGGAACACCCTCCCATCAGATGTCAAGGAAATAAACAACTATCTGACTTTTAGAAGACATCTGAAGGCAGCCCTGTTTAGGGAGGTTTTTAATGGTTGATGTTTTATCATATTTTTAATTTTATTGTGTTAATATTCTGTTGGGAGCTGCCCAAAGTGGCTAGGGAAACCCAGCCAGAGGGGCAGGGTATAAATAATAATAAATTATTATTATTACTACTATCCTGCCCTGAGCGACTCGGAATTAAGGTAGGAAATGGGCGGTTCTGCCAGGATGAGGGCAAAAAAGGAGGCAGAATCTCACACCTATATTTTTGCCCAGGAGGTGCTTCAAGATGTTAGCAAAGGTTCAGGGCTCAGGTGATGCAGTTGAGAGGTTGTCTCTCTCTCCCTCTCCCACCTCAGCGATTGTCTGCAACACCCTCCCAGAAGAGAAATGCAAAGGATTTGTTATACCCCTAGGGCAGCCTTTCTCAACCTTGGGTCCCCAGATGTTGTTGGACCACAACTCCCATCATCCCTAGCTAGCAAGACAAGTGGTCAGGGATGATGGGAGTTGTAGTCCAACAACATCTGGGGACCCAAGGTTGAGAAAGGCTGCCCTAGGGGTATAAACAAATCCTTTCCCCTTTTCTGCCTTTCAGCAAGAAAAGAAGTTATTTACTTTCTCCCTCACCTCCTTTGAACCATCAGTCTCTCCCTGCTGGAAACCCTGCCTTGTAGAATAGGGTTATAACTGTTGAGTGGCAAAGTGTTGATTTTGAATCTTAAAAAAATAATAATAATAAGGAAAAAGATAGAACATAAGAAGAGGCCTACAGGACCTGTCTTGTCCACCAACCAGGACATGAGCACAGCAGCATTCTCCCAATTTATGATTCTCAGCTACTGGTATTCAGAAGGCTTGCTGCCTCCAGCAATGGAGGCAGACCATAGCCATTGTGGCTGGTAGCCATTATTATAAGAAAACCTGCTCCCTTTCCTTATGGGGTATTCTGGAGCCCGTATAGAGTCCTTAAGTGGGTTCCCTATCGGTAGGAGAAAACAGAGGCCAACCAGAGTATACAGAGAAGCAAAGCGGCTAGTAAGCCTGATCTTTATTAAAGGAACTGTTGCAACAGGGTCCCCACTCACCACACACAGGAGGAAGGAGAACCCTGAACAATGCTGTGCCAGCCCTTATATAGACTTTTGAAATTGCCCACCATGTAGCCCAAGACCCCCCCCCCCAAAAAAAACATCATACATACATCACAGAAGGAGGCGGTCTACAGCAGAAATCCTGCCTGCCAGGATACCTGATAATGTCCACTGATTGCATTACCTGGGCAGCCTGGCCATTCTTTTGCGATGGTTAATACTTTAGTTCCTGAATTAACAGGCTCACAGGCTCACCCTATTCATACAGAAATACGCCCTTAAGGCAGGATTTGCAAGTGAAAAGACAACGGGAAGGCTTTCCCCATTTGTCTCCCTTACTGCAGAAGAATATTTGAGGTCATTGGGAGAGTCAAAAATGGCTTCAGGATTGCTGTCTCATACTATTTCAGACATGTGGTTCATATATTTAGATATGTGTGCATTTTTGAATATTTATTCTATATTTGAGACCTTAACATTCTTATAACACCTGATCACCTGATCACCAGCAAACTTGCCTAATCCTCTTTCAAAGATCAGTTGGTGGCCATCGCTGCTTCTTGTGGAAATGAGCTCCACAGCTTAACTATATGCTGCTAATTTCTTTTCCAGGGCTCTGAAAGGAAAGAGAAAAATTAACATCGACTTGTATCGTTCAGCAAAGCAATTGCAACAGAAAAAAAAATAGCCACCAATAAGACGGTTCTCCTACTTCACAGTGGACTCTTCAGGCTTTTACCCTCTCAGAAGAAAGGATTCGAGGCTTTGCAAAAGATTCCAATTAACCCCCAGTTAAGAAGAAGAAGTTCTAAGACCTCTGGAGGACCTGCAGATGGAAGGACAACACAGGGAGGAGGCAATCAGGATGGAAATCTCCACGTCAAAGCACAGCCCCAATTGCTACACAAGAAAGCAATGTTTGAGACTTTCTCACTCTTCAGGCTCTTTGTTCCTGTTTAATCTGATGGGCAGGACTTGCAAATCAAAATAATCCTTCAGTTTTCTTTACCGCCAATAGAAAACCTCAGGCTCCAGGCGCCTCTCTATATGCAATATTCAAAACCGAAAAAGGTTTGCCCTGCAGGCAAGTTCTTGGCTGCTTAAAAATGTAGACGTGTAATAATTGTCAGGAGAGATAAGGGCAAGCTCTTCCTTGCCGCACATTCCATTTTAATCTATTTTAACTTGGAGCTATTTAAAAATGTTTTACATTTAGCCACCTTGGGGGTCTGAATTATGGTAGAATAGGATAGAAGTATGCTGAATAAATAAATTGGGGTTTTGCCCCAAGAATATGTGATGAGCCTGCATAGTATTGTACTGTGAGATTTCTTTAGTGAACACATCAGATAGTTACCTCCTTTTCTCCATATTGTGCCACTGCTCCTCTTTAAGTTCATCCTCCTCTGAATTTTTTTGGAACCATCCTGGAACGAAGGGATAGCAAAGGGGAAACTTCAGCATGAAACCGCTGAACGGGAATGAATCAAGAAGTTCAATTCTATTCATTTGGGTCTGAATGGAGACGACGGTTTCCTGCTCCACAACAGACGTTGCTCTATCAGTAAGTTGATTATTGTCACCTATTGCTCCTGCTTTGAAAGGTTGCCCTCCTTAATTCTAACTGAATTGCTGCTGTCTGTACGCTTTGCAGTCACATTTCCCTCTGACCTTCTGGATAGCTCGGTCGGTAGAGAGTTAGACTCTTAATCTTAGGGTTGTGGGTTCAAGAACCAGGTTGGGCAAAAGATTCCTGCATTGCAGAGGGTTGGACTAGATAACCCTCGTGGTCCCTTTCAGCTCTACAGTCCTATCATTTCTGTTCTGTGATTCAAGGCTTGCAATTCCCTCCCCATATTTATAATGTGGCACCGGCTTTGTTTCTCACTACTTTAAAATCTCTTGCTCTCCATCTGGTCTTGATGGTGGAGTCACTGTCAGGAAATCTGCCTACACTCGAGTAGGACCCTGGCAGAGACACATGCCCGACTGGCATGTTCCCTCCCTCCTGGTCGATCGTTCGGGAGCTTCATAAGCTTTCTTCAGCCCGAACATCACAGCGACCGATGCCAACCGACACTGGCACACTTAGGGATCTGCAGAGTCTTCACAGCTTGCGTAACAGACCTCAGCAACTCAGCTTTTTGGCTAATCTACTTTATTTACATATAAACACACACAGAACACTGCAACATGAATCCCCCTCTCTCTAGCATCAGACAGCAAAGAGAGAAAAAACAAAGAACAATAGTCCCACTTCACGGAACATGGTAACACAAACATCCTTTCTCTGTCACTTCCCACTTTGTGGAGTCAAAACATACACTGTCATGTGAAAGACAATAATCCCATGACTGCAGTCATGGAGCAGGAATACTAACAGTCACATCCAAGAGCAGGTGAAAAGCTACTAGTTCCACCTTGATGGCCCATCTTCTGTCTTTGCCACCACAAGTGTTTCAGCCTCTGGCTCCTGGGCATTCCCCCAGCTATTATGGGAGACTGCATTGTGATTGGCTGGAGAACGCCAGCTGTCAATCATGACACACACGCCCCATCAGAAACTCTTGAAAGTGGATAGTTGCATCAGCTGACCATCAACGCTTGAGGAGACAAGATGCCTGGCTGTAAGTAGCTGCAGTTGGATAGGTAGCCTCTTAGACTAAACTGTTCTACAGTTGCAACTGAAAATATTCAAAATTAAAAAAAACTCATTGCAAATCAGGTTTATTATCAGGATTTACAGAATTTCAGCTGCTTGCAATGAGCAAATCAAACAAAAGCAATTGAAATAGCTAAATACAACAGATGCTTGAAGTGGTCCCCCCAAATTTAGCTAAAAATGCAACTTATACATATTGGAAAATCAATAAAAAATACTGGAGAATCAATAAAAAATATATTTTAAAATTGCAATTTGTACTGGCTTCTCCAATCTCACTATTGTTCAAGGTTGTGGGGCACTGTAAAACGAGGTGCTTTTCCCGCAAAACTGTTGCCAAACATTAACACTGGTTGAGAGTAAGGTACCAGACGTCCCCGTTTCCCGGGGACAGTCCCTGGATTTACAAATCAGCCCCTGACAAAATCCATCTGTTTAGTAGGTAGTTGAAAAGAAGAAGAGTTTGGATTTGATATCCCGCCTTTCACTCCCTTTAAGGAGTCTCAAAGCGGCTAACATTCTCCTTTCCCTTCCTTCCCCACAACAAACACTCTGTGAGGTGAGTGGGGCTGAGAGACTTCAGAGAAGTGTGACTGGCCCAAGGTCACCCAGCAGCTGCATGTGGAGGAGCAGGGAAGTGAACCCGGTTCCCCAGATTACGAGACTACCACTCTTAACCACTACACCATACTGGCTCTCTCCCCGGATTCATTGGGTGGAAAAACTGGTAACCTTAGTTTAGAGTACAGTGGTACCTCGGGTTACATACGCTTCAGGTTACATACACTTCAGGTTACAGACTCGGCTAACCCAGAAATATTACCTCAGGTTAAGAACTTTGCTTCAGGATGAGAACAGAAACCGTGCTCCGGCAGCGCGGCAGCAGTAGGAGGCCCCATTAGCTAAAGTGGTGCTTCAGGTTAAGAACAGTTTCAGGTTAAGTACGGACCTCTGGAACGAATTAAGCACTTAAACCGAGGTACCACTGTAAATGAGATAATGTTGGGTTTTGGGGTGTTAACTACAAAGATGGGTGTAGCCACGAATTTTTTTTTGGGGGGGGGCAGGTTTTTGTTAGGGGGGCAGAACCTCAGATATGTAATTTGTCTTGATTTTGATTGATTTAGGGAGGGCAGCTGCCCCCCCCCGCCGCCCTCTGGCTAGATCCATGACTACAAATCCCATGTTTCATGTATCAATTACTCAGTTTGTGGGTTGCTGCAAAACGTAGCATTTTCGCTGCAAAACAACTGCAAAGCTTGGCACAGGTTTGGAGAAGGTCCCAAATGCTGGGATTCGTAGTTAGTTATCCTCAGTGGGCTCCTTACTCAGGCATCGTCACTCTGCTCCTTTCAATCTATTGAAGACTTAAATTCATCTCGCAATAATAGCCCATGGCCACCAGATGCCGCTATGGTTCAACATTAGCAAGGACAAATAAGCAGATTTGCCTGTACAGTACAAAGATGAGGATACAGCTTTCATAGGACAATTTTCTGCTTTTCTGATTGGGGACAAATATCACTCAATTTTTTTGCCAGACATTTGTGCAAGACACCTGCGAACACTCACTTCTATCAACAACTTGGACAGAAGCTCTGTTAACATATCTGGAAATTTAGCTCAATTGAATGTCCCGAAAGTTGAGAATTGGATGCTGCTAATGTCTTTGCAGATGGAGCATTGTCCTTGATTAGAAAGTGTTTACTGTTTTATAACTTAGTTACAAAAACATCGTGTTACTTAACAGCAGGAGGCTGTTATTAATAGCAATTAATCTGGTGCAGCTAATATATTGATTTGGGACTGTGAAATCTGACATTAAGGCTGCAATCCTAAAGCATGTTTTCCCAAGGGCAAGTCCCATGGAACACAGGTTACTTACTTATGAGTAAAGATGTACAGGATTACTCTGTAAATGAGGCATCCTTTTAATATTTACTATATTTACTTAACATTTAATGTTTTTATGAGGTTACTGTTTAGTCTGGGATTGCCAGTTTAACTGATCTTGGTGCAGCTAATAGACACAAGGTTTTATTTTTAAAAAGATTCTGGTAATATTATTATTTTTACTTGCAGGAGGGATTCAGGTGAATACTAGCTAATTAACAGGAATTAAGGACTCTGTTAGGGACGCGGGTGGCGCTGTGGGTTAAACCACAGAGCCTAGGACTTGCCGATCAGAAGGTTGGCGGTTCAAATCCCCGCGACGGAGTGAGCTCCCGTTGCTCGGTCCATGCTCCTGCCAACCTAGCAGTTTGAAAGCACGGCAAAGTGCAAGTAGATAAATAGGTACCGCTCCGGCGGAAAGGTAAACGGCATTTCCGTGCGCTGCTCTAGTTTGCCAGAAGCGGCTTGGTCATGCTGGCCACATGACCTGGAAGCTGTACGCTGGCTCCCTCAGCCAGTAAAGCGAGATGAGCGCCGCAACCCCAGAGTCGGTCACAACTGGACCTAATGGTCAGGGGTCCCTTTACCTTTACCTAAGGACTCTGTTGCCCACCACGACAAATCCACTTTGTAAAAGAAACCAACTTTTGGAAGTTAGGAATACGACAGGGAAAATCACTGAAAACTGTGCCCTGTGCAAATTACTAACTGGAAGATATTCAAACATGCTTTAAACACCTCGGGATAAATGCTATTTGTTTCATTTCTGCTGCAACCCATGGCTGGTTGGCTACTCCGTTGACTGAAAGGATACAAGAGGAATGTTCCCAACCCTGTATATTGAGCAAGCGACAGGAGGATTTTTAAAAGTTAACTTTGCAGATCCTCTGTTGTGCTTGTTTTTAAGGTACAAAGGCAAGGAGGTGGGTGGGCTCTTGCTAATTGGTTGGCTGAAAAGGAAAATATGTAGGTAATATTCCACCCCAAGCGTGACGCAGCCTGAGGGGTTTATTAGCATGTATCAGCAACTGCGTCTCACAACCCACAGCCTCCTCTTGTAGACTTGAGCAGAGGAGAGACATAATTAGGAAGTATAAGGCTCAAAAATAACAAATGGAGGAGCGAGGGTGGCAGCCCAGGAACAGCAGAGAAAAGTAATTAGCGCTGAAATATAAGAAACTGGCTTATACTAAGTCAGATCATAGGTTCATCAAGCTACACACTGCCAGGGCACATTCCCAGGCCTTCTTGGAGATGCTTTCTGCATGCAAGGCAAATGTTCCAGCCCTTCCGCTAATATCAGATGGCTGAGCAGCTCTTGAAAAGGACTTCAATGCACAAATTAAGAACTAGGTGGTGCAGTCCTACTGCTTTTGATGCTCTTTGCCAGTTGCCCACTCAGAGGCCAATCTTTCCTAACTGTCTTGCTTTTGTGTGTGTGTTTGTGGAGGGGATATACTGGATAACTTTGTGTAGACAAATGCCACCCTGGGAATAAAATAGATTTTTCATTAGCATTTATGTTGTCCTAAATTGCTGCATTGCCTGCAGAGATTATTCTCAGCAGCAGGCAACGGCAGAAAGGAAAGGATGGACAAATGGCTTCACACATGACACACTCGTCAAGTTATAAATAATGTGGATGTGTGAATCGCCCCCAGCTAGGTCGGGAATGGGAAACGCACGGCTTTGCGGATGTTGTCAGACTCCCTTCAGCCCCTGGCAACGTGGCCAACTGTCAGGGATGATGACGATGACAATTTTATTATTTATACCCCGTCCATCTGACTGCGTTGCCCCAGCCACTCTGGGCGGCTACCAACACATTTAAAAACATAATAAAACATTAAACAACCTCCCAATACAGGGCGGCATTCAGATGTCTTCTAAAAGTTGTATAATTACTTATCCCCTTGACATCTGAAGGGAGGGCATTCCACAGGCAGGTTCCCTGTAAATTCACTTCTCTCAGTGAGGGAACTGCTAGAAGCAGAGCTGTCTTTCTCATTGGGCTTAGTGGCTCATTGTGCCAGGGTGCTGGCCTCTCAGGGGTGCCCCAGCGAATGGGGGAGCTGCGTGGCTTTGCTAGCGGCCTCCCCTTTCCCTACATGCCTGCCAACTATAATGTTCTAAACTCGGTGTGTGTTTTTGTATGTGTCTATAACACTTATTCTTGTGTAGGCGCCCTCACCCCCCCAACCTTTCCTGTCCCGTCAGGAGGAGCAGCGCAAGCCCCGCCAACCCGGCTCCGGGAGCCGATTGGGCGGCTGGCTCACTCCTACTGTCCTGATTGGCATGCGTCTCTTTCCTTCTTCCTGCCCTCCTCGGCCCACTCCCCTCTGCAGGCGGGTGGGTGAGTGCGTTGGCGCTGCTGCTTCTTGTGCTGCTCCTTCTGGGCGGGCCGCAAGCCGGCCGCTTCGGATGAGGAGCCGCTCCTCAACTCTGAGGCGGCGGTTGAGGACGAAGACGGGCCTCCTCCTCTCCCTCAGCTGGGAATCCCCTCAGCTGCCGCCCGCCAAGCCACTCTTGTTGTAGTCTGAGGAAGTGGCCCCACCCCCACTTGGTGGGCATTGCCATTCAAATGGGGGGTGCGTGTGCCATGTCCTGTGATGGATTATGTGGGGTGGGGTTTGCCTTGTTTCATTAGCCATCGGATGCCTGAGGAGCTGAAGTCCTGTTAAACTTGGTGGGGTCTGGCTTGGACTACTGCAATGCACTCTATGTGGGGCTACCTTTGAAGGCGACTGCAACTAATCCAGAATGCGGCAGCTAGAGTGGTGACTGGGAGCGGCCGCCGAGACCACATAACACTGGCTCCCAATACATTTCCAAGCACAATTCAAAGTGTTGGTGTTGACCTTTAAAGCCCTAAATGGCCTCGGTCCAGTATACCTGAAGGAGCGTCTCCACTCCCATTATTCAGCCCGGACACTGAGGTCCAGCTCCTAGGGCCTTCTGGCGGTCCCCTCGCTGCGAGAAACCAAGTTACAGGGAACCAGGCAGAGGGCCTTCTCGGTAGTGGCACCCACCCTGTGGAACGCCCTCCCATCAGATGTCAAAGAGAACAACTGCCAGACTTTTAGAAGACATCTGAAGGCAGCCCTGTTTAGGGAAGCTTTTAATGTTTGATACATTGCTGTTTTTTAATATTTTGTTGGAAGCCGCCCAAAGTGGCTGGGGAAGCCCAGCCAGATGGGCAGGGCATTAATAATAATAATAATAATAATAATAATAATAATGCTATTCAGAGTCAACCTGCCTGGGAGGATCGGACTGGAACCCTAATGCTACCGGTTCCCCCCATGTACGTTGACTTGGAAGCAGGTTCCACTGAGTTCAGTGATGCTTAATTCTCAAGGCTATTATTATTATTTTTTAAAGGAAGCTCACAAGGTCCTGCCTGGAGGCTTGCAACATAAAAAATTAGGCACACCAAAGGGTGGGTGCTCAGGGACTCCTGGATCCTTGGCCAGCTGTCACCTTCCTTTTGCTTTGCTTTCATGACCATTTTATCAGCGACCCACTGTTGTGAAGTCTTGCTTAACCCTCCCAATTCACTTTTCTCCTTTTCCCTCCCAAGCAAGTAATGTTCTCAACAGCTTGCCTCCCAAGCCCCACAGAGGCTTGGGAAAAGGTCGACAACTCTGGGAAATTGGGGGGGGGGCGCCGCCGGAGGGATCTTTGCACCACAGTGCCGGATATGCTTAAGAGGGTCCTGGCTAGAAGGCCCTCGCAGGAGGACCTCTGTGTCCAGGCTCCTTCAGGTACTGCAGATAAGGCCAAGGCCATTAGGGGTTCAAAGGTCAGCTCGGAGTTATGCTTGGAAATGTCCCAGGAGCCAGTGAGGACCCTTTAGGATTAGAGTTATATGGTCCCAACAGCCTCTCCCAGTCACCAGTCTGGCAGCTGCATTCTGGATTAGTTGTAGTTTCTGAGTCAGTTTCAAAGGTAGCCCCACATAGAGTGCGATGCAGTAGTCCAAGCGGGAGATAACCAGAGCATGTACCACTCTGATGATAGTTGCAGTCCAGCAACATCAAGTTGGAGAGCCTTAGGTTCGCAACCCCTGCTTTGAAGCATCCCAAAATGTTTAAAGTGTGTCGGTGGCCAAACCTTATAAACACAGGCCATAATCACCACAGAACTTTAACAGCTTGTTCCCTTCTGATGTGAAACTTTCTCTGTCGTTTCTGAACAGCACAAATGTGTCTCCACTTAAGCCTCTTCAATATGTGTAACCTTAATGTGTGACCACATTTCTGCTGCCAGGATTGTAAAATCCATGAATCACACCACCAACGCTACAAGCAGATGGCGGATAAATCCCATGAGGATATTCCCATGAGGATATTCAGAAGGCAACCTTGTGAGAACATTCATGGACCCAAACCACACACAACACTTTGTCGTCTTAGTGGGTAAGCAAAAGAACCAAATGGCTCTTGTACAGCGTTGAGCAACAAAGGCTTCCTTGAAATGATCCTTGCTTTGACTGAACATAGTATAATGCATTAGGAACCAGTCTCATAACAAAGGAAGACAGCCTTAAACTCGGCACATCTAGCTTGTTGGCATCCATCTGTCTTGGAGGACAATGGAGGAGTTCACCTTTCTACAAGAGCAGCACTGAGACTAAGCGGGAGGAAGCTGCCAGCAAGGACTGGTGGTAAACATGAAGGCAGGCGGGTGGGTGGGGTCTGGGTGAGATTGGCGAGACAGTGCCCCAGTCATAGAATCGGATAATAGAATTGTAGAGTTGGAAGAGACCCCGAGAGTCATCTAGCCCAACCCCGTGCAATGCAGGAATCTCAACGAAATCATCCACGATAGATGACCACCCAACGTCTGCTTCAAAACCTCCAAGGAAGGAAAGTTCACAACCTCCCGAGGGAGACCGTTCCACGGCCAAACAGCTCTTAAGCTCAGAAAGTTCTTTCTGGAATCTCCTTCCTTGCAACTTGAAGCCATTGGCATGAGTCCTGAGTAGGAGATAACAAGCTTGCCCCGTCTTTTATGCAACAGCCCTTTAGATATTTGAAGGTGGCAATCGTATCTCCTCTGTCTAATCTACTCCAGCCTAAACATACCCAGCTTCATCATAAGGCTTTCATCAACCGAGTTGCCCTCCTCTGCACACCTTCCAGCTTGTCAATATCCTTCTTAAATTATGGTACCCAGAACCAAACACTATTCCAGGTGTGGTCAGAGCGAGGCTGAACAGAGTGGGACTGTGACTTCCCTATGCTTAGTCTGTCCTAGTGGTAGCCCTGCCACTGTCTCACTGTTAATGTTCGGCAAGCACTTTGAACACACACAAAAGAGAGCAGTAAGTACATATTATTATGGTGATGTTGATGTCCAGGCAAGCATTTTGCTGCTTCAGGCTGTGCTGTGCAGCCAAACACATCCCAGCATTCTCTGTGATGTTGAAAGGGTTGTCACAGCTTTAGAAACGACATTGTAAACACTGTTGCCTGAATAATAACAATAATAATTTTATTATTTGTGCCCGGCTATCTGACTGGGTTGCCCCAGCCACTCTGGGTGGCTTCCGGGATATATAAGAAAAACATAGCACTCACCTGGCTTACCTGTGGTGCCTGATCTGTCCCTGTTGGTGCCTTTTTGGAACAACAGTTGGCTTGGGGACTGAGCTTTTGACTGATGGCTCTATACAGGGGTCAGCAAACTTTTTCAGCAGGGGGCCAGTCCACTGAATCTCAGACCTTGTGGTGGGCCGGACTATATTTTTTGGGGGGGAATTAATGAATTCCTATGCCCCACAAATAACTCAGAGATGCATTTTAAATAAAAGGACACATTCTACTAATGTAAAAGGACGCTGATTCCCAGACTGTCCGCAGACTGGATTTAGAAGGTGATTGGGCCGGATCCGGCCCCCAGGCCTTAGTTTGCCTACCCATGCTCTATAACTACCAATTAGAGGAGAGGATGGAAGCTGGAACTTGGATGAAGCACATGACATAGCAGACAGTCCTCCTCCAACAACCCCCTTTGGTTTAGAGCGTAGGAGGCAGCTGTAGGTCAACCATCATGGTTGTTTTTCAATTGCTCAATCCAAATATAAATTATTAACAACGGTAATTTAATGTCACTGTAATTATGTGTTTTGTTTACATTTCGCCTCTGCAGTGACAGGGGGAAAGCACACTAAATTGAGTGATGATTCAGAGGAGCGCACGCACATGGCAAAGAGAGAGGAGGGAAAAGATAGAAGATGATTACAGTGGTACCTCGGGTTACATACTGAAATATACTCAGAGTCGCAAAGTGATTTCATGCTCTTTATTCAGCTCATAGTGGTGAGGAGGAATGAATGAATGTCCCCTCAAAGTATCTGCTTTATATACATTATTTACACAATGGGCTGCACATGATTGGCTAATTCTGGAATTCTACTGTAAGCCAATCAGGTTGTGGATTCACTTCTATCTGGAGCATGATTGGGTGGTTCCTGCCAACCAATCATACTGCTGCATTGTTCTAGGACCAATCAGACTGCTGCATTATGAATCCTATTGTTCTAGGACCAATCAGACTGCTGCAATTTGGATCCTATTGTTCTAGGACCAATCAGACTGCTGCAGTTTGGATCCTATTCAACTCAGTACATAACACATACGCTTCAGGTTACAGACTTCGCTAACCCAGAAATAGTACCTTAAGTTAAGAACTTTGCTTCAGGATGAGAACAGAAATCGTGCTCCAGCAGCGCAGCAGCAGCAGGAGGCCCCATTGGCTAAAGTGGTGCTTCAGGTTAAGAACAGACCTCCGGAACGAATTAAGTTCTTAACCCGAAGTACCACTGTACATCGTTATTGTGTGGGAGATTAGCAGCCAAACGACTGCACATTCTTGCCTGAGAAGTGGCTAATATCACAGAGCTATATTGCTGATAGGCAATATAGCTCAGACCATAGAAATACAGTTGGTAGATAGGGCTTTGTGTGATGTCATTTCCCCTCCTCTCCTGGAGAGGAAGGAGAATATAGAACTTCCTGCTCCTCTCTCTCTCCCTTTGACCAACGATGGATATAAATATGCCTCCTCTTGCTCCAGCTTTAGCTACATGCCTGAAGCTGGTTATGCTGTAAATGTAAGTATTTTGCCTGCATAGTTTTTTCTGTTACTGTTGCTGTGAACCAATGCATGATTATAAAGTAAGTCAACCTTATTTTTAAACTTACTTCCCAGGTAAGTTGCCTGATTGGAGCCAGCTTGCTTCCTAGATGCACAACCTAATTCCTATGCTTTGGGTTTTGCTGCCAAGGATGGGATTTTGAACTCTGTACAACTGACACACACGGGAGCCTGAAGGGATAAATTGCAACTAATATATCCTCTCCTACCCATTAAAACCCATCCCACATATTGAGAAGTAGAAATATACAGGAATTGCCTTGCTAGATCTTAACAAAGGCATATGTTGTCCTATTTTCTCTCTCCAGCTAATGAATCGGGTGGTTTACAAAAGGCCATCCTGTTATTTGTCCTCTGTGCCTAGGAATTACAGGTATCCATGGAGGCTTAATTGCTAGCCAATCTGTTTACTAGACAACAATCCACCTGTACTCCATTCAGTTCACTAATCCTTTTTTTAAAGGCCATCTTGACTATAGCCATCCCATGCATTGGAAATGTTTGCATGTAACGCTAAATCACAGTTTAGAATTGCATACAGGACTCTTATGCTCTCATGCCTCAATGTAGCTGCCAGGAGAAGACCAGAAGCTTTTGCTTGTATTTTCAACCGTGCTTTCTTGTTATGTCCAAACAAGGAACTGTGGTTTGGGTTAACCATGGCATATTGAAACAAGCCAGGACCGTTGATCATGGTTTCAAGTTGGCTTCTTTCACAAAACCACAATTTTGGCTATGAATTAAAAACTCATTTAGGTGAAACAAGACACACTGGTTTTGATCATCTTATGGTTTTCCCAGAGGAGGAAAAGGGAGTGCATGAGCCCAAGGCTTGTGCATGAAACATGATGGTTCATCTTCATCTCTTCTCACCCTGTGGGCCATCTGATGTCATCATGTCAGGTGACTGATTGGTGGGTGGTCCCGCCCAGGTGTCAAAGTTGACCCGTGGTGTGGGATGAAGGAGTCTGCTTTGTAAGGAATGAAATCTATGAATTGCTGTGGACCTACCTGTGTGGATGAACAACAAAAGAATTGGCTGGGTGCCTGGATTCAAAACAAGGGGGCTAGCACACAGAGAGCCCCAGCAGCAGATTATTAGATGTTGAGCAACACAATAAAGCATTAGGCATATAGGTTGTTAGACTTCCCTTATCCTGTTCAGCTGCACACGGCAGCTGACCTCTTTCTACTCCTCTTGCAGTGAGCAGACCACACACTGTTAAGTAATTTTAGAATGCTTTACTTACAGATTCAATGTCTCAGTCATGCATTGTGCCATGCAGCGGCATGGATAATAAATGCACAATTCTCTCGGGTAGAAAGTACAGGATATAGTTCCAAACATGAGTTGTAAGCTTGGGGGCAAGCCCACACATGCCCATCTTATTACATGGTGCAGAGAGAGAGAAAGGAAGAGGAAAAAAGCCTCTCTGTAAGAGGAGGAGAGGGGCACAACCTGAGTCTATCTTGCAATACAACTCTATGGCCTTTAACCCTTTCATGTACTAACTAGAAGTCATGCATAGATATGTTTGACTGCAATCTCCCACATGCTTTACTAGCTTGTTCCCCATAGGGAATGTACTGGTGAAGTGGGACTGAACTCCCTCACATCCGCTACCATCACCCAGTGTCACCAACTGATTGAGAGGCATGTGTGGCTTGGGGGAAATGGCATTCTGGGTCAAAGTTGGCCAACAGGCCAGAAGGTTCCCTACCCCTGGTCTACACTGGCTGGCTGTGGTTCTCCAGGGTTTCAGCCAGAGATTTCTACCCCCCCCCCCATCTGGAGATGCTGGGGACTGAACCCGGGACATTCCGCATGCAGAGCATATTCTCTGTCACTGAGCTGCACAATAGTCCAGTCTGGAAGTGTCAGAAAAAGCATCGTAACACAACCGAAGCATTGTTTTTCTGCTTCAGAAATTGTAGGGAAGGAAACCAACATGGTTCATCTGTTTCTGGCTCTGCAGCGCCTGTTTAAGCCTTGTGCGATGGAAGACACCTGCTTCCTTCTTGCATCATTCATTAGGCCAGGGGATAGAAAGACGCTGCACAGTTCATCAGACTGGAACGCAAGACCTCCGTGTAGAAAGCAGAGACGTGTTCAAAATGGCAGCTTGCAAACCGTGCTTCCCTGCTGACAGTTCAAGAGGGGGAAAAGGAAGCGAGAGCGCTGACACATCTACCACTAGGAATTCTGACCGCAGAGAGAGTGCTAGACAAGCGCTCTGGTGTCATGAGGACATCTGGGGTGGAGACGTGAACAAACAAGAGATTAAAATACGATAAGATAAAACCACATTAAAATGCAATGAATCAAATTACCAACCCATCATTCAGTTCAACTGCAACAGGATTATTTATACTGGCCTGTTTCCAATGCTGTACTCAGTAAGGCAGCGTGGTGTAGTGGTTAAGAGCAGTAGACTCGTAATCTGGTGAACCGGGTTCGCTTCCCCGCTCCTCCTCCCGCTTATATTATGAACGGCGGCTCTAAGTTAAAAGGAAGGCAGCCTAACGTAGATCTCTATCAAACAAGTGTTTTGATAAGACCGGACGACTAGGTGGCACGTTGTCCGGGGAACAAATGCAGAACTTGTAACCTGTTGCTGGCACCCGTCTGTCTTGAGAGACAATGGAGTGTGCTGCCAGGGGTGAAGTCAAACCTCAGCAGCACCAAAGTGACCTCTCTGGGGTGCAAGCCTGGGCAGTGCGTGTGGAGGTCCTGGACTGCCCACGTGACAAGACGACCACCCCCCTCTCGGCCTCACTGAGGTGGTCCAAAGGAAAGCAGAGCAAGACGTTTGGCACCAGCTTGGGCACAGGAGTTGCCAGAAGGAGGAATACAAGGCGCCATCCAACTGTCTTAGGGACTCCACTCTGGATTTGCGTAGGGTTTACTCCTGGGCCTTTTCTTATCCTGAAGATGTCCTGCAAGGTGGAATTTTAGGATCAGTGTTTTCCTTCTCCTAAATGGGTTACCCTCCCAGGTCAATGAGCCTCATCTGCCCCTCACTTCCCACAACGTTCTTGACCATTGAAAGCCAGTGTGGTGTAGTGGTTAAGAGCAGTGGACTCGTAATCTGGTGAACCGGGTTTGCTTCCCTGCTCCTCCACATGCAGCTGCTGGGTGACCTTGGGCTAGTCACACTTCTCTGAAGTCTCTCAGCCTCACTCTCCTCACAGAGTGTTTGTTGTGGAGAAGGAAGGGGAAGGAGATTGTTAGCGCTTTGAGACTCCTTCGGGTAGTGATAAAGCGGGATATCAAATCCAAATTCCTCTTCTTCTAACTGTCCCACCAGCACAAGGATTTCCACTTCCCCACCCTCCTCTCCCTAGGTATGCCCCATGCCCTCCACAGATTTGCTCTGGAGGGTTGAGAGAAAACCCAGAGCAACTTTACAGGGTGCGCTGGGGAAGGAAGGTGACGGAATGTCCTGTTGCACAAGCAGAAACCATTGTGCTAATGGAATAATAATGAATGAATGAATGAATGAATGAATGAAATAAATGAAATGAAATGAAATGAAATGAAATGTAGTTATATTTACACTTAATCTCAGCCAAAAGGCTGGGAACTTACTGGAAACTAGTGATTTTGCATTCTGGGGGAAGTCAGCTCAGTTGGTTAGAGCATGATGCTGATAATGGCAAGGTTGCAGGTTCAATCCCCATATGGAACAGCTGCATATTCCTGCATTGCAGGGAGAGATCCTCAGGATCTCTCCCAATTCTATGATAGAAAGCCATAGAAATAGACTAGAAAGTGAACAGAGTTCTCCTGCTCTATCAAGAGCTCCCTTGCTAAAGACAGAGATATAGGAAAGTGGGGCATGTGGTTGACCAGTAATATGTATCTTATTTAAAAAAATGGCTTATGCCTTTCTCCTGCCATGTTGCAGCACTTGTGAAAATTGATGGAACGAGTGTCTTGTCAGAAGAATGTGATCTCACCCAGACAGCATACACAGTGCTCCTTGGGCTTCGGTCAAGTCTGAGATGAAGAAGAAGAAGAAGAAGAAGAAGAGTTTGGATTTGATATCCCGCTTTATCACTTCCCTTCAGGAGTCTCAAAGCGGCTAACATTCTCCTTTCCCTTCCTCCCCCACAACAAACACTCTGTGAGGTGAGTGGGGCTGGGAGACTTCAGAGAAGTGTGACTGGCCCAAGGTCACCCAGCAGCTGCATGTGGAGGAGCGGGGAATCGAACGTGGTTCACCAGATTATGAGTCTAGCACACTTAACCACTACACCACACTGGCTTACTGAGTACAGCATTGGAAACAGGCCAGGATAAATAATCCTATTGCACACTGGCTCGCACTGCCAAACACAGCAGCAAAAACTTTGCTGCGACCCACCTGCTGGTTGAAGACCAATGCATTATGCGCTACACAATTGTTTTAATAATGAACTACTCACACAACATTCTGTTGCTCTGTGATGCTTCCCCAAAGTTATTGCATTATTGCCATCTGGAGGCAACAGAAGTGTGACAACAAACAAACAAACCCGGGATCATTTGTCATATGAAAGGCTACAGGATTTCACCAGGAAGCTAAGAGACGTGAACCTACTGGGAGCGAAGCTGTACACCAGCCCCAAAATGACTGCAGGCACAAAGAGCATTGAAAATGGGATTGTCTACAACCACCCTGATGCCATTACGAGCACAAATCATGCACAATGGAAACAGCACCTGGATGTGCCCCTAGACTAATTGTTCCTTTTCTTTAGAAGTGAAACTGTGAGATGAATGGACACTTTTTACCTTTTAATTAAAATGTGCAGAGATAGATCAAGTTGCTGGGAAGCAAGGCTAGCCGCAGGCTGCTGCCTGGCTATCCTTTGAAAAGAAGAAAATTACCCTGCAGAGAAGACATGTGGCCTCTCCGGAGCGTTCTCTTCCTAGAATATTGAACAAGCAAGAATGGAACAAGCTGAACGTTTAGAAGAAAGCCAGGAGATGTGTTTGTTGGTTAACTTACGGTCTTCAAATAAAAACATCTTGAAGGTCCCAGGCCACAGAGAGGTTAGGCCGGCCTCAACTAGAGCCAGGGCTTTTTCAGCTGTGGCTCCGATCTGGTGGAACACTCTGTCACAAGAGACTAGGGCCCTGCGGGACTTGACATCTTTCCGCAAGGCCTGCAAGACAGAGCAGTTCCACCAGGCCTTTGGCCAGGGCACAGCCTGACTCCCTCCTTCGGCAATCTTCCCGGAGCTCTGGCCCAATGGTTGCCAGTGGTTTGTTTTGAATTAATTTTGTAATGAATGATTTTAGAGTGTTGTGTTGTGTTGTACTGTTGTACTGTTTTATTGTTGTTAGCCGCCCTGAGCCTGGCTTTGGCTGGGGTGGGCGGGATATAAATAAAATGTATTATTATTATTATTATTATTATTAAGTGGCCAGATGCAAAAGGTGACTGCGGTGGCATAGCGTGCTGGTGGGGAGCACAGGGGCAGTTGCCCCAGGCGAAAAATTGCTAGAGGTGCAATATTTCAACACCCAGTGCTACCCCACTATGGCTGCGTGCTTCCGTCGCTGGGCTGCATTGAAAACAGCTTCTCCATGCAAACCAGGAAGTGACCTCTCCAAGCAATGGAACTGCTCTCCTTTTCTCTGTGGTGTGCAATCTCCTGGGTGATGCAGATGCTGTTAGGAAGTTGAATGAGCATGCATACTCTGTCCCTTTGCCTCTCACCCACCACCCACTCTCCATGGCCCCGCACACTGGCAACCCACGCTACACCACTGGGCGACTGGGCTCCTGCTCCTTTCATACTTCTGAGAATGAGGATTTCAGGAGGCCTTGCAAGCCACACCTGCTGAAATTCCCTCTTCTGGGCATGTATTAAATACACAGGAGCCCTGATCTCTTCTGCATCTGGGTGGTGATGCAAAACAAGGTCTTCTCAACGACAGTGATACAATTATGAAATGCCTCCTGAAGCAATTCCAGTTGCACCCTCACCCCACCCCCAAGCTATCATTCAGGTGCCAACTTCAAACATGCCTGTTTGGGCCTTTGGGGAGTAAAATATAATTAGTCCAGTGATTGCCACCTTCTGTACTGCCCTTAATGGTTATCTTGGTTTTGACGAGTGTTTTAAGGCTGGGATACAAGAACCACCATCGTAATTTGTGGAATGCAGGAACCATGTGTGCCGCAAATGGCTTGTTGGGTAGGATGTACTGTTCACTCAATACTCCAAGATAACGTAAATTGGATGGGAGCTTAGCCGTGCAAGGCTTAAATTTCTGTGTCATTCTTGCCAAATAGGATGGATAAAGGACTCGCTGATGCTCACTCTAGGGAACATCGCTGAGAAGAAACATTATTTTGTACTGCCTATGTTCTTAATGGAAAAGACACAGTTACCTTATTAAAAGTTCCTTTTTATTTCCTTTCCTATCTTCTCATACACATCGTACCAATGGAAACTATGCATTCTATATGTTAGAATTCATGTTTAGGAGCCAATCTATACACGGTGCTTAATCTTGTGCATTTTGTCTTTTAAATTTCCCTTTCTCAAAATAAAAAAAATATGTAGCCATAACCACTGCAATCTGCCTTAGAAACCCACACAGAAGAAAGGGTTTGTTTGCTTGTTTCTATGTATTCTCTCTTGGCAGGTATTAGCCGAAATCTTCACAATGTCAGCATGTACCGTATTGCATCCCACTCTGTGCTTGTCGCATTGTTTCCACTCTGTTGCAGTTCATCTTCTGCCAAAAAGTGCTTTATTCATCTCATTGTTTGTTGTGGCAAAATTATGTAACTCCAATAATTGATGCAATTAATTGTGGGAATTAGGTAATTATGTTGCCATTACATTATTCCACCCCAATCTTTTCAGTGCAAAGAAAATGCAAGCCAAATGAGAGGCGGGGAACATAATCAGTTCCGCATCGTTTGCAGACTGAGAGCAGCAACAACAGTGAATACCAATAACAAAAGGAGCCAGTGTCCCACCGTGTCCAGCGTCCTGTTTTGCTGTATTGCAGAGGGTTGGACTAGATGACCCTCGGGGTACCTTCCAACTCTACAATTCTGTGGCGCTGTGATTCACAGCAGTCACCCAGACGCCTGTGAGAAACCCACAAGCAATAATAATAATAATAATAATAATAAATTTTATTTATATCCCGCCCTCCCCAGCCGAAGCTGGGCTCAGGGCGGCTAACAACAATAAAACAGTACAAACAACACTTTAAAATCATTCATTATAAAATTAATTAATTCAAGCCACTGGCAACCATTGGCCCAGAGCTCTGCGAAGATTGCCAATGGAGGGAGTCAGGCTGTGCCCTGGCCAAAGGCCTGGTGGAACAGTTCTGTCTTGCAGGCCCTGCGGAAAGATGTTAAGTCCCGCAGGGCCCTGGTGTCTTGTGACAGAGTGTTCCACCAGATCGGAGCCACGGCCGAAAAAGCCCTGGCTCTAGTTGAGGCCAGCCTAACTTCTCTGTGGCCTGGGACCTTCAAGATGTTTTTATTTGAAGACCGTAAGTTTCTCTGTGGGGCATACCAGGAGAGGCGGTCCCGTAGGTACGAGGGTCCTAGGCCGTATAGGGCTTTAAAGGTTAAAACCAGCACCTTAAACCTGATCCTGTACTCCACCGGGAGCCACTGCAGCTGGTATAGCACCGGGTGAATGTGATCTCGCAGCGAAGACCCCGTAAGGAGTCTCGCTGCAGCATTCTGCACCCGCTGGAGTTTCTGGGTCAGTCTCAAGGGCAGCCCCACGTAGAGCGAGTTACAATAATCCAGTCTGGAGGTGACCGTCGTGTGGATCACAGTGGCTAGGTCAGGGCGAGAGAGGTAAGGAGCCAACTGCTTAGCTTGGCGGAGATGGAGAAATGCCATCAGCAAGAGCTGAGCACAAGAGCATTTCTCCCTCCTGTGGTTTCCAGCGACTGGCATTCAGAAATATGGACACCTAAAACCATGGAGGCTGAGCCGAGCCACTGCAGCTAGTAGCCATTGATAGCCTTCCATGAATTTGCTAGCCATCTTGAGCTCCTGTCAGAGGAAGAGTGGGATATGGTGGAGCTCGTGTACGACCGAGCTGAAATGGCTCTTCTCCACGTCGTATCTTAGGAATCCATCGAGCTCTGCTCTGACGGTGATTTACGACCTAAGCCTTTGATGAGGCTTCAGGCAAGCTCCCATTACGCAGAGTATCCAAACAGCAGTAAAAGGAGCCGAAATATGTGCTACATTGCTAAGTTTATTTCTAACTACTCAGGACAGAAAAGAATAAGCATCTGCTCTCTGTGAGAGTCAGTGAACAACTAGAAACAAAGAAACAGGAAACCAGTAACATCAACATCCGTCTCCCATCTGCCGTGAGACTTCCAACAGTCTGGAATGTAAACAGAGTCTTGTGACTCCAAAAACTGCATAGTGGCATAACAGAAATCTAATAGGATACAGGTATGATATCCACTGGATTAAGTTCCATTCCAGACACGGTACAAATTAAGCAAACATTTGAAATTCCTGCTCCTATTTTCCTGGGAATTTCTGTACCTCCCTAGTGGAGGCAACCTTCTCCTTCCTCCCCCAGCTCCCACTTCCTTGTGGGTCTCCTGAGACAGATCGAAACATCCATGTTTGTAATAGCCAAAAAGACTTGGTGGGAAATAAAAAACCCCCTAAACTCCAGGACCTACTTCCATATCACTGCTGGAGCTATCCCCATCCACAATCTCCGGATCCTCTGCCTCCTCTGATAGCTTCTGCCCTCCTCATCCCATCTAATGTGGGTAGCCAGTATTTTTGTTGGGGGGGAGGGAGACGGACAGCCAAAGCACAAAGCTGCCACAAACCCAGTTGTTTGTTATTAAATCCTTTCAGCATATAACAACATCATGCAGATAACTATTGAAATATCCCACCCGGAAGCTGGTGTTTAGGCAATGCATGCAAAACAACAACAACATAACGCAAGTTATGCTGGGCCCTATGCAACAGAATACTGTTTGTATGGAAGGCAACTCCTAAGTTTTATAACATGAAGAGAGTCCTCCGTTTCCCATTTTAGCCACGTACACAATAAGTGCCATTCAATTGCAGAAGAGTCTTTGCGCTTCAAGCCTTGTGCCAAATTTATTTTATCGCTTAATTTTTGCACAAGTGCTATTTACCATTTGTGCATGATATGCACAAATGGTGGGGGGGGGTGCATGATATGTTCCCAAAGCCCATGGCGTTTTCTCCGATACTCTAATCCTCAAGGGATCAGGCTCGAAGCGCGTCAGCTGGGCTCCGAGCTTGAATTACGTCAGCTGATTGTGTAAGCCAATCGGGACAAGCCAGGCCATAGTTGAAGCAAGGCCAGTGTGGGGTGTGGCCTGGGGAAAGAGGGGTGTGGCCTGGGAGGGGGTGTGGCCAAGGGAGAGTCCCAGTGACCAGAAAAACAAAGTCTGGAGGTCACTCCAGCCTGAGGTTCTCTGCTGCTGTTGTGAGGGATTGTCATCAGCGAGTTGTAGACTTGAGATGCTGGAAACCCATGAGGAAGCCAGTAGTTGGTGCCTATCCACATATGTGCAGGAGTCAAGCGACTTTAATTATAATAAAAAACTGGCATGCATTCAAGCATATGCATGTATGCATATGCCATCACATATCTAGGATTTTAGGCAACTGTATTAAGTGTTAATTTGACAGGAGGGACTCTGCTGAACTGCTCTTTGTGTAACAATTGATCTATTTCTTGCCACAAGCATATTTGTTGGTTGTGTGGGCGGACGTTCTGGTGAAAGGTACATTTTGCTTTTAGATGCACCCGTATCTCCTCCTACCCCTCCCAAATGCATATTATGCTTTCTTTTTCTTTCTTTCTTTTTTTTTTTTCTCTGCTTACCACAACATAGAGGAAGATAAAATGTCACAAAAATACAGTATAATGGAAGCAGAAATGAGCTGAGATTATTCGCTGCTTCTAGCAAACGTTTTTAGCAGTGCTGGAAAATGCTTATTTCTTTTACTGAATGTATGTGTGTGTGTGTGTGTTTACACACACACACACACACGGACATGTTCATTTACTTCTGTTTAAATGGCCCTCACTTATTGTCACTGTCATTAGTGGCCATTAGAGACCTTATCACTTAGGCAAAACTGATCGGTTATAGAGTATTGCGGCTTAACCCCTTCATTGTGTGATTGCTCCCACACTGAGTAGACTCACGAGAGAGAGAGAGAGAGAGAGAGAGAGAGAGAAACAGCCACTGTGAGAAACCATTGCGCCAAATGGAATTATTATTTTTAAAATGTGTTTTCTACAAATTAGACATTTGTTTACCATCTTTCCTCCAAGCAGGTCAAGGTGGTGTAGTGAACACCTCTCCATTTTCTCTTCACATCTCTGTGAGGCAAATTAGGCTGAGGCTGTGTCAAAACTAGACCTTTTAAAGTACATTCAAAACACACCCCTTCCCTCAAAGAATTCTGGGTAGTGTAGTTTGTTAAGGGCTCCTGGGACTTGTAGCTCTGTGAGGGGTAAACTACAGCACCCAGCATTCTTTTAGGGGGGAAATGTGCTTCGAATGTGCTTTTCAGGTACATTGTGTATACAGCCTCAGACTGGCTCAAGGGCACCCGGTATGTTTCATATCCAAGCGCAAATTTGACCCCTGGTCTCTTAATTGAACCCTGAAACCCGGGGCTGAGGAAGTGGATCCCTCTGTGGGCCACTTTGACACACCACTTGTCAATCACCCAATGTCATGCTTAAAGGAAGAAATGATAGTCTGTCCATCCCCGTACACTTCTCATTCCTCCTCTGCAGCCCTGGTTTGAATTCAAAAGGGAGAATCTCCGTGTCAATCAGATGATGGACAGGTGAGTGTGGTTGGGGCCAAATCACATTGCAGCCACATGGGGAAGCCTGGTGTGTCTAATTAAGCTTGCAGGCTGGAGGTTCACCACCACCACGCTTTCCACTCCAATAAAATTACAGGCTTTAAGCTGAAAATTGAAAGTGGGGAGCAGTCAGTGAAACCTGGATGGAACAGGGAGAGAAAAGCGAAACAGCAACCGTGCAAAATTTCCTAAAGGGGCATGGACGGGGAATTCTGGTGCAAGCTGTAACTGCATCCTTTTTAAAAATAGGTACTGCTGCTCATAGCAACCCTTGCAGAATGACCCTTAGCATCCCATGGTGAGCAGCACCACACACAAGGCTGCATATATGCTGATGAGAGCTCATGCAGAAAGAATTATGTTTTTCAGATGTCGGGAGCACTTTGCCAATTACTTTCGCTGCTGGGAATCGAAGCAGCAATTTCATTTTCAAGGAGAGAAGTTGCGTCAACATCGAAAAGTGGCCCATTTGGGAAGTAAAACCCACCAGCCCACAGACCATGTAGTTAGGGCTGCAACTTAATTTGGGATGGGAAAATCTGTCGGTTTCAGTTTCTCTCATTTTCCACCCTTAAGTTCGGTTCTCTCCATTTCCATACCAACTCATGATTAATTTATTTTTAAAATTCCTCATGGAAATTCACCAGTATTTTTAGGGAATTTTTTGCTTAATATACACATTTTTGCAAAGCTATTTCCCGTTATATAATGAATTTTGGATGCTGTATTTGTGTGCACATCCCTGCCTATTGACATCACTTTGCTCTTTCTGACACCTGACATGTTGATACAGGTTTTAATCTAGTTTTTAGCTTATCATTGGTTTTAATTATATTTGGAATGTTTTAAATAGTTGTTTTTAACTGCTTTTATTGTTTTATTCATTATGTAAACTGCTTCAAGGTTGGTGCCATATTAACCTGGCAAAGTAAATAAAATTAATAGAATTATTTGGCTCGGGAACTGCGTGGTAAAATTTGGAGAAGTGAGAATTTCTAAATGATGTTTTTGCCATGACTTGCGTCTTTTTCTCTGAAAGTGCAAACAGGTTATGTATGCCTAAAGATGTGAATTGAATCAAATTTCTCCCCTTGCTTTAGTCATAATATGAACCCAACAAAACCTGGCATAGTCATGGAATTTGTGGAAGTTGTGAAGAACATTTGGCACCCCAAATTAATCTTCTCAATTAGGGGTCTTCTCAATTTTGCACCCCCTTGGCCCTGTGCAGAAGAACCGCCTGCACCGCCAATAATAATAATAATAATAATAATAATAATAATAATAATATCTGGCACTCTCCCCTCCCCACTGCAAAATATTATGGGTCAATTATTTATCAGGGACTGGTACCAGAAAAAGCACTGACCTTAGTAACCAGAGACCATCAGCGTATATGCAATGTGTCCACCCTCAGGAAAAGTTATTCTATTTTTGTTTGTTTTAGAAGCAGAAGCAACTGAACGGTGACACGCTTGGTTTGATTTGAGCCATGCCTTGCTACTTTTAAGTTTCAGATGAGCAGGTGAGGCATCTGATCAAGGCCTGTATTTTAACATGAGCTTAAAGATATATTTGCAAATGTTTGTATGTTTCATGCCAGGCAAAAACCAGCTGGCTAAGTACTCTGGCAGTTGTTTTTCTTCCTGCTCTCCTGAACAAGGGCCTCCCCTGATTTATAGCAGTAGCAGGAGACAAGTTTCTCAAAGTTGTAAAAGGGAATTACAGGCTAGGAGCAAAGGTTATACTGACCCTACATATTACAGAATACAATCAAGCTGCAAAAAACACTAATTAAGAGTTGGTAAATAGTAAGATTTATTGTTTAACAGAAAATAATACCATGTGCCTCCCATCAGATTCTAGCCATATTTTCCCAAGGTTTAAGGTATCCTGAGAAAGTTAAAGGGCAATAAATTTTGGGAAGGGCTAACGGGAAAAGTGGCTGGCTGGGAAAGGGGGGTGTAAACTGAAGAGGCTTCTTTTGAAGCCGTTTTTATTGAGTTCCTTTTTACTTTGCAAAGGCCTTTTCTTCTAAAAAGCTATCTATGTTATGTATGAGATTTATTGGCTTAATGTAATTATGCAAAGGATTTAGAAAGTAAGAAATGTTAGATTCTTATGTTAGATTCTTATTTCATTGATGGTGTGTGAGAATGTGAACCCAAGATCTCTGTTTAGATAGAATTTAATACCATGAGCCATTTGTTTTAGTCATTTGTTTTGGAATACAGAGGCAACAGAGGCAAAAGGTGATCTGGTAATTAAGGTGCCTTGTCGAGGCAAATGTAAGATATATGGCTACTTGTCTGCCATTTATGGATGGAAGGAAATATAGCTCTTTGTCTCCCATAAAAGGTAATAGGAAATGGGCCATAAAAGGTAATAGGAAATGGGTGTATCTTTTATGATTGGTTCTAGCAAACAGCCAATAGGAATTTCAGCCAGGCTGATTGGACAGAGGCAGCCAAAGGAGGAGCAAGGGGGCTGGGCTGAGGAAATATAAGTGCTTGCCATCAGGGCTGGAGGGGGCAGAGCTTTGGTAACCATATACCACTGTGTCTATCATTTATTTGTCTGACAAATAAATTATTATTTTAATTTCTCTATTGCTGCGTTGAATATTTCATTCCACCTAAGCGTTAACCACAAGCAGGGTGCTACACAGGTGTTGCCTTGTGAAATATCTTCCCTTCCCTGGCAGGGTGTTCTGTTTTATTAACCACATATTCTGACAGTCTTGCATTTCCCATTTTACCTACCTGCCTTAGGTGAAAATAAACTTTCCACTTGCATGCTGATGTGCTGGCGAAGTTCCATTTTCCTTCGTCGCAGGATGTCTCCCTGAAGCAACGTGGCTGGGCTTTGGCCAAGCTCTAACAAAGTGAGCTCTTAACGAAAACTGACAGTAGCAGCTAAGACGCGAGTTCCTTTCCTTGGTGCATGAGAACTTTCTTGAGGTGAAGTCATTTAGCTGCTGTCGTATGAGACAGCCGAGCATCTCCTGTCACCTCAGTCTATTAATTCTGCATGCTGGCCACGCCATGGCTGAGGAACAGAACTGCTGGAGAAAGGGAAGCCATTTTGATTGCTTCAGGAGTTTTTGGACCATTACTGGTTATGGGCGCGAGATTTGCATTGCAGTAGATTGATCAAATTAATGTTGGGGATTGTTTGATTTTAAAATATATTTACATTGACCCAGTGTGTGGTAGCTGTGAAAAAGGCATTGATGTGAATTTATAGCACAGCCATGTTGCAAATAATGTGTACATTTGTGGTCACCACACCTCAAAATGTCTATTGTTCGGCCGCAGAAGGCAGAGAAAAAGGGAGCCCAAATCATCAAGGAGCTAGATAAGCTTTCCTATGAAAAGCGATTATAAAGTTGCAGGAGGTTAGTTTCAAAAAGAATGAACGAGGGGACATAAGGAATGTATGGACAGTGTGGTGTAAGTAAATAGAGAGGTTTTCTCCTTCTTATAAGGTTGTCTCCCTCTCTGATACTGAGTCAGGAATTTTTGCTTTGAGAAAGGGTATTAATATTAATAGTATTGTTATTAAATTAATTTTGTATACCGTCCTATACAATGAGGTCTCAGGGCAGTTCACAACATCAAGTTACAATATAAAAAACACAGAATGCATAAAAAGAATAATTCAAAAAGTTAACAATACTAGTTATTTGTTGTTTAGTTGTGTCCGACTCTTCATGACCCCATGGACCAGAGCACACCAGGCACTCCTGCCTTCCACTGCCTCCCGCAGTTTGGTCAACCTCATGTTAGTAGCTTCGAGAACACTGTCCAACCATCTCGTCCTCTGCCGTCCCCTTCTCCTTGTGCTCTCCATCTTTCCCAACATCAGGGTCTTTTCCAGGGAGTCTTCTCTTCTCACGAGGTGGCCAAAGCATTGGAGTCTCAGCTTCAGGATCTGTCCTTCCAGTGAGCACTCAGGGCTGATTTCCTTCAGAATGGATAGGTTTGATCTTCTTGCAGTCCATGGGACTCTCAAGAGTCTCCCCCAGCACCATAATTCAAAAGCATCAATTCTTTGGCGATCAGCCTTCTTTATGGTCCAGCTCTCACTCTAGTTATTACAAACTAAGAAAAAAATACATTCCCGAGCAAAAGCCCCTAAACAAAAGCCCCAACCAAAAATAATACCTAGAACACATAGAATCGTGAAAACAAAAAGGAAAGAGGAGAAAAGAACAATAACAAATAACAAAGAGAAGAGAGAAAACAGAAAGATAAGGAGCATTATTGTGTTCAATCACATGCAAAGAAGAGAATCTTCCCAGCTCTCACCTGGAGAAGCTTTACATTTCTGCAGTATTGCAACTTAAGTTCCCCCAGCGCCTTCAGTGACGTGAGTGTACTGTGGCTCAGTTGTAAACAATGTGTGTGAGGAATGGCTGCTTAGCTTAGAAATGAACACTCTGCTGCAAGAAAGGAGCAACAGGCAGCATTACTTTCACCACATGTTCAACAGGAAACATTAACTTCAAGTCAATACTGCAAAACAAAACCAGCCAAGCCTGAGATGCACATCTCCTTTGAAATTCAAAGAGCAGCGCTCAGCCGCGTCCTTGTGTAACCTCAATCTGGAAGAACAACCCAAGACCAGCACTGAGCTGATCGATGGATGAACCACGTGAAAGAAGGAGGTTTCGGGGACTGGTGCTCTGAGAGCATGGGGGTGGAGTATACGTCTGAGCAGAGCATCGTTTGGGCAAGAAGTCTGCACCCACCTGGAGCAGCACCCACCTGGAGCCCCACATCTCCTCTTTCTCTTTCCTCCTCATCACTCTGAACACCTAGACTGGGCATTTAGCTCTCAGGCACTCACACTCCGGCTCTACCAGAGCTCTTTGGATTTTCTGACCTGTTAGAATCAGTTTTGAGGACGGATGCAAAATCTGTGACTTAGAATTTAGACACACTACTAGCTCCACCCCTTCCAACCCACAATGCCTTAGGAGAATATGGCGCTTGCTGTGATGTCACAGTGGTCCGCATTTCCTAGCCCCGCCTCTCTTTGGCCAACCAGGGCAGGGAACGTTGCATTTATTTTCTGACCTGTAGCATATAAATGTGGCGCTGTTAACTTTGCCTCTCTGCTCCACCCCCCCCACCCACTGCCATATAAGAGTCTCGCTAGTTTCCCCTTTTCGTAAGTTGGGCTTTATGCAAAACTAAGTGTTAGGATTAAAATAGTTGATGGGAGAACCAACACTAAAGCATGCTTAATGAAGTTGAAAGGCTATAATCAACTGAATTCACAGCTTTACTTGGACTGTACTTTTTCACTGAAATACATGTAGTTATTTTAAGACATGAAAATTGAATAGCATGCTTTTTTGGGGGAAAGAGGAGCAGGCGGAATGAAGGCACTGAAAACAGCAACATACTCATTTAAGCATACCCAAACAGCCTTGGCGCTGGATGCCTTCATTGTGTTTCACTGGTGCTGCATCCATTCATTATGCTCCCGACTAATTTTAATGGACAATGTATTTTGAGAAATGGATTCCCTTCCCCACTCCCCTGGAAACTTTGTTGTTCTTGTTTAGTCATTTAGTCGTGTCCGACTCTTCGTGCCCCCATGGACCAGAGCATGCCAGGCACTTCTGTCTTCCACTGCCTCCCGCAGTTTGGTCAAACTCATGCTGGTAGCTTCGAGAACACTGTCCAACCATCTCGTCCTCTGTCGTCCCCTTCTCTTGTGCCCTCCATCTTTCCCAACACCAGGGTCTTTTCCAGGGAGTCTTCTCTTCTCATGAGGTGGCCAAAGTATTGGAGCCTCAGCTTCAGGATCTGTACTTCCAGTGAGCACTCAGGGCTGATTTCCTTCAGAATGGATAGGTTTGATCTTCTTGCAGTCCATGGGACTCTCAAGAGTCTCCTCCAGCATCATAATTCAAAAGCATCCATTCTTTGGCGATCAGCCTTCTTTATGGTCCAGCTTTCACTTCCATACATCCCTACTGGGGAAACCATAGCTTTTACTAAACGGACCTTTGAAACTATCTCAGCAGAAAACATCCAGCCCACATCACTGCTAAAGACCGGTGTATCTAATCCACAGCCTCCAAGCCATTTTTCCCCCTGCCCCACCCCAAGGCTAACTGGTTCTGGCAGCAGCAAATAAAGTAAGTACAGGCAGTGACTTTTTAAGGAGAGTCTGATACGTGCACAACTGCACACATGTGCATTGCGCCAAACTGAGAAATGACCAAATAAATAAAAAATATCACAGAGGTGTTACAGGCTGTTTGCAGGCTTTTTCAATGAGTGTTCCAATTATACATCATTTCATGCAAGCCTGTGGTCCCTCAGAACATAACCTCCCCCCACAAAGCAGTTGCTGCCTGTAGATACACATTTGGCTGAGGAAAGAAGTTTAATTCTCTCCATCCAGTCAAACACTCTGTGGAGGGTTTGTTTGCTTGGTCTTTTTTTTTTTTGCAAATCACCCCCTTCCTGGACTTTCAATTGATCATTTGATGATCAATGAAGAGGTGATAATCCCCTTCATCCATTGGTCCACACAGATCACATGGGGCAGGGGGCTGTGTGCCTTTATGTAAGAGAGAGCGGAGGGGTGACCACACCCAACATTGGTATTGTTATGTACTGAGTTGAATAGGATCCAAACTGCAGCAGTCTGATTGGTCCTAGAACAATAGGATCCAAATCGCAGCAGTCTGATTGGTCCTAGAACAATAGGATTCAGAATGCATCAGTCTGATTGGTCCTAGAACAATGCAGCAGTCTGATTGGTTGGCAGGAACCACCCAATCATACTCCAGATATAAGTGAATCCACAACCTGATTGGCTTACAGTAGAATTCCAGAATTAGCCAATCATGTGCAGCCCATTGTGTAAATAATGTATATAAAGCAGATACTTTGAGGGGACTTTCATTCATTCCTCCTCACCACTATGAGCAGAATAAAGAGCATGAAATCACCTTGCGACTCTGAGTATATTTCACTGGCGACGAGGATGGGATCCCGCTGAGCTGACTGCCACACACCGCACCGCAGCACCGCCACCTGCCGCACCGCTGCCTCGCACCGTGTATCTAGGCTTCAGCTCCGTGACACAAGGAACTCAGAATGGCAACCAACAGCAGCTTCTCGCCGTTCAACCCAGCATCTGGAGACTGGGAAGCGTACGCCTCTCGTTTCACCTTCCTCCTAGAAGCCAAAGGGGTCACCGATGAAGAAGACGCCAAGAAGAGGGCAATATTCTTCAGCGTCTGCGGAGAGGAGACGTTTGAAATCGCCCGGGCTCTCCTTGCACCTGAAGACGTCGCTACAGTTCCATACAAAACAATAATGGAACAGCTGAAGGGGCACTTTTCGCCACAGCCCTCAGTGGTAGCTCGTCGAAATGCCTTCTACGCAAAGCGGCAAGCCCCTGGGGAAACCATAACTGGGTTTGTGACCTCTCTCCGCCAAGCCGCCCGGTTCTGCAACTTCTCAGAGCTGGAGAACATGCTTCGTGACCGCCTCGTCGGTGGCCTGAGGAATGAGAAGCTGCAACGACGCCTCTACGCTAAGAAGAACCTAACGTTCCAGGTCGCTCTGGAGGAGGCCCTGGCAACGGAAGCTGCTGAGAAGTCGACGCAAGAGGCACGGCCGAGCCAGCCGTCCCAACCGAGGGTCCACCACGAAGACCTCACCGACGACTCAGGATCCAACAGGGAGGAGGTGCACCGAGTACAGCAGCGCACTCAAGCAGCCCACATACCACAGCTGCCTCGACGAGAAGGAGGGAACTGCGCAAGCTGTGGAGAAAGTCACGAGAGGAGGACCTGCCGTTTCCGCAACGCAGAGTGCAGGCAGTGCAGAAAATCGGGGCACATCGCCTGGGTGTGTCGGGCTCGGCCCACCCGACGCCAGGCATCAGATGACCAATCCAAGAGCCCCAGGTCCCGGGGCCCAACGCACCAAGGCAACTCAACGGAGCTCACGGACTTCCAGGTATACCAGTTGCCCCACCCCAACGTAGAGAAAATTTATGTAGAGGTACAGATAGAGGGGGCCCCATGCCGCATGGAGCTTGACACGGGTTCAAATCTATCCATAATCTCGGCAAGGACCTTAAGGAAACTGTGTCCTACTGGGGGTCCCAAACTCAGGCCGGCCCCATTCACCCTCCGGGACTTCCAGAAACGTAAGGTCCCCACAATGGGGGTGGGGACCTTCAGGGTGCAATACCGAGGGCGGACGCGGCAACTGGACTTGCTTGTGGTCAAGGGCCCCTACATTAGCATACTGGGATTGGCATGGTTTGGACCACTGGGGCTAGCCGTCACCGGGGTGAACAACACTAGCTTACAAATGGACGTGGACGCCATATGCAAGGAATTTCCGGGGGTTTTTGATGGGAAATTGGGACAGTATACGGGCCCCCCCATTGCTCTACAGCTTGACCCCGCAGTACGACCAGTCAGGCTCAAGGCCCGCCGGGTCCCGTTCGCCCTGAAACCCCGTATAGACGAGGAATTGGACCGGCTCGTGGAGCAAGGAGTGCTGGAGCCGGTGCCTAATGCCCCCTGGGAAACCCCAATCGTCACACCCGTCAAGCCTAATGGTTCGGTCCGCATCTGCGCAGACTACAAATGTACCATAAACAAGGCCCTCACGGCCCATGCATACCCAGTGCCAGTGGTCAGCCATGTCCTTGCCACCCTGGCTGGGTCGAAAATTTTTGGCAAGCTGGACTTGGCCCAAGCATATCAACAGCTACCAGTAGATGAGGCCACAGCAGAGGCACAGACGATTGTGACGCACAGAGGAGCGTTCAGGGTAAAGCGGCTGCAATTCGGCGTCAGCGTGGCACCAGGCATATTCCAGAACCTAATGGACTCTCTTCTTAAAGGAATTCCTGGCGTCACCCCCTTCTTCGATGATGTGTTGATTGCCGGGCCCACACCAGAGGAGTTTGAGGACCGCCTCCGCACCGTTCTGCACCGTTTCCAGACGGCGGGTCTCAAGGTGAAGCGGGAAAAATGTCTACTAGGAGTGCCTCAGGTGGACTTTCTGGGATTTATGGTGGACGCAGAAGGGGTCCACCCGACTGGGGACAAGGTACGGGCCATTTGTGATGCCCCAGCGCCCAAGAACAAGACTGAACTTCAGGCCTTCTTGGGACTATTGAACTTTTACCATTCCTTCCTTCCCCACAAAGCGGCAGTAGCAGAGCCCCTACACAGACTTCTGGACAAGCGGGCCCCTTGGGTGTGGGGCCAGCGCCAGGAGGCTGCATTCCAGGCAGTCAAGGACTTGCTTGTCTCAAACTCGGTCTTGGCACACTTCGACGAGAGGCTGCCGGTGGTGCTAGCATGCGACGCCTCACCCTATGGCATTGGCGCTGTCCTGGGACACCAACTCCCGGATGGAAGAGAGGTACCAGTAGCATACTTTTCCCAGACACTCAGCGCAACCGAACGGAACTACTCACAAATAGACAAGGAGGGGCTGGCAATTGTGAAGGGAGTAAAAAAATTCCATGATTTCTTGTACGGGCGGCCCTTCACCGTGGTGACTGACCACAAGCCGTTGCTTGGCTTGTTTGCCCCCGAAAAGCAGACCCCCCAAGTGCTGTCTCCTCGCGTCCTCAGGTGGTCAATTTTCCTTGCCAGCTACCAGTATGCACTGATTCACCGACCTGGGAAGGCGATGGGCCATGCGGACGCCCTCAGCAGGCTACCACTACCGGAAACAGGCCCCGACCCAGCACCTGCACAAGAGGTTATGAGCCTGGAGCTGCTTCCCGACCGCCCCATTCAGGCACAAGAAGTTGCACACCATTCCAAGAAAGACAGAGTCATCTCCCGGGTCCTGGACTGGGTGTGGAGGGGATGGCCCAGCAACAGCCCTGGGCCAGAATTCGCTGGCTACACAACCCGCAAACATGAACTGTCGGCCCACAAGGGGTGCCTGTTATGGGGAAGCAGGGTCGTTGTTCCCCAGCCCCTCCGCAAAAGGGTCCTCACAGCCCTACACGAGACACACCCAGGGGTAGTAAGAATGAAGGCCCTGGCCAGGAGTTATGTGTGGTGGCCGGGGATCGACGGAGAGATAGAGGCCTGGGTCAAACACTGCCAGGCCTGCCAAGAATCCCGCCCAGATCCCCCAAGGGCCCCAGTCCAGTCCTGGGAGTCCACCCGAGCACCATGGTCACGCCTGCATGTGGACTTTGCTGGCCCCTTTCAGGGGAAAACATTCTTCATAGTGGTGGACTCCTACACCAAATGGCTGGAAGTCGCACTGGTACCGTCCACTTCTACATCCGCAGGCATCCGGGTACTACGCAGGCTGTTTGCAACCCACGGGCTCCCTGACACTCTCGTCTCAGACAACGGGACTGCATTCACGTCAGGAGAATTCCAAACCTTCACAGCGCAGAACGCCATCCGCCACATCCGTTCGGCGCCATTCCACCCTGCCACCAATGGCCAAGCAGAACGCATGGTGCGGACCACCAAGGACACCCTTCGCCGCATGACGCAAGGGGATTGGGAGTACCGCCTTGCCACATTCCTCCTAGCACAGCACAGCACCCCCAGCTCAACGACTGGCCGGAGCCCCGCTGAACTACTAATGGGTCGGCGCCTTGCAATCAGATTGGACCGCCTTCACCCCGATAGAGCTCAGGATGAGGTAGTGGTGGGGGAAGGCAGGAACCCCCGGACCTTCGAGGCCCAGGGCCCAGTGTACGCAAAGAATTTTGGGGCAGGCCCAGCATGGGTACCCGCCACAGTCACCAGGGTCACTGGCCCCATGTCATACGAGGTGCTAACGGATGGGGGGCAATGCTGGCGCCGCCACTGCGACCAGATACGGCGACGATTCCCGGGAGAAAACCAGGAGGAGGAAAGGTCAGAGGAGTCCCAAGGGAACAGAGCGGCAGTGAGGCCCATAGAGCAGGAGGGGCCAGCAGGAGAGGCAGAATCAGTAAATACAGAGAGGACCCGCGAGGCCGAAAGGACACTGGAACCAGAACCACGACTGAGCGAGCCGGTTGCGCCAGACCAAACAGGCCCATCACAGCCAGCATCCTTGGAACACGAGCCAGAACCTGAACCCCGGACCAGGGAACACCACAGGCCGCAACGCACACGTAGGCCGCCGGCGTACCTCGAGGACTATGAATGTGACCTCCCGGGCAGGACTGGAACTTAGAGGGGAGGGGTGTTATGTACTGAGTTGAATAGGATCCAAACTGCAGCAGTCTGATTGGTCCTAGAACAATAGGATCCAAATCGCAGCAGTCTGATTGGTCCTAGAACAATAGGATTCAGAATGCATCAGTCTGATTGGTCCTAGAACAATGCAGCAGTCTGATTGGTTGGCAGGAACCACCCAATCATACTCCAGATATAAGTGAATCCACAACCTGATTGGCTTACAGTAGAATTCCAGAATTAGCCAATCATGTGCAGCCCATTGTGTAAATAATGTATATAAAGCAGATACTTTGAGGGGACTTTCATTCATTCCTCCTCACCACTATGAGCTGAATAAAGAGCATGAAATCACCTTGCGACTCTGAGTATATTTCAGGTATGCAGCCCTCAAAGAATTGGACCAGGTTAGACATTCCTGGCTCAAGGGTAGAGAGCTAATTCGGCAGTGTCTGAATATAAAAAAGTTGGACCATTTAAAAAACCAAGTGGAAGGCGACCCTACTGCAAATCAAAGAATTGGGCCCTCACTCCAAGCCAAGCCAGAAGGAAAGCACAACTAAACAGAACACCCCTCCTCTTAATCCTGAACTCAGTAAGTTAGTGCCAATAGAATTATAGCCAAAATGAAGTCAATGAGAAACAAGAATGAGGAACCCAGTGAGAACTGGGTATGCTCACTTGCCCCATAGTTTTGAGTAACTGGGAAGGGGTGTGGAAATGGAACGGACTGTACTGGAACTGAACAGAGCTTCCCAGTTGGGACACTGGAAAGGAGCTATCTGCACTGCTTAATGTTGGTCCCTGCATTGACAGCAGTGGCTGGCTGGTGACTTATTGGTGGGATTTGCTTGTTTCTTTAATGAAGATTGGGATGCGGGTGGCGCTGTGGTCTAAACCACTGAGCCTAGGGCTTGCCAATCAGAAGGCTGGCGGTTTGAATCCCCGTGACGGGGTGAGCTCCCATTGATTGGTCCCAGCTCCTGCCCACCTAGCAGTTTGAAAGCATGTCAAAGTGCAAGTAGATAAATAGGTACCACTCCGGCAGGAAGGTAAACGGCATTTCCGTGCGCTGCTCTTGTTCACCAGAAGCGGCTTAGTCATGCTGGCCACATGACCTGGAAAAACTGTCTGCGGACAAATGCCAACTCTCTTGGCCTATAGAGCAAGATGAACGCTCAACTCCAGAGTCGTCCGTGACTGGACCTAATGGTCAGGGGTACCTTTACCTTTTTCATGAAGATCACTGAGCAGATTCCACAGTGTAAGAATAATAAAAAACAACAGTGACTAACAAGTGCAATCAAACCCCACATATTACAAACTATGATCAAAATATAGTGCTGGTTAAAACAATTCAGAACCACAAGAGAACTTTACTATGGAAACCTGTAAAAGCCGCCAGATTGGGGATTGATGGCTTCCTTTCAAAGACTGGGGGCAGAATTGGTGTGTGTGTTAACCCTGCCATTTTTTGCTGCTGGAGATTTTGCAAATAAGTTCTCATTCCTCATAATAAAGACCACAAGTGCATTCTGTTATTCAAGAGCCAGATTGCTCATACATTGGCCTTCGCCAACACCTACGGTTTCATCCCATTGACCTGCCTTCGACACCAGACAATTCTGAACGCTTTAAGAACAGCAAATAACAAGAGTGCAAAGGCGTAATACAGAGCTCAGCAACATCGTATTAGAAATCTATGGCCAATTTATTTCCCAGAAACGACGATTTGCCTGGTGAGAGACATTTGGGAGTGAGAGAATATCTGTCATACTATTCATAAGTGAGTTGCATGCCTCCCCATTAACTGTGCACCACAGCACACTCCAAGACATCAGAAGAACAATTGCTTTATTTAGAAGCGGATAAAAGGGACCAGCTCTGATGCTGGCTTGCACAGAACCGATCTGGCAGAGGGCTGAAAGATCCCCATACACACCCCATAAATCTCACCCACTGAGTCATAGGTCATCAAATGGTTGTGATCAATCTCCTTTGGGACTTCCCCTTCTCTGCCATCTATTTCATCAAGGATGGTGAAGAGTCTCTTCCCAGCCATGATCCTTTGGATGTCATTGACTGTGGGGACAGAAAAGTGTTGTCCCTTGAAAGTCTTACCAAGGTCCTTGGGATCAAGACACACCATGAGTGACTCATTATTCTTCTGTGTAATAATAACTGAACTACTCACGCATGCTGGAAGGTTAGTCGTTATAGAGGTGACCTCCATAGACTTGAGAGGCTTCAGTTGCTCTATGAGCTCAGGTGGTAGAGCGTGAGTCTCTTAATCTCAGGGTCGTGGGTTCGGGCCACACATTGGGCAAAAGATTCCTGCATTGCAGGGGGTTGGACTGGATGACCTTCATGGTCCCTTATAGCTGTATGATTCTATGATGATGTGGGGAATCTTCTTGCATTTATGGACAACAGGGGCCCACATAAATATAAAAGGTAAAGGTACCCCTGCCCGTACGGGCCAGTCTTGACAGACTCTAGGGTTGTGCGCCCATCTCACTCAAGAGGCCGGGGGCCAGCGCTGTCCGGAGACACTTCCGGGTCATGTGGCCAGCGTGACATCGCTGCTCTGGCGAGCCAGAGCCACACACGGAAACGTCGTTTACCTTCCCGCTAGGAAGCGGTCCCTATTTATCTACTTGCACCCAGGAGTGCTTTCGAACTGCTAGGTCGGCAGGCGCTGGGACCAAACAACGGGAGCGCACCCCGCCGCGGGGATTCAAACCGCCGACCTTTTGAGCGGCAAGCCCTAGGCACTGAGGCTTTTACCCACAGCGCCACCCGCATCCTCCACATGAATATAACACGCAATAAAAAAAGCATCCCAGGCCAGCAATAGCACCAGAATATGCTGTAAGGAGATTATCTTTAGCAGCGGACAATTGGCATGTGACTTCATGCACATACTGGACCAGATCCATAGTCTCACCTGCTGCAGAGCCTAAAAATGCCGGATCTCCTTTAGCAGTGATATAAAAAACGGTGAGATCTGCCTCAAATGCACCTGTCCACTTCGAAAGAAATATGCTTGCCAATAACAATCCCTGTGGAACACCAGGAAGTCCTGCGTGCTTTTTGCCTTGCTCTCTGTCTTGCCAATGCAGTGCCTATGCACCAAGGAGTGAGGTTCTCCTCCTTAATGGGTTAGCTTGCTTTGTCCTGCATGGCTTTGCAAAGCGATGTTTTGTGGAGCAGCCAAAGCAAAAGCTTCTGAACACTTGGACAGCTCCTGGGACTGCGGATGGAGCCCTCACCCAGTTTGTGCAGCATTTCCCTTGTGCAGCAGACAAAGCAGGGGACTTCATGGCTTTTTGCACTTCGGGGGTGGGTGTGCTTCTGTTTATCCTGAGCTCTTGCATACATTTTGTCTCTCTGCAGCTCTAAGCGCTCGCTGCTTCTTCAGCTCGGCAAATGTTGACAGCACAAGTAAGGGTCAAGTGAGGGTCTCTTAGCAACCTAGCCCTCAGTGAGTTTCTGAGTTTACTCCACAGACAGCAGGATTCACATCTGCCTGCAAAACCACAAGTTTGTGTAATCGCCTTTAAATCTCTGTCACAGAGACCAATGCTTCCCCACCCAATTCCATCTAACCTCTTGTGTCTCTCATAAGTCACACTATTTTCTTTCTTTCTTTTCTTTATTTTGGAGCAGAGCAAGCCTCGAATTTGCTGGGAACAACAGACATCTTTTGCTTTTCAGCTTCATCAGTCAACTGAAAGATACCGAAAACCTCCCTGGCCTCTTCTCCAGACACATTCAGCAAAAGGCCAGATTGGAATCTGTCCAAAGACCTGCTCCCACCTTATCCAGTTCTTGGTCACATTGCTCTGAAGCACCAGCTGACCCAGGGACTCTGTTTGTCCCATAGTCACTGTGCTGGGGTGTCAAAGGAGAGCAAGACCAACTCTGACACGATATAATATTCCTAAATGGCTTCAGATATAGAGCTTATCCACAACTCTGTTTGCCTCTATCGGAAACCCGATATTTAGCCCTGAATGGGAATAAATGGCAATTGGGTTCCTTCCCAGAGTGCTATTTGTTCCAATTTATCACTAAAGAGTGGATTTTCTGGGGGAAAGTGGCAGGGCAAAGGCAAAACTGCCTAGAAAGCACAGGGACTAGCAGAAGTGTGGACGAGTTCAAAGTCAGTAAATCATGCTTTGTTATATTAAGTCCAGATATTAACTGTGTTGCTCTGAGAAAAACACCCCTCTTTAGTTATTGGCTTTTAGAGAGGTGTCACAAAAGGGCTGCAAAGTGTCAGATATTGAAATTGTTGCTGTGGAGATGTGTTTGTGTGCTTGCCATTGTGCCATTAGCTGCTCCACCTCACAGGGACATAGGAAGCTGCTTTAGTCTGACCCAGCCCATTCATCCATCCAGCTCAGGATTGTCACAAACTTTTCCCGACTCACGGACCACTTTAAAAATGCAGAGAGTCTTAGAGGACCGCTTCTGCTTCTTGCAGCAATTGCAGTGTGCTGCCCTAGTTGCTATATGACTCTTAATCACATTGATATTGCTTCGCTTATTTTTCATGTTGCCTTTTATTAAATTGCAGTTTAAACTCCATACAGTGCCACAATAATAAAACACAAGAACCAAAAAGAAGCAATAACGACGAAGTTAAAAAAATAATGTGAATATTTCACAGACTGCACCTGCCATTCACAGCTGCTGCACCTGATGTTCTTCAAAGCCAATGGCAACTAACTATGATATTATTATTATTATTATTATTATTATTATTATTATTATTACTCTTCTCTCCATTTGCACCAGGGACGCAGGTGGCACTGTGGGTTGAACCACAGAGCCTGGGACTCGCCAATCAGAAGGTCGGTGGTTCGAATCCCCGCAACGGGGTGAGCTCCCGTTGCTCGGTTCCTGCTCCTGCCAACCTAGCAGTTCGAAAGCACGTCAAAGTGCAAGTAGATAAATAGGCTCCAGTGGGAAGGTAAACAGCGTTTCCGTGTGCTGCTCTAGTTCATCAGAAGCGGCTTAGTCATGCTGGCCACATGACCCGGAAGCTGTACACCGGCTCCCTCGGCCAATAAAGCGAGATGAGCGCCGCAACCCCAGAGTCGGCCACGACTGGGCCTAATGGTCAGGGGTCCCTTTACCATTTGCACCAGTTCACTAGTGTGGTGTAGCACTGAGAACGTGAGACTGGGGTTCAAATCCCCACTAAGCCACAATGAAGCTTGTCGTCTTCAGCGACAGCACCATCTAAACCAGGGTTTCCCAAACTCAGGTCTCCAGCTGTTTTTGGACTACAACTCCCATCATCCTTAGCTAGCAGGACCAGTGGTCAGGGATAATGGGAATTGTAGTCCAAAAAAACCACACACACAACAACAGATGGAGACCAAAGTTTGGGAAACGCTGAGCCCTACACGGTTGTTGTTCAAATAAGTTCAAATAAGGAGGGGGAGAACCATGGACTTTGAGCTGCTTGGAGGAAAAGGTGGGCTAGAATTTAAACGCAAGAGAATGGATTTAACAATAATTAGAGCCTGTCCTACCACCAAGGCGAAGAGAGCTGATTCGCAGTGTCACGAAAAGGCCCGCAAATTGTTGGTTGCTTAATTGGTCATTGTTGTCTTCTGCGCACTTCGACGCCCTTCAGGAAGGAAGGCGCTTGTGTGACTTAAAAAATTCAGCACCCCCTCCCCCACCTCAGGTCGTCACCAAACTAACTTGGTTATATCGCCTTGGGCACGCATTGGGCTGCCTGCGGTGCTAGCCCTACTCCGAGTAGACCCATTGGAAGGAACGAGCCGAACTTGGCCAGGTTTCTGAATCCCAACGCAACTTGACGTGGTTGAGGCGGAGGGAAGAGGAGAAATGTACTAGTCGCCCGCCTCCCCCCCTCCCCCTCCTGCAGCAAAGTGGTTTGGGCCAGCCCCCTGACCCGAATCCCGAATCCCACTCCTCGGGCGGAACCACTGGAGAGAAAGGGGCTGCAACTTCGGAGCCACGGCGGCGCGCGCGCTGACCCTTGAGGGCGCCAAGAGGCTTCTCCCCTTCCCCCCCTCCCTTGGAAAGTGGGCGGGGGGCGGAAGGACCCCTCCCTCCGTCTCTCTCCGCCCCGCTCAGGTATGGAGTTCCTCAGGAAGCGCCTCAGCCCCGCCGCCGCTCGCCGCGGAGCCCGCGCTTTGTGCCCGAAGGAAGGCGCGCGCTGAGACCCGCGTCGTCTCCAGCGGCGACTTTCTCTGCCTTTTCCTCAGAGATGCAACCATCGCCCGGGGTCGACTGAGGCTTCTCTCTCCAGCCCCGCTTCTGGTCGCCGCTACCGCCGCCGTTCCTCGCCGCAGCAGCCGCCCCTCGAAGCCCGGAGGACCATGCTGAGGGAGGCGGGCAAGGAAAAGACGCCTCCGGGGCTGTGGCTGCCGTGGCTGCTGCTCCTCTTTCCCTCCTCCGCTGTGCACGGTGAGTGGCCAGCCCGTTCCGGGAGCATCTGGGGAGCCGGGGAGCCATGGAACCCCCCCCCCCGCCTCGCCCCTGTCCCATTTGGCTCAGTACTGCCTGCACTGACTGGCAGCGGCTTTCCAGGGTTTCAGAGGTGTGTGTGTGTGTGTGTGAACACACTTTATAGCCTTACCTGGAGCGGCCGGGGATTGAACCCGGGCCCTTCTGCATGCCAAAGGGATGCGCTAACCACTGGGCTAGGGCACTTCGTTTGCTGGGAGATGCCTTTTCCTTGCCAAAGGCGTTATTTGTCACTTGTTGTGGCTGGAGTGGTGGGGCAGGGGGCCAATCTAGGTTTGTTTCTGCACAGCCTGCAGCAAAGAATGTTTGTTGGGTTGGATCTGGATGTGTGGTGCAAGTGTTGTTGTTTAGTTGTTTAGTCGTGTCCGACTCCTCGTGACCCCATGGACCAGAGCACGCCAGGCACTTCTGTCTTCCACTGCCTCCCGCAGTTTGGTCAAACTCATGCTGGTAGCTTCGAGAACACTATCCAACCATCTCGTCCTCTGTCACTCCCTTCTCCTTGTGCCCTCCATCTTTCCCAACATCAAGGTCTTTTCCAGGGAGTCTTCTCTTCTCACGAGGTGGCCAAAGTATTGGAGCCTCAGCTCCAGGATCTGTCCTTCTAGTGAGCACCCAGGGCTGATTTCCTTCAGAATGGGTAGGTTTGATCTTCTTGCAGTCCATGGGACTCTCAAGAGTCTCCCCCAGCACCATAATTCAAAAGCATCGATTCTTCGGCGATCAGCCTTCTTTATGGTCCAGCTCTCACTTCCATACTTGCGGTGCAAGTGTAGCCATGCCTATTCCGAAGTAAGTACCAGTTTTCAGTCTGGAAATCAAACCTTATGAGGAGCGGTTGAGGGAGCTGGGTATGTTTAGCCTGGAGAATAGGAGACTGAAAGGGTGGTATGAGAGCCGTCTTCAGATATCTAGAGGGCCGTCACATGGAAGATGGAGCAAGCTTGTTTTCTCCTGCTCCAGAGGGTAGGACTCCAATCAATGTCTTCCAAGTTACAAGAAAGGAAATTGAGGCTCGATGTCAGGAATAACTCTCTGATGGCAGCTGTTCTACTGTGGAAGGAACTCCCTCGGAAGGCGGTGGGCTGTTCTTTCTTGAAGGTTTCGAAGCAGAGGTGGAATAGCCATCCATCTGTCAGGGATTCTTTACTTGTGATTCCTGCGTTGAAGGGGGTTGGTCTAGATGACCCTCAGGGTCCCATCAAACTCCACCATTCGATGGTTCTCTGAATTATGTGGAGCATACTCTCGGGCATGTGGGGTTAAGATTGCAGCCTTACTCCTTATAAAGTGTGCATTAGGTTTGCAGGGCAAGAAATTCTACACCAGGCTCACTTGTGAGTAGACATCTGTAGGATTGCACTTCTTGGCTGTGTTCACACTCCCTTTGACTGTGCACTCACTGCATTCCCAATGCTGGGTTTTTAATCTGCGTTTGCGTGACATTATCCAGAATGCATGTGTATCCTGTACTTTGTTATAACACACTAGTGGGGGCTATCCAGCATAGACTGGGATAGCATAATTTGTGTTTTTGGACCAACACACTAAAAATCAGGTGAAGTCACTCCAAATTTTGCTCCCACCTCCACCTCAGGAACTCTGGTACCACATCTGGCGGCGATATCACGAGCGGCGGTCAAACCTATGTACAAAAAACGAAGTCACACCACAGTCTCGGTTTAAGTGTGGCTTCTTGATCCAAAATGGCACCCAGCCAACAAAGACTGTCACTCCCAACCCCCTTGTGCCAAGTGGCAATGAAATCTCAAGAAGCAGCCAAACCTATGCCAAAAAAGTTGTGTTTCAGTCTACCTTCTTGGCACCCAACTATCAATGTACCCCCCCCCACACCTCTGGAACCCTTATGCCATGTTTGGTGATGATATCTCAAGAGGTGGCCGAACCTATTCCGGAAGAAAAACGAGCAAAATCACGGCAACGTGTTGTTTCGGTCTGCTATCTTGATTCAAAATGGCAGCTAGAATTCAAACACTGATGAAGACCACCTTTGGAAAACCACATGCCAAGGATCTCAAGAGGCACCTGAACACCTGTAGAGAAAAAACGGATAGACAATGTCAAAGTATACTGTGGTTTGGATGGGTTGGTTCTCTAACCAGCTTCTTCCCACCAATTGGGAGTCTTTAAGCTGTTCCTAATTCCCCAATTTGTTGCTAGCCAAGGTGTGAACATCTTTGCATAAAATAAAGGTACCTTTGCCCCCCCCCATAACACCTGCTGGTGTGGAAACAAACAGAATGACACTAATGAAGCCCTACGGATGTAAGCAGCTGGCAGTGGCGGACCTTGGGGTCTCAAATTCAGTGGAACTCTGTGACACCAAAATTGGATGCCCCCTCCCTCTCACCTTCCATTCAAAACCATGGTTGTGCACCTCCAAGGCTCTGTGCCCAGGGCGAGCAAACCAGTCGCACTCCTCTAAATACAGAGCTGGGGGTGGGAGGGAAAGAGTTCTAGAATGCAAGGGAAAAACAAACTTCACTGCTCACAAAGGCAGCAATGTGAACCTTAGCCTTGTTCAGAGTACCTCTGCTTAGGGCATTAGTTAGTCATGGAAACAAACCCATCTGGAATAGTTATTTTTAAATCTTATTTTATTTCCGTATATAGTAAAAAAAGAGAAAAGAAATCCTTCTCCTAGGGTAGCATTGCACAATGTAAAAATAAAACAGGGATGAGAAATTATCACTGTAATCATCACTGCAGTGTTTACTTAGGAGTAAGTTTCCTTTTGTCTAAGTGAGCCTTACAGTGTGATCATAGCCATGCCTACTCAGAAGTAGGTCCTGTTTAATTCAGCAGGGCATGCTCCCAAGCAAGTAAGATTAGGGTTGCAGCCTTACTCCCTAGTATTAAGTGTACATTAGGCTGACAGCCCAAGAGATTTTTACTTTCCTTTTTCTGTCCCACTGATGGGACTCTGTTGATAAGCTTCGGAAGTAAATTGTGGCTGGAGCCAATCCCAGGAGCAAACTGTTCACAGGATGATAGCTTTCCACAGTTATTAATTCAGCTTAATAGCTTTAAACACACACACACCTGGGGGAAATGTACTTTTCTTACCTGCCATGGTGAATTTAGTGTTTAGGTGACTGTGCGTGTTTTCTTCCATCAGTGGACTTGCTTGCAAGTAATTGAGGAGAGGTTTGCAGCTTTAGAAGCAAAGGCAGAGCAAGCTCCTGTAGCTCCACAAAAGAGCACTCCCAACTTGCAAAATTCCTGTCTCTACACATCCGTCCTCCTTGCCAATTTCATAGTTTGTGTGACAAAGAGAATTTCAGCCATTGCAAATTTTCTCATCTCTGCACCGCTGCAATGTGACAGGATGTACTGCCAAAATTCACCTTCTGCACAACTGTCAAGGGTTCAGTAGTAGCCCAGCCTCCCTTTTTAATCTGGTTATCTTGAGGAGAGGAGATGCAGGCATAGGCAAAAGAAGGGCTGTAAGGTTGCCAGATGTTCGGCAAAAATGACCTGACCTGCTATTGCACCTTTAACAGCTGCAGAAATGAACAGGGAAAACTGTGTGTGTGTGTGTGTGTGTGTGCGTGCGCATAAATATATTCCGCCTGCTGACAGATGCAGATCAGACATCCATTAAAGACACAGGAGCTGCTTAAGAAGCTGCCAGCCCTACAAGGCTTTTAACTTTGATTTTTGGAATGCTGTAGGGGTGTAGCAGATGCTGAGCTTTGGGTTGGCAAGTTGTTGGAGGAAGCTGCATTAGTAAAACCAACTTCTTTCCAAGGGAGGTTTTGCTGAGCCTTTGACACCCATGGTGTCTGAATGCAGAATAACATAGGACTCCTGTACCTTTTCTTTTTTAAAAAAAAGTTTATTTTACACTGATATACATTAAGCTCATATAATATTTACATCAAAATCTATTTATTTATCCTGGCGACTTTCCATCCTTACATCGGTGATGGTCTAATTCTCTCTCCTTCCTGCTGCCTGTCCAACCTTATCTGTTTATCTAAATCCTATATTGCAATCTTTTCTTGCCATTGCTCATAGGTTTGAAATTTCATTTGGCTGTATTGCATTCTTATATAGACTGAAAAGGTTCTTGGTTCTTCCACATATATTTTGTCTTTCTAATTCCTTATTTTAGCTGTGGGTCCTGCCATTTCTAACTACTCTCGTAGCTTGAGTACCCATTCCTATTTCATTGGGATTTCTGGTGCTTTCCATTTTTGTGTGTAGAGTACTCTGGCTTACCAACTTTTGGGGGGGATCTCTCCTCCACGTAGGGACATGGGTGGCACTGTGGGTTAAACCACAGAGCCTAGGGCTTGCCGATCAGAAGGTCGGTGGTTCAAATCCTCGCGACTGGGTGAGCTCCCATTGCTCGGTCCCTGCTCCTGGCAACCTAACAGTTTGAACACGTGTCAAAGTGCAAGTAGATAAATAGGTACTCCTCCAGCGGGAAGGTAAACGGTGTTTCCGTGCGCTGCTCTGGTTTGCCAGAAAGCAGCTTAGTCATGCTGGCCACATGACCTGGAAGCTGTACACTGGCTCCCTCAGCCAATAAAGCGAGATGAGCGCCGCAACCCGAGAGTCGTCCAAGACTGGACCTAACGGTCAGGGGTCCCTTTACCTTTACCTCCTCTGCATATTCACAGAAGAAATACTCCTGGCTTTGGGGGTATATCTATTTTGAACATCTTTTCTAGTTTGTTATAGATCATCTCGCAATAATTCTCTGTTACGCACATCCACCAGGTATGGAAAAAGGTACCTTCCACCTACATACACTCCCAACACTTATCTTTCTATGCATCTTAGCCAACTTGCATGGTGTCAAATACCATAATTTTCCTTAATGGCACAACAAGCGGTGAATTTTCATAGCTTAGTGGAAGAGGGTCACAGCAGGCAGGTGAAGCTTTCAGGTGAGGATAAGAGAAGCTGCAGTTTCTCCCTTGGCTAAAGTAAGGAAGGCACAAAATCCTGACCAGCCTTAACAGACCTGCTTCACCCTGTTGCACTTTGCGAACCAATATTGCAGAGCCCGTAGGAAGGAGCCCCAAGCTGGCTAGTTTTCTTCTGTGGTGCTGACTGCCAAAGCCACGGAAGTCCCAGAAGCATCTCCCATCTGTGTTTGCTGTGTATTTGGAAGAGCGTCAAAAGCAAATCTGAAAGCCTTTATGAGGCCGACCCGCAGGTGCTTAATTCATGCCAAGGCTGCCTTCGAACTTCCATGAAATGCAGGTGAAAATTGCGCAGCACTGGATGGAGGGCAGGGAGACCCAAGTTAAAACCCACACTCAGCTGTGAAGCTGACTGCTTAACCTTGGGCCAGCCACCATCTCTCAGCACAGCCCACCTTGTGAAGATAAAATGAAGGTTGTTGAGAGAACCATGTCAGCTTTTCTGATTGCCTTGGGGCAAAGGCAGGGGATACATTTAGTGAGTGTATAAATTAGAATAATAAAAAAATAGGGAGGGAAATATATAAGAACTAAAATAGGCTGTGGCCCCCTGGGCATGTGCAGAGTAGCTTTGTCTCTGTAGTGAGCAGCAATGTTTTTCCATCACCACGCATTGGGTAATAAAGGAGAAAGAAGGGTTTTCATCTCGGAAGGTGAAAAATTTCAAGACGTTTTGCGTCCTGTTCACCTTTCTTCTGAACCTCTCTGTTCCCTTAACCTTCTTCTTCTTCTTTGGTGATCACTTGTAGCCAAGTAAGATTGTCTCTCATAAACAGAGTTTTAACAATGAGTCCGTAAGTGACTGTGGAGGCCAATTCTGGATTTACGCATCCTTCCACAGTGGGGACATAGGTTTCCGGGTGGGAGTTGATCACGGTGTGGATTTGCCAAGTGTGCCTTCTTCTTAGCACATTTCTCCCTTTTGTCCTGAGTTCAAGTGTCTTCAAAGCCCATGACACCTTTGGTAAAGGCTGTTCTCCAATTGGAGTGCTTGCAGGCAAGTGTTTCCCAATTGTTGGTGTTTATGCTACATTTTTTAAAAACTTGCCTTGAGACAGTCTTTAAACCTCTTTTGTTGACCACCAGCGTTGCACTTTCCATTTTTAAGTTCAGAATACAGTAGTTGCTTTGGAAGACAATAATCAGGCATCTGCACAACATGATCAGTCCAACGAAGTTGATGTGGAAGAATCATTGCTTTGACACTGGTGATCTTCGCTTCCTCCAGTATACTGGTCCTGTCTTCCCAAGTAATGTGTAACAATTTTCGGACACACCATTGATGGAATCTTTCAAGGAGTTGGAGATGGCGTTTATAAAAAACTAGCAGTGAATAAGTAGAAGTGGGGAGACATGGGGATTGCAGAAGCGCCTCCCATGTGCGTTCACTCTGTCCTGTTTGGCCACATGAACGGGACTTCAGAAACAGCTGGATGTGCTGCTCACTAAAGCAGAATGGACATGCGCAATTTTCTTTCTTAACTTTTGCAAGTTGGCAAGAGATTTTTTTATTTTAAACCCGAAGGAGATGAATCTATATGGAGCAGCTTTACTCTTTATAATGAAGAGATAAACAGACGTGCAGTTGCAGCCAGGAATATGTTTTAAGCTGCCTCTGCAGGCAAGCTTAGGCATATTGATAATATTATGCATGTGTGATGCAGCATTACTAGCCGGCAACTGACTGTGGAGGAAGAGCCTTAACTGTTTAACACTGTCTCTAACAACACCAAGAAAGCAGTGATGTTGTCCCATGTCTGGCAAGTGCTTGCATTGCTGGGGTTTTCAAATCACGTAGGTGCTGCTATTGGAAACAAGCGATTCTTCTTCCCTGCACAAATGAGATTGTCACACCTTTGGAAGACGATCACAGCTCAACCCAAGCTGCTCCTTAGTAATGATAAACATAGGAAGTAGATAAAAAGAAAAAGTAGGTTCTTTTTTTTTTAAAGGCACATCTACACTACAGGCTTTCAGGGGTTTTTTTTGCAACTGCTCGGGAACCACCTTAAACTATGCTATCTGCCATGTTTTAATTTTCAATTTTGTTATATTTTGACTTTGAGCTTCTGCAAGCCATGCCGATTCCTTCCTCCCTCTTTTATTTGGGGTGGTGGTGGTGCTGAGGAATCTAAAAAAGCAATATTTGTTTCTTGAGAGCTGGTGTAGGTAAGACAGAGCTACAGTTCCTGAAGGGTTAAGACTACTGGCAATGATGGCTGTGTGCTCTCCTCCACTGTTGGAGGCGGCGTGTTTCTTAGTATCAGCCACTAGGAATCACATGTGGGGGAGAGTGTTGGGGCATGTGCAGAGTGCATTCAGCATGCCAGCAGAAGCATTAAATTGGACCCAGGCCAATCGCCGGTCAGAGAAGACAGACACCAGGCAGCTCAGTATATTTACTGGCAGGTAGTTCGCAGAAGGTGTTCTCAGCAAAAGTTCTCCCAGCAGAAATAGACATATCTGGATTCCACCATCCCAAAACACCCATGCTACAAATACAGGGCTACTTATACCCTACTTTGTGCTGAATCACTGGCATCAGCCTCTGCCTCTTACCCCCACGAGCTCCTGTAGGTGCAAGCAGTTAACCCTAAGCCCTGGCTTTTCTCCCTGCAAGCATGAATTTACTCCAAGAGAGAGTGCCGTTGCGCTCAAGCCCTGACCACGAGTTTCCTACAGGCATCCTATAGTTGGCCACTTTGAGAAAAGGATGCTGGACATGATAGGCCTTTGGCCAAATTCAGCAGAGCTGCCCTTATGTTATTAACAGTTGTGGAGAATAGGAACTGTGGCTTGCAAAGGGTGCCGTGAGTAAAGTCAGCCCTTATTCTCTTCATCTCGCAGTAATGGGGAGAGAAGAGCAAAGCTGAGAGAGTGTCAGTTGCCGGAGGCTGTTTAACAAGTTCATTGTTTATTGCCAAACTGGTCTTGATAGCAACATTTATTTATTCATTTATTTGGATGGCTGCCCCATGCCTGTTTATGGAACTCTCTCCCGAGTGATGTGGGATGCGGGTGGCGCTGTGGGTTAAACCACAGAGCCTAGGACTTGCCAATCAGAACGTCGGCGGTTCGAATCCCCGTGACGGGATGAGCTCCCGTTGCTCTGTCCCAGCTCCTGCCAACCTAGCAGTTCGAAAGCACGTCAAAGTGCAAGTAGATAAATAGGTACCGCTCCAGCGGGAAGGCGAACAGCGTTTCTGTGTGCTGCTCTGGTTCGCCAGAAGCGGCTTAGTCATGCTGGCCACATGACCCGGAAGCTGTATGCCGGCTCCCTCGGCCAATAAAGCGAGATGAGCGCCGCAACCCCAGAGTCGGCCATGACTGCACCTAATGGTCAGGGGTCCCTTTACCTTTACCTCCCGAGTGACACGTGTCAATTGTCCACGCGAGCTACATTTAGGTGACAGGTGAAAACATACTAATTTGCCCAGGACCTTTGGAATCTGGTGGTGTCGATGCTGCTTGGAGTTCAGGGTTCGTGTTGCTGCATTTGTAAAAAATGTACGCTCTTATTTTGTTATATTTCATTCTCCTGTGTATATTATATCCTGTGATTTAAGCTGCCCTGTGCTCTAACCTGAAGGAAAGGTGGGGTAGAAAATGCTGAGGTCAGCGCAGTGCAAGACCAGAGCAGGAAAACTTGGGTTCAAATCTGTGCGCAGCCGAAAAGCACACCAAGTCATCCTGAGCTAATCGCACACACTCTCAGCTTGAGCTACTACCTCACGGGGTTGTTGTGAAGACAAAGAAAAGGACTGGGGAACCAGGTACACTTCTCAGAACTCCTAGGAGAAAAGGGCAACATTAATGTAACAATACAGCCCTGTTTGGTAGTTTAAAATGCCTCTAGAGTAGCCAGTCACTTCAGTGATTGCTTTGTTTTGCTTTGAGTGAGGGGACAATATATAAATATAAGTAACTAATTGAAAACTATTGTTAAAACATGATTGACACTGTCTTTGAGAATAAAAGGGGTGGGCAGGAATCAGAACCCTCCCTTTGGCTCATTGCCTAACCCCCCCCACCTCCCCTAACTCTGCCCTCCCCAATTACACACGCTCCTCCATCTTTCCTCTCTTTCTCCCACACTCTCTCTCCCTCCTTCCCCACTCCTTCACTGGAGGTTTTTAAACAGATTGGAAAGCTATCTGCCGGGGATTCTTTAGGTGTGATTCCCACATTGCGAGGAGTTGGACTAGATGACACTTGGGGTCCCTTCCAACTCCACCATTCGATGGTTCTGTGAGAATTTTCAGTGCAAACAGGAATCTACACCTGTGGCTCCCTCCTCTCTCTCTCTGAGCACACAGGCATAGTTCAACCAGGTCTTTCAATAATCACTTACCTGTACAGATGTGAAAGCTAAAATAAGGACTCTTAGTCATATGGAGGGAAATTTGTTAAAGGATGAGCTGGGGGTTTTTTCAGCTGTGGAGGCTTATAATTAACCTGTGGATAGACGGGCAGGTTAATAAAGGCTTTTGTAAGCTGGTGTCTAAAATAAGATGGAATGTATAATTGTATTGGCTTTCCTAACATTTTGATTTCATCTGAAGACCAGCTGTAAGGCCCCTGGAGTGGCTGAGGAAGTGGTTCTAGGGAAGCATTGTTGTTATTGTTATTGTTATTGTTATTGTTATTGTTATTGTTATTGTTATTATTTAAATCTCTGCTCCTGAGTGGCATCCCCTGACCTAAATTATCCCCATCCCCAAAAAAGCTGTTGTTAGCTCTCCAACACAAGTACCTGTATGTTATCCTCAGCAGTGTCGGGGGGGGGGGGGCAATTGAGAAAATGGTGTTGGGTGAAGGCAAGGCTGACTAAGTGGTATAAAACTATTAGGAAAGAGGTTGGTCTCAGCCAGGACAGAAGGAAAAACAAAACTGCTATAGCAGAGTTATTCCGCCTGACTTGCAGGCACAGGTCTTTTGCTAAGTGTGAAGTCACCAGCATGAGGTATGTAGCATTCAATCAAACTACAGTAACTACCTAGAGAAAAATTGATTAATGAAAACTAAAGAGGAAGGAGCTTCTCCGGCTTTTCAATTAAGCTGTCCGTGGTTCTGTTAGCTGCTTCATCGTGGGAGATTACCTTTCCTCACGTGTTAAACGGAAGGGGAAATATTCTATTTAGAAAGTGCATAGAGACAGGGTTCTCCACATTCAGGCATTGATCTCGAGCACAGGCACATGTTTGATTCAGACATTCTCCTAGACATCAAAAGATTTTGTTGTTTGGCTGGCCGGAGCTTCCTGTTGTCCTCCTCTGCCTGATCCTGTCCAATCGCAAATCACCATTGTATTTGCCCGAATAAGTTTTTGTCATATATTTACGAGGGCGATTTACACGTAAGAGAATTAAAAACGATTAAAAACCGAGCAAACACATTTAAAACAAGACTGAAAGCCTAACAACCAGACACTCGTGGCAAAGATACGTTTGGGAAAGCCTGCTGGAACAAAATGTCTTCCAGCTGCTTCTGGAAAGTGCAGATAGTTGGGTCCTGTCATATCAACAGGAATACGTAGCAGAAGTGAGGTAGTATATTTGGACATCAGCATTTGAGCATATGTGCTTGCAGTGATGGGATGCGGGTGGCGCTGTGGGTTAAACCACAGAGCCTAGGGCTTGCCGATCAGAAGGTCGGCGGTTCGAATCAGGGTGAGCTCCCGTTGCTCGGTCCCTGCTCCTGCCAACCTAGCAGTTCCAAAGCATGTCAAAGTGCAAGTGGATAAATAGGTACCACTCCGGCGGTAAGGTAAACAGTGTTTCCGTGGGCTGCTCTGGTTCGCCAGAAGCAGCTTAGTCATGCTGGTCACATGACCCGGCTCCCTCGGCCAATAAAGCGAGATGAGCACCGCAACCCCAGAGTTGGTCACGACTGGACCCTAATGGTCAGGGGTCCCTTTATCTTTACTTGCAGTGATACACAGAGAGGCAGAAAGATTGGCCAAGAACTGGCATTCACTGGGGTTTGGTTGGACTTTAGTGTGGTAGGCTCTGCTCTCTGGAACTCAATGCTGCTAGAGGTTTTACAGGGACTGTCCCTTCCTTTCGGATGTCTCTTGAAAACTGCACTTGTTTAGGCAACTTTTCACAGAACAAATTGCTCTCCTTAAGAGACCAGTATCTGATGCTTTGTGGATGTTTTTCGATCACGTTTTGTGGGTATTTATGAACTGGTTTTATTATATTTTACATGCCTTGAGCTGCCTCCAAATACTTCATAAAAGTGCAGGTTATAAATATTTGAACGAAGAAAATATACCGTATTTTTCGCTCTATAAGACGCACCAGACCACAAGATGTACCTAGTTTTTGGAGGAGGAAAACACGAAAAATAATATTCTGAATCTCAGAAGCCAGAACAGCAAGAGGGATCACTGTGCAGTGAAAGCAGGAATCCCTCTTGCTGTTCTGGCTCCTGGGATAGCTGTGCAGCCTGCATTCGCTCCATAAGACGCACACACATTCCCCCTTACTTTTTAGGAGGGAAAAAGTGAGTCTTATAGAGCAAAAAATACGGTATATGAGGCGCTCTGCGAAGAATGAGGGGACAGCTCCCTACCCCTAGGGGCTTACTGTTCAAAAATAATCAATTTACAGTTAAGCAGTATGCAAACACCACCAAATGGATGGATGGATAGATAAGATTATGTTTACAGGGTCATGTGTACAGTCAACAGAGATCCACTGTAACATTCTTTAATTGCCCTGTGGTATCCATGATTCTGAGTGTATCACTAAAATATGGCTCTTTACCTGCTAGTTCAATGCATATTTTAATCCCTTCCCAGGTGTTCACGATTTTTCCAAGTTAGCCAGAGGCTGTACTATTCTGGGACACATGCCTCTGGGTGACCCAGTAACAGCCTGAGCCGGATCTAGGTGCAAAATTCAGATGTCTCTTTAAAATTCTCTTTAAAAATCAGAGTTCTGCCTTGGTTTGTGTCTAATCTCCCACCTGTATGTGTTTTGTCTTCACTTCATTTTGCCATCTTACACACTATAGTTTGTCAAATAGTGGTGGTTCTTGTGTGACCAAATGTGGGTCATGATTTGCTGGTTTGGGGATATTTTGTTTTTCTGAATATTGTGCAGCTTTTTTTGAGGGGGGGGGTGAGGTTTGGGGGTTGTTTTGCCTGCTTCCTATGCCAGATGGCAGAGCCTGAATATTCTAGACTGGATGCAAGGCCTGTTGCTATTGGGTGCTGTTCTGATTTTTAGATGTTGCTCAAATAAAGGGCAGACTCTCTCTCTCTCTCTCTCTCTCTCCCCCTTAAGAGCCAATTTCCGATGCCATATCTTACACGCCATCTGCAAACAATCCCTCCCTCTCTGTCTCAGCTGAGAATCTCCTGACTTACAGAGCAGCTTTCTTTTGAATATGTTGTATTGTTTTGTGTGAACCACCCAGACCGGGGTTTGTTTTGGTTTTTTTGTCTGAATCTTGTTAAATATTTTATTTCATAAAATTTTCATACAGCTTGATTGTAGAGAAAACCCTCAAAGCGGTTTACGGAAGAGACAAAACAATAAAAATGACCGCTAATAAATTTACAACCGTGGCTGGACACACGCAGTAAGTGAAAGCCACAATAGAGTACAGTGCTACCTCGGGTTACATACGCTTCAGGTTACATATGCTTCAGGTTACAGACTCTGCTAACCCAGAAATATTACCTCGGGTTAAGAACTTTGCTTCAGGATGAGAACAGAAATCGTGCTCCGGCGGCAGCAGGAGGCCCCATTAGCTAAAGTGGTGCTTCAGGTTAAGTACAGTTTCAGGTTAAGAACGGACCTCCGGAACGAATTAAGTACTTAACCCGAGGTACCACTGTAGACCAAAACGCATACCAACTTTCTAAACAGCTTGGGCAAGCTTGTCTAAATAAGAATGTCTTCAGCAGGCAGGAAAGGAACGCAGTGAAGGCGCTTGCCTCATATCAATAGGCAAGTTCTTTCACATGTGGTGTCAGCAGTGGTGCTGCAGCATTCTGCACTAACTGCAGCTTCCTGATCAAGCGTGAGGGAAGCCCCACACAGAACACATTGCAGTAATCCAGTCTTGAAGGTAACCAGTGCACGAACTGCTGTGGCCACACAATCCAGGCCCAGGAATGGCTGTAGCTGTCAAACCATTTGCAGTTGGTAAAAGGCACTTCTAGCCACTGATACACTGTGCTGCCGGACGATATTTGGATGGAGTCAGATGTGTCCCTGTGCCCAATGCCTCTCAACTCAGTCAGTCTCTGCCATTGGTGGGGAAGCCCCAACTGTGAGTGGCATTAGAAATTCAGGTGTAAATGATACAGATTAAAACGATAAAATACGTGAATACAAATTTATCTGATACTTACCAAAAGTGTGGAAGGAAGTCTACGGCTCGGCGGAGCCTAAAAGAATTCTGTGTTGTATTTTTTATTTGTTGTGATACGCGCAAGTTATGGTATAAATTTTGTATTTGTTCTTATGTATAAATGAGCAATATTAATAAAAATTTACTTGCAAAAAAAAAAAAAAGAAAGAAATTCAGGTGTATAAGCTGGGTGCCAAATGGCTCCTTAAACCAAAGTTGCAGTCGCCAAAACGGAGTGTCTAGCTGCCATTTTGGGGCAAGATGGCTCAAAGATCTTGGTTTTCTCAAATGATGGACTGACTGTGATTGATTCTCGGTGAAACATTTGGCTGGTTCAGATGATAACCTAGAACTTTGAGAACTTCGAAAGAACAGTGGCAAGAAAAACTGATGAGCTATGTGGAACTGGCTAAATTGACATATATACTGCGTGACAGGGACAATCGTGACTTCAAGGAAGACAACAAAATGACCTGGGCAGCTTTTGAATAAACACCCAGAAATTTATTAGTTGAACAGATGACAGCTAAGGCAAGGATATGTGCAATTTTATAATATGCAGAGAACAATATGTGCAAAGAAATCAGAGAGGGGGGCTGAGGGAATTCCTTGGAGGGGAGGGAAGGGGGGGCAAAATAATGCAATTGATTATTTGGAATGATAATTGGGTATGTTGAAAGTGTTTAATAAAAATTATTTTAAAAAAAAGAACTTTGAGAACTTGAAGAAGAAAGGCCACTTGATCCAGGGACGGTCCACCTATAGACTGAACTGTTCCGACCTCTTTTTCCTAATGGTGACTGCTTCTGCTCAGGCTGCACAGGAAAAAGCATTTTGGTTCCAGAAATTCATTCCGATTGTGCAGATACAATATAACCGATAGATTTCTACAGCATGGGGCATTAGTGTGTGAAAATAGTCCCGATCCAATGATCCCCAGGTGGTGGAGACATCAAGCGCCATCCTGGCACCCAGGCACCTTCACTCGGTCACAAGTGGTAGGAAGCCAGGTGCAAAATAATTTTGAAAGCTGCCTGCAAGAAACACCCCAGTGAATCCACCAGGTGGGGGGGGACTATCGGCAGCAGTAACCCCAAAAGCAGGGTGTCAGGGAACTGCCATCGGCTCAGGGGCGAGAGGGGGAAAGGCGGATGGATTATAGAGAGCCCCCAAAGATTGTGGGAAGCAGCACTTTCTCAGCGGAGGAAGGAAGCCACGGCTCTAGTGGAGAGGAGATGCAGGGCTCGGAGGATGCAATAATAATAATTTGTTATTTATACCCCACCCATCTGGCTGAGCTTCCCCAGCCACTCTGGGCGGCTTCCCCCCCCAAAAAAAATTAAAATACTGTAATACATCAAACATTAAAAGCTTCCCTAAACAGGGCTGCCTTCAGATGTCTTCTAAAAGTCTGGTAGTTGTTCTCTTTGACATCTGATGGGAGGGCGTTCCACAGAGTGGGCGCCACTACCAAGAAGGCCCTCTGCCTGGTTCCTTGTAGCTTTGCTTCTCACAATGAGGGAACCGCCAGAAGGCCCTCGGTGCTGGACCTCAGTGTCCGGGCAGAACGATGGGGGTGGGGGTGGAGACCTTGCCTGAGCAAAGTGGGGAGGAGGGAGGTCCTCCTTTACCCAAGCCGTCCCTGTGCAGTAGGCTTCCGCGCAGAGACGGGAGGTGCAGACTGGGGGTCAAGAAACTACTCTGCTGGGGGAGATTTAAGCACAGCCCAATCTCAGATTCTGCCAGTGAATGAGCAAGACATGCAATAGAGGCGCTCTGTTTTGCAAGGTCTTTTTTTAGCACCAATAAGAAAGCTTTAGCACAGACTAGTGAGGCATCGTGCCTGATTGCTCTCAAGCAACCACCCGATACCCCTTACACAGGGTTCTTAAGGGCAGGGGTTGGAGCACTGGATACTGCCAACCCTTCTGCCTTCACACAACAGCAATGAGCACAAATTTGGGTCTCTTTGAAGCACCAGCATGCTAGCTGGTGCAGCCAAGGGGTCCTTTCCTCTCTCTTGCACCTTAGCCAGTGCCAGCGGTGGAGGTGGTGATGGCTACACCTCTCCATCAAGCCCTGGGATTTGGATTTGGAATTGAGTACCTTTAATGTGATACTGATTGCTCTTAGCTCTTTAGATTATTTACGTACCACCCTTTGTGCAAGCCGTAGGGCGATTTGCAACAAAGCAGAGAGATAAAAATAGATAAATTGCACGCACATTCATATACGCACGCCTTTCCAAATAATATTTCTTCATCTCTATGTGCCCGTTGACTTCTGTTCTATATACTCCAGTTGGGTTTCTCACAGCAAATGATCGGTTAGCTTGCATCTATGCTAAAGCCAGCCTTTCTGCTGCTTAAAGACCCAACCTCCAGGACAGTTTAGATGCTGTGGCTATTATGGGAACCATAATAAACTTCCAGCTGCACTTGGCTGTTTTCTTCTTAAGCCTTTGCTCATTACTCCTTCAACATTTCCGGTTGATGCAGATCCTGCGTCAAATTGCAGGGTATTTATTTTAAACGTAAAAACTGCAGGCGAGTGTTTTCTTTTTGTGTATCAAAACCATAACTTCGCTTTTGTTTTCTCCCCATATGGGAGTACAGTTTAATGCCTATCATTAACCACGCACTCCTGAAAGAGGTGTATCTGCCGGGTGAAACAGAAAACGTACGCCGGAGCACGACTTGGGAAGGCGCAGGATAATAAACTGTTCTATATCTTGCAGAGTAAATGTTAGAGACTGCTTTGGGGAGGGATGAAGAGGGGCTTTGGTTGGTTTACTGTTCCGGAGAATTGGTTCCATCCTGTGCGCTGCAAAGGATTCTGGGAACATTTGCAATTACAGTGGTACCTCAGGTTAAGAACTTAATTCATTCCGGAGGTCCGTTCTTAACCTGAAGCTGTTCTTGACCTGAAGCACCACTTTAGCTAATGGGGCCTCCTGCTTCCACTGCACGATTTCTGTTCTCATCCTGAAGCAAGGTTCTTAACCCAAGGTACTATTTCTGGGTTAGCAGAGTCTGTAACCTGAAGCGTCTGTAACGTGAAGTGTCTGTAACCCGAGGTACCACTGTACGCCACTGCTGCCTGGTGAGCAGAATCAGTCAATTTGTTTGTTTCAACATTTATTCCCCCTGTTCTTCCTCGGGAGCTCATTTAGCAGACAAATTAATCCATAGATGCTAAGATTAGAAAATGTCTTTTCAGTCTAATACAGGACCCTGAATATATTAAAATGGCAGCAGAAAACCATTATATAGCAGCAAAAAAATTATTTTTTTAAAGAACCCCCCCCCAAAACGTTTAATATTATTCTAATAAAACAGCCATTTGCGAGCTGGCTGACCCATGTTCACCCATTGTGCATTATGGCTTAGTGGGGATTTGAACCCTGGTCTTCTGGGTCCTAGTCCAGCACTCTAACCACTGCACCACACAGCCTTCCCCCTAGGCACCCCCCCAGTACATTGCTGATTCAAGGCCCCTGCTGCATCCAAGCCCTGTTTCAGGAACCTACCTCTCCACAGCTTCCCAAGCATGGGAGGCAAATGGGACAAGCAACTTTCAAATACTTTACTGCCATTTCCTATTCTCTTTCTTTTATGGCTGGTTATGGGAGGGTGCTTGATGATTTCTTTTCATGTGCCTTTCTCTGTAAGAAATAACAGTCGAATGTGTTAAAATATATTAGCAACCATCTTCCTCAATTGCAAGGTGCTTGCGCTTCTCCGTGGCAGAAGCAAATAATTGGTGGGAACATCCAAGATCTGTTCAAAAGCCTCGGAAGTTCATGCTCTTGTCAATGCAAGCCCTGTTCTGCTCCGCAGGCGCTGAAATCTATCCTTGATGTAGCAAAATGTTCTCCTCTCTGCTGTGTTGTTTTTTCCCTGAAACAACTTGCTGGCTCTTCATGGCCCTGAAGGAGCATTGTACTCAGAAATGCGTAGAGCTAAATAAAAATATTGCGAACATAAATGCCAGGGCCTGCCCTCCTCTTTGTTGGGATTTTAGCAACTTCGCTCACGCTGAATGGATGTGTTTTGTTAAAGGAAATTGCCTTTCTGTATTGGAAGAAAATGTATGCAAAGATAACTCTTTGCCTCCATTTTTCATCTTGTGTATTCTGAGATGCCTCTGCTTCTATTGATAAACAATTGTTCTGCCTTCCACGTGAGGTGCAAAGGGCTTTGCTTTGTTCACCGTGAAGAGTTCCGTTTTTTGGCCGGGAGATGCGCTTGGTCTCTGGTAGTGTGGATGTCTACGTGTACAGTGGTACCTCGGGTTAAGAACTTCATTCATTCTGGGGGTCTGAAACTGTTCTTAACCTGAGGTACCACTTTAGCTAATGGGGCCTCCTGCTGCGCGATTTCTGTTCTCATCCTGAAGCAAAGTGTGGTAGTGAGCCAGTGTGGTGTAGTGGTTAAGAGCAGTAGTCACGTAATCTGGGTAACCGGGTTCGCGTCTCCGCTCCTCCACATGCAGCTGCTGGGTGACCTTGGGCCAGTCACAGTCTCTCAGCCTCACTCACCTCACAGAGTGTTTGTTGTGGGGGAGGAAGGGAAAGGAGAATGCTAGCCGCTTTGAGACTCCTTAAAGGGAGTGAAAGGCGGGATATCAAATCCAAACTCTTCTTCTTCTTCTTCTTCTTCAAAGTTCTTAACCCGAGGTACTATTTCTGGGTTAGTGGAGTCTGTAACCTGAAGCGTCTGTAACCCGAGGTACCACTGTATTCTTCAGAGGCACAGTGTTATCAACTGCTGGCTGTTATGGATGAATTGGATTTATAGCCCAGCTTTTTCTCTCAAGGAGCTCAAGGTTGTAGGGATGTGTGTAGATGCTAGCAGAGGATATATTTATTAGATATTATCCTTCCATAATCACGTTTGTGAGTTTAGCAGAGTGCTTCCCTTTGCAGCTTAAAAGTGACACAGACTCCCTTCGAAGGTGGTGGACTCTCCTTCCTTGGAGGTTTTTAAGCAGAAGTTGGGTGGCCATCTCTCATGGATGCTTTAGCTGAGATTCCTGCATTGCAGGTTGTTGGGCTAGATGGCACTCAGGGTCTACAATTCTGTGTTGTTGAGGATTTGTTGTCATTTACCTTGCCAACAAAGGTCCGTATAGTTAAAGCTATGGTTTTCCCAGGAGTGATGTATGGAAGTGAGAGCTGGACCATAAAGAAGGCTGATCGCCGAAGAATGGATGCTTTTGAATTATGGTGCTGGAGGAGACTCTTGAGAGTCCCATGGTCTGCAAGAAGAACAAACCTATCCATTCTGAAGGAAATCAGCCCTGAGTGCTCACTGGAAGGACAGATCCTGAAGCTGAGGCTCCAATACTTTGGCCACCTCATGAGAAGAGAAGACTCCCTGGAAAAGACCCTGATGTTGGGAAAGATGGAGGGCACAAGGAGAAGGGGACGACAGAGGACGAGATGGTGGGACAGTGTTCTCGAAGCTACCAGCATGAGTTTGACCAAACTGCGGGAGGCAGTGGAAGACAGGAGTGCCTGGCGTGCTCTGGTCCATGGGGTCACGAAGAGTCAGACACGACTAAAAGACTAAACAACAACAACAACAACAACAACAACATGCATGTGTTGCCTTGTGCTTGCTTTTGGATGAGACTAACTGATCCATCATCACCCAGTCTGCCATGTCTTTGATGTCTTGGAGGGAGAAGCCCTTGTATTCAAATTTGTGCTCAGAAATGAGCAATAAGACCTGGCAAATGGTGATATGATGAGACAATATATAGACTACGTTGTTTTTATATTCTGCCTTACAGAAATGGCAAGGTAACACCTATTCATATTTATGTTCCCTGTCTTCCCAGAAGCTCATACAATACAGCAAACTTCTGTTTATGCAGTAGGAGCCAGGAATAGACTAAATCTTCAGTTCCTCCCGTGAGGAACTAAATCCAATATGTTTCCTCACCACTGTAGAGCTTTCTTTTGGTATGCGTTGGAGATGTAGGCAAAATCAATAGCTAAGTAATATAATTTATTCCATCCTTATTAATCAAACTTTTCAAGGCTCCTCTGCTTTTTCTCGTATCAGAAATGACCATCCATAGTTATCTTTAAAAAATTATGACAAAAACCTGCTCTCCCCCCCCCCAGCCTCCATCTAACCAGGTGGGGTGTAATCAACAGTTGTGCCTCACCAGGGAGAACATTCTACAAAAAGGGAGCCTCCACCGAGAAGGCCCTGCCATGCGTCAGTGCCAACGCCAGAAGAACCTGTGAGCGCAAAGTTTGCTTTGTTTGCAGCACCGAGGTGCAAGCCTGGCCTGTGTGTTTGGAGGCCCTGGGCTGTCCCTATCTGTCCCAAAGTGACCACCTACAAGCTCCTCCTGATTCATTCAGCTAATTCATAAGCTTACAAGAGAGTTTAAAATCATGCAAAACCATATACAGTACTATTGCAGATATCTATCAGCACAGTGCGATAAGCTGTCCAGAAACCCAGATTGTCTTTCTTTCTCTCCCATTCCTCTTGCACCGCTGAACTTGCTGTTTATATTTTTGGAGTATTCTTCTCAAATGTCACACAAACAAAACTTGGAGAAACCACATTCTCTTTTATAGATCCAACCTTTTCTTCTAACTGTAAATTGCTGTAATTGATTTTTCATTTTTATGTTGTTGTAAGGCATTCCTGAGCAATTAAAGGCGGGTATGATGACCGTAATAAAAACAACAAACAAACTGTCTGCTGCTAGATCCTTATAATTATAAAGGGAGATACAGGGTGTGAAGTAAAAGACCAACAAATCTGGAGCATCTTGGAGGTAGAGTTTGGGTTTTTTGTTTTATTTTTTCGCTCTCTTCGTCCAAAGCGTGACTGAAATTCCACCATTCATTTTCCTGCCATCTGCAGTGAGATTAAAATTTTAAAACTTAAGCCTGCCACATGCCTTCTTAAATATGAAATGTGCTGTCAGAAAATAAAGCTGGCTGTCAGAGAAGCCTTTGCCATGCCTAACACATTATTAAAAAAAATAAAATTCCTCCAATATTAAAAAGAAAGACCCAAAGGGGGAGGGGAGAGGGAGAATTATATATTAATGGGCAATTACAGGCTTTCTGGCTGGCCATAGCCCTGAGCTATCTAATTGTGCTGAGGAGTAAGGGAGTTTGCATAGTGTCCCCCCCCCCCACTTTTCCTTTATTAATGTGATTTTTGTGGGCAGCATCATAGCCATAATTCCATTGAACTCTGCCAGGAGCTTGACATTTGTGGTGACCCAAGGAACAAACTTGACATTCTCAACCAAGGCGGTGGGATTTCTGATGAGACTCAAAGCCCTTTGAGAACTAAGTTTTCATGAGTTTAGAGGGAATCTGTTATCGGTGCCTATGCAAGCTCAAGCATTGTTGCTGGCCCTTTTCTAGAAGCTGCTACAGCAGGAATGAGGGGCTACATTGGCTGAGGTTTTCCCCTCTAGAAAGTCCACTGGCAGTTCTCTCTTTTTTCTTTCTTGTTCTTCCTAAAGCATATCTTTTCAGAAGTTTGTGTTCCAAAGATGAGCTTCAAAGATTGCTTATCTGAACTTTGCAGATAACCTCAGTAAACCTATCCGTCACAAAGAACGCTCCTAAGGCGGGCGAAAGTATATGCCTTAAAACAAGGAATTCTTATCGATGCTATAAATAAAATAGGGGCCCAGAGACTGGGAATGGAGAAGTTATATTTAAACAGCCACAATTTCTTAAGACGTTGTTGAAACTGCAGGCTTTCCATGAGTGTAGTAGATACGAATTTCTTTTTAGTGAGCTGTGCATTCCTATTATGGGAAGGGGATAGAGGATGGAGGGGTTGTGTAGTATAAAATGTACTGTGCCCCCTTGGTTAGCCATATTGATTCGTATGCTGTTGATGGATTCTTGCCGTTGTGTTGTTGGGCTGTGTATGTGATAAAGGCGTCGTCTTCTATTTGTCCCCTTGTCAGTTTTAGTTTATTGGTTAATTTTTCTAGTAAGGCTGTTTCCCATACTATTTGGTACCATTGGTCATTCTTGGCTTTGCTGATGTGGTTCAAAGGAAAACAAAGCAATGTGTTTGGCATCAGCTTAGGTCCAGGAGTTGCCAGAAGGAGGCATACAAGGTACCATCCAACCGTCTTGGGAATCCACTCCACATTTGTGTAGGGTTTACTCTTTAGCCTCCTTCTTCTCTTGAAGAAGGTGGTCCAGAGTTTTCCTTCTCCTAGATGAGCTACCTTCCCAAATCGAACAAGCCCCATCTGCCTCTCACTTCCCTCTACAGCACGTGAAGAAATTGCCTTCTTGACCTTTGGATCCACTCTTCATCCTGTCCACTCAGTCTGCCAGAGCCTGTCTTCGCACGCAGGGGAAGTCCCTAACTCACTGAGGGTTTGAGACCCATCGACTACCCTTACCTGGTTTAGGCAGCCAGTCTAAGCCTTACCTGGGGTGTGGGCACTGTCATGCGCTGACAGCGTGTAGCATAAGGTTACCAGACTTTTTTCAGTGAATCCGGGGGACACTATAAATAAATAAATAAAGGTACGTTCGGGATGTTGATGCTGCAGCGATGGCGGTGGCAGAGGGACGGCCACTGCCTTGACCTCAACCGCCACGTTTCCCCTTCCTCCGAGGCTTCTATCTCCTTTTTCCATGAGCCTGGGCAGCCCCTGAATTGTTGGTTCTTCGGTGGTGGTGGGGAAGCGGTGTGCAGGCATGGAAGACGGAGGAGGGCCGAGAGCAGCAGGCAGGTTCGGGCGGCACAATGCCTCCCTTCTCATCGGAGCAGCCCCAATCCCATTCCTACCTGCGTGCAAGCAGGAGGGGGCGGGGATCCCTCAGCTGGGAATGGAGGCTTCCCGTTGCCTAACTGAGAGATCCCCGCCCCGCTCCTGCTTGCACGCAAGTAGGAGTTGGGAGGCTGCTGCGATAGGCAGCATGAAGCCTCCCTTCACAGCTCAGTTGCTGGGGTCAGGGAAGGTGGAGGCAGCCCGGAAGGTGCATCTTAGAGCCCCTGCACCACCATCATATGGGGACTTCTGAGCAGCTCCTGAAGCCAGCCAGAGACAACTGCTCCGGGCTGCTGAGATAGCCGCTGCTGCGTTTTTCGGGGACATTCCGGGGATGGAATTTGTCCGGGGACTTATTCACAAATCTGGGGACTGTCCCCGGGAAACGGGGACATCTGGTAACCCTAGTCTATCAGCCACTTGTAAGAGTTGAGTGCAGGGTTGGGGCTGAAGTTGGGCATGCGTTTTGCCCCTCAGTGTCTTCCCTCTTTGGGTGTGGGTTGAACAAAAGCTTATGAAGTGGCTGAAGAGACGCACTGCAAACCTTCTAGCAGCCAACCCAGATGAAAGTCAACATGTTGCCTTTCACAGACGTTGTTCCCCCACCTCTGCCATCATCACCACTCATTATTTTTGATGCTTATTTTGTTCTATTGTACCTGTGCGCTCATTCACCCCATGCATCTTGCTAATTTGTTCTGCTAAATAAATCCTTTGGCCAGGAATCCATGCTGATTCTCAAGGCTTAATGTAGCCGCATTTCCTTCTCGTAGTTCAACATTCTGAGTCAAATTCATTGGCAAGCAAAGGGGCTGCTGTTTGTAAAATTCCGTGTTGTTTCAGAACACCTAAGGAGCACTGAGCTTACAAAGTTGGAAGGAGGACATGCATTTTGAGAAACAAATGAAAGATTCATTAGTACTGGGACCAAAAGTACCAAAATTAAAATAAGATGCTGACTGATTATTTTTTGTGGGGGACCCTCCTCTTCTCCTTTGTTTAACCCAGCGGTCAGCAACCTTTTTCAGCCGTGGGCCGGTCCACCGTCCCTCAGACGATGTGGTGGGCCGGACTATATTTTGGAACAAAAAAATGAACGAATTCCTATGCCCCACAAATAACCCAGAGATGCATTTTAAATAAAAGCACACATTCTACTCATGTAAAAACACCAGGCAGGCCCCACAAATAACCCAGAGATGCATTTTAAATAAAAGGACACATTCTACTCATGTAAAAACACGCTGATTCCTAGACTGTCCACGGGCCGGATTTAGAAGGCGACTGGGCCACATCCGGCCCCCGGGCCTTAGTTTGCCTACCCATGGTTTAACCTATACTGTGTTGCTTTTGTTTGGGGATGTTTTAATTGCTTTCAGTTGTATGCTTATACTTGTTGTAACCTGCCCTGGGACATTACGGTAAAGGAGCAGGTAAGAAATAATAATAAATAGACTTAATCAGTGGTTCCCAACCTTTACAAGTGCGATGAGCCTCTTTTAAACTTCATTTTTTTAAAAAATGCATGCTAATGGTTGTAATTTTAGGCTCTGCTAATCAAGAAAATAGAAGCGTTTAAACAAATTTGCAAATGTGCCAAAATCAAAGAAGGCAGCAAAATTTAATTTACTTATGTATAAATAATCGATGACCCAAGTAATTAATTCCAAAAGGTGTTAAATATAAATTCATTTATTTCCCCAATCCAATTAGATAATTCAAAAGTTATGAAAGAAATTTTAGAATTATGAATTCATTCATTTATTTCCCCTATATACCCAATAATCAGCAACCCAACTGATCCATCAAATTGGACGAAATACAGATTTAATTATTTCCAAGTGAACTCAACTGAGGCAATCCCCGAAAGAACGAAATGAAAACTTTAATTGCCACCAATGTAGTACATTCTTATGCATGAAATGAGGGCTTTCACTTGTATACGTCAATGAAATCCCCAGTGCCTGGAAATTAAGCTATTCATGTAAACAATTGATTTGATTCGGTTCTATTTATATTTATTATTTGTTTATCATTTTTCTAAGCCAGCAGGCATGAGTAGCAAATGCTACTTGGAACAACAGACAACCCCAAAGGTCTGCCCCCCCCCCAAATGACCTAAGATAAATGAAAGCCAAAAAAAAAAAGAATTAGGCAACCCCCACCCACAGAAATCATCCTGATAAACCAGCAAAAGGAATCCCCAATACTGCCCAGACTTAAGGAGCTCAAAAGCAATCAGTAATTAGTAGGCAGAAAGCCTGTCAGCGGTTCACAGTGCAAAATCCACTAAAGCCAGATTCAAACCACCACCCTGGGTATTCCACCCACCAATAAGCCCAATTTGTAGCGCAACTTGAAAGATCAGAAAACCCTGGGTGTAACCTGCCTCCGCAGAAAAACAACAAGAACAAAGCGGGAAAGGCAAAGCCGAAACCCTCTGCATTATCATGCTTTGAGATGCTTTCTGCTTCTTCAAAGCACAGAAGAAGAAGAAGAAGAAGAAGAAGAAGAAGAAGAAGAAGAGGAGGAGGAGGAGGAGGAGGAGGAGGAGTAGTTTGGATTTGATCTCCCGCTTTCTCACTACCCAAAGGAGTCTCAAAGCGGCTAACAATCTCCTTTTCCCTTCCTCCCCGACAACAAACACTCTGTGAGGTGAGTGAGGCTGAGAGACTTCAGAGAAGTGTGACTAGCCCAAGGTCACCCAGCAGCTGCATGTGGAGGAGCGGAGACGCGAACCCGGTTCACCAGATTACGAGTCCACCGCTCTTAACCACTACACCACGCTGGCTCTCATTGATGAAGGAAAGTGGGGGAGGCATAGGCCACCGGCACTGATCCACATTTCATTGCTTTCCTGCTGTTGCAAGCTGCTCAGCAACGCCACTGCGGAGATGACAAGGGTCGTGGAGGGAATCACTCAAACCTCCAGCTGGAGGGGCATTAGTCACAGAGTCCTTGGGATAACTGCCCTGGGGTCCATGGCCCACAGGTTGGGAGTTTAGTTTAGACCCACAGCCTTCAGGTGTTGAGTCTTTAAAGATAAAGGTAAAGGACCCCTGAAAGTTAAGTCCAGTCGCAGACGACTCTAGGGTTGCAGCACTCATCTCGTTTTACAGGCCAAGGGAGCCGCCGTTTGTCCGCAGTTTTTCCAGGTCATGTGTCCTGCATGACTGAGCTGCTTCTGTTGAAACCAGGGCAGTGCACAGAAACGCCATTTACCTTCCCGCTGGAGCAGTACCTATTTATCTACTTGCACTTTGACGTGCTTTCGAACTACTAGGTTGGCAGGAGCTGGGACCGAGCAACGGGAGCTCACCCCGTTATGGGGTTTTGAACCGCCAACCTTCTGATTGGCAAGCCCAAGAGGCTCACTAGTTTAGACCACACCTAGTCTTGTTGCAGCCAAGCTGAAAACAGTGCATGTAGCCTGTCCTCACTTCACTGTCAACCTGTCTGGAAGTCAAAGAAGGAAGCTTGCAATACTTATTTACTTACCACATTCAGAGATTGATATTTTTATTTTGCATATTTATATACAGTCTCTAAGCAGTTTGAAGGATAATGAACACAAATTGTATGTATGTTAGACTGAGAAGAGCTATGATAGCCACCTTCCAATATCTTAAGGACCGTCACATGGAAGATGGAACAGCTTGTTTTCTCCTGCTCTGTGGGTAGAACTCAAACCAACGGCTTCAAGTTACAAGAAAGTAGATTCTGACTAAACACCGGGGAAAACTTTCTGACAGTAACAGCTGTTCAACAGTGGGATGGACTCCCTTGGGAGGTTGTGGGCTCTCCTTCCTTGGAAGTTTTTAAGCAGAGGTTGGAAGGCCATCTGTCATGGATGCTTTAGTTAAGATTCATGCATTGAGGGGGTTGGACTAGATGACCCCCGAGGTCCCTTCCAACTCTTTTGTTGTTGTTGTTTAGTCGTGTACGACTCTTCGTGACCCCATTGACCAGAGCACGCCAGGCACTCCTGTCTTCCACTGCCTCCCGCAGTTTGGTCAAACTCATGCTGGTAGCTTCGAGAACACTGTCCAACCATCTCGTTCTCTGTCGTCCCCTTCTCCTTGTGCCCTCCATCTTTGCCCACATCAGGGTCTTTTCCAGGGAGTCTTCTCCTCTCATGAGGTGACCAAATTATTGGAGCCTCGGTTTCATGATCTGTCCTTCCAGTGAGCACTCAGGGCTGATTTCCTTAAGAATGGAGAGGTTTGATCTTCTTGCAGTCCATGGGGGACTCAACTTCCAACTCTACAATTCTATGATTCTTGGTATATATAACAAACAATGAAACTGAGAAACTACAGCATGACACAATGCAATGCAATGCAATAAAACTACCACAACAAAAGCACAGCAGCATATTTGTGAAACATCTTTAGAGCCAGAGAACCCTCCCTCTTCAGTTTCTCTCCTGCGAAGGCGCATCCTGATTCACTAAATATAACAATCACCCCACTAAGACATACACATCACACTCCCAGTTCTGCACAGATCACACAACACTTGTTATTTCAATGTCACTCACCCAATTCTTCCAACAGTACTTGCAAACACTCATCCACCCGATCACTCCAGCACCAATCAATATCTCCTACTCTGATTGTTCACATTGCTCTGCAAAAGCACTCAAGACAACTTGCATTTTTCATGAATTGCTTGCGAGCTAGGAGACGGAATGGAGAAGGAAAAGGAACAAGGAGTGAAGAGGTAAAATGCATTCATTGAGACCAGCTGCAGTTGGTTCTGGGAGGGGAGGATCCAAATGGTGGCTTCCATATCCCATAAGCTGGTGAAGTGGACCTTTCTCTCTGCCGCAGCCTGGTAGAACAGTAGCCGAACCCCTTTTTCCCGACTCTACAACCAGGTCCTCTCAACTTGCCTTGCCTGACTCAATCCTCTGGCACGGCCTGCTCTGCATATTCCTTCCATCAAAAATCTCTTGTCTGCCTCTTAAACCTTTGTGTTCCTAGGCTAAGAACATAAGAAGAGCTTGCTAGATCAGACCAATGACCCATCTATAGTCCAGCACTCCTGGACCCCAAGCACAATAACACACTCCCCTCCTGGGGTCTCAGAAGCCTTGCTAGCTCCAACTGTGGAGTCAAAGCATAGCCATCATGGCTGGTAGCCATCGATAGACCAGCGATCAACTAGATCAGTGGTGGCCAAACTCAGCCCTCCAGCTGTTTTGGGACTACAACTCCCATCATCCCTAGCTAACAGGACCAGTGGTCAGAGATGATGGGAAATGTAGTCCCAAAACAGCTGGAGGGCTGATTTTGGCCACCACTGAACTAGATAATGAGTGGCTTCCAAAAGCACATTGGGTGGTGGGTTCACCTGACCTCCTGAAAGCTGAGTCATTGCTGCATACCAGGAAGGGCAAAGTTGAGGCAACAGGGAAATCTCCAAGGCATAAACCTGCCAGGACTACTAGTAGTAGTGCTGGTTTGGCTACACCTGTGTGTTAGCACCATGTTGTCTGCACCATCTGAGTCGCAATTGTTCTGTTAACAGATTAAGAAAAGATTTTTTTTAAAAATGCACCTTCTCACTGCCGTGAGAACTTCTACAACTTACACCTGGTAAAAGAATGTTCCACTAATAATGGATTGTTTATTGCCAAACTGGTCATTTGCTGATCTTGGGTGTTGTGCCCTTAATGAAATCTAGTCAACCAGAGAACGAATATATTGGGTCAGGGGTCATTTTTATAACATTTTTGAATTTGAAAATTCTGCATAAACATGTACTATGTCAGCTGTTACTTGATAATCTAAGGAAAAGCTTTGATTAGCTGGCTCTTCACTCTTTTCCTCATTTGTTGTTCTAAATTTGCACCAGAGACAGTATTTTGTTAATCTGTGAGACTGTAACAAACAGCATTAGGTTTTGTTATATATTTTTTTAGGTTGGGAACAACAACAATTTCATTACAGTAGTACCTCGGGTTAAGTACTTAATTCGTTCCGGAGGTCTGTACTTAACCTGAAGCACCACTTTAGCTAATGGGGCCTCCTGCTGCTGCCGCGCCGCAAGAGCACGATTTCTGTTCTCATCCTGAAGCAAAGTTCTTAACCTGAAGCACTATTTCTGAGTTAGCGGAGGCTGTAACCTGAAGCATATGTAACCTGAAGCGTCTGTAACCCGAGGTACCACTGTAATTTGTTTTTTAAATGACGGCGATGCCGGGTATTGGTGGGCACATAAATTCTGGATTTCTGCCTCCAGACATCTGAGTCTCCAGCAGTGAGTGCTTTAGCTGGCTGCTGGTGAGCAGCTGTGCAGAATTAGACCATTTTGCTGGATTCAGCGAGTCCTTTCTCCTACTGTGCTTAATGCATTCTTCTTTTGGCTTTGAGTCAGAATGATATACGATTACTTTTCCGGTCTACTTTCAACTTCAGTTTTGCTTTATACACCTCGTTTTTAAAGCAGGAATAAGTTTGAAATAGCTGCTATTTTTCTTTCTTTTTTCTCTCCTTCCTTCCCGAAGCATTCATACATATGCTTTTCAGACCTTCAGACACTTTATTCGCAGGCTGGTGGCTTGTTTCCCTGGCTCCCTTCTGTGTAGGTGGTTTTAAAATACAGTGCTCTCCTATGTAATTGGCGGAAGAAAAGGCTGCCTGACCCTGTCGCCCTGGTCATTTTCTATTGCGTGGCCTCCCCTCCCTCCTTCGCACTTATTACAATCATGTAATCATCCTCTGAGATGCATTCGCCTCTCCCTCGCCATCCCTTCGCATCTTATTCTCCTTACGCAAGAATCATTTGAGGACTCTTTTTCCATATTAATGGCTCTTTAAGTATGGACCGCTAAGGTAACTAAGGAAGTGGCTCTGTGCCAGACAGTGACTCACTCGTACTTAGAAAAATAAAGGCCAGATTTGGGAGTTTTGAGTGAGGGGAGCTAGAAGTAGAAGCTGGAGGCAGAGCAACAGGCTGGGAAGTCAGAGCCATGTCTGATTTCTGTTGGAATCCAAGACTGTGGCTCTGGAAGAAGCAATATCCTCTTTGGGGTGTTAATGCTGTTGAAGGAATGGGTTTCCAAAATCTAAAATCTGACTGTGCAATCAGTCTGAAACAGGCCCCCAAATCCTCATTTTTCCTTCTCCAAGGGTGCATTAGCTAAAAACCATTAACTTGAGCACTTGAGCAAATGCATAACAGGAACACAGCTGTATAAACAAAGCTCTCTCCTTTATCAGTCCGTGACGCCTAATGAATGGCCTTGCCAGTTCCAAAGTGGAGCAGGGATGACACATCTGGGTCTTATCTTACATGTTGACCACACTGACACACAGACCTTGTCAGCCCCCCGGGAACGGCGCCAGGAGTGCTCTTAGAGTTGGTGACCTTCTTATCCCAAGATAAGGAATACAGGAACAGGAAGCCCTTTTATGCAAAGGAAACATGAACCTGGAGTTAGCGCTTGGAACCCTTGGAATCTTGCACTGCTCCGAGATGTGCAATAGTATAAAATCTTGAATGCAACAATAATAATAATGTTATTAGTCGTACCCTGCCCATCTGACTAGGTTGCCCAAGGCCTGGTCTCATGTTTTCTGGGTTGTTTTTTTTAAGCCCACCAGTGGTCAGGGTATTTATGGTAGTGGGACTAGGATGAGATAACACCTTTCAGGGAAGCCACACGGACAGGCATGCAATATGGTATTGATTTACACAGAAGTCTGTCTCAATTCATAAGAACATAGGGCTTCCTTATACTGAGTAGCAGGAGCAGTAATAATAATAATAATAATAATAATAATAATAATAATAATAATAATAATAATACCCCACCCCAGTGGTTGAACCTGGGACTTTCTGCATGCAAAACAGATTCTCTACCACTGAGTTATTCATGTTCCTTCAGTTCAGTGAGTCTAAAACCCTCTTTACCCATATATGCATTGGTGAGGCTGCTCCCAGCTCCCACCATTGGTCCATTCTGGATATATGTCAAAATCCAAATGCACTGCTGCATTAGTTCCAGTTGTTACTAGTTTGCGTTCGTTCCTGACACACACTGAAATACAGCCATCTGGTTTTCATTAAAAGAGACCGCAAAACATTTTAGCCACCCAGAATGACTGGGGCAACCCAGCCAGATGAACAGGGTATGTTATTGTTGTTTAGTCGTTTAGTCATGTCTGACTCTTCGTGACCCCCTGGACCAGAGCACGCCAGGCACTCCTGTCTTCCACTGCCTCCCGCAGTTTGGTCAAACTCATGCTGGTAGCTTCGAGAACACTGTCCAACCATCTTGTCCTCTGTCGTCCCCTTCTCCTTTCCCAACATCAGGGTCTTTTCCAGGGAGTCTTCTCTTCTCATGAGGTGGCCAAAGTATTGGAGCCTCAGCTTCACAATCTGTCCTTCCAGTGAGCACTCAGCGATGATTTCCTTCAGAATGGATCAGTTTGATCTTCTTGCAGTCCATGGGACTCTCAAGAGTCTCCTCCAGCACCATGATTCAAAAGCACCAATTCTTCGGCGCTCAGCCTTCTTTATGGTCCAAAGTGAAAGGTATGGATAAGCAAATCAGCCTTCTTTATGGTCCAGCTCTCACTTCCATACATCACTACTGGGAAAACCATATAAATAATAAAATTATTATTATCATTAAGTCTATCTGTTGTTCCCTCAAAAACCCTGAGCCCCCTCACCCTCCTGCTTCCCCTTGGTTGTGAAGTGGTGAGCTTGCTTTCTTTTTCTCCATTAAAATGGATTTAAGAGCTTAAGGAGGAAGTTGGAAGAGTGGCACTCTTTCCCACTTCCTCTTTCAGCTCTATGATGTTTTCAAGGCTCAGATTCATTCTGTCGGATGGCAATAATTTATTTTGGAAGATGGCAATAATTTATTTTGCTAGTTGCTGGTTGTCACTTTGTCTTACGGGGAAGAAAGAAGTTTCTCCCGGGCACAGATACATCTGGAAGGCAAGATCTGTGCAATAGGGACCTGATGCTCATCTCATCTCCAAGCCCAGCTGCTCAGCTTCTGGATGTGTAACTGTGGTCAGAAACAGAGAATCGTAGGATTGTAGAGTTGGAAGGGGACCAAGGGTCATCTAGTCCAACCCCGTGCAATTCAGGAATGTAACCTGAAGCGTATGTTACCCGAGGTACCACTGTATAAAGCACGACTAAAACATAACAGCCAGTTAAAAGCATTGACATAAAGCTCATAAAACATTTTAAAACAAATTTGAAAAGAAGTGTAACTAAACCGTGGGTCTCGAAAAGTTTTCAGTAGGCAGTATAACTATACTGCCTGTCTGATGTCAACAGAAATGTAGAGTTGGAAGTGACTCAAAGGATCATACAGTCCAACCACCTCCAGTGCAGGAATCGCAGCTAAAGAATTGCTGGCAGATGGACTAATGATTTTGTAAGTTTAATAGGTACCAGGATATATATGGAAGTGAGAGCTGGACCATAAAGAAGGCTGATCGCCGAAGAATTGATGCTTTTGAATTATGGTGCTGGAGGAGACTCTTGAGAGTCCCATGGACTGCAAGAAGATCAAACGCATCCATTCTTAAGGAAATCAGCCCTGAGTGCTCACTGGAAGGACAGATCGTGAAGCTGAGGCTCCAATACTTTGGCCACCTCATGAGAAGAGAAGACTCACTGGAAAAGACCCTGATGTTGGGAAAGATGGAGGGCACAAGGAGAAGGGGACAACAGAGGATGAGATGGTTAGACAGTGTTCTCGAAGCTACAAACATGAACCTGACCAAACTGCGGGTGGCAGTGGAAGACAGGAGTGCCTGGCGTGCTCTGGTCCATGGGGTCACGAAGAGTCGGACACGACTGAACGACTAAACAACAACACACCATACTTTATCATGTACAGTGGTACCTCGGGTTACATATGCTTCAGGTTACATAAGCTTCAGGTTACAGACTCCGCTAACCCAGAAATAGTACCTTGGGTTAAGAACTTTGCTTCAGGATGAGAACAGAAATCGTGCTCTGGCGGCGCAGTGGCAGCAGGAGGCCCCATTAGGTGCTTCAGGTTAAGAGCAGTTTCAGGTTAAGAACGGACCTCCGGAACAAATTAAGTACTTAACCCAAGGGTACCACTGTATAAGACTATGTTGTTTTTACTCTAAAACAATATTCAAAATCTGGGCTTGTCTTATACACAGATAGTATCTCCCCGCATTTTCTTAAACTGGAGTCCCCAAAAACAGGGGGCATCTTATACATGGGGGTGTCTTATAGACGGAAAAATACAGTGTGTGTGTGTGTATTGCTTCAACCCGAGTTGGCACCCCTAGGGATTGCTCCTAGAAATTCAGTAAGCATTGGTTTGGAGGCATTTGGTTTTCTGCTACTTCCATCCACCTCATGGGTAATGACATAGTCCTCAGGGACGGATCCAGGTGACTGACGCCAGTACAGCAATTTAAGCAAACAGTGACAGTTTCAGCCCACAGCACTGAAAAATTTAGAAGGGAGAGGAGCATAGCTCAACTGTGGTAGCGGCCAAGTTGTGAGTGAACTGCAGAGGTGAGGGAAAAAATGGTTTGAAAGGCTGGCCTTTCAGGGCTGCTCGTGCGCTGACTGCTTATCAGCCTTGGGAGTTGGGAGTTTGGGTCAGTGGAGTGCAGAACAGAATTAGGGTAGATACAACAGGAACTGGGACTAAAAAAATGCAACAGTAGTGCTCAGTTGGCAGAGCATGAGCATGGTGACTCTTCTTCATCTGCTGGTTCTGGTAATCCCACTTCTGCTTGGAGTTTGCGTTCGTCACCTTGGTATTTTCATTTTCAATAACACAAAGTTAGGAACAGAACTTTCAAGGTGAAGTTGTGCTTGAGCAATGGCGTGTGAATACAGGTCAGGAGAGAGATGGAGGGGAGAGCAGACCTACTAGCATTTAATTCTTCATCTGCAAGGGAAAGCAGGCTGAGCGTGCCCCTCTGAAGGTGACATTTTGAGGCCATAAATTAGTGTGCACTGGTGTGGAGCTGCAGAGCATGTACATTTCCTTTATGTGCATTTAGAAGAAGCGCCGTAGCCAGGGAGTCCTGGGTCCAATCCCTGGGATCTCCACGCAGGGCTTGGAGACACTTAACTGCAATATTTTATTACTCTGCCACCCTGGGCTCATCTCGGAGGAGGGATGAGTTGGAAATTGAATGAATAATAATATTACTTTTCAGGCAACAGGCTCACATAGAACAAACACCTTAGAGATTCACCAAAGTATTCGGAGGGGAGTTTAGAGGATGGCATATTTTATCTACAGTGAAGCATTGTCATTTCCCCCCTGTTTACTGAATAATTTCACCTGCTCTGCTCCTGTACCTATGTTCTCTGCCTTTTGTTTCTGTTTCTCTTCTTACCAATAATTATAAACCTCTTAAGGTCACTCTGAAAGCTGCCGACTCTCTAGCTCATCCATCGCTGGCAAATATCAGGCAGCCCGTGATTCTACTCGCCTAGTGTATTAAATTCGTCTCACGCAATATATTAGAAATGAGCAGTAGGTGTCAATGCCACACCTTCCTGAACTTTATTACATCTCTGGGAGCAGCTGGCTTTGCTATCTCAATAGAGGAATTCTATTCTGACTTCTGCTTTAATTTCCTCCCCACACAGGTTGCTTATTAAGCAACCCTGTTAAGGAAAGGACTTGAAACCTGTGCCCCCACCCCGATGTTGTTGGACTACAACTCCCATCATCCACATGCTGGCTGTCAAACAACTTCTGGTTCCTCATCCACCTGTTAAGCCTTAGCACAGGGATGGGGAACCTGTGGCCGGAAGTTACAGCGCCACCAACCCCAGCCAGCATGGTGAGTGACCAGGGATGATGGGAGTTGTAGTCCAGAAACATGTGGAGGTTCCCCAATCTTGCAGTAAGGTCTTGGCACCGTCCTTTTTTAAAAAAAAATCAAAATTATAACAAGACATATTATCCAAAAACATATCATCCTTGTGTCCCCCCCCCCATTTTTCCTCCCTCCCACACAAAACCAACCCACCCACCCCCCGACTTCCCTCAGTTCCAGTCTTTGGTTTCTCTAAGGATGCTGTTTTTTGCATGTTACAAAGTTGTATAGATCCTCAAACTATTTATCTGATTATTATCAATAAAAAGTTTGTGAAAGTTTATTCAAAACCTGCCAAGGAGTCCAGTTCGCTTTGTTGCATCTTCAGATACGTTGTAAAGGGTTCCCATTCATCCTTAAAGTCACAGTTATCCTTGTCCCGTAGCTTATATGTCAGTTTTGCCAGTTCTACATAGTCCATCAATTTTTCTTGCCATGATTCTTTAGTTGGGGTTTCTTCAGTCTTCCATCCTTGTGCTACCAGAACTCTCGCGGCCGTTGTCACATACATGAATATATTTTTCAACTTTTTTGGCAGGTCTTTCCCTACAATCCCCAACAAAAATGCCTCTTTTTTAAACAAATGTTAAATGGAACATTTTCTTCAATTCGTTGTATATCATTTCCCAAAATTTTTTGATTACCTTACAATCCCATCACATATGATAAAACGTCCCCTCCTTTTCCTTACACTTCCAACATATATTTGAACTAGTTTTGTACATTTTCCCTAACTGCACTGGTGTTGTGTACCATCTATACATCATCTTCACGTAATTCTCCTTCAATAGGGAACAATCTGTAAATTTTAAGTCAGTTTTCCATAATTTAACCCAATCTTCCATCATAATGTTGTGACCTACATCTTGTGCTCATTTAATCATAACTGATTTTACCTCTTCATCTTTCATCTCCCATTCTAATAGTATGCTGTATGCGGCCTTCAGTAGTTTCACTTTCCCTTCAATCACTTCCGTTTGAAACCTAGATCTAGTATAACTAAATCCTTTCTTGCTGTCTTCTTTATGTGTTTCATATAGTTGTTGACAACTATAGGACTTGGCACCGTCCTGATCCTCACCTGCCTGTCCTGTTGTCCGCAAAGGGTTGGGAATACAACTTCTTGGAATTCAATTCCCCAGCGTGTTTTCTACTCCTAGTGTACTCTAAAGAGAATGGCTGAACCCTGTCTCGCATTTCTCTTCCATTCTTAGGGGAGAACACAGAACTGCCGACCTTCTCTGCCACTGCGGGGCTCCACTCTGTACTGGAGGACACGGTATCACCCGCATTCAGTGCCACCGTTATCATCATCGTCACAGTCATCATCTCTGGGAGTGCTTACCTGTGTTTCTTGAAATACATCTGTGCTGGGTGCTGCAAATCCACCCAGGTGGTGCCTGTCAGGAGACTGGACCCCAGCAGATCGGAAGAGCAAGTGTAAGTCTTGGTTCTCATTCGGCTGTTGATGGCTCAGCCAAGAAGAACTCATGTCCACCTGGTGAATGAGAACAAAAAGACCAGCCTGTTCCTGATGGTGCAAATAAATGTTGGGAGATGTCTAAAAGGGGAAGATAACCTGCCAGGGAATTTGGTCAACCAGAAAACACTCGTGAAACTTTGTAGCTTAAAATCTGGTTATCTACATATGGTCTATCTCCAATGGATAACTGATTGACGTGGACGGGCCAAAGTGCAGCAAGTCACAGCCTGCAGGACTACTCTGAATCAAATGCCTGGTTCCACTCCCTGGAAGCTGAATTCCATTCTTGTGGGTAGGAGATGGAATATTTGGGCATTGCTCCTTCCTATCCCATAGCCAAGGTTTGAAATTCCCCTCCACTACCCGTCACTAGGGGGGTCTCCCTTTGCAACACCTGCTGTGAGAAGAATGGGTCTGACGTGGTTATGGGGTGGATCAGATCTCTGGGGCTGAGCCCTTGATTTCCTGCACCTCTCCCTCCCTTCTTAGAACGACTTTGTTCCTGTTTTTACTTTGCCTACAAATTGCAGTGCTGGTGAAGATCCCAGGAACCCGCCACCTTAATTTGTCCAGAGGCAGCTATATAAATTAGTGCATTGGCAAATTGTGTCAGGGGCCTGTGCCCCAAAGTCTTGTAAGTACCTAGCAACCTCACTGGGCCAGTCCTTGGTCTTTAATGCTAAAGTCATCATGGTCCAATTCGCCTGATGGAAAAGTTGGTCCATCAAGGACTTGCTCTTTTGAACTTTGGATGCTTCTAAGACAGGCAGCCCACTCCTCCTGTGTTGAAAAGAGTCAATTTGCCTCTAAAGAGGTTGCTCTGTATCTTCTCCGACTGTATTTTCTCCTACTCTTATCTGCATCCGTCAGTGCCACTTATTTAAGCATAAAATGTAAAGGGACCCCTGACCATTAGGTCCAGTCGTGGCCGACTCTGGGGTTGCGGCGCTCATCTCGCTTTATTGGCCGAGGGAGCCGGCGTACTAAGCTAAGCTGCTTCCAGCGAACCAGAGCAGCACACGGAAACACCGTTTACCTTCCCGCCAGAGCAGTACCTATTTATCTACTTGCACTTTGATGTACTTTTGAACTGCTAGGTTGGCAGGAGCAGGGACCGAGCAACGGGAGCTCACCCCATCGCGGGGATTCGAACCGCCGACCTTCTGATCAGCAAGTCCTAGGCTCTGTGGTTTAACCCACAGCGCCACCCGCGTCCTGTCTATTTAAGCATACCTGTGTGCAATTGGCCTTTGCTATTTCTCTGTTGTCAGAGCCTTCCCTCCCCTCAAACAGGAAATCAGTACTGCTACACATGCTGTAAAAACTTTGCTGGCTTACAATGCAATCCTATACAATGATACCTCGGGTTACAAACACCTCAGGTTACAAACACTTCTGGTTACAAACTCTGCTATCCCGGAAGTAGTACCTCGGGTTACAAACTTTGCCCCAGGATGAGAACTGAAATTGTGGCATGGCGGCAGTGGGAGGCCCCATTAGCGAAAGCGCGCCTCAGGTTAAGAATGGTTTTGGGTTAAGAACGGACCTCCAGAACAAATTAAGTTTGTAACCCGAGGTACCACTGTATTATGTCTAACTCAGAAGTAAATCCCACTAAATTCAATTGTGCTTATTCCTGTGGCGCAGGGGGTCAGTGTGTCTGGCTGTCAGCCAGAAGGTTGGTGGTTCAAGAAGCCCACCCAGGGATCACTTTGGGCAGGATTCCTGCATTGAAGGGGGTTGGACAAGATGATCCTTGGAGTACCTTGAAACTCTACAACTATGATTTTCCAGGATTTCTGAGGCTTCAACCCATTATTGGGTTCAACTGGACTTCGAGGAGGCATGCATAAGGTCACTATCTCTCTGCATAACCTACCTGTTGTGCAGATAAAATGGGGAGGGAAGAATCCTGCACTGGAACTCCTTGGTGGAAAAGGTGGTACTGTATATAAATGTAATAAATAAATAAATGTAAGATGTCCGTCTGCTAATATTTTTTCAAGACGAGGTAAGCCTATTGCTCCCCCCAGAGGTGCAAGTTGTGTGATTGTGGGTTTTCAGCACCTGTTGAAAATCTTATCTCTTCACCCATTAGAAGAAAGTTGATTTGACAAAAGCAGAAGTAAATGGATAGGTGCTGTCTGCTGCTCTGGTTATATGGTTTTGTTTTAAGCTTGTTTAAAACCAGTGGTTTTAATTTAATTTTCGTTTAATTAAATGCTTGAGATATAAGTTGCCCTGGGATCGAAACTGATGAAACGTTGTAAATGAATGAATGAATAAATAAAATTCCCAGAATCTGTTTACTACCCCAGTTCATCACATTTTGGAAGGCAGGTTGGTCAAAACCTATTGGGGGGGGGGTGTGCTGTGTTTTGCAGTGGGGTTCATTAGATGTTTTCTTCAAATATCTGAGCGATTTAAAATAGTCCAATAGAATATAAGCAAATTCAGAACCAAACCCTTAGATGAAACCAGTTATCTGGGAACGAAACAAGGAAAATACTACTACACTCTTGACGAAAGCAGCAAAAGTGAAGAACTAAAAAGCATTTGTAGATAAAAACAAGGCTTAAGATTTCAATCGACACACTTACCTAGAAGTAAGTGCCACTCAACTCAGTAGGATCCACATTTGAATAGGTTTGCACAGAATTGAATAGGTTTGCACCGAATTGAATAGGTTTGCACCGAACTAATAAATAATAAGAGATAACCCTCTCTAAAGATATGCTGGGTCTTCAGAGCTTTAGAAACTGCTAAAGCAGGTTTGTGTGAACAGTGTTGGGGAACAGCTTGCTTCCCTTCTACCAACACATGGAGCCCTCAGGTGGACAGACCATGGGGAGGCCATCCCTACTGAGATGGATCAGATGGTAGAGTATGAGATTCTTCACCTCAGGGTTGTGGGTTCAAGCCCCACGTTGGGCGAAAGATTCCTGACTTGCAGAGTGGTTGGACTAGATGGCCCTCGTTGTTGTTGTTTAGTCATTTAGTCGTGTCCAACTCTTCGTGACCCCATGGACCAGAGCACACCAGTCTTCCACTGCCTCCCGCAGTTGGTCAAACTCATGCTGGTAGCTTCGAGAACACTGTCCAACCATCCCGTCCTCTGTCGTCCCCTTCTCTTTGTGCCCTCCATCTTTGCCCACATCAGGGTCTTTTCCAGGGAGTCTTCTCTTCTCATGAGGTGGCCAAAGTATTGGAGCCTCAGCTTCACGATCTGTCCTTCCAGTGAGCACTCAGGGCTGATTTCCTTCAGAATTGATAGGTTTCATCTTCTTGCAGTCCATGGGACTCTCAAGATGGTTCTCATGGTCTCTTCCAATTCTGTGATTCTATGAGGGATCCTGGAACGCAAAGCTGTCTCACCAAGAAGGTTCTCTCACCTGCTGTGCTCCGTTCTGCCTCCACCGTCAGAGGGATCGTGCCACTGAATACCAGTTTCTGGGAATCACAGGGCTCTTGTGTTGAGGTTCTGCTTACAGGTTTCCCATTGGGGCATCTAGTTGGCTCCTGTGAGAACAGGATGCTGGGCTAGGCGGGCCATTGGCCTGATCCAGCTGGCCTCTTCTTATGTTCTTAAAGGATATGGGCAGTGGAATTGGGATTTTGTGGGTGTGCTCCCCTCCCCGCACTCTTTGCTCTTGAATTTCTGCGTGTCCTCAACAATCAGCCTTTTGAATTGGGTCCAGATGTCAATGGGAAGCTGCCCGAGAAGCAATATATTCCCCGTTAAATAAATGCAGTGTTTATTTCTTTAAATGGGTGGATGCGCTCTTCATGGGACAGTTCGCCGGGCTGCACAAAAGTCAAGTTGAAGTGGCCGCCAGAGGGAGCCCCAGGATAGTCTCAAAAGGATAATGGTTCCTGGAGGAATCAGCTGGTTCTCTATAGGAAAATCAATCACTAGCCAAGACCTTCATGGCTGATCTCAACATATGCAAGACCCTTTTCACCACTAACCCCCAACAAAAAAAATTTCTCACAGCCCAGATATTGTCGGCACGATCCTAGGCATGTCTACTCAGAAGTAAGTCCCGTGGAGTTTAGTGGGGGGATTGCTCTCAAGTAGGTAAGTACAGTGGAAGACAGAAGTGCCTGGCGTGCTCTGGTCCATGGGGTCACAAAGAGTCGGACATGACTAAACGGCAACAACAACAAGGTAAGTACAGAATTGTAGCCTCTGGGCTGCATCAGTTTACAATGCAGATAATTAGTTTTTCTCAGGGCTGTGCTTGCTCATCCCTCACCTGCTGCTTTCAAGCTAGTTTAATTCCAAATCCTGCCATATCCAAGATGGATATGATAACCTGATAGATATTTGAAAACCCACCCCTTGATTTGCTTATCCATACCTTTCGCTTTGGACCATAAAGAAGGCTGATCGCCGAAGAATTGATGCTTTTGAATTATGGTGCTGGAGGAGACATTTGAGAGTCCCATGGACTGCAAGAAGATCAAACCTCTCCATTCTTAAGGAAATCAGCCCTGAGTGCTCACTGGAAGGACAGATCCTGAAGCTGAGACTCCAATACTTCGGCCACCTCATGAGAAGAGAAGACTCCCTGGAAAAGACCCTGATGTTGGGAAAGACAGAGGGCACAAGGAGAAGGGGACGGCAGAAGATGAGATGGTTGGACAGTGTTCTCGAAGCTACAAACATGAGTCTGACCAAACTGCGGGAGGCAGTGGAAGACAGATGTGCCTGGCGTGCTCTGGTCCATGGGGTCACGAAGAGTCGGACACGACTAAACGACTAAACAACAACACCACACCACCTTTTGCTTACCACCCATGAATAAGGAAGGGAGTGGTGATTGTGATCTTGGTGTATGCCCACCCACAACATCACTGGGCAGGTGTGGATACACCCCACAATGCTGAGTCCACCTCCATCCACTTTCAGATGGACACACTGGGTGGTAACGTAGGATCAGTCTGCACTGAGCTTTTATTTTTGGAAGGAAACGGGTTGGAGAAAACACTCTTCATAAAATATGCCATGGGTCTGGGTTGTGTGTGGACTAGGAGAAACAAGACCTCAATGTGCATTGCATGTAGAATATAATGTTGATTGCACACAGCCAGGGCCGGATTTAGGTTTGATGAGGCCCTAAGCTACTGAAAGGAATGGGGCCCTTTATATGTCCAGCTGTCCTTTGTCAACAACCAATTGTCGCTGGTTTTTGTATTGAATATATGCTATGTGGTAATTTATAGGCCTAATAGGTATCTAAAGCCATTTGCACATAACAAAATATGTATTTTATCAAAGTAATTGATATAGAAATGAGCAATATATTTTAGGGAGCAGGCTAGCAGGCAGGGCTCATTACTTACATCATAGAAGCCTACACAAAACAAAACACTGTTGCTGTATGTAGCTTTTATTTTATTTGTTTTTTATCTTATATTTTGGAAATGTACATCCAGTTTTTTTCCCCTTTAAATTTTTTGGGGGCCCCCAAGAGAGTGGGGCCCTAAGCTATAGCTTGTTTAGCTTATACGTAAATCTGGCACTGCACACAGCCTTAGTCTGTGATTATCAACAAAGTGCAAGTCCCTTTCAAGGGAAGCAGTACTGTTGGCACACAACCAAAAAACCACCCCAAACAACCCGGAATGGTGGTTACAAAATTCCACACTATGAAAGAAGACAGGCTTTTTTTAATGCAAGGAAACTTGGGAAAGGCTATAACTCCGTGGAAGAGAATGTGCTCATCGTGCAAAAGGTTGCAGGTTCAATCCCCCTAAGGCTGGGAGATTGTTGTCAAAATATAAATTTGTATCATTTAAATTTGTAGCCCACCTTCCGTCCAGAGATCGCAGGGCGGTTCGCAACATAAAAATACAAAATGAAAACACCAAATGTGTAATAACACAAAGACAAAAACAAGACAAAAAACCCCTCCCAGCAACACATTTAAAAGGCCATAGAATGTTAACCAGCCCAAGACCTGGTGGAAGAGAAACATTTTCGCCTGGTGTGCAAAGCAACATAGTGAGGGCACCAGACAAGCCTCTCTGGGAAGAGCATTCCACAAATGTTGAGCAACCGCGGAGAAGGCCCGTTCTCGTGTTGGCACCCGTGGGACCTCCTGTGGAAGGAGGCGCATGAAGAAGGGCCTCAGATGATGACCGCAGGGTCCAGGTCAGTTCATATGGGGATGAGCTTTGACTGTTTTGCATAGCACACCTGAAAATGGAGCCTTTATTTCTAATACAGTGGTTCCTCAGGTTACATACGCTTCAGGTTACAGACTCCGCTAACCCAGAAATAGTGCTTCAGGTTAAGAACTTTGCTTCAGGATGAGAGCAGAAATCGTGCTCCGGCGGCGTGGCAGCGGGAGGCCCCATTAGCTAAAGTGGTACCTCAGGATAAGAACAGTTTCAGGTTAAGAACGGACCTCCAGAACGAATTAAGTACTTAACCCAAGGTACCACTGTAGTTATAGGGCACTTCCAGACTACAGTGGTGCCTCGCAAGACGAAAAGAATCCATTCCGCGGGTCTTTTTGTCTTGCGGTTTTTTCGTCTTGCGAAGCAAGCCCATTGACGGAGTAGCGCTATTAGCGCTATTGGTGATTTAAGGGCTAAAAACGGCTTTTTAAGGGGTGGGGGATTAGCGGTTTTGCTGCTAAAATGCTTTTAGCAGCTTAGCGATTCAAAATAAGGGGTTTTGGAGCAAAAAAAAAATTCAAATTTTTTCGTCATTTTTCGTCTTGCGAAGCAAGCCCATAGGGAAATTCGTCCTGCGAAGCGCCTCTGCAAACGGAAAACCCTTTCGTCTTGCGGGTTTTCCGTCTTGCGAGGCATTCGTCTTGCGGGACACCACTGTATTTTGCAGGAAGTAAGATTTAAGTTTGTGCAACTGAAGTGAATTGCAGTTCTCTGGCAACCTAGCACAACAGAGGTTGGATAGCCGTCTGTCTTGGATGCCGACGCTCCTGCATTGCAGGGGGTTGGACTAGATGACCCTAGGACCCAACTCTATGATTCTATGAACAAATCCATTTTTAAAACGCAAACAAACCCGTGTCTGTTTTTGCTTTCTGAAACGTGGCGGGGAAATGCATGGGGTGAACAAATCACCAATGGAAAGACCTCACCAGGATGATTTCCCCTTGCCATTTAACTGCTCAGCAGAGGGAACAGATACTCAATAAAGACCAGATACAATTTGACTTCTGCGTAAGCTTTGTTGAAGCAAAGCTTAATGTATTTATAATATTTTGTTGGAAGCCACCCAGAGTGGTTAGGGAAACCCAGCAAGATGGGTGGGGTATAAATAATAAATTATTATTATTAATTATTACAATAGGTCTTCTGTAGGCGCCTACGGTTAAGCTTTGAGGGTGGGAATGTGGTTCAATGGTAGGGCTGGTGCTTTGCCCACAAAAAGTTCCAGGTCCAATGTTTGGCATCTCCTGGCAAATAGAAGGGGAAGAAATAGAGGCAGTGAGAGATTTTACTTTCTTGGGCTCCATGATCACTGCAGATGGTGACAACAGCCACGAAATTAAGAGACGCCTGCTTCTTAGGAGAAAAGCAATGACAAACCTAGACAGCATCTTAAAAAGCAGAGACATCACCTTGCCAACAAAGGTCCGTATAGTTAAAGCTATGGTTTTCCCAGTAGTGATGTATGGAAGTGAGAGCTGGACCATCGGCGAAGAATTGATGCTTTTGAGTTATGGTGCTGGAGGAGACTCTTGAGAGTCCCATGGACTGCAAGAAGATCATACCTATCCATTCTTAAGGAAATCAGCCCTGAGTGCTCACTGGAAGGACAGATCCTGAAGCTGAGGCTCCAATACTTTGGCCACCTCATGAGAAGAGAAGACTCCCTGGAAAAGACCCTGCTGTTGGGAAAGATGGAGGGCACAAGGAGAAGGGGAAGACAGAGGATGAGATGGTTGGACAGTGTTCTTGAAGCTACCAGCATGAGTTTGACCAAACTGCGGGAGGCAGTGGAAGACAGGAGTGCCTGGCGTGCTCTGGTCCATGGGGTCACGAAGAGTCAGACACAACTAAATGACTAAACAACAACAACAAAAGACAAGTCTGGGAAAGACCGACCCCTGTACTTGCCTGTATAAGGAGAACATGGTTATCTTCTGCCTGCGTGATTCAATCTTACACGTGCAGAAATCCCGCAGGCAATGCATTTCCCTTTCTCCATGTCAGAAGAAAACTGCTGGATTTTGTCTGCCTTGCAGGCATTAAAAAACAAAGGAACCTCACAAGGGGGGGGAGGAGGCAGCCCCACTTGACTTTTATAAGTGTTTTAATAGCGTCTGGGTTGATGCTGAAAACATCCTCTTATATCCTGCAAAAGAAATAATTGTTAACTGAAGACAAAGAGACGCATCAACAGGAAATGGAGGCTGATAGAATACTAATGACCATTTAAGGTGATTGAGTCTGAACCGTTATATAAATACCATTCAAGGCTGACATCTTTATCAAGAGCTATTAAATGCTGAAGTGCTCAGAGTAAGAGGAGGTAGAACGCAGAGGGATGGAAACTGGCAGAGATAAGGGTAAAGAGGGAAGGATGAGAGAGGCAAGTGGGGTTTTCCTGTTTCGTTCTTTTAAAGCATTCCACATCCCCTTATCGAACCAACAGAAGATCGCAGTTAAGAAATTGGGTGGGTGAGGAAGTCTGTCTGAATTAGAAAATAATATTGCTGAGATGCAAACGAGGCAATAGTACAAACAAAACCCAAAGCAAAAAACCTGGAGGCTGGAGAAACTTTGGGCTATGTCTGGTACTGGATAAAGAAATACCAACTTATTTTCTGTTTCTTGTTATAATTTATTTTTCATTTTACATTTCACACCAAACAAAATAATTTCGCACTGAATTTCAATACCCCATTTCAACCTCCCTCCCTTTCTGTATTTACTTACGTTTATAAGATATCTGCTGCATCTCCAAGTTAAACCTAATTATTATTTATCCACTATTACAAAATTTGTTTTATATCACTGCACGTCTTTACATTAATCCTGCTAATGATCTGATCTGTTTTAATTCATTTTTTAAATATTCAATAAACAATTTCCACTCTAAGGTAAAAACTCTTGTCATCTTGATTTCTTATTATTCTGGTAAGTTCTGCCATTTCTGCATATTCCAGCAGTTTTTGCTGCCATTCTTCTTTGGCTGGGGTGTTATCTATTCCGTCTTTGGGCTAAAATAATTTGGACTGCCGTGGATGCATACATAAAATATTTTTTGTCTCTCACCACCAAAGGAACACAAGCAAATAGTAAAGAGAACCCACACAGGTGACACTGACACAAAACCCCACACATACACTAAGAAGCATTGTCACCCGACCCACACCCCACTCACCATTCCCCCCTCCACCTCTTCCCCCCTTTTCCTCCTAATGTAGCACTAAAGGTAAAGGTAAAGGGACCCCTGACCATTAGGTCCCGTCGTGGACGACTCTGGGGTTGCGGCGCTCATCTTGCTTTATTGGCCGAGGGAGCCAGCGTACAGCTTCTGGGTCATGTGGCCAGCATGACTAAGCCACTTCTGGCAAACCAGAGCAGTGCACGGAAACACTGTTTACCTTCCCGCCAGAGTGGTACCTATTTATCTACTTGCACTTTGACGTGCTTTCGAACTTCTAGGTTGGCAGGAGCAGGGACCGAGCAACGGGAGCTCACCCCGTTGCGGGGATTCAAACTGCCGACCTTCTGATTGGCAAGTCCTAGGCTCTGTGGTTTAACCCACAGCGCCACCTGTGTCCCTAATGTAACACTAATGTCTCAACAAATGAAACTGACATGTAGAAAATGTAACTTGACAAAAGAGACATTGCAGATACTTTTGTAAACCAAGAAATCTTCAATAAAAAAATAGATTTGAAAAATAAAGATCAGGCTTTGCTTCTCAATCAATCAATCAATCAGTTTTTATATTGTTTGGGTATCTCAAATCCTATTATTCCCAAAAGAAAAGGTTCTGGTTTCTTAGAAAAGGTTATCTTAAGAATAAATGCGAACTTTAATTCCATCAGCACATGGGTAACGCTGCTAAATTGCATCTTGAATCTTCTTTTCAAAATGATATGGCCATGGGATTATAAATCAGTGTTTATAACAAATATGATTCAAAAATGTGCATTGTTCACCCACCAAGTCTCTTGCCTAGGACTCAATTGCCTGGAGCAAACAGGGCTCCAAATTCTGCCCCATAAGGAGGCAGGCGAGGAGGAAGAGGCGGCCCAATATTTTCTGATGCCTGAGGCCAAGGACAAAAGGCCATCCCTGCCCATTCCCTATGCAGAAACCAAAGGGCAGGGGCAAGGAGTGTCCTCTACCTGGGGGCAGCAGGCTAGCTTAGACGTCTCAGAGGAAATGTGGGGCATGGGAGGCTACATCCTCTGCCGGGAATGTGAGAAAAGAAATCATGGTCTATTGTCTCCTCCAGCATTGGTCTTTTAACTTGTGGATCAGGAACGGAAATAGATAAAAGGCAGAAACTGGTGTCAACAAAACTCTTCAAAGTGTTTGCATCAGAAGCACTGGGTGTATGTCAACGTTTGACCTCCGCATCAGGCAGCAGAAATCTTGTGCCGCCACCGTTTCCGTGCTAAATCAATGCAGTGCCTGACCTTTCTTCGCTTAAATAGGCTTCAGTGCAAGGATACCGCTAGATCCTTAAAAATCTCAGGCCACAGACCGAGGACATGAATTTGTATACACTTTGCATGTGCTAAATTATATGTACAGGGGCAAATTTAGGCTGGCTTTCAAAGGATTAAGCTGCTGTGCAAGTGACGGGGGTTAAACAAAAAAGGGGGAGGGGGCTACAGATTTCCCCCGGTGCAAATGATCTGGAGTTTTACACACACAGTTCTGCACTGGGCCAACCCTTAACAACATCCTTGGTTAAGTGGCTTGATACTGTTCATTGCTGTTTTTTTCCTGAGAATTTTTCGACTTTCTGATAATGATGATCATTATTCATTTCTTCTCTTAAACCGCACAAAGCTGCTCTTTCCCTAAAGCGTTCAACGATCACAAAATGCCAGAACTTCAAAGAGCTTTTTAAAATAAATAAATCAGACATACCCTTTGTCGTTTCTCTTAACTAGACAATTTGATGAGGCACTGATTTCACCTTTTATAAGCCATGAAGTCCCAGCCACCGTAATGAGCTGAAATAACTTGAAGGGACAAAAATCAAAGGTATATATTAGTAGAGGTGGGGGCTGCTGCCCTTAACCTAAGATACCTATTAATTGCAGAGCAATATCCATAAGATCAAGAGGAAAATGTGAGGTCGAATTTGCTGCATCCTGAAACACTCATCTCGGTTTATCATGCCTGGTAATGGGAATATAGAGCAGCAATATCTGAAGTAAGAAGTACAGGCTGCAATGATATTCATCTTTCCATCCGAGGGCCACATTCCATTCTGGGCGACCTCCTGGGGGCCAGAGGCGAAACTGGAGATAGCAAAAGATTTACTAGGCTACACACTCAAAACACACCTCTCTGTTTTATCATAGTACAAGTTTGCATTCCTGCCTGGGAAAAGACTGCAGGAAAATGCAAAGCAGGGTGTGTGGCGGGTGTGGCTTGGAAAGGTGTGCTGCCTGCAGGGAATGGGCCAGGTGGAGAGGGCCGCATTTGGCCCCTGGAGCTGAGCTTCCCCAACCACAAGCCAGCAATGGGAGGGGCCACAGCCAGTGGTGGGTGGGACCACTCTTTCTGCCATCCCCTTCCCCATCCCCTGCCATTCCATTTTCTCCCATCCTCCCCCCTACCTGAAATTAGACTGAGGGTACATGAAATGAGGGACGCGGGTGGCGCTGTGAGCCTAGGACTTGCCGATCAGAAGGTCGGCGGTTCAAATCCCCGTGACGGGGTGAGCTCCCATTGCTCGGTCCCAGCTCCTGCCAACCTAGCAGTTCGAAAGCACGTCAAAGTGCAAGTAGATAAATAGGTACCACTCCAGCAGGAAGGTAAACGGCGTTTCCGTGTGCTGCTCTGCTTCGCCAGAAGCGGATTAGTCATGGCCACATGACCCGGCCACATGACCCAGAAGCTGTACGCCGGCTCCCTCTGCCAATAAAGCGAGATGAGCACTGCAACCCCAGAGTTGACCACGACTAGACCTAATGGTCAGGGGTCCCTTTACCTTTACCTTACATGAAATGAGGCCAAGGGCCACATGTATCCCTCAGGCTTTCTAGAACAGGAGCACTCACTGGCATCAGACGAGAGGCCAGTGCTTCCTTCCGCCAAGGATTTCTTGAGAGCCAGTGTGGTGTAGTGGTTAAGAGCGGTAGTCTCGTAATCTGGTGAACCGGGTTCGAGTCTCCGCTCCTCCACATGCAGCTGCTGGGTGACCTTGGGCTAGTCACACTTCTCTGAAGTCTCTCAGCCCCACTCACCTCACAGAATGTTTGTTGTGGGGGAGGAAGGGAAAGGAGAATGTTAGCCGCTTTGAGACTCTGTCAGGTAGTGATAAAGCGGGATATCAAATCCAAACTCTTCTTGACGTGCATCCAGATAATTACCTACAGAGACATAATCAGCATGACCCTCTTCCTTAGTTGAGATTCCTGCATTGCAGGGGGTTGGACTACATGATGATGATGATGATGATGATGATGATGATAACCTGACCCTCCTAGTGTCCCTATTTTCCAGACAGTCCCAGATTTACAGAAGCTGTCCCAGTTTCTGATTTGATCCCAGAATGTCTCACTTTTCCTTCCCTATTTTCATCGGAGAACTGCTGGAGGGTATGTGATAACAATAATTTCTTATGCCCCAGCCACTTTGGGTGGCTTCCAACAAAAATACAGAGGGGAAAAGGGGTGGGGGAATCATTAAAAGCTTCCCAAAACAGGGCTCCTTTCAGATGTCTACAAAAAGTTATATAGCTGTTTACATGACTCCCAGAGTCCATTCTAACTCTGCAGTTCTATGTGTCTACGATTGCTCTATCAGTTTTGAGAAGTTCCAGCTGAATGCCACTGAGAGAGCGTGGCAGACCATAATGAGGATGTCGAATCGACCACTTTCCTTGCCATTCCGGACAAGATGGGCTGCAATCAGATGGTGGCCTCAGACCATATTGGCATATTGGCAGAGCTGCTGTCTACTTAGATGTCAATAAGCTGCTCTGCGAAATATTGCTGCCCATTTATTTGAACACTGAAGTGAGGGAAAACATTGAGTGTGCAATGTGAAGCTGTGGCGTTGTGTGACCCCTGCCATTGTGGGATGCCAGCACCCAGGGCAAGGAAAGTATTGTGCTCCTAAGCAGTGGCGTAGCGTGGGTTGTCAGCACCCGGGGCAAGGCAAGTAATTTGCACCCCCTAACCCGTGGGTGGTGCGGGTGGCGCTGTGGGGCGCGGGTGGCGCTGTGGGTTAAAGCCTCAGCACCTAGGGCTTGCAGATCGAAAGGTCGGCAGTTCGAATCCCCACGGCGGGGTGCGCTCCCGTTGTTCGGTCCCAGCGCCTGCCAACCTAGCAGTTCGAAAGCACCCCCGGGTGCAAGTAGATAAATAGGGACCGCTTAGTAGCGGGAAGGTAAACGGCATTTCCGTGTGTGGCTCTGGCTCGCCAGAGCAACGATGTCACGCTGGCCACGTGACCCGGAAGTGTCTTCGGACAGCGCTGGCCCCCGGCCTCTCTGAGTGAGTCTGTCAAGACTGGCCCGTACGGGCAGGGGTACCTTTACCTTTACCCGTGGATTTGCGCCCCCTAACCCGTGGATTTGCGCCCCCTAACCCTACCCCCCAGATGTTGCGCCAGGTGCGGCCGGGCCCCCCTGCACCCCCCACGCTACGCCACTGCTCCTAAGGCAAGTATTGCACCCCCTAGCCAGACCCTCCATGTGGTGGTGCTGCTGCTGCTGCTTCCGGACTGAGCGGGTGGTCCTAGCGCTCTGTTAAGCCTTGCCTGGGAGGGTTCGGATTCAAATCACATGCAAAAATTGTATGTTAGGAGAACAGCACACCGAAATGCTGGCAGATTTCCCCAGGAGGTTGTTGTTGTTGCAAACTCTGGAATTGTGGCAAGCTGAGCTCAAGACTGGAGTAACGAAAAATTCAGAAAAACTGAACCAGGCTGGTGAATCCATTCTTACTCGGACTTCCTGCCCCCTTAGCTTCTGGGGCCTCTCCTGAATGGTTAAAGGTTAGGTTTTCTCCAAAAACCATTCATTCCTTTTCCATCTATTGCCAAGGGCAGGATTCCGGATGATTAAATAAAAATAAAAAAACCACCCTGTTTTGTTCCTATTCTTCCTGTTAAAACAAGCAAGCCCCATGGACCTTCGAGGTGAGAAGCTCTTTAATGTCCCGCCGACAAAGATCTGCACATGCTGTTCTTTCACACTTGCAACCGGAACCGCCCCACGATCGCCAAAAGAAAGTCCTGCGCACTTAGAGACTGAATGGGAGTCTTCTGATGGTATCACAAAGGATTCCTTTGCCAGAATTCAGCCAGTGGAGCATTGGTCTCCGAAATACTGCTGCCATCTCTGGAAACCTGCATTCTCCTTGCTATTTTTCTACATATATTTCCACACGCATCTGGTGCCCTCCAAATGTTTTGGTCTGCGATTCCCAGCAGCCCCAAACAACATTTTTCTGTGGGGCAGACTACTCCCCACTCACCCTGCCTCTGCACCTGTATTGCATGCCTGCAGGGCTGGCCCTATCATGAGGCAAGGTGAGGCAGCTGCCTCGGGTGGCAGAACCCACCGGGCAGAGGCGGTTTTAGGGTAGCATGACCGGTTTGGCTGCACTAGGTGCTGTGTTGCAGGGGGTACCAAAACAATGCTGTCAGAAAGGAGCGCTAGAGGCAGGGGGCCTTGAATTTTAGTGTCACACTAAGCACCGCCGAAATTTGAGAGCCCAATGTCTGCCACTGCACTGGGGCAACAGATCTGCCCTCCAAGGAGTGCATTGTCTGCTGCTACTGCTGCAGATTTCGGCTGCGATGGCTGAGGAGAAGAAGAAGGAGGAGGAGGAGGAGGAGGAGGAGGAGGAGGAGGAGGAGGAGGAAGAGGAGTAGTAGTTTGGATTTGATATCCCGCTTTATCACTACCTGATGGAGTCTCAAAGCGGCTAACATTCTCCTTTCCCTTCCTCCCCCACAACAAACACTCTGTGAGGTGAGTGAGGCTGAGAGACTTCAAAGAAGTGTGACTGGCCCAAGGTCACCCAGCAGCTGCATGTGGAGGAGCGGGGAAGCGAACCCGGTTCACCAGATTACGAGTCCACCGCTCTTAACTGCTACACAGCCACTGCTTCCACAGCACGACTGCTCATGGTGGCGGCAACGGAAGGTGGGTCAGCTCCAGGGTGGCACAGCAATCAGGCCCAATTGTGGCTGGTGCCAGCTGTGAGAACAGCTCAGGATCCATGGCTCAGCCCTCCCCCTCAGGGTATCTCATTTCAGCACTTTCTGCTGGTGGAATTCCTGCCAGCGAGACTTCCACCTGCCCGTACATTCAGCAGGTGGAAGGAAGAGGTCTGGGCCGGTGGAATGATACTTCTGTGGGAGGCCAGCTGAATCAGAAGCAAGCGGAGGAATTTGGATAGCAACCTCGGCTGTGAATCAAAAAGCATTGGGTTCAAATCTCACCTCTCACTGGGTAGCTTCAGAGAATTCACTGTCTCCTTCAGCCTCCACCCATCTCCTGTTTTGTTGCAGATATAGAGGGGCCATGATCCTGATCTGCCTTGCAGGCTTGTTGTTTTGATAAGGCAACGAATCAACTCTCCAAAATGTGATGAAAAATCTTAAGTTGACCTTCCAAAATTCATTCTTCTACATAATTATTAAAGGCACGGGGACCCCTCTCCTCTTTGCACCTGGTTATCAGAGTAGCCACACAACACACACACACACACACACACACACACACACACACAATGTGTGACCTCATCAGCTAGTATATTCTTTGCTTCAATGGCTAGTATAGCTTAAATACAGAAAGGACAGACACCGGCAAGGAGAAACACAATCCCACATGACCGTTTGGCGGTGACATTCTGCAAGTCACGTGACTTCTCGATCTCATGCATGTGGCCCGGAGCTGAAGGTGCCAGACAAGGCCCACCTTTGACATTTTCTCTCTGCCACCCCCGTTTTCTCGCTGATGGAAATGTCTGCTGTGTGTGCACAAGGCAGGCAAAAGGGTCCTTTGTTTTTTGCTAATTCGTCTGAAAAGAACAGTGTTGAGCCAGATTTTGATCATTCCTGGTGAGCAGCCAGTTCTCTCCCTCCGCTCACATGAAAGGCTCCACGCTTGCAGCTCAGCCTTAGTGGGGGAAGGGCTGTGTTGCATAACAGAAGGTTCCCGGTTCGATCCTCGGCATCTCCAGGTAAGGCTAGGAATGTCCCCATTGCCTGAAACCCTGGAGGGTGGCTGCCAGCCAGTGTCAACAATACTGAACTAGGTAGACCAGCGGTCTGACTCAGTATAAGGTGTGGGAATGTTCAGGGTGGCAGGAGAGGATATGTTGTTTATTAATATCCTTCCTAACTTGCGTTAGCAAGTTTCTTTACTTAGCAGAGTGTATTCCCCTTTACACAGCAGAAAACTGGTTGCAAACTCGTGTGAGTTTCTTAAGACAATACGCAATTCAATCTGGTTTGTCCACATTGAAATATGTTCTAATATTTTCCTGGTAAGGCCCCTTGAATTCCTCCTAAAAGAATAAAGACACCACAGTCTTCTTCATAAGCAATAAAAAGAAAGTTTACTCACGATCAGGCAGAGCACAGTGTGATCACTGAAGGCAGGCTTAAGGCTTAAAGCTACAAACTTATATTAACAGGTTTATCCCATAAGGAAGATGGCCTGGGGGACTGCTTGGCTGGCAGCTAGCAGTTCCAGGAAATTCGCAGGATGAAAAGAAGATGGAAAAAAGAGGAGAGTGGAAGCATGCCTTGTCCTTTTACCAGGTCTGGAATGGTCACATCCACCTACTAGTCACATGCACGGAAGGATGCTCCAGGCCAGGAGGAACAGGAGGAAGTTTCAACTGGCTGGACCAAACATTCCCTTGCATGTCCACTTTAGGAAAACAAGGAATGTTGTGCAGTGGTACCTCGAGTTAAGAACTTAATTCGTTCCGGAGGTCCGTCCTTAACCTGAAACTGTTCTTAACCTGAGGCACCACTTTAGCTAATGGGGCCTCCTGCTGCTGCCGCTGCACCGCCGCCGCACGATTTCTGTTCTCATCCTGAAGCAAAGATCTTAACCTGAAGTACTATTTCTGGGTCAGCTGAGTCAGTAACCTGAAGCGTCTGTAACCCGAGGTACCACTGTCCTTGACTACTCTCACATAAAGCAACTTCCTAAGCCTTCAGTATGGAAGTAATTTCTGCACTTGGCAAATAGACATAAGTTTTGCAGATGCATAAGAGCACATGTAAAAGGTGCTCAGATTTCAGGGTCATGTTATGCAAGCCACATAGCTGTTATCCAAGCTGCACCCTGCACATAGCTGTCAACTTTTCCCTTTTCTTGCGTGGAATCCTATTCGGAATAAGGGAATTTCCCTTAAAAAAAGGAAAACGTTGACAGCTATGACCCTGTGAGGGAATTGTGCCAGCTACAACTGTTGAACTCTCCTCCTCTAGACAGCCATAGAAAATTGCAGGAGTTGCATTAGCCGCCACAAGAAGCGGGGCCTTCTCTGTAGTGGCCCCATATGCTTTGCAATGCCCCTCCCCCCAGCTAAGAGGTTAGTACAGATTCCTCCCCCCAAACATCCTTGGCATTTGGCCACTGGGGTGTCATTTGTGGGTTGCGATTGGTCTAATGCATTTGAACAAGTTGCATTTCTGCACAGTGCAGCTGGAAGATGTGGTGCAGTATAGATGCATGAAAAATTAATGCACCCCTCCAAAAAAAACACACCAAACAAACACAGAGAGAAGGGAAATAGTAACTGCTCCAAAAGCAAAAAACAAAACAAAACCCCAGCTCTTTTCTTTTCCACTGCCCTATTTCCTGAGAGCTTCCCTTCTCAATGAGAATACACATCTAATATCACATTTTCTCTTAATGCCGCCAAACAGAAGCTACAGGGACCAGGCTCCATATCAAGGACAGGATATGTGTACCTGAAGTTGGCTCTCCCCACAAGAGGTGCCAACAAGGGGCAATGCAGAGAAGAATCTCAAGTACCGTATTTTTCGCTCTATAAGACGCACCAGACCACAAGACGCACCTAGTTTTTGGAGGAGGAAAACAAGAAAAAAATATATTCTGAATCTCAGAAGCCAGAACAGCAAGAGGGATCGCTGTGCAGTGAAAGCAGCAATCCCTCTTGATGTTCTGGCTTCTGGGATAGCTGCGCAGCATGCATTCGCACCACAAGACGCACACACATTTCCCCTTACTTTTTAGGAGGGAAAAAGTGAGTCTTATAGAGCAAAAAATACGGTATGTGTCGTATTTGCTTCCAGCTGGGGCTTTGCAAGGCTGCTTCAAGAGTCAAGGCGACGTGGCGGCACAGGCTGGTTTGGGAACATGGGCTCGTTTAACAGTCAATTCTGTGCAGTTGTCTTGCCACACCAAGCTCTTCCTGGGTTGGGGAACTTTTTTGTAGACCCAGGGCCACATTGCCTTCTGGGCAAGCTCATGAGGGCCACAAGGCAGTGGTGCGCACAGAGGCAAAAGCAAAGCAGAGAAATGAATGTTGTGTTTACATTCACCGGTACTGCCGCTCTGTTACTTTGCTACTTTGCCGCCGTTCTGTTACATTGCTATTTTGCCGCCGGTTGTTTTTCGGCTTTGCCTTACGCTTTTTTAATGGAAAATTGTGGTTGTGATTCAGACTGACGCTTTTGCACCTTGCCCTGGGACCGTTTGTCAAAGCAGGCTAAAATTAATACAGTGGTACCTCAGGTTAACTACTTAATTCATTCCAGAGGTCTGTTCTTAACCTGAAACTGTTCTTAACCTGAAGCACCACTTTAGCTAATGGGGCCTCCTGCTGCCACTGTGCCACCAGAGCACGATTTCTGTTCTCATCCTGAAGCAAAGTTCTTAACCTGAAGCACTATTTCTGAGTTAGCGGAGTCTGTAACCTGAAGCATATGTAACCTGAAGCTTATGTAACCTGAGTTACCACTGTAAATGATAGGGGGTTGACCATGGAAGGAGAAGCCACCACATTTGCTAAGTCACTTGAACTTCTCCCTGAGTGGCGTTGGGAGGGGGGGGAGGGCGAGGTGAACTCTGCTCAGTGAGTGCAAGTGGGCCAGTGAAAGGGTGAGTCGGCTTTTGCTGACTCAGAATAAACCCACGACATACATTGGCAGCTCATTTAAAGCACATGAGGCTTTGAAACAAATTTCGCTGTGATTCCTGCATTGCAGGGGTTGGACTAGATGGGAGTCCTTTTTAGCGCTACACTTCTACTATTCTATAACTTCCTCCAAAGGCTCCTGGGAACTGCAGTTTATCCCACCCACCCACAGAGCTACAATTCCCAGCACCCTTAACAAATGGCAGTTCCCAGAATTCTTTAGGGAAAGCCCACATTCAGTAAATGTATTTTGTATTGTGTGGATGTGTCCTCATTGTTTCACAGAACATGTAGAGTCTTCCATAGGGAGAGAGCAACTGACAGCCAGAGAAAGAGGATAATGATTCCCATCTTGGCTGTGAGTCCTGATAGACCCGCTCCCTGCCTTGCAGGCTTTTACCTGCCTGATCTGGGAGGGCAGGGCCAGGACTGACTCCAGCTACAAAAGCTGAGACTGAGGAAGAGGCCAGAGATTATTTTGCCGGACTGACTCTAGCTACAAAAGCTGAGACTGAGGAAGAGGCCAGAGATTATTTTGCCGGACTGACTCCAGCTACAAAAGCTGAGACTGAGGAAGAGGCCAGAGATTATTTTGCCGGACTGACTCCAGCTACAAAAACTGAGACTGAGGAAGAGGCCAGAGATTATTTTGCCGGACTGACTCCAGCTACAAAAGCTGAGACTGAGGAAGAGGCCAGAGTCTGTTTTGCAGGCCTCTTAGTGCAGACCCAGGTCATCGAGCCTGAGCTTCCGCCATCCGCCATGAACCACCATTGGCAGCAATGGCAGAAGATATGTTCTCTGTTTTTATGATACTATTTTATTCTCTTGATAATTATGCTGCTTTAAATGCGCATTTCATATTTGACTTCCTTTGGGTATGCTTTCGTTTGAAATGTATAAGATAAAAAATTGTTACCTTTGCTGCGTTAAATGTGCATTCTGCATTTGACTTCCTATGTGGTGTTTTATTTGCTTTGGAGGAGTTAGCTCGCTGAGTGAAAAGCCACGTTTTACTGTCTTTACATTTTCATTATTTTCATTATGTATTCTGTGCTTTGTATACTGTAATTTTGTGTTGTGAACTACCCTGAGACCTATGGGTATAGGGCTGTATACAAATGTAACTAAGTAAATTTTAATAATAATAATAATAATAATAATAATAATAATAATAATGGTTTCCTGTGAATTATGTTTCTTTGAACGTATACTTTATGTCTGACTTTTTTTCTGGAATTGCTTCCTTTGATGTTTTAATATAGGTTGCAAACTGCTTTGAGATTCCAATCCCCTTAAAAATATGAATTGTAGAAATAAAAAGAAAAACAATAATCCCTTTCCCAGTCCTTGCTTCAGGGAGTATTCATGTTTATTCTGAGTATTCATTTTTCCTGTAGAAAAGAGCTGCTTCTGGGATGTTGTACTCCTGGGTGGAAAAGATGCAATACTGCTGATATCAGGATTTGGGTGAGGACAGGTCTTTTTGCACAGGGCAGCCTGGAAGATGTGGAAGCAAGGAATTGTCTTAAACTGCAGCTGATTTCCTTGGATTCTCTGCTCAAAGCAGCAATGTTATTTCTATTTTATTTATTAAATTTATATGCCTCTTTACTGTGCTTTCAAAAGTGTTTTACAAAATACAGTAGCACTGCTTAGGGTGGTGGACCATACGATGGTTTTGAAGCTCAGGCTTGCCACTCTCTGGAGCATAGCTGTCAACGTTTCCCTTTTTTTTAAGGGAAATTCCCTTATTCCGAATAGGATTCCTCGCAAGAAAAGGGAAAAGTTGACAGCTATGCTCTGGAGCTGCACCCATCACAATCTCATGTGGCATGCAAAGCAACATCCAGTTTTCTACAAGCATTTTAAAAAAAATGACAAGAAAATGAAGAAGCATATTATTCCTGCAGAGGTCGATAAAAACTGTGCTGTATTTGAACATCCTTACAAATGAAGTGTAATTACAATGAGCGCTTTTCATTTCTGGCAGATAACATATAAATAGGTACAAAATCCTCTGTCTCTTTCCGTTTCCTCTTGGTTTTCTGCGATACATTCATCAAAAGAACTGGCATTAAAACAGTCGCAGGAGTCAGGTGTCTACAGAGAAAGGAGGTGGATGAGGTTTTGCCAAATGCAAAAAGGTTCTCTTCTCCCCGCCCCCCATCCCACTGCCAGATTTCGTTTTAAAACATCCGTGACTGTCTGTGCCAGAGAAGAAGAGTTCTAGCATCATGTGCGAAAGCTACACCTGGTATGTGAACTTGTCGAAAAGCAATTTTGGCATTCCAGAGAGGGACCACAATAACTGGGGAAAAAATAAGCACCATTAACACCCTTGAGAACAGTTGGGTGGAGCGGAAATAAAGGAGATACATACACCGGGGGGAGTTCTCACCTGACACATTCTAATTTGTAGAATCATAGAATTGTAGAGTTGGAAGGGACTCCGAGGGTCATCTAGTCCAACCCCCCCTGCAATGCAGGAATCTCAACACACGGTCTCCCATCCAATTTGAAACCATACCGGACCCTGCTTAGCTTTGCAAATGCACTAGCAGGCTTCCTGTTGAAAGGCTTTACCCTGATGAAAATGTGCTGCTGAGTTTGATTGCTCTGGTCTGGTTTGTAAACATTCATCAGATGATCTCGGTCTCTGCTGAACATCTGCAAAGTGGACATCTGCAGGGAGGTCTGATGCAAGGTTAAAGAATTGATATTTCTGGGGATGCTTGCCTGGCGCTAACTATAGTTTAATTAATGAATGGCTTGGCAGAACAGCAGAGATCATTCTGTGTGTGACTAAAGAGTTAATTCTTTAACAGTAAGTCAGCTAACCGTGTGTGTGTGTGTGTGTGTGTGTGTGTGTAGGTTTTCCGTGGCAACCAATCACAGCAACATGACCCTCACTGAGGGTCTGATTGGCTGTGTCTTTCTGAGGGAGTTTTTCCTCTGTCTGTTTGGTTGAATGTCTCTGTCACATACAAGGCCTGAACTATCCCCAACTGATTTAATGATAAAAACATACCAAAGAACATTTTTCAAGTCCAATCCAAATGCGGACTGGGATACAGATCTTTGCTTAAAAGACTTGGAAATGGAAGGTCTTCAGCAGGTGCCAGAAAAGACAATAGAGAAGATGCCTGTCTTAACATGTAATAAGAGTTTCAAAGCACAGGTGCTGCTACACTAATGGCCTGATTCAGACACAGATGGAACAGACCTCCTGGTGAGATGGTATCTGCATGAAACCCTCTCTTACCAAACGGTATTATCATGTACTTTTGTATTTTACTTGTATATTACTTTGAGACTCCCTATTTGTTGTGAAGCAATAAATAAATTCAATAAACAAAAGGGATGGGTCTCATTTGATAGGCTTTTTTTTATAGTGGACAGGTGAGGAATTAGAAGTACTTTATTTTCTGGATTTTTCTATCTTCCGCTTTTAACCTCTTTCCTACTCTTGTTACGTCTTTTCTTTTTCTTTATTTCCCTCTCTCCCCTTTTTGTGTTTTTATCCAGATAAAAGTTTGTTTGTTTGTTTAAAAAAGAGAAATATATTACGTTTGGTATTTTTCTCTATAAACCTTAAGAATTTTTTTTAAAAAAAAGATTGATCAAATATTCTTAATGTCTGCTGGTTTCCTCTTTCATTCCTTTTGTTATATTTGCCGATACGTTTTTTAAACCAAGTGGGAGGGACTAACATTGACCGCGGTCTCACTTTTTCATCACAGCTCTCATGCACTGCAGGGGTGCTTGGGAAACCATGGTTTGTACCAAACATCGCTAGATGTGATAACTGAGCCGACATACCATTGTTATTACCTTCCCTGCACCCTGGAGGTTGCTGCACCACATAAATGGGAATACTGAGCAGATGGGAAATGAAGCGAAATCTGCTCCTGCTAACCATGGTTTGGGGGCAATGTCTGAACTGAGCTGCTTAAATGGGGAGAATCCGTTTGAGCAACTGTCTGTGTGTAAAGGCCTGGGGGAAAGGCCACCCGCCATGCACAAAGCTGAAGATGCAATGAAGCATAAGTTGGTGAGATGCTACCTTGGAACAACCAACAGTTTCAGAACTTTTCTCTCGTTTTGACACAGACCAACCCAGAGTCTTGCCTGCCAACTGCAGGGGTCAATGATGCTTGCTGCAGTTCTCTTTCGTGCCTGAAGAGGGCACTGAGGCCGGTGAGTCCACAGCAGCTCAGTCCTTTATGTTCCAGATGGGATGGAGGAGAATCTCAATTCGGTTTGCATTTAAATGTGAACTTACCTAATTTGCATTTTCAGCATCAATATGCGAACCAAAACACAGCCGCCCTTCGAAATTCACATTTTGAAGGATCTTGCAAGTGTGGTTCTCTGGTCAGGTGACATGTACAAAAATGCATATGTATTAAATGCACTTATTGGCGGGAAAATGCATTATATTAATGGAAATTGCATTGCAAAAAATGTGGTTGACAGGGAAGACTGCATACAAAAATGTGCACAGAAAGAACTCAGGCCAATGTAAGTTTCACTAGTGGGAGTGGTCCCTACTCTCAAATAGTCAATAGTCAATAGTAACAAAAACTAATCTATTCAAAAGTAAGTATTCTGACAAGGATTACAAACTCAAATAGAGATTACAAACTCTAACGGAGATTACAAACTCATCAAGATATGTATAACACAGAAATTCGTTAGAGAATTAGAGATAAGACTTTATGAGTAGAGATAAGTTCATGTTAGTCCATAGTCAGATTTGACGTGGAGGTCTTTAGAGCAGAAGTCAATTATGGATCAAAAACTCCCACCATTGAAACTTACATTGGCCTGAGTTCTTGGTGTGCTTTTTTTCTTGGTATATTTAATAACAAGAACTCCAACTTACAAAAATGTGCATGGCAGAAGTTTGCATTAAAATGCTGACAAATTTTCACAGGAATTCTGTTAAAAGAAAATTGCAAAATGATGCTGAAATGCGGAGAACAGAACTCAAGATGGGGAAAACGAGAGATTGTGATAAACTGAAACGGCCATCTTCTCCTGTCCCTAATTGCGAGGCACCAGCCCGGCTTCCGAGACTGCACTGTGCTCTGGAAAAACAGCTGAACCCTGGAGAGATTGTGTTTGGCAATCTTGGTGTGCGAAGGCTCGAATGCCCTTCTCAGTTTGCATCTATTATGCTAGGGGATAGCAGTGCAGTTAAAAGGGAAAAAAGTGGGAGGGGGAACCTCACTAAAACTTGCCTGCTCTCTAGTTGCTGAGAATCGCTGGAGAATTTGGGGGGAAACAAGAGGAAAGGTAAAACCACAGGAGAAAAAAGAAAGACAAGGCATAAATAAAGGTAATAGATCCCACACAGCAAGCAGGACTCAGTAAATTTACTTCTGAACTCCGCATTGGCATGGGCTACCCAGCGAAAGAAAGAAAGAGAGAAAGAGAGAAAGAGAGAAAGAAAGAAAGAAAGAAAGAAAGAAAGAAAGAAAGAACAGCTGCTTCTGCTGCAAAGCCCACTTAGCCTTGCCAGTCCCTCTAGCTAGAAGGAAACTTTGCCCTGGCTTGAACAGACTCGGGGCAGTTGAAATTTGATGCTCTTGGGAGGTGCCTCTCCTCTCCTTCAGCTGTTCTCTGGGTAAAGGTCAAGGTAAAGGACCCCTGGACGGTTAAGTCTAGTCAAAGGCAACTATGGGGTTGCGGCGCTCATCTCGCTTTCAGGCCGAGGGAGCCGGCGTTTGTCCACAGACAGTTTTCTGGGTCATGTGGCCAGCATGGCTAAACCATTTCTGGCGCACGGAGGACTGTGACGAATGCCGGAGCACATGGAAACGCCATTTACCTTCCCACCTCAGTGGTACCTATTTATCTACTTGCACTGGCGTGCTTTCAAACTGCTATGTTGGCAGGAGCTGGGACAGAGCAACTGGAGCTCACCCTGTCGCGGGGATTCGAACCGCTGACCTTCTGATCGGCAAGTCCTAGGCTCTGTGGTTTAACCCACAGCGCCACCCGCAGAGACAGGGCTCAGTGGTAGTACATCTGCTGTTCATGCTGAAGGTCCCGGATTCAGCCCCCCATCCGCAACTACAGGTAGGGCTGGGAATGTCCCTTGCATTTTTTTAAAGGCTGGGATATATATTTTTGCACAATTCTGTAACCCTAGGGCGAAAACAATGAGAGAGGGAGGGAGTGGCTTCATGATCAGTGAGGGCCAACCAATCAGAACCGTGTACAGCACAGCTCCAAGAAGGGAGAGGTGGTTTTGCGATTGACACAAAGGAGCAGCCAATCAGCGCTGTGCACAGCCCTGCTCCAGCTAAGTGGGAGGTGGCTTTGTGGGCTAGTAGAACCAACACTGTGCCAATCCAGCTTTGGCTGCAAAGCAGAACAAGTTAGTGGAGAAGTCTGTGCATGTGGCCCAATATGGTGGGTGTGATGCGATGGTGGACTAGCTTCCAAAACACCCTGAGATTCTTAGGAATTTACGGTAAATTCTGAAGCTGTTCTGTGCTCCCACAGACTCACAATATCCCCCGCTCTGAATATAATAGCTTCCAGAAATAGAAATCAGAGCTACCGACGCTAAATACATTTCAGACAAAAAGCCTTTTTCAGGGACAACTTGACTGATGCAAAGCATATCATCTATCTGCATGGGAGCATCAAAGCTGAGTGTTTTTCTTCTCTTGCTTGCCTGGAGAAAGCAGCCACGGCAGTGCAACAAAAAACAAAACAGCCACACTCACGCCTACCCCTGTCTCACTTCAACTTTAAATTGGCCACCAGCCCTGGTTCAGCTCCTATCAACGCCGTGCTCTCTGACTTGACTTGAGGGCCAGGAGCCCCAGGAGGAACAGTTTGCAAAAATCAAATGCAAAGCGCACAAGTTGCAGAGCCTCCCAGCCATGACATGGGCACCAGGAAATGGAGTTGTGGGAGAAGGGCAGGGCCAGATGTGCACCCCAGGATGCCCCAGTATCTAAGGCCAGCTTGGCTGTGCATAGTATGTAACACAAAGCACCTTTACAAACAAGACAGACTTCCCTATTGATTCCTGCATCCAGGTATTTATAAAAAAGAAAAACAGAACTGCACCCCATAGCACCGGCAATATAGAAGAGTTTCGCTTCCCCTTTCCCCCCCACCCCACCCTGCCCCCGATTCAGCAACCGAGGCCGTTTATTTTCTTTCTTTCTTTTAAAAAAAGGATGCCCATTGTCTTTAGCCGTCCCGGCAGTGCTGATAGTTGCCTGTAATCCAGTAGCAAATCTGCGCGTATTTGAGGGGAGTGATGCGAACGGCCACATTGAAATCCTGTGGGGAGCCGTTTGTGTCCACCCACTGGTGCCCGGAAAATATCCCAATGATCTTGCGCTCCCACTTGCGGCTCTGCCTCTTCCACATCCGTACGTAAACTCCCGAGCCGCTGGCGCCCGGCTGGGCGTCACACTGCTGGTACAAGAGGTCATACGTTTCGTCTTTGACGTCGCAGAAGCGGTAGACCAGGTTCCCTGGCCGGTCGTTGTCATACCCCGAGAAGTGGATTCTCCCGCCAGGCAGTTGCTTTGCGGCCGGGCTCACGCCAATCTTCATAAACTTCCGTTTATGGGGTTTCTTGAGCTCCAAGAGGGCATAGTCGTAATCCATGCCAATGTCGTTGGCATTCCCTTTGATCCACCCTTTGGGGACGTGAGTCCGTTTCACTCGGATCCACTGGAATTTCATCCTTTCCGGTTCAGGGGAGCTACTGATGTTCACCCCCTTGCTGCCATCTTTCAGCTTCGGCCGCAGAAACCCCACGCGCAGTTTCCTGGCCCCTTTGACGTAGCTTTTGCCATCGTGGATGCAGTGGGCGGCCGTCAGGACATGCTTCTCGGCCACCAAAGTCCCGGTGCAGCCCGTGGACAACTTCACAGAAGTAGAAAAGGGGTAGTTGAGCAAGAAGTCCTTGCCGAAAATGCTGAACCTCGTGTCGTATCCGTAGATCTGCCTCTTGGCCCGAGATCTGCTCTGCGTCCCGGCGCTCCCGCCGGTCAGAACGTAGATGCCGACTTCCGTCTCAGTTCGGGAGCCGTTGGAGTACAAAGTTTCGTAGGACAAGTAATCCTTCACCTCTTCGTAAGTAGGTAGCGGGGAACTCTTATGGCAAGACGGGCTGCAAGAAGAGACCACTTCCAGCTTAGCTTCGGCATCAAACTGTGGTTTGTCCAAATGAGTAGTTGATTGTGGCAGAACGACGGGGACTCTGTAGGCTGGCCAGGTGGGCCTCCAATGGGAACTGGAAGGTAGAACACCGTTGATGGTCCACAGGAGTAAGAAAAGGCATGGTAGGCTAGCCATGGTGAAGCCTGAGCTGTGAAAAGGAAGGAAGATGTTACTTATTTATCATTTATATATCATATTGTGATTTATTACAGAACATCAAAGTAGATCATAGAACTGTAGAGCGGGAAGAGACCCCGTGGGTCTTCTAAATCCGACCCCTTGCAATGCAGGATTCTCAACTAAAAATCCAAGACAGATGGCCACCCAATCTCTGCTTAAAAACCTCCAGAGAAGGAGAGTCCACCATCTCCTAAGGGAGATCATTCTACTGTTGAATAGCTCTTACTGTCAGAAAGTTGGAATCTCCTTTCTTGTAACTTGAAGCCATTGGTTCGAGTCCTACCCTCCACAGCAGGAGAAATCAAGCATGTTCCACGTAACAGCCCTTGAGATATTTGAAGGTGATTATCATATCTCCCCTTAGTCTCCCCTTTTCCTGGCTAAACATACCCAGCTCCCTCAACCACCGAGATCCATGCATTGGGAACCTCAAGACTTGGTTACTGCAAGATGGTTATTGAGATGGAGCTACTCTTGGGCCTCATGTGGAGAATCCAGCTGGTGCAAAACGCTGGTGCGAGATTCCTGAGTGGAACAAATTACCTCCAACGCATAACTCCAGTGTTCAAAAGTCTACACTGCCTGTCCAGATACTACCAGGCCAGATTCATGGTTCTTGTAATTAATTTACTAGGCCCTTAATGGTTTGTGTGGCTACCTCAAGGCTCACCTAATCCCTGCCGGATCACTGGGGTCTTCAGGGGAGTCACTGTTTTGTGCTCCCACATGGCTCTGATGTTCCACTCATTTCAAGCAGTATTGTGGGCCCGATTCTATGAAACTCCATTCCCAATGACTAGCCCAAGGCCACCCAAAGGAGTTCATAACTGAAATCCCAGCCATCTCCAGATAGGACTGAAGAGGTCAACCCTGCCTGGAGAGCTCCGGCCAGTAAGTATTGACAGAACTGGAGATGGCAGGGATGGAACCTGCCACCTTCTGCATGCAAAGCAGATGTTCTGCAATTGAGCTATGGCTCTTCTGCAGTCCACAATTCCACACTGGTTCTAACTTGTTAGCAAGAAGCATCCCACAGCTGAAACAAACAGACCTGAGACGAGAGATACATGATCTTGTTTATTCTGCTCTTGAGGTCTAGGGGCTCCTTTCCTTCACAGTCGCAAGCGGTGAAGAAGCCCAATTAAATAGCGTAACCTTTCAGATTTGCATTGGGGGAAACAGAGCGGATCTACTGGTGCAGCTAAATTGGACAGTGTGTGTGGGTGAGAATTGTAGACTAATAGCAGCCACCATTTTCCATGTTAAATTAAATCCCCCAGGAAACCCAGGGGAGTGTTCTTCCTCGGCTTGGATAATAAAAGCCACATTGTAGGGTGTATTTGTAGATGACAGGCAGATTAAGTGAGGTCTCCAGTAGCGAAGAGCCGCAGGTACCACAACTGTGCCAAGGAAATATGCAGGACTTTGGCTTATTTGAAAATTAGCCAGGCAACTGAATCACTGCAGGAGCCCAAGTGCTCCCTTGCGCGAGAGGAGGAGGGAAGGCCTGCCCATTCCTGATAAGGGATTACTCAAACAAATCACAGCTATTAGATGCAGCTTATGCATATTTAAACTCGGCTGGGGTTAAACCAATAATGGCCGGAGCAGCTTAGCATCATTCTTGAAATGCCTCAAAGGAACAGAATACAACCGGCTCTTAGAGAAGGTGTCCGCAGCTGTGCGAGGGAGGAATGGTCCCTCCTAGCATTCACAAAGCAGTCCTCTGTGCTGCAACCCATAATTCCACCCCACGCTGCCTTCAGTCTGCGGATAATCAGGTTACCTGCTGTACCTGGCCAGAGTTAGGCCACAGCTCTGCTACTGCCAGTCCTCAAAACATCTCCAGATGGAGACTGAGTGGGTGCTTGCCTGCTTCTCTAGTTTGTTTTCTATACCACATTTATTTCCTCCTCCTGCTGCTGCAAGGAGCTGAGGATTCACCTCCAATTATTCCTCTTAACAACCCTGTGAGGTTGGTTGGACCAAGAGATGATGACTAACTAAAGTCAAGAGATGAGGTCACTAAGTAAGTGTTATTATTTGAGCCCTGGCGGAATATCTATCTGTTTTCCATGCTGCACAGCACAAATCCACGCAAATTATTTGATCCAGGTAATAACCTGGATGGATGGGAGGCGTAGCTAATGGCACAGAAGACAGAATCAGGATTCAAAAAAGACCTTAAAGAAAATTCCACCTAAACATTAGGAAGAACTTCCCGACAGTAAGAGCTGTTCGACAGTGGAATTTGCTGCCAAGGAGTGTGGTGGAGTCTCCTTCTTTGGAAGTCTTTAAGCAGAGGCTTGACAACCATATGTCAGGAGTGCTCTGATGGTGTTTCCTGCTTGGCAGGGGGTTGGACTCGATGGCCCTTGTGGTCTCTTCCAACTCTATGAGTCTATGATTCTATGACCTTAACAGATTGGAGAACTGGGCCCAAACTAACAGAATGAATTTCAGCAGGGACAAATGTAAGGTTCTGCACTTAGAAACAGGAAGAACCAGATGCACAAATATAAGATGGGGGACACCTGGCTTGTCAGTAGAACATGTGAAAAGGATCTAGGGGTCTTGGTGGACCACAAGCTTAACATGAGTCAACAGTGTGATGCAGCAGCAAAAAAGCTAATGTTCTTCTGGACTCCATCAACAGAAGTCTAGTGTCCAGATCAAGGGTAGTAATACTACCACTTTATCCTGCCTTGGTCATACCACATCTGGAATACTATGTCCGGTTCTGGGCACCACAATTTAAGAAGGATGTTGACAAGCCGGAAAGTGTGCAGAGGAGGGCAACCAAAATGATCAGTGGCCTAGAAACCCCTAAGCCTTTTGAGGAACGGTTGAAGGAGCTGGATATGCTTTGCCTGCAAAAGAGGAGACTGAGAGGAGGTATGATGGACATCTTCAGATATCTCAAGGGCTGGTTTAGATGCTCCACCTGGTGCAGAGGATGGCAGCCAGATTGATGATTGATGGGGGCATGTGGCCAGAACATGTGAAACCAGATTGATGGGGGCATGTGGCCAAGAACATGTGAAACCATTGTTAAAACATCTGCACTGGCTGCCTATCTACTACTGAGCCAAGTTCAAGGTCCTTGGAGGAATTTACAAAGCCCTGGACAACTTAAGTCCAGGGTACCTCAGAGACTGCCTGAACCCTGATATCCTGGTTTCTAGGTCGTCGGTTGTTTCCCGAGTTGGCGAGGCTAGTTTGACAACCACAAGGAACCGAGCCCTAAGCGCCACCAGCCTCCTCTTGCGGAATGGCTCTGCCAGCAGAGATTAAGCGGGCGCCTTCTGTGCCAACTTTTAAACGCCTGCTGAAAACATCAGGCTTATGCAGGCAATTAACACATCTTTCCATAACAGTTAGCCGTTTCTGATTTTACCTTTCTACGTGGTTTGGTACTGTATGGCTTTAGATAAAATTCTTGTATGCCGCACTGGTATTTTTTTAATGAATAGCAAAACTTCAGGAGGCAACAGCTGGTGTGTTCATGCCCTTCTTTTCCCTGGTCCAGGTGGCAGGATGGCATGGAAGGAGCTCTCTTTCGAAAAACAGAAGCAACACTCAAAACATGCCCGTGCTGCATAGCATCCAACTGACTATGCAGCAGTCATTCGGGGCAGATCACTAGGTGAGCCTATTACAGCTGCAATTGCTTTTCTCCATCAGCTGCTCCGTCAAATCAAAAACAAGGGAAACTTGCAAGAAAATGTGCTTCAAGAACTGTGCCTACCGATGGGAGTGATTTGTATGTGTGCGTTTTCAAGTGCTCCAATACTGTTGTTTTACCTGGCTTGCTAAGTTTGCTGCAAATCTCCCTTGCCTGCTGGCTTAGCTAGCTCAGCTGAATTAAAAGAAAGGGAGAGGAACGAAGAATATCCAGCTTCCTTTTTTTTTTGCCTCTAGGCACTGTCATGTCCAGAAGATGTCACTGTCGCTGGAAAACACGACGGCATCAAGGGAACTGACTAGGGAACGCTCTGTATCAGCTGGAACATCTGGCATATTTTTCTCTACAGGCCTTATTGCAGAGATAGATGAATGGTGATTTGGGGGTTTAGGGAAACCAAAAGGAGGAATACTGTATATTGAAGGTGTATAAAGGAGCATCATCTTGCATAAAAATTATGGGCAAGTTGGACAGTCTCCTCCTCCTCGCATAGCAATAAGGGTTCCATGATGATGATGGTGATGACGATGACAACAACAACAACAACAACAACAATTTAATATTTATACCCCACCCATCTGGCTGGGTTTCCCCAGCCACTCTGGGTGGCTTCCAACAAACTGATGTGCTATAAGTTAAGGACAAGGCATAGGAACACACTTCTTTGGGTGTCCCATAATGGAATGTGGAATGTGGAATTTACAGCCCACCTATCTATGTTGACTTGGATGGCATGCTTAAAATGGGACAGACAGATTCGTGGAGGATTGCTTTATCAATGGCTATTTGCTGCATCCATGGAGCTTTGATGTTCAGGAACAGGGAGTCTTTGCATTCCAGGTGCTGGGATGAACAGTGGGGCAACAGCAGGAGAAATGGAAAGATAATGCCATTTTAGAGCCAATGTGGTGCAGTGATGAGAGGGCTGGACTAGGACCTGGGAGATCAGGGTTCAAATTCCCACTACAGCCAAGAAGCTCCCTGGATGACCTTGGGTCAGTCACTTCCCTCAACCTTTTCTACCCCACAGAATGGTTGTGAGGATGGCAATGGGGGGGACGGACGATGACCCATATATTCCACATTGGGCTTCTTTGGAAGATGGGATATGCATGTATTATTATTATTAATAATAATAATAATAATTCATTTCCTCATCTTTTTCATATTTCTCTATTGGTACCATTACCTCATGCTACTTAATGATTAAGTTCCATCTTACTTTCTTTTTGAAGCACGCACTGGGTAAACAAATTTTATTACAGTGGTACCTTGGGTTAGATACGCTTCAGGTTACAGAATCTGCTAACCCAGAAATAGTACCTCGGGTTAAGAACTTTGTTTCAGGATGAGAACAGAAATCACGCAGCAGTAGCACGGCAGCAGCGGGAGGCCCCATTAGCTAAAGTGGTGCTTCAGGTTAAGAACAGTTTCAGGTTAAGAACGGACCTCCGGAACAAATTAAGTACGTAACCAGCGGTACCACTGTATTATGGTCACAGACCAGTTCCGGCTCACTTACAATATCAGGAAAATTATAAAACACAACAGGAATACATTGAATGGCAATTGGGTATAACAGAGACAATTCAGATATAGTGGCAGTTAAAAATATATATTAAATCTTGATCACTAAAAAATAACCTAAAATTGCACTGGGTAAACTCTTATTTAAAACAACCACCGCTCCTGATTTTATTCCTTGGAAAAGGATCAGAAACAGTCCTTTGACTGCATGAGTCCTGTAGAATCCAGGAGGCCATTAGAATAGCCTGTAGGAGGAGCAGCATCCTGTTCTCACAGTAGCCAACTTGACGCTCGTGGAAAACCTGCAAGCAGGATTGAGCACAAGAGCACTTTAAGCTCCTGTGGTTTCCAGCAGCCGCCATTCAAAAGCATTGCTTCCTCCAGCTATGGGGGCCAAGCACAGCCATCATAGCTAATAGCCACCAACAGCAAGGCAACATTGCTGTCTTCAACTCCTCCATCACTTTTGGGTGAGATTACGTTTAGTAGGCTTCACAGGGCCGAAGCCAGGGTTTCTGTCACCTGGGGCAAAGACCCAGTTTGTCACACACACCCCATGTGTGTTTGCATGTGTATAAACACACACACACACACACACACACACCTCAAAACAATTGTTCAGAAAGGGCCTAAAAAGGAGTTTGAAAGAGGCTGGAGAAGAGATAAGTCTCTCCAAAGAGTAAAATTGTCTCTGTGTGTATCTGGCTTTCATTCAACCTTAAGTAGATCTCATCAGAAAGTAACAGATCATTTGAGGAATTCTAAGAAGTATTATGGACGCGGGTGGCACTGTGGGTTAAACCACAGAGCCTAGGTTGCTGATCAGAAGGTTGGTGGTTCGAATCCCAGCGATGGGGTGAGCTCCCGTTGCTCAGTCCCAGCTCCTGCCAACCTAGCAGTTTGAAAGCACGTCGAAGTGCAAGTAGATAAATAGGTACCGCTCCAGCAGTAAGGTAAACGGTGTTTCCATGCGCTGCTCTGGTTCGCCAGAAGCGACTTAGTCATGCTGGCCACATGACCCGGAAGCTGTACGCCGGCTCCCTCGGCCAATAAAGCGAGGTGAGCGCCACAACCCCAGAGTCGGCCACAACTGGATCTAATGGTCAGGGGTCTCTTTACCTTTTTAAGAAGTATTATGACTGTATGATCTAACAACAACA